>NW_026611987.1:0-625973 GCF_023638135.1 Falco biarmicus | reverse complement strand
CAAACACACCCCATGCACAACTCCACCGGGGAAGGTGCCAGACAGGAGTTCTCTTGGTAGTTTTTACACTACCTTGGTAGGCATCTGAAAGACACCACAAAAGTTGTTCTACCTGCTTTGTGGGCTGAGATGGGGAATCGCTGAATTTTGGACTCGGCCGGTGACAAAATGTTCCAAACACACCCCATGCAAAACTCCACCGGGGAAGGTGCCAGACAGGAGTTCTCCTGGTAGTTTTTACATTGCTCCGGTAGGCATCTGAAAGACACCACAAAAGTTGTTCTACCTGCTTTCTGGGCTGAGATGGGGAATCGCTGAATTTTGGAGTCGGCCGGTGACAAAATGTTCCAAACACACCCCATGCACAACTCCACCGGGGAAGGTGCCAGACAGGAGTTCTCCTGGTAGTTTTTACACTACCTTGGTAGGCATCTGAAAGACACCACAAAAGTTGTTCTACCTGCTTTCTGGGCTGAGATGGGGAATCGCTGAATTTTGGACTCGGCCGGTGACAAAATGTTCCAAACACACCCCATGCACAACTCCACCGGGGAAGGTGCCAGACAGGAGTTCTCCTGGTAGTTTTTACACTACCTTGGTAGGCAGCTGAAAGACACCACAAAAGTTGTTCTACCTGCTTTCTGGGCTGAGATGGGGAATCGCTGAATTTTGGAGTCGGCCGGTGACAAAATGTTCCAAACACACCCCATGCACAACTCCACCGGGGAAGGTGCCAGACAGGAGTTCTCTTGGTAGTTTTTACACTACCTTGGTAGGCATTTGAAAGGCACCACAAAAGTTGTTCTACCTGCTTTCTGGGCTGAGATGGGGAACCGCTGAATTTTGGACTCGGCTGGTGACAAAATGTTCCAAACACACCCCATGCACAACTCCACCGGGGAAGGTGCCAGACAGGAGTTCTCCTGATAGTTTTTACACTACCTTGGTAGGCATCTGAAAGACACCACAAAAGTTGTTCTACCTGCTTTCTGGGCTGAGATGGGGAACCGCTGAATTTTGGAGTCGGCTGGTGGCAAAATGTTCCAAACACACCCCCTGCACAACTCCACCGGGGAAGGTGCCAGACAGGAGTTCTCCTGGTAGTTTTTACATTGCTCCGGTAGGCATCTGAAAGACACCACAAAAGTTGTTCTACCTGCTTTGTGGGCTGAGATGGGGAATCGCTGAATTTTGGAGTCGGCCGTTGACAAAATGTTCCAAACACACCCCATGCACAACTCCACCGGGGAAGGTGCCAGACAGGAGTTCTCCTGGTAGTTTTTACACTACCTTGGTAGGCATCTGAAAGACACCACAAAAGTTGTTCTACCTGCTTTCTGGGCTGAGATGGGGAACCGCTGAATTTTGGAGTCGGCCGTTGACAAAATGTTCCAAACACACCCCATGCACAACTCCACCGGGGAAGGTGCCAGACAGGAGTTCTCCTGGTAGTTTTTACACTACCTTGGTAGGCATCTGAAAGACACCACAAAAGTTGTTCTACCTGCTTTCTGGGCTGAGATGGGGAATCGCTGAATTTTGGACTCGGCCGGTGACAAAATGTTCCAAACACAGCCCATGCACAACTCCACCGGGGAAGGTGACAGACAGGAGTTCTCTTGGTGGTTTTTACACTACCTTGGTAGGCAGCTGAAAGGCACCACAAAAGTTGTTCTACCTGCTTTCTGGGCTGAGATGGGGAACCGCTGAATTTTGGACTCGGCTGGTGACAAAATTTTAATAAATACACCCCATGCACAACTCCACCGGGGAAGGTGCCAGACAGGAGTTCTCCTGGTAGTTTTTACACTACCTTGGTAGGCAGCTGAAAGGCACCACAAAAGTTGTTCTTCCTGCTTTCTGGGCTGAGATGGGGAATCGCTGAATTTTGGACTCGGCCAGTGACAAAATGTTCCAAACACACCCCATGCAAAACTCCACCGGGGAAGGTGCCAGACAGGAGTTCTCTTGGTAGTTTTTACATTGCTCCGGTAGGCATCTGAAAGACACCACAAAAGTTGTTCTACCTGCTTTCTGGGCTGAGATGGGGAACCGCTGAATTTTGGAGTCGGCCGGTGACAAAATGTTCCAAACACACCCCCCTGCACAACTCCACCGGGGAAGGTGCCAGACAGGAGTTCTCCTGGTAGTTTTTACACTACCTTGGTAGGCATCTGAAAGACACGACAAAAGTTGTTCTACCTGCTTTCTGGGCTGAGATGGGGAACCGCTGAATTTTGGACTCGGCCGGTGACAAAATGTTCCAAACACACCCCATGCACAACTCCACCGGGGAAGGTGCCAGACAGGAGTTCTCCTGGTAGTTTTTACACTACCTTGGTAGGCAGCTGAAAGACACCACAAAAGTTGTTCTACCTGCTTTCTGGGCTGAGATGGGGAATCGCTGAATTTTGGAGTCGGCCGGTGACAAAATGTTCCAAACACACCCCATGCACAACTCCACCGGGGAAGGTGCCAGACAGGAGTTCTCTTGGTAGTTTTTACACTACCTTGGTAGGCAGCTGAAAGGCACCACAAAAGTTGTTCTACCTGCTTTCTGGGCTGAGATGGGGAACTGCTGAATTTTGGACTCGGCTGGTGACAAAATGTTCCAAACACACCCCATGCACAACTCCACCGGGGAAGGTGCCAGACAGGAGTTCTCCTGATAGTTTTTACACTACCTTGGTAGGCATCTGAAAGACACCACAAAAGTTGTTCTACCTGCTTTCTGGGCTGAGATGGGGAACCGCTGAATTTTGGAGTCGGCTGGTGGCAAAATGTTCCAAACACACCCCCTGCACAACTCCACCGGGGAAGGTGCCAGAAAGGAGTTCTCCTGGTAGTTTTTACATTGCTCTGGTAGGCATCTGAAAGACACCACAAAAGTTGTTCTACCTGCTTTGTGGGCTGAGATGGGGAGCCGCTGTATTTTGGAGTCGGCCGTTGACAAAATGTTCCAAACACACCCCATGCACAACTCCACCGGGGAAGGTGCCAGACAGGAGTTCTCCTGGTAGTTTTTACACTACCTTGGTAGGCATTTGAAAGACACCACAAAAGTTGTTCTACCTGCTTTCTGGGCTGAGATGGGGAACCGCTGAATTTTGGAGTCGGCCGTTGACAAAATGTTCCAAACACACCCCATGCACAACTCCACCGGGGAAGGTGCCAGACAGGAGTTCTCTTGGTAGTTTTTACACTACCTTGGTAGGCATCTGAAAGACACCACAAAAGTTGTTCTACCTGCTTTCTGGGCTGAGATGGGGAATCGCTGAATTTTGGACTCGGCCGGTGACAAAATGTTCCAAACACAGCCCATGCACAACTCCACCGGGGAAGGTGACAGACAGGAGTTCTCTTGGTGGTTTTTACACTACCTTGGTAGGCAGCTGAAAGGCACCACAAAAGTTGTTCTACCTGCTTTCTGGGCTGAGATGGGGAACCGCTGAATTTTGGACTCGGCTGGTGACAAAATGTTCCAAACACACCCCATGCACAACTCCACCGGGGAAGGTGCCAGACAGGAGTTCTCCTGGTAGTTTTTACACTACCTTGGTAGGCAGCTGAAAGGCACCACAAAAGTTGTTCTTCCTGCTTTCTGGGCTGAGATGGGGAATCGCTGAATTTTGGAGTCGGCCGGTGACAAAATGTTCCAAACACACCCCATGCAAAACTCCACCGGGGAAGGTGCCAGACAGGAGTTCTCTTGGTAGTTTTTACATTGCTCCGGTAGGCATCTGAAAGACACCACAAAAGTTGTTCTACCTGCTTTCTGGGTTGAGATGGGGAATCGCTGAATTTTGGAGTCGGCCGGTGACAAAATGTTCCAAACACACCCCATGCACAACTCCACCGGGGAAGGTGCCAGACAGGAGTTCTCCTGGTAGTTTTTACACTACCTTGGTAGGCATTTGAAAGGCACCACAAAAGTTGTTCTTCCTGCTTTCTGGGCTGAGATGGGGAACCGCTGAATTTTGGAGTCGGCTGGTGACAAAATGTTCCAAACACACCCCATGCACAACTCCACCGGGGAAGGTGCCAGACAAGCGTTCTCTTGATAGTTTTTACACTACCTTGGTAGGGAGCTGAAAGGCAGCACAAAAGTTGTTCTACCTGCTTTCTGGGCTGAGATGGGGAGTCGCTGAATTTTGGACTCGGCCGGTGACAAAATGTTCCAAAGACACCCCATGCACAACTCCACCGGGGAAGGTGCCAGACAGGAGTTCTCTTAGTAGTTTTTACACTACCTTGGTAGGCAGCTGAAAGGCACCACAAAAGTTGTTCTACCTGCTTTCTGGGCTGAGATGGGGAACCGCTGAATTTTGGAGTCGGCCGGTGACAAAATGTTCCAAACACACCCCCTGCACAACTCCACCGGGGAAGGTGCCAGACAGGAGTTCTCCTGGTAGTTTTTACACTACCTTGGTAGGCACCTGAAAGGCACCACAAAAGTTGTTCTACCTGCTTTCTGGGCTGAGATGGGGAACCACTGAATTTTGGAGTCGGCCGTTGACAAAATGTTCCAAACACACCCCCTGCACAACTCCACCGGGGAAGGTGCCAGACAAGAGTTCTGTTGGAAGTTTTTACACTACCTTGGTAGGCACCTGAAAGACACCACAAAAGTTGTTCTACCTGCTTTGTGGGCTGAGATGGGGAATCGCTGAATTTTGGACTCGGCCGGTGACAAAATGTTCCAAACACACCCCATGCACAACTCCACCGGGGAAGGTGACAGACAGGAGTTCTCTTGGTAGTTTTTACACTACCTTGGTAGGCAGCTGAAAGGCACCACAAAAGTTGTTCTACCTGCTTTCTGGGCTGAGATGGGGAACCGCTGAATTTTGGACTCGGCCGGTGACAAAATGTTCCAAACACACCCCATGCACAACTCCACCGGGGAAGGTGACAGACAGGATTTCTCTTGGTAGTTTTTACACTACCTTGGTAGGCAGCTGAAAGGCACCACAAAAGTTGTTCTACCTGCTTTCTGGGCTGAGATGGGGAACCGCTGAATTTTGGACTCGGCTGGTGACAAAATGTTCCAAACACACCCCATGCACAACTCCACCGGGGAAGGTGCCAGACAGGAGTTCTCCTGGTAGTTTTTACACTACCTTGGTAGGCATCTGAAAGACACCACAAAAGTTGTTCTACCTGCTTTCTGGGCTGAGATGGGGAATCGCTGAATTTTGGACTCGGCCGGTGACAAAATGTTCCAAACACACCCCATGCACAACTCCACCGGGGAAGGTGCCAGACAGGAGTTCTCCTGGTAGTTTTTACACTACCTTGGTAGGCATCTGAAAGACATCACAAAAGTTGTTCTACCTGCTTTCTGGGCTGAGATGGGGAAACGCTGAATTTTGGAGTCGGCCGTTGAAAAAATGTTCCAAACACACCCCATGCACAACTCCACCGGGGAAGGTGCCAGACAGGAGTTCTCCTGGTAGTTTTTACACTACCTTGGTAGGCATCTGAAAGACACCACAAAAGTTGTTCTACCTGCTTTCTGGGCTGAGATGGGGAACCGCTGAATTTTGGAGTCGGCCGTTGACAAAATGTTCCAAACACACCCCATGCACAACTCCACCGGGGAAGGTGCCAGGCAGGAGTTCTCTTGGTAGTTTTTACACTACCTTGGTAGGCATCTGAAAGACACCACAAAAGTTGTTCTACCTGCTTTCTGGGCTGAGATGGGGAATCGCTGAATTTTGGACTCGGCCGGTGACAAAATGTTCCAAACACACCCCATGCACAACTCCACCGGGGAAGGTGCCAGACAGGAGTTCTCTTGGTAGTTTTTACACTACCTTGGTAGGCATTTGAAAGGCACCACAAAAGTTGTTCTACCTGCTTTCTGGGCTGAGATGGGGAATCGCTGAATTTTGGACTCGGCCGGTGACAAAATGTTCCAAACACACCCCATGCACAACTCCACCGGGGAAGGTGCCAGACAGGAGTTCTCTTGGTAGTTTTTACACTACCTTGGTAGGCATTTGAAAGGCACCACAAAAGTTGTTCTACCTGCTTTCTGGGCTGAGATGGGGAAACGCTGAATTTTGGAGTCGGCCGGTGACAAAATGTTCCAAACACACCCCATGCACAACTCCACCGGGGAAGGTGCCAGACAGGAGTTCTCCTGGTAGTTTTTACACTACCTTGGTAGGCAGCTGAAAGACACCACAAAAGTTGTTCTACCTGCTTTCTGGGCTGAGATGGGGAACCGCTGAATTTTGGAGTCGGCTGGTGACAAAATGTTCCAAAGACACCCCATGCACAACTCCACCGGGGAAGGTGCCAGACAGGAGTTCTCCTGGTAGTTTTTACACTACCTTGGTAGGCATCTGAAAGACACGACAAAAGTTGTTCTACCTGCTTTCTGGGCTGAGATGGGGAACCGCTGAATTTTGGACTCGGCTGGTGACAAAATGTTCCAAACACACCCCATGCACAACTCCACCGGGGAAGGTGCCAGACAGGAGTTCTCCTGGTAGTTTTTACACTACCTTGGTAGGCATCTGAAAGACACCACAAAAGTTGTTCTACCTGCTTTCTGGGCTGAGATGGGGAATCGCTGAATTTTGGAGTCGGCCGGTGACAAAATGTTCCAAACACACCCCCTGCACAACTCCACCGGGGAAGGTGCCAGACAGGAGTTCTCTTGGTAGTTTTTACACTACCTTGGTAGGCATTTGAAAGGCACCACAAAAGTTGTTCTACCTGCTTTCTGGGCTGAGATGGGGAACCGCTGAATTTTGGACTCGGCTGGTGACAAAATGTTCCAAACACACCCCATGCACAACTCCACCGGGGAAGGTGCCAGACAGGAGTTCTCCTGGTAGTTTTTACACTACCTTGGTAGGCATCTGAAAGACACCACAAAAGTTGTTCTACCTGCTTTCTGGGCTGAGATGGGGAACCGCTGAATTTTGGAGTCGGCTGGTGGCAAAATGTTCCAAACACACCCCATGCACAACTCCACCGGGGAAGGTGCCAGACAGGAGTTCTCCTGGTAGTTTTTACATTGCTCCGGTAGGCATCTGAAAGACACCACAAAAGTTGTTCTACCTGCTTTGTGGGCTGAGATGGGGAATCGCTGAATTTTGGACTCGGCCGTTGACAAAATGTTCCAAACACACCCCATGCACAACTCCACCGGGGAAGGTGCCAGACAGGAGTTCTCCTGGTAGTTTTTACACTACCTTGGTAGGCATCTGAAAGACACCACAAAAGTTGTTCTACCTGCTTTCTGGGCTGAGATGGGGAACCGCTGAATTTTGGAGTCGGCCGTTGACAAAATGTTCCAAACACACCCCATGCACAACTCCACCGGGGAAGGTGCCAGGCAGGAGTTCTCTTGGTAGTTTTTACACTACCTTGGTAGGCAGCTGAAAGGCACCACAAAAGTTGTTCTACCTGCTTTCTGGGCTGAGATGGGGAACCGCTGAATTTTGGACTCGGCTGGTGACAAAATGTTCCAAACACACCCCATGCACAACTCCACCGGGGAAGGTGCCAGACAGGAGTTCTCCTGGTAGTTTTTACACTACCTTGGTAGGCAGCTGAAAGGCACCACAAAAGTTGTTCTTCCTGCTTTGTGGGCTGAGATGGGGAATCGCTGAATTTTGGACTCGGCTGGTGACAAAATGTTCCAAACACACCCCATGCAAAACTCCACCGGGGAAGGTGCCAGACAGGAGTTCTCCTGGTAGTTTTTACATTGCTCCGGTAGGCATCTGAAAGACACGACAAAAGTTGTTCTACCTGCTTTCTGGGCTGAGATGGGGAATCGCTGAATTTTGGAGTCGGCCGGTGACAAAATGTTCCAAAGACACCCCATGCACAACTCCACCGGGGAAGGTGCCAGACAGGAGTTCTCCTGGTAGTTTTTACACTACCTTGGTAGGCACCTGAAAGGCACCACAAAAGTTGTTCTACCTGCTTTCTGGGCTGAGATGGGGAACCGCTGAATTTTGGACTCGGCCGGTGACAAAATATTCCAAACACACCCCATGCACAACTCCACCGGGGAAGGTGCCAGACAGGAGTTCTCTTGGTAGTTTTTACACTACCTTGGTAGGCAGCTGAAAGGCACCACAAAAGTTGTTCTACCTGCTTTCTGGGCTGAGATGGGGAATCGCTGAATTTTGCAGTCGGCCGGTGACAAAATGTTCCAAACACACCCCATGCACAACTCCACCGGGGAAGGTGCCAGGCAGGAGTTCTCTTGGTAGTTTTTACACTACCTTGGTAGGCAGCTGAAAGGCACCACAAAAGTTGTTCTACCTGCTTTCTGGGCTGAGATGGGGAATCGCTGAATTTTGGACTCGGCCGGTGACAAAATGTTCCAAACACACCTCCTGCACAACTCCACCGGGGAAGGTGCCAGACAGGAGTTCTCCTGGTAGTTTTTACATTGCTCCGGTAGGCATCTGAAAGACACCACAAAAGTTGTTCTACCTGCTTTCTGGGCTGAGATGGGGAACCGCTGAATTTTGGACTCGGCTGGTGACAAAATGTTCCAAACACACCCCATGCACAACTCCACCGGGGAAGGTGCCAGACAGGAGTTCTCCTGGTAGTTTTTACACTACCTTGGCAGGCATCTGAAAGGCACCACAAAAGTTGTTCTACCTGCTTTCTGGGCTGAGATGGGGAATCGCTGAATTTTGGAGTCGGCCGGTGACAAAATGTTCCAAACACACCCCATGCACAACTCCACCGGGGAAGGTGCCAGACAGGAGTTCTCCTGGTAGTTTTTACACTACCTTGGTAGGCATCTGAAAGACATCACAAAAGTTGTTCTACCTGCTTTCTGGGCTGAGATGGGGAAACGCTGAATTTTGGAGTCGGCTGGTGACAAAATGTTCCAAACACACCCCATGCACAACTCCACCGGGGAAGGTGCCAGACAGGAGTTCTCCTGGTAGTTTTTACACTACCTTGGTAGGCAGCTGAAAGGCACCACAAAAGTTGTTCTTCCTGCTTTCTGGGCTGAGATGGGGAACCGCTGAATTTTGGAGTCGGCCGGTGACAAAATGTTCCAAACACACCCCATGCACAACTCCACCGGGGAAGGTGCCAGACAGGAGTTCTCTTGGTAGTTTTTACACTACCTTGGTAGGCATCTGAAAGACACCACAAAAGTTGTTCTACCTGCTTTGTGGGCTGAGATGGGGAATCGCTGAATTTTGGACTCGGCCGGTGACAAAATGTTCCAAACACACCCCATGCAAAACTCCACCGGGGAAGGTGCCAGACAGGAGTTCTCCTGGTAGTTTTTACATTGCTCCGGTAGGCATCTGAAAGACACCACAAAAGTTGTTCTACCTGCTTTCTGGGCTGAGATGGGGAATCGCTGAATTTTGCAGTCGGCCGGTGACAAAATGTTCCAAACACACCCCCCTGCACAACTCCACCGGGGAAGGTGCCAGACAGGAGTTCTCCTGGTAGTTTTTACACTACCTTGGTAGGCATTTGAAAGGCACCACAAAAGTTGTTCTACCTGCTTTCTGGGCTGAGATGGGGAACCGCTGAATTTTGGAGTCGGCCGGTGACAAAATGTTCCAAACACACCCCCTGCACAACTCCACCGGGGAAGGTGCCAGACAGGAGTTCTCCTGGTAGTTTTTACACTACCTTGGTAGGCATCTGAAAGACACCACAAAAGTTGTTCTACCTGCTTTGTGGGCTGAGATGGGGAATCGCTGAATTTTGGACTCGGCCGGTGACAAAATGTTCCAAACACACCCCCTGCACAACTCCACCGGGGAAGGTGACAGACAGGAGTTCTCTTGGTAGTTTTTACACTACCTTGGTAGGCAGCTGAAAGGCACCACAAAAGTTGTTCTACCTGCTTTCTGGGCTGAGATGGGGAACCGCTGAATTTTGGACTCGGCTGGTGACAAAATGTTCCAAACACACCCCATGCAAAACTCCACCGGGGAAGGTGCCAGACAGGAGTTCTCCTGGTAGTTTTTACATTGCTCCGGTAGGCATCTGAAAGACACCACAAAAGTTGTTCTACCTGCTTTCTGGGCTGAGATGGGGAATCGCTGAATTTTGGAGTCGGCCGGTGACAAAATGTTCCAAACACACCCCCTGCACAACTCCACCGGGGAAGGTGCCAGACAGGAGTTCTCTTGGTAGTTTTTACACTACCTTGGTAGGCATCTGAAAGACACCACAAAAGTTGTTCTACCTGCTTTGTGGGCTGAGATGGGGAATCGCTGAATTTTGGACTCGGCCGGTGACAAAATGTTCCAAACACACCCCCTGCACAACTCCACCGGGGAAGGTGACAGACAGGAGTTCTCTTGGTAGTTTTTACACTACCTTGGTAGGCAGCTGAAAGGCACCACAAAAGTTGTTCTACCTGCTTTCTGGGCTGAGATGGGGAACCGCTGAATTTTGGACTCGGCTGGTGACAAAATGTTCCAAACACACCCCATGCAAAACTCCACCGGGGAAGGTGCCAGACAGGAGTTCTCCTGGTAGTTTTTACATTGCTCCGGTAGGCATCTGAAAGACACCACAAAAGTTGTTCTACCTGCTTTCTGGGCTGAGATGGGGAATCGCTGAATTTTGGAGTCGGCCGGTGACAAAATGTTCCAAACACACCCCCTGCACAACTCCACCGGGGAAGGTGACAGACAGGAGTTCTCTTGGTAGTTTTTACACTACCTTGGTAGGCATCTGAAAGACACCACAAAAGTTGTTCTACCTGCTTTGTGGGCTGAGATGGGGAATCGCTGAATTTTGGACTCGGCCGGTGACAAAATGTTCCAAACACACCCCATGCAAAACTCCACCGGGGAAGGTGCCAGACAGGAGTTCTCCTGGTAGTTTTTACATTGCTCCGGTAGGCATCTGAAAGACACCACAAAAGTTGTTCTACCTGCTTTCTGGGCTGAGATGGGGAATCGCTGAATTTTGGAGTCGGCCGGTGACAAAATGTTCCAAACACACCCCCTGCACAACTCCACCGGGGAAGGTGCCAGACAGGAGTTCTCCTGGTAGTTTTTACACTACCTTGGTAGGCAGCTGAAAGGCACCACAAAAGTTGTTCTACCTGCTTTCTGGGCTGAGATGGGGAACCGCTGAATTTTGGAGTCGGCCGGTGACAAAATGTTCCAAACACACCCCCTGCACAACTCCACCGGGGAAGGTGCCAGACAGGAGTTCTCCTGGTAGTTTTTACACTACCTTGGTAGGCATCTGAAAGACACGACAAAAGTTGTTCTACCTGCTTTCTGGGCTGAGATGGGGAACCGCTGAATTTTGGACTCGGCCGGTGACAAAATGTTCCAAACACACCCCATGCACAACTCCACTGGGGAAGGTGCCAGACAGGAGTTCTCCTGGTAGTTTTTACATTACCTTGGTAGGCAGCTGAAAGACACCACAAAAGTTGTTCTACCTGCTTTCTGGGCTGAGATGGGGAATCGCTGAATTTTGGAGTCGGCCGGTGACAAAATGTTCCAAACACACCCCATGCACAACTCCACCGGGGAAGGTGCCAGACAGGAGTTCTCTTGGTAGTTTTTACACTACCTTGGTAGGCATCTGAAAGACACCACAAAAGTTGTTCTACCTGCTTTGTGGGCTGAGATGGGGAATCGCTGAATTTTGGAGTCGGCCGGTGACAAAATGTTCCAAACACACCCCCTGCACAACTCCACCGGGGAAGGTGACAGACAGGAGTTCTCTTGGTAGTTTTTACACTACCTTGGTAGGCAGCTGAAAGGCACCACAAAAGTTGTTCTACCTGCTTTCTGGGCTGAGATGGGGAACCGCTGAATTTTGGACTCGGCTGGTGACAAAATGTTCCAAACACACCCCATGCACAACTCCACCGGGGAAGGTGCCAGACAGGAGTTCTCCTGGTAGTTTTTACACTACCTTGGTAGGCATCTGAAAGGCACCACAAAAGTTGTTCTACCTGCTTTCTGGGCTGAGATGGGGAACCGCTGAATTTTGGAGTCGGCTGGTGGCAAAATGTTCCAAACACACCCCCTGCACAACTCCACCGGGGAAGGTGCCAGACAGGAGTTCTCCTGGTAGTTTTTACATTGCTCCGGTAGGCATCTGAAAGACACCACAAAAGTTGTTCTACCTGCTTTGTGGGCTGAGATGGGGAACCGCTGAATTTTGGACTCGGCCGTTGACAAAATGTTCCAAACACACCCCATGCACAACTCCACCGGGGAAGGTGCCAGACAGGAGTTCTCCTGGTAGTTTTTACACTACCTTGGTAGGCACCTGAAAGACACCACAAAAGTTGTTCTACCTGCTTTCTGGGCTGAGATGGGGAACCGCTGAAGTTTGGAGTCGGCCGTTGACAAAATGTTCCAAACACACCCCATGCACAACTCCACCGGGGAAGGTGCCAGACAGGAGTTCTCTTGGTAGTTTTTACACTACCTTGGTAGGCAGCTGAAAGGCACCACAAAAGTTGTTCTACCTGCTTTCTGGGCTGAGATGGGGAACCGCTGAATTTTGGACTCGGCCGGTGACAAAATGTTCCAAAGACACCCCATGCACAACTCCACCGGGGAAGGTGACAGACAGGAGTTCTCTTGGTAGTTTTTACACTACCTTGGTAGGCAGCTGAAAGGCACCACAAAAGTTGTTCTACCTGCTTTCTGGGCTGAGATGGGGAATCGCTGAATTTTGGACTCGGCCGGTGACAAAATGTTCCAAACACACCCCATGCACAACTCCACCGGGGAAGGTGACAGACAGGATTTCTCTTGGTAGTTTTTACACTACCTTGGTAGGCAGCTGAAAGGCACCACAAAAGTTGTTCTACCTGCTTTCTGGGCTGAGATGGGGAACCGCTGAATTTTGGACTCGGCTGGTGACAAAATGTTCCAAACACACCCCATGCACAACTCCACCGGGGAAGGTGCCAGACAGGAGTTCTCCTGGTAGTTTTTACACTACCTTGGTAGGCATCTGAAAGACACCACAAAAGTTGTTCTACCTGCTTTCTGGGCTGAGATGGGGAATCGCTGAATTTTGGACTCGGCCGGTGACAAAATGTTCCAAACACACCCCATGCACAACTCCACCGGGGAAGGTGCCAGACAGGAGTTCTCCTGGTAGTTTTTACACTACCTTGGTAGGCATCTGAAAGACATCACAAAAGTTGTTCTACCTGCTTTCTGGGCTGAGATGGGGAAACGCTGAATTTTGGAGTCGGCCGTTGAAAAAATGTTCCAAACACACCCCATGCACAACTCCACCGGGGAAGGTGCCAGACAGGAGTTCTCCTGGTAGTTTTTACACTACCTTGGTAGGCATCTGAAAGACACCACAAAAGTTGTTCTACCTGCTTTCTGGGCTGAGATGGGGAACCGCTGAATTTTGGAGTCGGCCTTTGACAAAATGTTCCAAACACACCCCATGCACAACTCCACCGGGGAAGGTGCCAGACAGGAGTTCTCTTGGTAGTTTTTACACTACCTTGGTAGGCATCTGAAAGACACCACAAAAGTTGTTCTACCTGCTTTCTGGGCTGAGATGGGGAATCGCTGAATTTTGGACTCGGCCGGTGACAAAATGTTCCAAACACACCCCATGCACAACTCCACCGGGGAAGGTGCCAGACAGGAGTTCTCTTGGTAGTTTTTACACTACCTTGGTAGGCATTTGAAAGGCACCACAAAAGTTGTTCTACCTGCTTTCTGGGCTGAGATGGGGAAACGCTGAATTTTGGAGTCGGCTGGTGACAAAATGTTCCAAACACACCCCATGCACAACTCCACCGGGGAAGGTGCCAGACAGGAGTTCTCCTGGTAGTTTTTACACTACCTTGGTAGGCAGCTGAAAGGCACCACAAAAGTTGTTCTTCCTGCTTTCTGGGCTGAGATGGGGAACCGCTGAATTTTGGAGTCGGCCGGTGACAAAATGTTCCAAACACACCCCATGCACAACTCCACCACGGAAGGTGCCAGACAGGAGTTCTCTTGGTAGTTTTTACACTACCTTGGTAGGCATCTGAAAGACACCACAAAAGTTGTTCTACCTGCTTTGTGGGCTGAGATGGGGAATCGCTGAATTTTGGACTCGGCCGGTGACAAAATGTTCCAAACACACCCCATGCAAAACTCCACCGGGGAAGGTGCCAGACAGGAGTTCTCCTGGTAGTTTTTACATTGCTCCGGTAGGCATCTGAAAGACACCACAAAAGTTGTTCTACCTGCTTTCTGGGCTGAGATGGGGAATCGCTGAATTTTGGAGTCGGCCGGTGACAAAATGTTCCAAACACACCCCATGCACAACTCCACCGGGGAAGGTGCCAGACAGGAGTTCTCCTGGTAGTTTTTACACTACCTTGGTAGGCATCTGAAAGACACCACAAAAGTTGTTCTACCTGCTTTCTGGGCTGAGATGGGGAACTGCTGAATTTTGGAGTCGGCTGGTGACAAAATGTTCCAAACACACCCCATGCACAACTCCACCGGGGAAGGTGCCAGACAGGAGTTCTCTTGGTAGTTTTTACACTACCTTGGTAGGCATCTGAAAGACACGACAAAAGTTGTTCTACCTGCTTTCTGGGCTGAGATGGGGAACCGCTGAATTTTGGACTCGGCCGGTGACAAAATGTTCCAAACACACCCCATGCACAACTCACCGGGGAAGGTGCCAGACAGGAGTTCTCCTGGTAGTTTTTACACTACCTTGGTAGGCAGCTGAAAGACACCACAAAAGTTGTTCTACCTGCTTTCTGGGCTGAGATGGGGAATCGCTGAATTTTGGAGTCGGCCGGTGACAAAATGTTCCAAACACACCCCATGCACAACTCCACCGGGGAAGGTGCCAGACAGGAGTTCTCTTGGTAGTTTTTACACTACCTTGGTAGGCATTTGAAAGGCACCACAAAAGTTGTTCTACCTGCTTTCTGGGCTGAGATGGGGAACCGCTGAATTTTGGAGTCGGCTGGTGACAAAATGTTCCAAACACACCCCATGCACAACTCCACCGGGGAAGGTGCCAGACAGGAGTTCTCCTGGTAGTTTTTACACTACCTTGGTAGGCATCTGAAAGACACCACAAAAGTTGTTCTACCTGCTTTCTGGGCTGAGATGGGGAATCGCTGAATTTTGGACTCGGCCGGTGACAAAATGTTCCAAACACACCCCCTGCACAACTCCACCGGGGAAGGTGCCAGACAGGAGTTCTCCTGGTAGTTTTTACATTGCTCCGGTAGGCATCTGAAAGACACCACAAAAGTTGTTCTACCTGCTTTGTGGGCTGAGATGGGGAGCCGCTGTATTTTGGAGTCGGCCGTTGACAAAATGTTCCAAACACACCCCATGCACAACTCCACCGGGGAAGGTGCCAGACAGGAGTTCTCCTGGTAGTTTTTACACTACCTTGGTAGGCATCTGAAAGACACCACAAAAGTTGTTCTACCTGCTTTCTGGGCTGAGATGGGGAATCGCTGAATTTTGGACTCGGCCGGTGACAAAATGTTCCAAACACAGCCCATGCACAACTCCACCGGGGAAGGTGACAGACAGGAGTTCTCTTGGTGGTTTTACACTACCTTGGTAGGCAGCTGAAAGGCACCACAAAAGTTGTTCTACCTGCTTTCTGGGCTGAGATGGGGAACCGCTGAATTTTGGACTCGGCTGGTGACAAAATGTTCCAAACACACCCCATGCACAACTCCACCGGGGAAGGTGCCAGACAGGAGTTCTCCTGGTAGTTTTTACACTACCTTGGTAGGCATCTGAAAGGCACCACAAAAGTTGTTCTACCTGCTTTCTGGGCTGAGATGGGGAACCGCTGAATTTTGGAGTCGGCTGGTGGCAAAATGTTCCAAACACACCCCCTGCACAACTCCACCGGGGAAGGTGCCAGAAAGGAGTTCTCCTGGTAGTTTTTACATTGCTCCGGTAGGCATCTGAAAGACACCACAAAAGTTGTTCTACCTGCTTTGTGGGCTGAGATGGGGAGCCGCTGTATTTTGGAGTCGGCCGTTGACAAAATGTTCCAAACACACCCCATGCACAACTCCACCGGGGAAGGTGCCAGACAGGAGTTCTCCTGGTAGTTTTTACACTACCTTGGTAGGCATTTGAAAGACACCACAAAAGTTGTTCTACCTGCTTACCTGCTTTCTGGGCTGAGATGGGGAACCGCTGAATTTTGGAGTCGGCCGGTGACAAAATGTTCCAAACACACCCCATGCACAACTCCACCGGGGAAGGTGCCAGACAGGAGTTCTCTTGGTAGTTTTTTACACTACCTTGGTAGGCATCTGAAAGACACCACAAAAGTTGTTCTACCTGCTTTCTGGGCTGAGATGGGGGAATCGCTGAATTTTGGACTCGGCCGGTGACAAAATGTTCCAAACACAGCCCGCGCACAACTCCACCGGGGAAGGTGACAGACAGGAGTTCTCTTGGTGGTTTTTACACTACCTTGGTAGGCAGCTGAAAGGCACCACAAAAGTTGTTCTACCTGCTTTCTGGGCTGAGATGGGGAACCGCTGAATTTTGGACTCGGCTGGTGACAAAATGTTCCAAACACACCCCATGCACAACTCCACCGGGGGAAGGTGCCAGACAGGAGTTCTCCTGGTAGTTTTTACACTACCTTGGTAGGCACCTGAAAGGCACCACAAAAGTTGTTCTACCTGCTTTCTGGGCTGAGATGGGGAACCGCTGAATTTTGGAGTCGGCCGTTGACAAAATGTTCCAAACACACCCCATGCACAACTCCACCGGGGAAGGTGCCAGACAGGAGTTCTCTTGGTAGTTTTTACATTGCTCCGGTAGGCATCTGAAAGACACCACAAAAGTTGTTCTACCTGCTTTCTGGGCTGAGATGGGGAATCGCTGAATTTTGGAGTCGGCCGGTGACAAAATGTTCCAAACACACCCCATGCACAACTCCACCGGGGAAGGTGCCAGACAGGAGTTCTCCTGGTAGTTTTTACACTACCTTGGTAGGCATTTGAAAGGCACCACAAAAGTTGTTCTTCCTGCTTTCTGGGCTGAGATGGGGAACCGCTGAATTTTGGAGTCGGCTGGTGACAAAATGTTCCAAACACACCCCATGCACAACTCCACCGGGGAAGGTGCCAGACAAGCGTTCTCTTGATAGTTTTTACACTACCTTGGTAGGGAGCTGAAAGGCAGCACAAAAGTTGTTCTACCTGCTTTCTGGGCTGAGATGGGGAGTCGCTGAATTTTGGACTCGGCCGGTGACAAAATGTTCCAAACACACCCCATGCACAACTCCACCGGGGAAGGTGCCAGACAGGAGTTCTCTTAGTAGTTTTTACACTACCTTGGTAGGCAGCTGAAAGGCACCACAAAAGTTGTTCTACCTGCTTTCTGGGCTGAGATGGGGAACCGCTGAATTTTGGAGTCGGGCGGTGACAAAATGTTCCAAACACACCCCATGCACAAGTCCACTAGCGAAGGTGCCAGACAGGAGTTCTCCTGGTAGTTTTTACACTACCTTGGTAGGCACCTGAAAGGCACCACAAAAGTTGTTCTACCTGCTTTCTGGGCTGAGATGGGGAACCGCTGAATTTTGGAGTCGGCCGTTGACAAAATGTTCCAAACACACCCCATGCACAACTCCACCGGGGAAGGTGCCAGACAGGAGTTCTCCTGGTAGTTTTTACACTACCTTGGTAGGCACCTGAAAGACACCACAAAAGTTGTTCTACCTGCTTTGTGGGCTGAGATGGGGAATCGCTGAATTTTGGACTCGGCCGGTGACAAAATGTTCCAAACACACCCCATGCACAACTCCACCGGGGAAGGTGACAGACAGGAGTTCTCTTGGTAGTTTTTACACTACCTTGGTAGGCATCTGAAAGACACGACAAAAGTTGTTCTACCTGCTTTCTGGGCTGAGATGGGGAACCGCTGAATTTTGGACTCGGCCGGTGACAAAATGTTCCAAACACACCCCATGCACAACTCCACCGGGGAAGGTGCCAGACAGGAGTTCTCCTGGTAGTTTTTACACTACCTTGGTAGGCAGCTGAAAGACACCACAAAAGTTGTTCTACCTGCTTTCTGGGCTGAGATGGGGAATCGCTGAATTTTGGAGTCGGCCGGTGACAAAATGTTCCAAACACACCCCATGCACAACTCCACCGGGGAAGGTGCCAGACAGGAGTTCTCTTGGTAGTTTTTACACTACCTTGGTAGGCATTTGAAAGGCACCACAAAAGTTGTTCTACCTGCTTTCTGGGCTGAGATGGGGAACCGCTGAATTTTGGAGTCGGCTGGTGACAAAATGTTCCAAACACACCCCATGCACAACTCCACCGGGGAAGGTGCCAGACAGGAGTTCTCCTGGTAGTTTTTACACTACCTTGGTAGGCATCTGAAAGACACCACAAAAGTTGTTCTACCTGCTTTCTGGGCTGAGATGGGGAATCGCTGAATTTTGGACTCGGCCGGTGACAAAATGTTCCAAACACACCCCCTGCACAACTCCACCGGGGAAGGTGCCAGACAGGAGTTCTCCTGGTAGTTTTTACATTGCTCCGGTAGGCATCTGAAAGACACCACAAAAGTTGTTCTACCTGCTTTGTGGGCTGAGATGGGGAGCCGCTGTATTTTGGAGTCGGCCGTTGACAAAATGTTCCAAACACACCCCATGCACAACTCCACCGGGGAAGGTGCCAGACAGGAGTTCTCTTGGTAGTTTTTACACTACCTTGGTAGGCATCTGAAAGACACCACAAAAGTTGTTCTACCTGCTTTCTGGGCTGAGATGGGGAATCGCTGAATTTTGGACTCGGCCGGTGACAAAATGTTCCAAACACAGCCCATGCACAACTCCACCGGGGAAGGTGACAGACAGGAGTTCTCTTGGTGGTTTTACACTACCTTGGTAGGCAGCTGAAAGGCACCACAAAAGTTGTTCTACCTGCTTTCTGGGCTGAGATGGGGAACCGCTGAATTTTGGACTCGGCTGGTGACAAAATGTTCCAAACACACCCCATGCACAACTCCACCAGGGAAGGTGCCAGACAGGAGTTCTCCTGGTAGTTTTTACACTACCTTGGTAGGCATCTGAAAGGCACCACAAAAGTTGTTCTACCTGCTTTCTGGGCTGAGATGGGGAACCGCTGAATTTTGGAGTCGGCTGGTGGCAAAATGTTCCAAACACACCCCCTGCACAACTCCACCGGGGAAGGTGCCAGAAAGGAGTTCTCCTGGTAGTTTTTACATTGCTCCGGTAGGCATCTGAAAGACACCACAAAAGTTGTTCTACCTGCTTTGTGGGCTGAGATGGGGAGCCGCTGTATTTTGGAGTCGGCCGTTGACAAAATGTTCCAAACACACCCCCTGCACAACTCCACCGGGGAAGGTGCCAGACAGGAGTTCTCCTGGTAGTTTTTACACTACCTTGGTAGGCATTTGAAAGACACCACAAAAGTTGTTCTACCTGCTTTCTGGGCTGAGATGGGGAACCGCTGAATTTTGGACTCGGCCGGTGACAAAATGTTCCAAACACACCCCATGCACAACTCCACCGGGGAAGGTGCCAGACAGGAGTTCTCTTGGTAGTTTTTACACTACCTTGGTAGGCATCTGAAAGACACCACAAAAGTTGTTCTACCTGCTTTCTGGGCTGAGATGGGGAATCGCTGAATTTTGGACTCGGCCGGTGACAAAATGTTCCAAACACAGCCCGCGCACAACTCCACCGGGGAAGGTGACAGACAGGAGTTCTCTTGGTGGTTTTTACACTACCTTGGTAGGCAGCTGAAAGGCACCACAAAAGTTGTTCTACCTGCTTTCTGGGCTGAGATGGGGAACCGCTGAATTTTGGACTCGGCTGGTGACAAAATGTTCCAAACACACCCCATGCACAACTCCACCGGGGAAGGTGCCAGACAGGAGTTCTCCTGGTAGTTTTTACACTACCTTGGTAGGCAGCTGAAAGGCACCACAAAAGTTGTTCTTCCTGCTTTGTGGGCTGAGATGGGGAATCGCTGAATTTTGGACTCGGCCAGTGACAAAATGTTCCAAAAACACCCCATGCAAAACTCCACCGGGGAAGGTGCCAGACAGGAGTTCTCTTGGTAGTTTTTACATTGCTCCGGTAGGCATCTGAAAGACACCACAAAAGTTGTTCTACCTGCTTTCTGGGCTGAGATGGGGAATCGCTGAATTTTGGAGTCGGCCGGTGACAAAATGTTCCAAACACACCCCATGCACAACTCCACCGGGGAAGGTGCCAGACAGGAGTTCTCCTGGTAGTTTTTACACTACCTTGGTAGGCATTTGAAAGGCACCACAAAAGTTGTTCTTCCTGCTTTCTGGGCTGAGATGGGGAACCGCTGAATTTTGGAGTCGGCTGGTGACAAAATGTTCCAAACACACCCCATGCACAACTCCACCGGGGAAGGTGCCAGACAAGCGTTCTCTTGATAGTTTTTACACTACCTTGGTAGGGAGCTGAAAGGCAGCACAAAAGTTGTTCTACCTGCTTTCTGGGCTGAGATGGGGAGTCGCTGAATTTTGGACTCGGCCGGTGACAAAATGTTCCAAACACACCCCATGCACAACTCCACCGGGGAAGGTGCCAGACAGGAGTTCTCTTAGTAGTTTTTACACTACCTTGGTAGGCAGCTGAAAGGCACCACAAAAGTTGTTCTACCTGCTTTCTGGGCTGAGATGGGGAACCGCTGAATTTTGGAGTCGGGCGGTGACAAAATGTTCCAAACACACCCCATGCACAAGTCCACTAGCGAAGGTGCCAGACAGGAGTTCTCCTGGTAGTTTTTACACTACCTTGGTAGGCACCTGAAAGGCACCACAAAAGTTGTTCTACCTGCTTTCTGGGCTGAGATGGGGAACCGCTGAATTTTGGAGTCGGCCGTTGACAAAATGTTCCAAACACACCCCATGCACAACTCCACCGGGGAAGGTGCCAGACAGGAGTTCTCCTGGTAGTTTTTACACTACCTTGGTAGGCACCTGAAAGACACCACAAAAGTTGTTCTACCTGCTTTGTGGGCTGAGATGGGGAATCGCTGAATTTTGGACTCGGCCGGTGACAAAATGTTCCAAACACACCCCATGCACAACTCCACCGGGGAAGGTGACAGACAGGAGTTCTCTTGGTAGTTTTTACACTACCTTGGTAGGCAGCTGAAAGGCACCACAAAAGTTGTTCTACCTGCTTTCTGGGCTGAGATGGGGAACCGCTGAATTTTGGACTCGGCCGGTGACAAAATGTTCCAAACACACCCCATGCACAACTCCACCGGGGAAGGTGACAGACAGGATTTCTCTTGGTAGTTTTTACACTACCTTGGTAGGCAGCTGAAAGGCACCACAAAAGTTGTTCTACCTGCTTTCTGGGCTGAGATGGGGAACCGCTGAATTTTGGACTCGGCTGGTGACAAAATGTTCCAAACACACCCCATGCACAACTCCACCGGGGAAGGTGCCAGACAGGAGTTCTCCTGGTAGTTTTTACACTACCTTGGTAGGCATCTGAAAGACACCACAAAAGTTGTTCTACCTGCTTTCTGGGCTGAGATGGGGAATCGCTGAATTTTGGACTCGGCCGGTGACAAAATGTTCCAAACACACCCCATGCACAACTCCACCGGGGAAGGTGCCAGACAGGAGTTCTCCTGGTAGTTTTTACACTACCTTGGTAGGCATCTGAAAGACATCACAAAAGTTGTTCTACCTGCTTTCTGGGCTGAGATGGGGAACCGCTGAATTTTGGACTCGGCCGGTGACAAAATGTTCCAAACACACCCCATGCACAACTCCACCGGGGAAGGTGACAGACAGGATTTCTCTTGGTAGTTTTTACACTACCTTGGTAGGCAGCTGAAAGGCACCACAAAAGTTGTTCTACCTGCTTTCTGGGCTGAGATGGGGAACCGCTGAATTTTGGACTCGGCTGGTGACAAAATGTTCCAAACACACCCCATGCACAACTCCACCGGGGAAGGTGCCAGACAGGAGTTCTCCTGGTAGTTTTTACACTACCTTGGTAGGCATCTGAAAGACACCACAAAAGTTGTTCTACCTGCTTTCTGGGCTGAGATGGGGAATCGCTGAATTTTGGAGTCGGCCGGTGACAAAATGTTCCAAACACACCCCATGCACAACTCCACCGGGGAAGGTGCCAGACAGGAGTTCTCCTGGTAGTTTTTACACTACCTTGGTAGGCATCTGAAAGACATCACAAAAGTTGTTCTACCTGCTTTCTGGGCTGAGATGGGGAAACGCTGAATTTTGGAGTCGGCCGTTGAAAAAATGTTCCAAACACACCCCATGCACAACTCCACCGGGGAAGGTGCCAGACAGGAGTTCTCCTGGTAGTTTTTACACTACCTTGGTAGGCATCTGAAAGACACCACAAAAGTTGTTCTACCTGCTTTCTGGGCTGAGATGGGGAACCGCTGAATTTTGGAGTCGGCCGGTGACAAAATGTTCCAAACACACCCCATGCACAACTCCACCGGGGAAGGTGCCAGACAGGAGTTCTCTTGGTAGTTTTTACACTACCTTGGTAGGCATCTGAAAGACACCACAAAAGTTGTTCTACCTGCTTTCTGGGCTGAGATGGGGAATCGCTGAATTTTGGACTCGGCCGGTGACAAAATGTTCCAAACACACCCCATGCACAACTCCACCGGGGAAGGTGCCAGACAGGAGTTCTCTTGGTAGTTTTTACACTACCTTGGTAGGCATTTGAAAGGCACCACAAAAGTTGTTCTACCTGCTTTCTGGGCTGAGATGGGGAAACGCTGAATTTTGGAGTCGGCCGGTGACAAAATGTTCCAAACACACCCCATGCACAACTCCACCAGGGAAGGTGCCAGACAGGAGTTCTCCTGGTAGTTTTTACACTACCTTGGTAGGCAGCTGAAAGACACCACAAAAGTTGTTCTACCTGCTTTCTGGGCTGAGATGGGGAACCGCTGAATTTTGGAGTCGGCTGGTGACAAAATGTTCCAAACACACCCCATGCACAACTCCACCGGGGAAGGTGCCAGACAGGAGTTCTCCTGGTAGTTTTTACACTACCTTGGTAGGCATCTGAAAGACACGACAAAAGTTGTTCTACCTGCTTTCTGGGCTGAGATGGGGAACCGCTGAATTTTGGACTCGGCTGGTGACAAAATGTTCCAAACACACCCCATGCACAACTCCACCGGGGAAGGTGCCAGACAGGAGTTCTCCTGGTAGTTTTTACACTACCTTGGTAGGCAGCTGAAAGACACCACAAAAGTTGTTCTACCTGCTTTCTGGGCTGAGATGGGGAACCGCTGAATTTTGGAGTCGGCCGGTGACAAAATGTTCCAAACACACCCCATGCACAACTCCACCGGGGAAGGTGCCAGACAGGAGTTCTCCTGGTAGTTTTTACACTACCTTGGTAGGCATTTGAAAGGCACCACAAAAGTTGTTCTACCTGCTTTCTGGGCTGAGATGGGGAACCGCTGAATTTTGGACTCGGCTGGTGACAAAATGTTCCAAACACACCCCATGCACAACTCCACCGGGGAAGGTGCCAGACAGGAGTTCTCCTGGTAGTTTTTACACTACCTTGGTAGGCATCTGAAAGACACCACAAAAGTTGTTCTACCTGCTTTCTGGGCTGAGATGGGGAACCGCTGAATTTTGGAGTCGGCTGGTGGCAAAATGTTCCAAACACACCCCCTGCACAACTCCACCGGGGAAGGTGCCAGACAGGAGTTCTCCTGGTAGTTTTTACATTGCTCCGGTAGGCATCTGAAAGACACCACAAAAGTTGTTCTACCTGCTTTCTGGGCTGAGATGGGGAGCCGCTGTATTTTGGAGTCGGCCGTTGACAAAATGTTCCAAACACACCCCATGCACAACTCCACCGGGGAAGGTGCCAGACAGGAGTTCTCCTGGTAGTTTTTACACTACCTTGGTAGGCATCTGAAAGACACCACAAAAGTTGTTCTACCTGCTTTCTGGGCTGAGATGGGGAACCGCTGAATTTTGGAGTCGGCCGGTGACAAAATGTTCCAAACACACCCCATGCACAACTCCACCGGGGAAGGTGCCAGGCAGGAGTTCTCTTGGTAGTTTTTACACTACCTTGGTAGGCATCTGAAAGACACCACAAAAGTTGTTCTACCTGCTTTGTGGGCTGAGATGGGGAATCGCTGAATTTTGGACTCGGCCGGTGACAAAATGTTCCAAACACACCCCATGCACAACTCCACCGGGGAAGGTGCCAGACAGGAGTTCTCTTGGTAGTTTTTACACTACCTTGGTAGGCAGCTGAAAGGCACCACAAAAGTTGTTCTACCTGCTTTCTGGGCTGAGATGGGGAACCGCTGAATTTTGGACTCGGCTGGTGACAAAATGTTCCAAACACACCCCATGCACAACTCCACCGGGGAAGGTGCCAGACAGGAGTTCTCCTGGTAGTTTTTACACTACCTTGGTAGGCAGCTGAAAGGCACCACAAAAGTTGTTCTTCCTGCTTTGTGGGCTGAGATGGGGAATCGCTGAATTTTGGACTCGGCCAGTGACAAAATGTTCCAAACACACCCCATGCAAAACTCCACCGGGGAAGGTGCCAGACAGGAGTTCTCTTGGTAGTTTTTACTTTGCTCCGGTAGGCATCTGAAAGACACCACAAAAGTTGTTCTACCTGCTTTCTGGGCTGAGATGGGGAATCGCTGAATTTTGGAGTCGGCCGGTGACAAAATGTTCCAAACACACCCCATGCACAACTCCACCGGGGAAGGTGCCAGACAGGAGTTCTCCTGGTAGTTTTTACACTACCTTGGTAGGCACCTGAAAGGCACCACAAAAGTTGTTCTACCTGCTTTCTGGGCTGAGATGGGGAACCGCTGAATTTTGGAGTCGGCCGGTGACAAAATGTTCCAAACACACCCCATGCACAACTCCACCGGGGAAGGTGCCAGACAGGAGTTCTCTTGGTAGTTTTTACACTACCTTGGTAGGCATTTGAAAGGCACCACAAAAGTTGTTCTACCTGCTTTCTGGGCTGAGATGGGGAAACGCTGAATTTTGGAGTCGGCCGGTGACAAAATGTTCCAAACACACCCAATGCACAACTCCACTAGCGAAGGTGCCAGACAGGAGTTCTCCTGGTAGTTTTTACACTACCTTGGTAGGCACCTGAAAGGCACCACAAAAGTTGTTCTACCTGCTTTCTGGGCTGAGATGGGGAACCGCTGAATTTTTGGACTCGGCCGGTGACAAAATGTTCCAAACACACCCCCTGCACAACTCCACCGGGGAAGGTGCCAGGCAGGAGTTCTCTTGGTAGTTTTTACACTACCTTGGTAGGCAGCTGAAAGGCACCACAAAAGTTGTTCTACCTGCTTTCTGGGCTGAGATGGGGAACCGCTGAATTTTGGACTCGGCTGGTGACAAAATGTTCCGAACACACCCCCTGCACAACTCCACCGGGGAAGGTGCCAGACAGGAGTTCTCCTGGTAGTTTTTACATTGGTCCGGTAGGCAGCTGAAAGACACCACAAAAGTTGTTCTACCTGCTTTCTGGGCTGAGATGGGGAACCGCTGAATTTTGGAGTCGGCCGGTGACAAAATGTTCCAAACACACCCCATGCACAACTCCACCGGGGAAGGTGCCAGACAGGAGTTCTCTTGGTAGTTTTTACACTACCTTGGTAGGCAGCTGAAAGGCACCACAAAAGTTGTTCTACCTGCTTTCTGGGCTGAGATGGGGAATCGCTGAATTTTGCAGTCGGCCGGTGACAAAATGTTCCAAACACACCCCATGCACAACTCCACCGGGGAAGGTGCCAGGCAGGAGTTCTCTTGGTAGTTTTTACACTACCTTGGTAGGCAGCTGAAAGGCACCACAAAAGTTGTTCTACCTGCTTTCTGGGCTGAGATGGGGAATCGCTGAATTTTGGACTCGGCCGGTGACAAAATGTTCCAAACACACCCCCTGCACAACTCCACCGGGGAAGGTGCCAGACAGGAGTTCTCCTGGTAGTTTTTACATTGCTCCGGTAGGCATCTGAAAGACACCACAAAAGTTGTTCTACCTGCTTTCTGGGCTGAGATGGGGAACCGCTGAATTTTGGACTCGGCTGGTGACAAAATGTTCCAAACACACCCCATGCACAACTCCACCGGGGAAGGTGCCAGACAGGAGTTCTCCTGGTAGTTTTTACACTACCTTGGTAGGCATCTGAAAGACACCACAAAAGTTGTTCTACCTGCTTTCTGGGCTGAGATGGGGAACCGCTGAATTTTGGAGTCGGCTGGTGGCAAAATGTTCCAAACACACCCCCTGCACAACTCCACCGGGGAAGGTGCCAGACAGGAGTTCTCCTGGTAGTTTTTACACTACCTTGGTAGGCATCTGAAAGACATCACAAAAGTTGTTCTACCTGCTTTCTGGGCTGAGATGGGGAGTCGCTGAATTTTGGAGTCGGCCGGTGACAAATTGTTCCAAACACACCCCATGCACAACTCCACCGGGGAAGGTGCCAGACAGGAGTTCTCTTAGTAGTTTTTACACTACCTTGGTAGGCAGCTGAAAGGCACCACAAAAGTTGTTCTACCTGCTTTCTGGGCTGAGATGGGGAGTCGCTGAATTTTGGACTCGGCCGGTGACAAAATGTTCCAAAGACACCCCATGCACAACTCCACCGGGGAAGGTGCCAGACAGGAGTTCTCTTAGTAGTTTTTACACTACCTTGTTAGGCAGCTGAAAGGCACCACAAAAGTTGTTCTACCTGCTTTCTGGGCTGAGATGGGGAACCGCTGAATTTTGGAGTCGGCCGGTGACAAAATGTTCCAAACACACCCCCTGCACAACTCCACCGGGGAAGGTGCCAGGCAGGAGTTCTCTTGGTAGTTTTTACACTACCTTGGTAGGCATTTGAATGACACCACAAAAGTTGTTCTACCTGCTTTCTGGGCTGAGATGGGGAACCGCTGAATTTTTGGACTCGGCTGGTGACAAAATATTCCGAACACACCCCATGCACAACTCCACCGGGGAAGGTGCCAGACAGGAGTTCTCCTGGTAGTTTTTACATTGCTCCGGTAGGCATCTGAAAGACACCACAAAAGTTGTTCTACCTGCTTTCTGGGCTGAGATGGGGAAACGCTGAATTTTGGAGTCGGCCGGTGACAAAATGTTCCAAACACACCCCATGCACAACTCCACCGGGGAAGGTGCCAGGCAGGAGTTCTCTTGGTAGTTTTTACACTACCTTGGTAGGCAGCTGAAAGGCACCACAAAAGTTGTTCTACCTGCTTTCTGGGCTGAGATGGGGAACCGCTGAATTTTGGACTCGGCTGGTGACAAAATGTTCCGAACACACCCCCTGCACAACTCCACCGGGGAAGGTGCCAGACAGGAGTTCTCCTGGTAGTTTTTACATTGCTCCGGTAGGCATCTGAAAGACACCACAAAAGTTGTTCTACCTGCTTTCTGGGCTGAGATGGGGAACCGCTGAATTTTGGACTCGGCCGGTGACAAAATGTTCCAAACACACCCCATGCACAACTCCACCGGGGAAGGTGCCAGACAGGAGTTCTCTTGGTAGTTTTTACACTACCTTGGTAGGCAGCTGAAAGGCACCACAAAAGTTGTTCTACCTGCTTTCTGGGCTGAGATGGGGAATCGCTGAATTTTGCAGTCGGCCGGTGACAAAATGTTCCAAACACACCCCATGCACAACTCCACCGGGGAAGGTGCCAGGCAGGAGTTCTCTTGGTAGTTTTTACACTACCTTGGTAGGCAGCTGAAAGGCACCACAAAAGTTGTTCTACCTGCTTTCTGGGCTGAGATGGGGAATCGCTGAATTTTGGACTCGGCCGGTGACAAAATGTTCCAAACACACCCCCTGCACAACTCCACCGGGGAAGGTGCCAGACAGGAGTTCTCCTGGTAGTTTTTACATTGCTCCGGTAGGCATCTGAAAGACACCACAAAAGTTGTTCTACCTGCTTTCTGGGCTGAGATGGGGAACCGCTGAATTTTGGACTCGGCTGGTGACAAAATGTTCCAAACACACCCCATGCACAACTCCACCGGGGAAGGTGCCAGACAGGAGTTCTCCTGGTAGTTTTTACACTACCTTGGTATGCATCTGAAAGACACCACAAAAGTTGTTCTACCTGCTTTCTGGGCTGAGATGGGGAACCGCTGAATTTTGGAGTCGGCTGGTGGCAAAATGTTCCAAACACACCCCCTGCACAACTCCACCGGGGAAGGTGCCAGACAGGAGTTCTCCTGGTAGTTTTTACATTGCTCCGGTAGGCATCTGAAAGACACCACAAAAGTTGTTCTACCTGCTTTGTGGGCTGAGATGGGGAACCGCTGAATTTTGGAGTCGGCCGTTGACAAAATGTTCCAAACACACCCCATGCACAACTCCACCGGGGAAGGTGCCAGACAGGAGTTCTCCTGGTAGTTTTTACACTACCTTGGTAGGCATCTGAAAGACACCACAAAAGTTGTTCTACCTGCTTTCTGGGCTGAGATGGGGAACCGCTGAATTTTGGAGTCGGCCGTTGACAAAATGTTCCAAACACACCCCATGCACAACTCCACCGGGGAAGGTGCCAGACAGGAGTTCTCTTGGTAGTTTTTACACTACCTTGGTAGGCATCTGAAAGACACCACAAAAGTTGTTCTACCTGCTTTCTGGGCTGAGATGGGGAATCGCTGAATTTTGGAGTCGGCCGGTGAAAAAATGTTCCAAACACACCCCATGCACAACTCCACCGGGGAAGGTGCCAGACAGGAGTTCTCTTGGTAGTTTTTACACTACCTTGGTAGGCAGCTGAAAGGCACCACAAAAGTTGTTCTACCTGCTTTCTGGGCTGAGATGGGGAACCGCTGAATTTTGGACTCGGCTGGTGACAAAATGTTCCAAACACACCCCATGCACAACTCCACCACGGAAGGTGCCAGACAGGAGTTCTCCTGGTAGTTTTTACACTACCTTGGTAGGCATCTGAAAGACACCACAAAAGTTGTTCTACCTGCTTTCTGGGCTGAGATGGGGAATCGCTGAATTTTGGACTCGGCCGGTGACAAAATGTTCCAAACACACCCCATGCACAACTCCACCGGGGAAGGTGCCAGACAGGAGTTCTCCTGGTAGTTTTTACACTACCTTGGTAGGCATCTGAAAGACATCACAAAAGTTGTTCTACCTGCTTTCTGGGCTGAGATGGGGAAACGCTGAATTTTGGAGTCGGCTGGTGACAAAATGTTCCAAACACACCCCATGCACAACTCCACCGGGGAAGGTGCCAGACAGGAGTTCTCCTGGTAGTTTTTACACTACCTTGGTAGGCAGCTGAAAGGCACCACAAAAGTTGTTCTTCCTGCTTTCTGGGCTGAGATGGGGAACCGCTGAATTTTGGAGTCGGCCGGTGACAAAATGTTCCAAACACACCCCATGCACAACTCCACCGGGGAAGGTGCCAGACAGGAGTTCTCCTGGTAGTTTTTACACTACCTTGGTAGGCATCTGAAAGACACCACAAAAGTTGTTCTACCTGCTTTGTGGGCTGAGATGGGGAATCGCTGAATTTTGGACTCGGCCGGTGACAAAATGTTCCAAACACACCCCATGCACAACTCCACCGGGGAAGGTGCCAGACAGGAGTTCTCCTGGTAGTTTTTACATTGCTCCGGTAGGCATCTGAAAGACACCACAAAAGTTGTTCTACCTGCTTTCTGGGCTGAGATGGGGAATCGCTGAATTTTGGAGTCGGCCGGTGACAAAATGTTCCAAACACACCCCCTGCACAACTCCACCGGGGAAGGTGCCAGACAGGAGTTCTCCTGGTAGTTTTTACACTACCTTGGTAGGCAGCTGAAAGGCACCACAAAAGTTGTTCTACCTGCTTTCTGGGCTGAGATGGGGAACCGCTGAATTTTGGAGTCGGCCGGTGACAAAATGTTCCAAACACACCCCATGCACAACTCCACCGGGGAAGGTGCCAGACAGGAGTTCTCCTGGTAGTTTTTACACTACCTTGGTAGGCATCTGAAAGACACGACAAAAGTTGTTCTACCTGCTTTCTGGGCTGAGATGGGGAAACGCTGAATTTTGGACTCGGCCGGTGACAAAATGTTCCAAACACACCCCATGCACAACTCCACCGGGGAAGGTGCCAGACAGGAGTTCTCCTGGTAGTTTTTACACTACCTTGGTAGGCAGCTGAAAGACACCACAAAAGTTGTTCTACCTGCTTTCTGGGCTGAGATGGGGAATCGCTGAATTTTGGAGTCGGCCGGTGACAAAATGTTCCAAACACACCCCATGCACAACTCCACCGGGGAAGGTGCCAGACAGGAGTTCTCTTGGTAGTTTTTACACTACCTTGGTAGGCATTTGAAAGGCACCACAAAAGTTGTTCTACCTGCTTTCTGGGCTGAGATGGGGAACCGCTGAATTTTGGACTCGGCTGGTGACAAAATGTTCCAAACACACCCCATGCACAACTCCACCGGGGAAGGTGCCAGACAGGAGTTCTCCTGGTAGTTTTTACACTACCTTGGTAGGCATCTGAAAGACACCACAAAAGTTGTTCTACCTGCTTTCTGGGCTGAGATGGGGAACAGCTGAATTTTGGAGTCGGCTGGTGGCAAAATGTTCCAAACACACCCCCTGCACAACTCCACCGGGGAAGGTGCCAGACAGGAGTTCTCCTGGTAGTTTTTACACTACCTTGGTAGGCACCTGAAAGGCACCACAAAAGTTGTTCTACCTGCTTTCTGGGCTGAGATGGGGAATCGCTGAATTTTGGAGTCGGCCGGTGACAAAATGTTCCAAAGACACCCCATGCACAACTCCACTAGCGAAGGTGCCAGGGACGAGCTCTGTTGGTAGTTTTTACATTGCTCCGGTAGGCATCAAAAGGACACCTCAAAAGTTGTTCTACCTGCTTTCTGGGCTGAGATGGGGAATCGCTGAATTTTGGAGTCGGCCGGTGACAAAATGTTCCAAACACACCCCCCGCACAACTCCACCGGGGAAGGTGCCAGACAGGAGTTCTCTTAGTAGATTTTACACTACCTTGGTAGGGAGCTGAAAGGCAGCACAAAAGTTGTTCTACCTGCTTTCTGGGCTGAGATGGGGAATGGCTGAATTTTGGACTCGGCCGGTGACAAAATGTTCCAAACACACCCCCTGCACAACTCCACCGGGGAAGGTGCCAGACAGGAGTTCTCCTGGTAGTTTTTACACTACCTTGGTAGGCACCTGAAAGGCACCACAAATGTTGTTCTACCTGCTTTCTGGGCTGAGATGGGGAACCGCTGAATTTTGGAGTCGGCCGGTGACAAAATGTTCCGAACACACCCCATGCACAACTCCACTAGCGAAGGTGCCAGGGACGAGCTCTGTTGGTAGTTTTTACATTGCTCCGGTAGGCATCAAAAGGACACCACAAAAGTTGTTCTACCTGCTTTCTGGGCTGAGATGGGGAGCCGCTGTATTTTGGAGTCGGCCGTTGACAAAATGTTCCAAACACACCCCATGCACAACTCCACCGGGGAAGGTGCCAGGCAGGAGTTCTCTTGGTAGTTTTTACACTACCTTGGTAGGCATTTGAAAGGCACCACAAAAGTTGTTCTACCTGCTTTCTGGGCTGAGATGGGGAATCGCTGAATTTTGGAGTCGGCTGGTGACAAAATGTTCCAAACACACCCCATGCACAACTCCACCGGGGAAGGTGCCAGACAGGAGTTCTCCTGGTAGTTTTTACATTGCTCCGGTAGGCATCTGAAAGACACCACAAAAGTTGTTCTACCTGCTTTCTGGGCTGAGATGGGGAACCGCTGAATTTTGGACTCGGCCAGTGACAAAATGTTCCAAAGACACCCCATGCACAACTCCACCGGGGAAGGTGCCAGACAGGAGTTCTCCTGGTAGTTTTTACACTACCTTGGTAGGCACCTGAAAGGCACCACAAAAGTTGTTCTACCTGCTTTCTGGGCTGAGATGGGGAACCGCTGAATTTTGGACTCGGCCGGTGACAAAATGTTCCAAACACACCCCATGCACAACTCCACCGGGGAAGGTGCCAGACAGGAGTTCTCTTGGTAGTTTTTACACTACCTTGGTAGGCAGCTGAAAGGCACCACAAAAGTTGTTCTACCTGCTTTCTGGGCTGAGATGGGGAATCGCTGAATTTTGGAGTCGGCCGGTGACAAAATGTTCCAAACACACCCCCCGCACAACGCCACCGGGGAAGGTGCCAGACAGGAGTTCTCTTGGTAGATTTTACACTACCTTGGTAGGGAGCTGAAAGGCAGCACAAAAGTTGTTCTACCTGCTTTCTGGGCTGAGATGGGGAATGGCTGATTTTTGGACTCGGCCGGTGACAAAATGTTCCAAACACACCCCCTGCACAACTCCACCGGGGAAGGTGCCAGACAGGAGTTCTCCTGGTAGTTTTTACATTGCTCCGGTAGGCATCTGAAAGACACCACAAAAGTTGTTCTACCTGCTTTCTGGGCTGAGATGGGGAACCGCTGAATTTTGGACTCGGCTGGTGACAAAATGTTCCAAACACACCCCATGCACAACTCCACCGGTGAAGGTGCCAGACAAGAGTTCTCTTAGTAGTTTTTACACTACCTTGGTAGGCAGCTGAAAGACACCACAAAAGTTGTTCTACCTGCTTTCTGGGCTGAGATGGGGAACCGCTGAATTTTGGAGTCGGCTGGTGACAAAATGTTCCAAACACACCCCATGCACAACTCCACCACGGAAGGTGCCAGAAAGGAGTTCAATTGATAGTTTTTACACTACCTTGGTAGGCACCTGAAAGACACCACAAAAGTTGTTTTACCTGCTTTCTGGGCTGAGATGGGGAACAGCTGAATTTTGGACTCGGCTGGTGACGAAATGTTCCAAACACACCCCATGCACAACTCCACCAGGGAAGGTCCAGACAAGAGTTCTCCTGGTAGTTTTTACACTACCTTGGTAGGCACCTGAAAGACACCACAAAAGTTGTTCTACCTGCTTTCTGGGCTGAGATGGGGAACAGCTGAATTTTGGACTCGGCTGGTGACAAAATTTTAATAAATACACCCCATGCACAACTCCACTAGCGAAGGTGCCAGGAAGGAATTCTGTTGGTAGTTTTTACATTGCTCCGGTAGGCATCAAAAAGACACCACAAAAGTTGTTCTACCTGCTTTCTGGGCTGAGATGGGGAACCGCTGAATTTTGGACTCGGCTGGTGACAAAATGTTCCAAACACACCCCATGCACAACTCCACCGGGGAAGGTGCCAGAAACGAGTTCTCCTGGTAGTTTTTACATTGCTCCGGTAGGCACCTGAAAGACACCACAAAAGTTGTTCTACCTGCTTTCTGGGCTGAGATGGGGAACAGCTGAATTTTGGACTCGGCTGGTGACAAAATGTTCCAAACACACCCCATGCACAACTCCACCGGTGAAGGTGCCAGACAAGACTTCTCTTAGTAGTTTTTACACTACCTTGGTAGGCAGCTGAAAGACACCACAAAAGTTGTTCTACCTGCTTTCTGGGCTGAGATGGGGAACCGCTGAATTTTGGAGTCGGCTGGTGACAAAATGTTCCAAACACACCCCCTGCACAACTCCACCACGGAAGGTGCCAGACAGGAGTTCTGTTGGTAGTTTTTACACTACCTTGGTAGGCACCTGAAAGACACCACAAAAGTTGTTCTACCTGCTTTCTGGGCTGAGATGGGGAACAGCTGAATTTTAGAGTCGGCTGGTGACAAAATGTTCCAAACACACCCCATGCACAACTCCACCGGGGAAGGTGCCAGACAGGAGTTCTCTTAGTAGTTTTTACACTACCTTGGTAGGCACCTGAAAGACACCACAAAAGTTGTTCTGCCTGCTTTCTGGGCTGAGATGGGGAACAGCTGAATTTTGGACTCGGCTGGTGACAAAATTTTAATAAATACACCCCATGCACAACTCCACTAGCGAAGGTGCCAGGAAGGAATTCTGTTGGTAGTTTTTACATTGCTCCGGTAGGCATCAAAAAGACACCACAAAAGTTGTTCTACCTGCTTTCTGGGCTGAGATGGGGAACCGCTGAATTTTGGACTCGGCTGGTGACAAAATGTTCCAAACACACCCCCTGCACAACTCCACCGGGGAAGGTGCCAGAAACGAGTTCTCCTGGTAGTTTTTACATTGCTCCGGTAGGCAGCTGAAAGACACCACAAAAGTTGTTTTACCTGCTTTCTGGGCTGAGATGGGGAACCGCTGAATTTTGGACTCGGCCGGTGAAAAAATGTTCCAAACACACCCCATGCACAACTCCACTAGCAAAGGTGCCAGAAACGAGTTCTGTTGGAAGTTTTTACATTGCTCCGGTAGGCACCTGAAAGACACCACAAAAGTTGTTCTACCTGCTTTCTGGGCTGAGATGGGGAACCGCTGAATTTTGGACTCGGCTGGTGACAAAATGTTCCAAACACACCCCATGCACAACTCCACCGGGGAAGGTGCCAGACAGGAGTTCTCCTGGTAGTTTTTACATTGCTCCGGTAGGCATCTGAAAGACACCACAAAAGTTGTTCTACCTGCTTTCTGGGCTGAGATGGGGAACCGCTGAATTTTGGACTTGGCTGGTGACGAAATGTTCCAAACACACCCCCTGCACAACTCCACCGGGGAAGGTGCCAGACAAGAGTTCTGTTGGAAGTTTTTACACTACCTTGGTAGGCACCTGAAAGACACCACAAAAGTTGTTTTACCTGCTTTCTGGGCTGAGATGGGGAACCGCTGAATTTTGGACTCGGCCGGTGACAAAATGTTCCAAACACACCCCATGCACAACTCCACCGGGGAAGGTGCCAGAGAGGAGTTCTCCTGGTAGTTTTTACACTACCTTGGTAGGCATCTGAAAGACACCACAAAAGTTGTTCTACCTGCTTTCTGGGCTGAGATGGGGAACCGCTGAATTTTGGACTCGGCCGGTGGCAAAATGTTCCAAACACACCCCATGCACAACTCCACCGGGGAAGGTGCCAGACAGGAGTTCTCTTGGTAGTTTTTACACTACCTTGGTAGGCATTTGAAAGACACCACAAAAGTTGTTCTACCTGCTTTGTGGGCTGAGATGGGGAACCGCTGAATTTTGGACTCGGCTGGTGACAAAATTTTAATAAATACACCCCATGCACAACTCCACTAGCGAAGGTGCCAGGAACGAATTCTGTTGGTAGTTTTTACATTGCTCCGGTAGGCACCTGAAAGGCACCACAAAAGTTGTTCTTCCTGCTTTCTGGGCTGAGATGGGGAACCGCTGAATTTTGGACTCGGCCGGTGACAAAATGTTCCAAACACAGCCCATGCACAACTCCACCGGGGAAGGTGCCAGACAGGAGTTCTCCTGGTAGTTTTTACATTGCTCCGGTAGGCATCTGAAAGACACCACAAAAGTTGTTCTACCTGCTTTGTGGGCTGAGATGGGGAACCGCTGAATTTTGGAGTCGGCCGTTGACAAAATGTTCCAAACACACCCCATGCACAACTCCACCGGGGAAGGTGCCAGACAGGAGTTCTCTTAATAGTTTTTACACTACCTTGGTAGGCATCTGAAAGGCACCACAAAAGTTGTTTTACCTGCTTTCTGGGCTGAGATGGGGAACCGCTGAATTTTGGAGTCGGCCAGTGACAAAATGTTCCAAAGACACCCCATGCACAACTCCACCAGGGAAGGTGCCAGACAGGAGTTCTCCTGGTAGTTTTTACACTACCTTGGTAGGCACCTGAAAGGCACCACAAAAGTTGTTCTACCTGCTTTCTGGGCTGAGATGGGGAACCGCTGAATTTTGGACTCGGCTGCTGACAAAATTTTAATAAATACACCCCATGCACAACTCCACTAGCGAAGGTGCCAGGAACGAATTCTGTTGGTAGTTTTTACATTGCTCCGGTAGGCGCCTGAAAGGCACCACAAAAGTTGTTCTTCCTGCTTTCTGGGCTGAGATGGGGAACCGCTGAATTTTGGACTCGGCCGGTGACAAAATGTTCCAAACACAGCCCATGCACAACTCCACCGGGGAAGGTGCCAGACAGGAGTTCTCCTGGTAGTTTTTACATTGCTCCGGTAGGCATCTGAAAGACACCACAAAAGTTGTTCTACCTGCTTTCTGGGCTGAGATGGGGAACCGCTGAATTTTGGACTCGGCCGGTGACAAAATGTTCCAAACACACCCCCTGCACAACTCCACCGGGGAAGGTGCCAGACAGGAGTTCTCTTAATAGTTTTTACACTACCTTGGTAGGCATCTGAAAGACACCACAAAAGTTGTTTTACCTGCTTTCTGGGCTGAGATGGGGAACAGCTGAATTTTGGAGTCGGCTGGTGACAAAATGTTCCAAACACACCCCCTGCACAACTCCACTAGCGAAGGTGCCAGGAAGGAATTCTGTTGGTAGTTTTTACATTGCTCCGGTAGGCATCAAAAAGACACTACAAAAGTTGTTCTACCTGCTTTCTGGGCTGAGATGGGGAACCGCTGAATTTTGGACTCGGCCGGTGACAAAATGTTCCAAACACACCCCATGCACAACTCCACCGGGGAAGGTGCCAGACAGGAGTTCTCTTAGTAGTTTTTACACTACCTTGGTAGGCATCTGAAAGGCACCACAAAAGTTGTTCTACCTGCTTTCTGGGCTGAGATGGGGAACAGCTGAATTTTGGACACGGCTGGTGACAAAATTTTAATAAATACACCCCATGCACAACTCCACCGGGGAAGGTGCCAGGAACGAATTCTGTTGGTAGTTTTTACATTGCTCTGGTAGGCATCAAAAAGACACCACAAAAGTTGTTCTTCCTGCTTTCTGGGCTGAAATGGGGAATCGCTGAATTTTGGACTCGGCCGGTGACAAAATGTTCCAAACACACCCCCTGCACAACTCCACCGGGGAAGTTGCCAGGCAGGAGTTCTCTTGGTAGTTTTTACACTACCTTGGTAGGCATTTGAAAGGCACCACAAAAGTTGTTCTACCTGCTTTCTGGGCTGAGACGGGGAACCGCTGAATTTTGGACTCGGCCGGTGAAAAAATGTTCCAAACACACCCCATGCACAACTCCACTAGCGAAGGTGCCAGGGACGAGTTCTGTTGGTAGTTTTTACATTACTCCGGTAGGCATCAAAAGGACACCACAAAAGTTGTTCTTCCTGCTTTCTGGGCTGAGATGGGGAACCGCTGAATTTTGGAGTCGGCTGGTGACAAAATGTTCCAAACACACCCCATGCACAACTCCACCGGGGAAGGTGCCAGAAAGGAGTTCTCTTAGTAGTTTTTACACTACCTTGGTAGGCAGCTGAAAGGCACCACAAAAGTTGTTTTACCTGCTTTCTGGGCTGAGATGGGGAACCGCTGAATTTTGGACTCGGCTGGTGACAAAATTTTAATAAATACACCCCATGCACAACTCCACTAGCGAAGGTGCCAGGGACGAAATCAGTTGGTAGTTTTTACATTGCTCCGGTAGGCAGCAAAAGGACACCACAAAAGTTGTTCTTCCTGCTTTCTGGGCAGAGATGGGAAATCGCTGAATTTTGGACTCGGCCGGTGACAAAATGTTCCAAACACACCCCATGCACAACTCCACCGGGGAAGTTGCCAGGCAGGAGTTATGTTGGTAGTTTTTACACTACCTTGGTAGGCAGCTGAAAGGCACCACAAAAGTTGTTCTACCTGCTTTCTGGGCTGAGATGGGGAACAGCTGAATTTTGGAGTCGGCTGGTGACAAAATGTTCCAAACACACCCCATGCACAACTCCACCGGGGAAGGTGCCAGACAAGAGTTCTCCTGGTAGTTTTTACACTACCTTGGTAGGCACCTGAAAGACACCACAAAAGTTGTTCTACCTGCTTTCTGGGCTGAGATGGGGAACCGCTGAATTTTGGACTCGGCTGGTGACAAAATTTTAATAAATACACCCCATGCACAACTCCACTAGCGAAGGTGCCAGGGACGAATCCTGTTGGTAGTTTTTACATTGCTCCGGTAGGCATCAAAAAGACACCACAAAAGTTGTTCTACCTGCTTTCTGGGCTGAGATGGGGAACCGCTGAATTTTGGACTCGGCTGGTGACGAAATGTTCCAAACACACCCCCTGCACAACTCCACCGGGGAAGGTGCCAGACAGGAGTTCTCTTAGTAGTTTTTACACTACATTGGTAGGCAGCTGAAAGGCACCACAAAAGTTGTTCTACCTGCTTTCTGGGCTGAGATGGGGAACCACTGAATTTTGGACTTGGGTGGTTACGAAATGTTCCAAACACACCCCATGCACAACTCCACCGGGGAAGGTGCCAGACAAGAGTTCTCTTGATAGTTTTTACACTACCTTGGTAGGCATTTGAAAGGCAGCACAAAAGTTGTTCTACCTGCTTTCTGGGCTGAGATGGGGAACAGCTGAATTTTGGACTCGGCTGGTGACAAAATTTTAATAAATACACCCCATGCACAACTCCACTAGCGAAGGTGCCAGGAAGGAATTCTGTTGGTAGTTTTTACATTGCTCCGGTAGGCATCAAAAAGACACTACAAAAGTTGTTCTTCCTGCTTTCTGGGCTGAAATGGGGAATCGCTGAATTTTGGACTCGGCCGGTGACAAAATGTTCCAAACACACCCCATGCACAACTCCACCGGGGAAGTTGCCAGGCAGGAGTTCTCTTGGTAGTTTTTACACTACCTTGGTAGGCATTTGAAAGGCACCACAAAAGTTGTTCTACCTGCTTTCTGGGCTGAGACGGGGAACCGCTGAATTTTGGACTCGGCCGGTGAAAAAATGTTCCAAACACACCCCATGCACAACTCCACTAGCGAAGGTGCCAGGGACGAGTTCTGTTGGTAGTTTTTACATTACTCCGGTAGGCATCAAAAGGACACCACAAAAGTTGTTCTTCCTGCTTTCTGGGCTGAGATGGGGAACCGCTGAATTTTGGAGTCGGCTGGTGACAAAATGTTCCAAACACACCCCATGCACAACTCCACCGGGGAAGGTGCCAGAAAGGAGTTCTCTTAGTAGTTTTTACACTACCTTGGTAGGCAGCTGAAAGGCACCACAAAAGTTGTTTTACCTGCTTTCTGGGCTGAGATGGGGAACCGCTGAATTTTGGACTCGGCTGGTGACAAAATTTTAATAAATACACCCCATGCACAACTCCACTAGCGAAGGTGCCAGGGACGAAATCAGTTGGTAGTTTTTACATTGCTCCGGTAGGCAGCAAAAGGACACCACAAAAGTTGTTCTTCCTGCTTTCTGGGCAGAGATGGGAAATCGCTGAATTTTGGACTCGGCCGGTGACAAAATGTTCCAAACACACCCCATGCACAACTCCACCGGGGAAGTTGCCAGGCAGGAGTTATGTTGGTAGTTTTTACACTACCTTGGTAGGCAGCTGAAAGGCACCACAAAAGTTGTTCTACCTGCTTTCTGGGCTGAGATGGGGAACCACTGAATTTTGGACTTGGGTGGTTACGAAATGTTCCAAACACACCCCATGCACAACTCCACCGGGGAAGGTGCCAGACAAGAGTTCTCTTGATAGTTTTTACACTACCTTGGTAGGCATTTGAAAGACACCACAAAAGTTGTTCTACCTGCTTTCTGGGCTGAGATGGGGAACAGCTGAATTTTGGACTCGGCTGGTGACAAAATTTTAATAAATACACCCCATGCACAACTCCACTAGCGAAGGTGCCAGGAAGGAATTCTGTTGGTAGTTTTTACATTGCTCCGGTAGGCATCAAAAAGACACTACAAAAGTTGTTCTACCTGCTTTCTGGGCTGAGATGGGGAACAGCTGAATTTTGGAGTCGGCTGGTGACAAAATGTTCCAAACACACCCCATGCACAATTCCACCGGGGAAGGTGCCAGACAGGAGTTCTCTTAATAGTTTTTACACTACCTTGGTAGGCACCTGAAAGACACCACAAAAGTTGTTTTACCTGCTTTCTGGGCTGAGATGGGGAACCGCTGAATTTTGGACTCTGCCGGTGAAAAAATGTTCCAAACACACCCCATGCACAACTCCACCGGGGAAGGTGCGAGACAGGAGTTCTGTTGGAAGTTTTTACATTGCTCCGGTAGGCACCTGAAAGACACCACAAAAGTTGTTTTACCTGCTTTCTGGGCTGAGATGGGGAACCGCTGAATTTTGGAGTCGGCCGGTGACAAAATGTTCCAAACACACCCCATGCACAACTCCACCGGGGAAGGTGCCAGACAGGAGTTCTCTTGGTAGTTTTTACACTACCTTGGTAGGCATCTGAAAGACACCACAAAAGTTGTTCTACCTGCTTTCTGGGCTGAGATGGGGAACCGCTGAATTTTGGACTCGGCCGGTGACAAAATGTTCCAAACACACCCCATGCACAACTCCACCGGGGAAGGTGCCAGACAGGAGTTCTCTTGGTAGTTTTTACACTACCTTGGTAGGCATTTGAAAGGCACCACAAAAGTTGTTCTACCTGCTTTCTGGGCTGAGATGGGGAACCGCTGAATTTTGGAGTCGGCCGTTGACAAAATGTTCCAAACACACCCCATGCACAACTCCACCGGGGAAGGTGCCAGACAGGAGTTCTCCTGGTAGTTTTTACACTACCTTGGTAGGCAGCTGAAAGGCACCACAAAAGTTGTTCTTCCTGCTTTCTGGGCTGAGATGGGGAACCGCTGAATTTTGGAGTCGCCCGGTGACAAAATGTTCCAAACACACCCCATGCACAACTCCACCGGGGAAGGTGCCAGACAGGAGTTCTCTTGGTAGTTTTTACACTACCTTGGTAGGCATCTGAAAGACACCACAAAAGTTGTTCTACCTGCTTTGTGGGCTGAGATGGGGAATCGCTGAATTTTGGACTCGGCCGGTGACAAAATGTTCCAAACACACCCCATGCAAAACTCCACCGGGGAAGGTGCCAGACAGGAGTTCTCCTGGTAGTTTTTACATTGCTCCGGTAGGCATCTGAAAGACACCACAAAAGTTGTTCTACCTGCTTTCTGGGCTGAGATGGGGAATCGCTGAATTTTGGAGTCGGCCGGTGACAAAATGTTCCAAACACACCCCATGCACAACTCCACCGGGGAAGGTGCCAGACAGGAGTTCTCCTGGTAGTTTTTACACTACCTTGGTAGGCAGCTGAAAGGCACCACAAAAGTTGTTCTTCCTGCTTTCTGGGCTGAGATGGGGAACCGCTGAATTTTGGAGTCGGCCGGTGACAAAATGTTCCAAACACACCCCCATGCACAACTCCACCGGGGAAGGTGCCAGACAGGAGTTCTCTTGGTAGTTTTTACACTACCTTGGTAGGCATCTGAAAGACACCACAAAAGTTGTTCTACCTGCTTTGTGGGCTGAGATGGGGAATCGCTGAATTTTGGACTCGGCCGGTGACAAAATGTTCCAAACACACCCCATGCACAACTCCACCGGGGAAGGTGCCAGACAGGAGTTCTCTTGGTAGTTTTTACACTACCTTGGTAGGCATTTGAAAGGCACCACAAAAGTTGTTCTACCTGCTTTGTGGGCTGAGATGGGGAACCGCTGAATTTTGGAGTCGGCCGTTGACAAAATGTTCCAAACACACCCCATGCACAACTCCACCGGGGAAGGTGCCAGACAGGAGTTCTCCTGGTAGTTTTTACACTACCTTGGTAGGCATCTGAAAGACACCACAAAAGTTGTTCTACCTGCTTTCTGGGCTGAGATGGGGAACCGCTGAATTTTGGAGTCGGCCGTTGACAAAATGTTCCAAACACACCCCATGCACAACTCCACCGGGGAAGGTGCCAGACAGGAGTTCTCTTGGTAGTTTTTACACTACCTTGGTAGGCATCTGAAAGACACCACAAAAGTTGTTCTACCTGCTTTCTGGGCTGAGATGGGGAACCGCTGAATTTTGGACTCGGCCGGTGACAAAATGTTCCAAACACACCCCATGCACAACTCCACCGGGGAAGGTGCCAGACAGGAGTTCTCTTGGTAGTTTTTACACTACCTTGGTAGGCATTTGAAAGGCACCACAAAAGTTGTTCTACCTGCTTTCTGGGCTGAGATGGGGAACCGCTGAATTTTGGAGTCGGCCGTTGACAAAATGTTCCAAACACACCCCATGCACAACTCCACCGGGGAAGGTGCCAGACAGGAGTTCTCCTGGTAGTTTTTACACTACCTTGGTAGGCAGCTGAAAGGCACCACAAAAGTTGTTCTTCCTGCTTTCTGGGCTGAGATGGGGAACCGCTGAATTTTGGAGTCGCCCGGTGACAAAATGTTCCAAACACACCCCATGCACAACTCCACCGGGGAAGGTGCCAGACAGGAGTTCTCCTGGTAGTTTTTACACTACCTTGGTAGGCAGCTGAAAGGCACCACAAAAGTTGTTCTTCCTGCTTTCTGGGCTGAGATGGGGAACCGCTGAATTTTGGAGTCGCCCGGTGACAAAATGTTCCAAACACACCCCATGCACAACTCCACCGGGGAAGGTGCCAGACAGGAGTTCTCTTGGTAGTTTTTACACTACCTTGGTAGGCATCTGAAAGACACCACAAAAGTTGTTCTACCTGCTTTCTGGGCTGAGATGGGGAACCGCTGAATTTTGGACTCGGCCGGTGACAAAATGTTCCAAACACACCCCATGCACAACTCCACCGGGGAAGGTGCCAGACAGGAGTTCTCTTGGTAGTTTTTACACTACCTTGGTAGGCATTTGAAAGGCACCACAAAAGTTGTTCTACCTGCTTTCTGGGCTGAGATGGGGAACCGCTGAATTTTGGAGTCGGCCGTTGACAAAATGTTCCAAACACACCCCATGCACAACTCCACCGGGGAAGGTGCCAGACAGGAGTTCTCCTGGTAGTTTTTACACTACCTTGGTAGGCATCTGAAAGACACCACAAAAGTTGTTCTACCTGCTTTCTGGGCTGAGATGGGGAACCGCTGAATTTTGGAGTCGCCCGGTGACAAAATGTTCCAAACACACCCCATGCACAACTCCACCGGGGAAGGTGCCAGACAGGAGTTCTCTTGGTAGTTTTTACACTACCTTGGTAGGCATCTGAAAGACACCACAAAAGTTGTTCTACCTGCTTTCTGGGCTGAGATGGGGAACCGCTGAATTTTGGACTCGGCCGGTGACAAAATGTTCCAAACACACCCCATGCACAACTCCACCGGGGAAGGTGCCAGACAGGAGTTCTCTTGGTAGTTTTTACACTACCTTGGTAGGCATTTGAAAGGCACCACAAAAGTTGTTCTACCTGCTTTCTGGGCTGAGATGGGGAACCGCTGAATTTTGGAGTCGGCCGTTGACAAAATGTTCCAAACACACCCCATGCACAACTCCACCGGGGAAGGTGCCAGACAGGAGTTCTCCTGGTAGTTTTTACACTACCTTGGTAGGCATCTGAAAGACACCACAAAAGTTGTTCTACCTGCTTTCTGGGCTGAGATGGGGAACCGCTGAATTTTGGACTCGGCCGGTGACAAAATGTTCCAAACACACCCCATGCACAACTCCACCGGGGAAGGTGCCAGACAGGAGTTCTCTTGGTAGTTTTTACACTACCTTGGTAGGCATTTGAAAGGCACCACAAAAGTTGTTCTACCTGCTTTCTGGGCTGAGATGGGGAACCGCTGAATTTTGGAGTCGGCCGGTGACAAAATGTTCCAAACACACCCCATGCACAACTCCACCGGGGAAGGTGCCAGACAGGAGTTCTCCTGGTAGTTTTTACACTACCTTGGTAGGCATCTGAAAGACACCACAAAAGTTGTTCTACCTGCTTTCTGGGCTGAGATGGGGAACCGCTGAATTTTGGAGTCGGCCGTTGACAAAATGTTCCAAACACACCCCATGCACAACTCCACCGGGGAAGGTGCCAGACAGGAGTTCTCTTGGTAGTTTTTACACTACCTTGGTAGGCATCTGAAAGACACCACAAAAGTTGTTCTACCTGCTTTCTGGGCTGAGATGGGGAACCGCTGAATTTTGGACTCGGCCGGTGACAAAATGTTCCAAACACACCCCATGCACAACTCCACCGGGGAAGGTGCCAGACAGGAGTTCTCTTGGTAGTTTTTACACTACCTTGGTAGGCATTTGAAAGGCACCACAAAAGTTGTTCTACCTGCTTTCTGGGCTGAGATGGGGAACCGCTGAATTTTGGACTCGGCCGTTGACAAAATGTTCCAAACACACCCCATGCACAACTCCACCGGGGAAGGTGCCAGACAGGAGTTCTCCTGGTAGTTTTTACACTACCTTGGTAGGCAGCTGAAAGGCACCACAAAAGTTGTTCTTCCTGCTTTCTGGGCTGAGATGGGGAACCGCTGAATTTTGGAGTCGCCCGGTGACAAAATGTTCCAAACACACCCCATGCACAACTCCACCGGGGAAGGTGCCAGACAGGAGTTCTCCTGGTAGTTTTTACACTACCTTGGTAGGCAGCTGAAAGGCACCACAAAAGTTGTTCTTCCTGCTTTCTGGGCTGAGATGGGGAACCGCTGAATTTTGGAGTCGCCCGGTGACAAAATGTTCCAAACACACCCCATGCACAACTCCACCGGGGAAGGTGCCAGACAGGAGTTCTCTTGGTAGTTTTTACACTACCTTGGTAGGCATCTGAAAGACACCACAAAAGTTGTTCTACCTGCTTTGTGGGCTGAGATGGGGAATCGCTGAATTTTGGACTCGGCCGGTGACAAAATGTTCCAAATACACCCCATGCACAACTCCACCGGGGAAGGTGCCAGACAGGAGTTCTGTTGGAAGTTTTTACATTGCTCCGGTAGGCACCTGAAAGACACCACAAAAGTTGTTCTACCTGCTTTCCGGGATGAGATGGGGAATCGCTGATTTTTGGACTCGGCCGGAGACAAAATGTTCCAAACACACCCCATGCACAACTCCACCAGGGAAGGTGCCAGACAGGAGTTCTCTTAGTAGTTTTTACACTACCTTGGTAGGCATTTGAAAGGCACCACAAAAGTTGTTCTTCCTGCTTACTGGGCTGAGATGGGGAACCGCTGAATTTTGGACTCGGCTGGTGACAAAATGTTCCAAACACACCCCCTGCACAACTCCACCGGGGAAGGTGCCAGACAGGAGTTCTCTTGATAGTTTTTACACTACCTTGGTAGGCAGCTGAAAGGCACAAGAAAAGTTGTTGTACCTGCTTTCTGGGCTGAGATGGGGAATCGCTGAATTTTGGACTCGGCCGGTGAAAAAATGTTCCAAAAACACCCCATGCATTATTCCACCGGGGAAGGTGCCAGAAAGGAGTTCTCCTGGTAGTTTTTACACTACCTTGGTAGGCACCTCAAAGACACCACAAAAGTTGTTTTACCTGCTTTCTGGGCTGAGATGGGGAACAGCTGAATTTTGGACTCGGCCGGTGAAAAAATGTTCCAAACACACCCCATGCACAACTCCACCGGGGAAGGTGCCAGACAGGAGTTCTGTTGGAAGTTTTTACATTGCTCCGGTAGGCATCTGAAAGGCACCACAAAAGTTGTTCTACCTGCTTTCTGGGCTGATATGGGGAACCGCTGAATTTTGGACTTGGCTGGTGACGAAATGTTCCAAACACACCCCCTGCACAACTCCACCGGGGAAGGTGCCAGACAAGAGTTCTGTTGGAAGTTTTTACACTACCTTGGTAGGCACCTGAAAGACACCACAAAAGTTGTTTTACCTGCTTTCTGGGCTGAGATGGGGAACCGCTGAATTTTGGACTCGGCCGGTGACAAAATGTTCCAAACACACCCCATGCACAACTCCACCGGGGAAGGTGCCAGAGAGGAGTTCTCCTGGTAGTTTTTACACTACCTTGGTAGGCATCTGAAAGACACCACAAAAGTTGTTCTACCTGCTTTCTGGGCTGAGATGGGGAACCGCTGAATTTTGGACTCGGCCGGTGGCAAAATGTTCCAAACACACCCCATGCACAACTCCACCGGGGAAGGTGCCAGACAGGAGTTCTCTTAGTAGTTTTGACACTACCTTGGTAGGCATCTGAAAGACACCACAAAAGTTGTTCTACCTGCTTTCTGGGCTGAGATGGGGAACCGCTGAATTTTGGACTCGGCTGGTGACAAAATGTTCCAAACACACCCCATGCACAACTCCACCGGGGAAGGTGCCAGACAGGAGTTCTCTTGATAGTTTTGACACTACCTTGGTAGGCAGCTGAAAGGCACCACAAAAGTTGTTCTACCTGTTTTCTGGGCTGAGATGGGGAACCGCTGAATTTTGGACTTGGCTGGTGACGAAATGTTCCAAACACACCCCCTGCACAACTCCACCGGGGAATGTGCCAGACAAGAGTTCTGTTGGAAGTTTTTACACTACTTTGGTAGGCACCTGAAAGACACCACAAAAGTTGTTTTACCTGCTTTCTGGGCTGAGATGGGGAACCGCTGAATTTTGGACTCGGCCGGTGAAAAAATGTTCCAAACACACCCCATGCACAACTCCACCGGGGAAGGTGCCAGACAGGAGTTCTGTTGGAAGTTTTTACATTGCTCCGGTAGGCACCTGAAAGACACCACAAAAGTTGTTCTACCTGCTTTCCGGGATGAGATGGGGAATCGCTGAATTTTGGACTCGGCCGGAGACAAAATGTTCCAAACACACCCCATGCACAACTCCACCAGGGAAGGTGCCAGACAGGAGTTCTCTTAGTAGTTTTTACACTACCTTGGTAGGCATTTGAAAGGCACCACAAAAGTTGTTCTTCCTGCTTACTGGGCTGAGATGGGGAACCGCTGAATTTTGGACTCGGCTGGTGACAAAATGTTCCAAACACACCCCCTGCACAACTCCACCGGGGAAGGTGCCAGACAGGAGTTCTCTTGATAGTTTTTACACTACCTTGGTAGGCAGCTGAAAGGCACCACAAAAGTTGTTTTACCTGCTTTCTGGGCTGAGATGGGGAATCGCTGAATTTTGGACTCGGCCGGTGAAAAAATGTTCCAAACACACCCCATGCATTATTCCACCGGGGAAGGTGCCAGAAAGGAGTTCTCCTGGTAGTTTTTACACTACCTTGGTAGGCACCTGAAAGACACCACAAAAGTTGTTTTACCTGCTTTCTGGGCTGAGATGGGGAACAGCTGAATTTTGGACTCGGCCGGTGAAAAAATGTTCCAAACACACCCCATGCACAACTCCACCGGGGAAGGTGCCAGACGGGAGTTCTCCTGGTAGTTTTTACATTGCTCCGGTAGGCACCTGAAAGACACCACAAAAGTTGTTCTACCTGCTTTCTGGGCTGAGATGGGGAACCACTAAATTTTGGAGTCGGCTGGTGACAAAATGTTCCAAACACACCCCATGCACAACTCCACCGGGGAAGGTGCCAGACAGGAGTTCTCCTGGTAGTTTTTACATTGCTCCGGTAGGCATCTGAAAGGCACCACAAAAGTTGTTCTACCTGCTTTCTGGGCTGATATGGGGAACCGCTGAATTTTGGACTTGGCTGGTGACGAAATGTTCCAAACACACCCCCTGCACAACTCCACCGGGGAAGGTGCCAGACAAGAGTTCTGTTGGAAGTTTTTACACTACCTTGGTAGGCACCTGAAAGACACCACAAAAGTTGTTTTACCTGCTTTCTGGGCTGAGATGGGGAACCGCTGAATTTTGGACTCGGCCGGTGACAAAATGTTCCAAACACACCCCATGCACAACTCCACCGGGGAAGGTGCCAGAGAGGAGTTCTCCTGGTAGTTTTTACACTACCTTGGTAGGCATCTGAAAGACACCACAAAAGTTGTTCTACCTGCTTTCTGGGCTGAGATGGGGAACCGCTGAATTTTGGACTCGGCCGGTGGCAAAATGTTCCAAACACACCCCATGCACAACTCCACCGGGGAAGGTGCCAGACAGGAGTTCTCTTAGTAGTTTTGACACTACCTTGGTAGGCATCTGAAAGACACCACAAAAGTTGTTCTACCTGCTTTCTGGGCTGAGATGGGGAACCGCTGAATTTTGGACTCGGCTGGTGACAAAATGTTCCAAACACACCCCATGCACAACTCCACCGGGGAAGGTGCCAGACAGGAGTTCTCTTGATAGTTTTGACACTACCTTGGTAGGCAGCTGAAAGGCACCACAAAAGTTGTTCTACCTGTTTTCTGGGCTGAGATGGGGAACCGCTGAATTTTGGACTTGGCTGGTGACGAAATGTTCCAAACACACCCCCTGCACAACTCCACCGGGGAATGTGCCAGACAAGAGTTCTGTTGGAAGTTTTTACACTACTTTGGTAGGCACCTGAAAGACACCACAAAAGTTGTTTTACCTGCTTTCTGGGCTGAGATGGGGAACCGCTGAATTTTGGACTCGGCCGGTGACAAAATGTTCCAAACACACCCCATGCACAACTCCACCGGGGAAGGTGCCAGACAGGAGTTCTCTTAATAGTTTTTACACTACCTTGGTAGGCATCTGAAAGGCACCACAAAAGTTGTTCTACCTGCTCTCTGGGCTGAGATGGGGAACAGCTGAATTTTGGACTCGGCTGGTGACAAAATGTTCCAAACACACCCCCTGCACAACTCCACCGGGGAAGGTGCCAGACAGGAGTTCTCTTAGCAGTTTTTACACTACATTGGTAGGCAGCTGAAAGACACCACAAAAGTTGTTCTGCCTGCTTTCTGGGCTGAGATGGGGAACCGCTGAATTTTGGACTCGGCTGCTGACAAAATTTTAATAAATACACCCCATGCACAACTCCACTAGCGAAGGTGCCAGGAACGAATTCTGTTGGTAGTTTTTACATTGCTCCGGTAGGCACCTGAAAGGCACCACAAAAGTTGTTCTTCCTGCTTTCTGGGCTGAGATGGGGAACCGCTGAATTTTGGACTCGGCCGGTGACAAAATGTTCCAAACACAGCCCATGCACAACTCCACCGGGGAAGGTGCCAGACAGGAGTTCTCCTGGTAGTTTTTACATTGCTCCGGTAGGCATCTGAAAGACACCACAAAAGTTGTTCTACCTGCTTTCTGGGCTGAGATGGGGAACCGCTGAATTTTGGACTCGGCCGGTGAAAAAATGTTCCAAACACACCCCATGCACAACTCCACCGGGGAAGGTGCCAGACAGGAGTTCTCTTAACAGTTTTTACACTACCTTGGTAGGCATCTGAAAGACACCACAAAAGTTGTTCTACCTGCTTTCTGGGCTGAGATGGGGAACAGCTGAATTTTGGAGTCGGCTGGTGACAAAATGTTCCAAACACACCCCATGCACAACTCCACTAGCGAAGGTGCCAGGAAGGAATTCTGTTGGTAGTTTTTACATTGCTCCGGTAGGCATCTGAAAGACACCACAAAAGTTGTTCTACCTGCTTTGTGGGCTGAGATGGGGAACCGCTGAATTTTGGAGTCGGCCGTTGACAAAATGTTCCAAACACACCCCATGCACAACTCCACCGGGGAAGGTGCCAGACAGGAGTTCTCTTGGTAGTTTTTACACTACCTTGGTAGGCATCTGAAAGACACCACAAAAGTTGTTCTACCTGCTTTCTGGGCTGAGATGGGGAACCGCTGAATTTTGGACTCGGCCGGTGACAAAATGTTCCAAACACACCCCATGCACAACTCCACCGGGGAAGGTGCCAGACAGGAGTTCTCTTGGTAGTTTTTACACTACCTTGGTAGGCATCTGAAAGACACCACAAAAGTTGTTCTACCTGCTTTCTGGGCTGAGATGGGGAACAGCTGAATTTTGGACTCGGCCGGTGACAAAATGTTCCAAACACACCCCATGCACAACTCCACCGGGGAATGTGCCAGACAAGAGTTCTCTTGATAGTTTTTACACTACCTTGGTAGGCAGCTGAAAGGCACCACAAAAGTTGTTCTACCTGCTTTGTGGGCTGAGATGGGGAACAGCTGAATTTTGGACTCGGCTGGTGACAAAATTTTAATAAATACACCCCATGCACAACTCCACTAGCGAAGGTGCCAGGGACGAATTCTGTTGGTAGTTTTTACATTGCTCTGGTAGGCATCAAAAAGACACCACAAAAGTTGTTCTTCCTGCTTTCTGGGCTGAAATGGGGAATCGCTGAATTTTGGACTTGGCCGGTGACAAAATGTTCCAAACACACCCCATGCACAACTCCACCGGGGAAGTTGCCAGGCAGGAGTTCTCTTGGTAGTTTTTACACTACCTTGGTAGGCATTTGAAAGGCACCACAAAAGTTGTTCTACCTGCTTTCTGGGCTGAGACGGGGAACCGCTGAATTTTGGACTCGGCCGGTGAAAAAATGTTCCAAACACACCCCATGCACAACTCCACTAGCGAAGGTGCCAGGGACGAGTTCTGTTGGTAGTTTTTACATTACTCCGGTAGGCATCAAAAGGACACCACAAATGTTGTTCTTCCTGCTTTCTGGGCTGAGATGGGGAACCGCTGAATTTTGGAGTCGGCTGGTGACAAAATGTTCCAAACACACCCCATGCACAACTCCACCGTGGAAGGTGCCAGAAAGGAGTTCTCTTAGTAGTTTTTACACTACCTTGGTAGGCATTTGAAAGGCACCACAAAAGTTGTTCTTCCTGCTTACTGGGCTGAGATGGGGAACCGCTGAATTTTGGACTCGGCTGGTGACAAAATGTTCCAAACACACCCCCTGCACAACTCCACCGGGGAAGGTGCCAGACAGGAGTTCTCTTGATAGTTTTTACACTACCTTGGTAGGCAGCTGAAAGGCACCACAAAAGTTGTTTTACCTGCTTTCTGGGCTGAGATGGGGAACCGCTGAATTTTGGACTCGGCCGGTGAAAAAATGTTCCAAACACACCCCATGCACAACTCCACCGGGGAAGGTGCCAGAAACGAGTTCTGTTGGAAGTTTTTACATTGCTCCGGTAGGCACCTGAAAGACACCACAAAAGTTGTTCTACCTGCTTTCTGGGCTGAGATGGGGAACCACTAAATTTTGGAGTCGGCTGGTGACAAAATGTTCCAAACACACCCCATGCACAACTCCACCGGGGAAGGTGCCAGACAGGAGTTCTCCTGGTAGTTTTTACATTGCTCCGGTAGGCATCTGAAAGACACCACAAAAGTTGTTCTACCTGCTTTCTGGGCTGATATTCGGGAACCGCTGAATTTTGGACTTGGCTGGTGACGAAATGTTCCAAACACACCCCCTGCACAACTCCACCGGGGAATGTGCCAGACAAGAGTTCTGTTGGAAGTTTTTACACTACCTTGGTAGGCACCTGAAAGACACCACAAAAGTTGTTTTACCTGCTTTCTGGGCTGAGATGGGGAACCGCTGAATTTTGGACTCGGCCGGTGACAAAATGTTCCAAACACACCCCATGCACAACTCCACCGGGGAAGGTGCCAGACAGGAGTTCTCCTGGTAGTTTTTACACTACCTTGGTAGGCATCTGAAAGACACCACAAAAGTTGTTCTACCTGCTTTCTGGGCTGAGATGGGGAACCGCTGAATTTTGGACTCGGCCGGTGGCAAAATGTTCCAAACACACCCCATGCACAACTCCACCGGGGAAGGTGCCAGACAGGAGTTCTCTTAGTAGTTTTTACACTACCTTGGTAGGCATCTGAAAGACACCACAAAAGTTGTTCTACCTGCTTTCTGGGCTGAGATGGGGAACCGCTGAATTTTGGACTCGGCTGGTGACAAAATGTTCCAAACACACCCCATGCACAACTCCACCGGGGAAGGTGCCAGACAGGAGTTCTCTTGATAGTTTTGACACTACCTTGGTAGGCAGCTGAAAGGCACCACAAAAGTTGTTCTACCTGTTTTCTGGGCTGAGATGGGGAACCGCTGAATTTTGGACTTGGCTGGTGACGAAATGTTCCAAACACACCCCCTGCACAACTCCACCGGGGAATGTGCCAGACAAGAGTTCTGTTGGAAGTTTTTACACTACTTTGGTAGGCACCTGAAAGACACCACAAAAGTTGTTTTACCTGCTTTCTGGGCTGAAATGGGGAACCGCTGAATTTTGGACTCGGCCGGTGACAAAATGTTCCAAACACACCCCATGCACAACTCCACCGGGGAAGGTGCCAGACAGGAGTTCTCTTAATAGTTTTTACACTACCTTGGTAGGCATCTGAAAGGCACCACAAAAGTTGTTCTACCTGCTCTCTGGGCTGAGATGGGGAACAGCTGAATTTTGGACTCGGCTGGTGACAAAATGTTCCAAACACACCCCCTGCACAACTCCACCGGGGAAGGTGCCAGACAGGAGTTCTCTTAGCAGTTTTTACACTACATTGGTAGGCAGCTGAAAGACACCACAAAAGTTGTTCTGCCTGCTTTCTGGGCTGAGATGGGGAACCGCTGAATTTTGGACTCGGCTGCTGACAAAATTTTAATAAATACACCCCATGCACAACTCCACTAGCGAAGGTGCCAGGAACGAATTCTGTTGGTAGTTTTTACATTGCTCCGGTAGGCACCTGAAAGGCACCACAAAAGTTGTTCTTCCTGCTTTCTGGGCTGAGATGGGGAACCGCTGAATTTTGGACTCGGCCGGTGACAAAATGTTCCAAACACAGCCCATGCACAACTCCACCGGGGAAGGTGCCAGACAGGAGTTCTCCTGGTAGTTTTTACATTGCTCCGGTAGGCATCTGAAAGACACCACAAAAGTTGTTCTACCTGCTTTCTGGGCTGAGATGGGGAACCGCTGAATTTTGGACTCGGCCGGTGAAAAAATGTTCCAAACACACCCCATGCACAACTCCACCGGGGAAGGTGCCAGACAGGAGTTCTCTTAACAGTTTTTACACTACCTTGGTAGGCATCTGAAAGACACCACAAAAGTTGTTCTACCTGCTTTCTGGGCTGAGATGGGGAACAGCTGAATTTTGGAGTCGGCTGGTGACAAAATGTTCCAAACACACCCCATGCACAACTCCACTAGCGAAGGTGCCAGGAAGGAATTCTGTTGGTAGTTTTTACATTGCTCCGGTAGGCATCTGAAAGACACCACAAAAGTTGTTCTACCTGCTTTGTGGGCTGAGATGGGGAACCGCTGAATTTTGGAGTCGGCCGTTGACAAAATGTTCCAAACACACCCCATGCACAACTCCACCGGGGAAGGTGCCAGACAGGAGTTCTCTTGGTAGTTTTTACACTACCTTGGTAGGCATCTGAAAGACACCACAAAAGTTGTTCTACCTGCTTTCTGGGCTGAGATGGGGAACCGCTGAATTTTGGACTCGGCCGGTGACAAAATGTTCCAAACACACCCCATGCACAACTCCACCGGGGAAGGTGCCAGACAGGAGTTCTCTTGGTAGTTTTTACACTACCTTGGTAGGCATCTGAAAGACACCACAAAAGTTGTTCTACCTGCTTTCTGGGCTGAGATGGGGAACAGCTGAATTTTGGACTCGGCCGGTGACAAAATGTTCCAAACACACCCCATGCACAACTCCACCGGGGAATGTGCCAGACAAGAGTTCTCTTGATAGTTTTTACACTACCTTGGTAGGCAGCTGAAAGGCACCACAAAAGTTGTTCTACCTGCTTTGTGGGCTGAGATGGGGAACAGCTGAATTTTGGACTCGGCTGGTGACAAAATTTTAATAAATACACCCCATGCACAACTCCACTAGCGAAGGTGCCAGGGACGAATTCTGTTGGTAGTTTTTACATTGCTCTGGTAGGCATCAAAAAGACACCACAAAAGTTGTTCTTCCTGCTTTCTGGGCTGAAATGGGGAATCGCTGAATTTTGGACTTGGCCGGTGACAAAATGTTCCAAACACACCCCATGCACAACTCCACCGGGGAAGTTGCCAGGCAGGAGTTCTCTTGGTAGTTTTTACACTACCTTGGTAGGCATTTGAAAGGCACCACAAAAGTTGTTCTACCTGCTTTCTGGGCTGAGACGGGGAACCGCTGAATTTTGGACTCGGCCGGTGAAAAAATGTTCCAAACACACCCCATGCACAACTCCACTAGCGAAGGTGCCAGGGACGAGTTCTGTTGGTAGTTTTTACATTACTCCGGTAGGCATCAAAAGGACACCACAAATGTTGTTCTTCCTGCTTTCTGGGCTGAGATGGGGAACCGCTGAATTTTGGAGTCGGCTGGTGACAAAATGTTCCAAACACACCCCATGCACAACTCCACCGTGGAAGGTGCCAGAAAGGAGTTCTCTTAGTAGTTTTTACACTACCTTGGTAGGCATTTGAAAGGCACCACAAAAGTTGTTCTTCCTGCTTACTGGGCTGAGATGGGGAACCGCTGAATTTTGGACTCGGCTGGTGACAAAATGTTCCAAACACACCCCCTGCACAACTCCACCGGGGAAGGTGCCAGACAGGAGTTCTCTTGATAGTTTTTACACTACCTTGGTAGGCAGCTGAAAGGCACCACAAAAGTTGTTTTACCTGCTTTCTGGGCTGAGATGGGGAACCGCTGAATTTTGGACTCGGCCGGTGAAAAAATGTTCCAAACACACCCCATGCACAACTCCACCGGGGAAGGTGCCAGAAACGAGTTCTGTTGGAAGTTTTTACATTGCTCCGGTAGGCACCTGAAAGACACCACAAAAGTTGTTCTACCTGCTTTCTGGGCTGAGATGGGGAACCACTAAATTTTGGAGTCGGCTGGTGACAAAATGTTCCAAACACACCCCATGCACAACTCCACCGGGGAAGGTGCCAGACAGGAGTTCTCCTGGTAGTTTTTACATTGCTCCGGTAGGCATCTGAAAGACACCACAAAAGTTGTTCTACCTGCTTTCTGGGCTGATATTCGGGAACCGCTGAATTTTGGACTTGGCTGGTGACGAAATGTTCCAAACACACCCCCTGCACAACTCCACCGGGGAATGTGCCAGACAAGAGTTCTGTTGGAAGTTTTTACACTACCTTGGTAGGCACCTGAAAGACACCACAAAAGTTGTTTTACCTGCTTTCTGGGCTGAGATGGGGAACCGCTGAATTTTGGACTCGGCCGGTGACAAAATGTTCCAAACACACCCCATGCACAACTCCACCGGGGAAGGTGCCAGACAGGAGTTCTCCTGGTAGTTTTTACACTACCTTGGTAGGCATCTGAAAGACACCACAAAAGTTGTTCTACCTGCTTTCTGGGCTGAGATGGGGAACCGCTGAATTTTGGACTCGGCCGGTGGCAAAATGTTCCAAACACACCCCATGCACAACTCCACCGGGGAAGGTGCCAGACAGGAGTTCTCTTAGTAGTTTTTACACTACCTTGGTAGGCATCTGAAAGACACCACAAAAGTTGTTCTACCTGCTTTCTGGGCTGAGATGGGGAACCGCTGAATTTTGGACTCGGCTGGTGACAAAATGTTCCAAACACACCCCATGCACAACTCCACCGGGGAAGGTGCCAGACAGGAGTTCTCTTGATAGTTTTGACACTACCTTGGTAGGCAGCTGAAAGGCACCACAAAAGTTGTTCTACCTGTTTTCTGGGCTGAGATGGGGAACCGCTGAATTTTGGACTTGGCTGGTGACGAAATGTTCCAAACACACCCCCTGCACAACTCCACCGGGGAATGTGCCAGACAAGAGTTCTGTTGGAAGTTTTTACACTACTTTGGTAGGCACCTGAAAGACACCACAAAAGTTGTTTTACCTGCTTTCTGGGCTGAAATGGGGAACCGCTGAATTTTGGACTCGGCCGGTGACAAAATGTTCCAAACACACCCCATGCACAACTCCACCGGGGAAGGTGCCAGACAGGAGTTCTCTTAATAGTTTTTACACTACCTTGGTAGGCATCTGAAAGGCACCACAAAAGTTGTTCTACCTGCTCTCTGGGCTGAGATGGGGAACAGCTGAATTTTGGACTCGGCTGGTGACAAAATGTTCCAAACACACCCCCTGCACAACTCCACCGGGGAAGGTGCCAGACAGGAGTTCTCTTAGCAGTTTTTACACTACATTGGTAGGCATCTGAAAGACACCACAAAAGTTGTTCTGCCTGCTTTCTGGGCTGAGATGGGGAACCGCTGAATTTTGGACTCGGCCGGTGACAAAATGTTCCAAACACAGCCCATGCACAACTCCACCGGGGAAGGTGCCAGACAGGAGGTCTCCTGGTAGTTTTTACATTGCTCCAGTAGGCATCTGAAAGACACCACAAAAGTTGTTCTACCTGCTTTCTGGGCTGAGATGGGGAACCGCTGAATTTTGGACTCGGCCGGTGAAAAAATGTTCCAAACACACCCCATGCACAACTCCACCGGGAAAGGTGCCAGACAGGAGTTCTCTTAATAGTTTTTACACTACCTTGGTAGGCATCTGAAAGACACCACAAAAGTTGTTCTACCTGCTTTCTGGGCTGAGATGGGGAACAGCTGAATTTTGGAGTCGGCTGGTGACAAAATGTTCCAAACACACCCCATGCACAACTCCACTAGCGAAGGTGCCAGGAAGGAATTCTGTTGGTAGTTTTTACATTGCTCCGGTAGGCATCAAAAAGACACTACAAAAGTTGTTCTACCTGCTTTCTGGGCTGATATGGGGAACCGCTGAATTTTGGACTCGGCCGGTGACAAAATGTTCCAAACACACCCCATGCACAACTCCACCGGGGAAGGTGCCAGACAGGAGTTCTCTTAGTAGTTTTTACACTACCTTGGTAGGCATCTGAAAGGCACCACAAAAGTTGTTCTACCTGCTTTCTGGGCTGAGATGGGGAACCGCTGAATTTTGGACTCGGCCGGTGACAAAATGTTCCAAACACACCCCATGCACAACTCCACCGGGGAAGGTGCCAGACAGGAGTTCTCCTCGTAGTTTTTACACTACCTTGGTACGCATCTGAAAGACACCACAAAAGTTGTTCTACCTGCTTTCTGGGCTGAGATGGGGAACCGCTGAATTTTGGACTCGGCCGGTGACAAAATGTTCCAAACACACCCCATGCACAACTCCACCAGGGAATGTGCCAGACAAGAGTTCTCTTGATAGTTTTTACACTACCTTGGTAGGCAGCTGAAAGGCACCACAAAAGTTGTTCTACCTGCTTTCTGGGCTGAGATGGGGAACAGCTGAATTTTGGACTCGGCTGGTGACAAAATTTTAATAAATACACCCCATGCACAACTCCACTAGCGAAGGTGCCAGGGACGAATTCTGTTGGTAGTTTTTACATTGCTCTGGTAGGCATCAAAAAGACACCACAAAAGTTGTTCTTCCTGCTTTCTGGGCTGAAATGGGGAATCGCTGAATTTTGGACTCGGCCGGTGACAAAATGTTCCAAACACACCCCATGCACAACTCCACCGGGGAAGTTGCCAGAAACGAGTTCTCTTGGTAGTTTTTACACTACCTTGGTAGGCATTTGAAAGGCACCACAAAAGTTGTTCTACCTGCTTTCTGGGCTGAGACGGGGAACCGCTGAATTTTGGACTCGGCCGGTGAAAAAATGTTCCAAACACACCCCATGCACAACTCCACTAGCGAAGGTGCCAGGGACGAGTTCTGTTGGTAGTTTTTACATTACTCCGGTAGGCATCAAAAGGACACCACAAAAGTTGTTCTTCCTGCTTTCTGGGCTGAGATGGGGAACCGCTGAATTTTGGAGTCGGCTGGTGACAAAATGTTCCAAACACACCCCATGCACAACTCCACCGGGGAAGGTGCCAGAAAGGAGTTCTCTTAGTAGTTTTTACACTACCATGGTAGGCATCTGAAAGGCACCACAAAAGTTGTTTTACCTGCTTTCTGGGCTGAGATGGGGAACCGCTGAATTTTGGACTCGGCTGGTGACAAAATTTTAATAAATACACCCCATGCACAACTCCACTAGCGAAGGTGCCAGGGACGAAATCAGTTGGTAGTTTTTACATTGCTCCGGTAGGCAGCAAAAGGACACCACAAAAGTTGTTCTTCCTGCTTTCTGGGCAGAGATGGGGAATCGCTGAATTTTGGACTCGGCCGGTGACAAAATGTTCCAAACACACCCCATGCACAACTCCACCGGGGAAGGTGCCAGAAAAAAGTTCTCCTGGTAGTTTTTACACTACCTTGGTAGGCAGCTGAAAGGCACCACAAAAGTTGTTCTACCTGCTTTCTGGGCTGAGATGGGGAACAGCTGAATTTTGGAGTCGGCTGGTGACAAAATGTTCCAAACACACCCCCTGCACAACTCCACCGGGGAAGGTGCCAGACAAGAGTTCTCTTGATAGTTTTTACACTACCTTGGTAGGCATTTGAAAGGCACCACAAAAGTTGTTCTACCTGCTTTCTGGGCTGAGATGGGGAACAGCTGAATTTTGGACTCGGCTGGTGACAAAATTTTAATAAATACACCCCATGCACAACTCCACTAGCGAAGGTGCCAGGAAGGAATTCTCTTGGTAGTTTTTACATTGCTCCGGTAGGCATCAAAAAGACACCACAAAAGTTGTTCTTCCTGCTTTCTGGGATGAGATGGGGAATCGCTGAATTTTGGACTCGGCTGGTGACGAAATGTTCCAAACACACCCCCTGCACAACTCCACCGGGGAAGGTGCCAGACAGGAGTTCTCTTAGTAGTTTTTACACTACCTTGGTAGGCAGCTGAAAGGCACCACAAAAGTTGTTTTACCTGCTTTCTGGGCTGAGATGGGGAACCGCTGAATTTTGGAGTCGGCTGGTGACAAAATTTTAATAAATACACCCCATGCACAACTCCACTAGCGAAGGTGCCAGGGACGAATCCTGTTGGTAGTTTTTACATTGCTCCGGTAGGCATCAAAAAGACACCACAAAAGTTGTTCTACCTGCTTTCTGGGCTGAGATGGGGAACCGCTGAATTTTGGACTCGGCTGGTGACGAAATGTTCCAAACACACCCCCTGCACAACTCCACCGGGGAAGGTGCCAGACAGGAGTTCTCTTAGTAGTTTTTACACTACCTTGGTAGGCAGCTGAAAGGCACCACAAAAGTTGTTCTACCTGCTTTCTGGGCTGAGATGGGGAACAGCTGAATTTTGGACTTGGGTGGTGACGAAATGTTCCAAACACACCCCATGCACAACTCCACCGGGGAAGGTCCAGACAAGAGTTCTCTTGATAGTTTTTACACTACCTTGGTAGGCATTTGAAAGGCACCACAAAAGTTGTTCTACCTGCTTTCTGGGCTGAGATGGGGAACAGCTGAATTTTGGACTCGGCTGGTGACAAAATTTTAATAAATACACCCCATGCACAACTCCACTAGGGAAGGTGCCAGGAAGGAATTCTGTTGGTAGTTTTTACATTGCTCCGGTAGGCATCAAAAAGACACTACAAAAGTTGTTCTACCTGCTTTCTGGGCTGAGATGGGGAACCGCTGAATTTTGGACTCGGCTGGTGACAAAATGTTCCAAACACACCCCATGCACAACTCCACCGGGGAAGGTGCCAGACAAGAGTTCTCCTGGTAGTTTTTACACTACCTTGGTAGGCATCTGAAAGACACCACAAAAGTTGTTCTACCTGCTTTCTGGGCTGAGATGGGGAACCGCTGAATTTTGGACTCGGCTGGTGACAAAATGTTCCAAACACACCCCATGCACAACTCCACCGGGGAAGGTGCCAGAAAGGAGTTCTCCTGGTAGTTTTTACACTACCATGGTAGGCATCTGAAAGGCACCACAAAAGTTGTTCTACCTGCTTTCTGGGCTGAGATGGGGAACAGCTGAATTTTGGACTCGGCTGGTGACAAAATGATCCAAAAACACCCCATGCACAATTCCACCGGGGAAGGTGCCAGAAAGGAGTTCTCCTGGTAGTTTTTACACTACCTTGGTAGGCACCTGAAAGACACCACAAAAGTTTTTTCTTCCTGCTTTCTGGGCTGAGACGGGGAACCGCTGAATTTTGGACTCGGCTGGTGACAAAATGTTCCAAACACACCCCCTGCACAACTCCACCGGGGAAGGTGCCAGACAAGAGTTCTCCTGGTAGTTTTTACACTACCATGGTAGGCAGCTGAAAGGCACCACAAAAGTTGTTCTACCTGCTTTCTGGGCTGAGATGGGGAACAGCTGAATTTTGGACTCGGCTGGTGACAAAATTTTAATAAATACACCCCATGCACAACTCCACCGGGGAAGGTGCCAGGCAGGAGTTATGTTGGTAGTTTTTACATTGCTCCGGTAGGCATCAAAAAGACACTACAAAAGTTGTTCTACCTGCTTTCTGGGCTGAGATGGGGAACCGCTGAATTTTGGACTCGGCTGGTGACAAAATGTTCCAAACACACCCCATGCACAACTCCACCGGGGAAGGTGCCAGACAAGAGTTCTCCTGGTAGTTTTTACACTACCTTGGTAGGCATCTGAAAGACACCACAAAAGTTGTTCTACCTGCTTTCTGGGCTGAGATGGGGAACAGCTGAATTTTGGAGTCGGCTGGTGACAAAATGTTCCAAACACACCCCCTGCACAACTCCACCGGGGAATGTGCCAGACAAGAGTTCTCCTGGTAGTTTTTACACTACCTTGGTAGGTACCTGAAAGACACCACAAAAGTTGTTTTACCTGGATTCTGGGCTGAGATGGGGAACCGCTGAATTTTGGACTCGGCTGGTGACAAAATGTTCCAAACACACCCCATGCACAACTCCACCGGGGAAGGTGCCAGAAAGGAGTTCTCCTGGTAGTTTTTACACTACCTTGGTAGGCAGCTGAAAGACACCACAAAAGTTGTTCTACCTGCTTTCTGGGCTGAGATGGGGAACAGCTGAATTTTGGAGTCGGCTGGTGACAAAATGTTCCAAACACACCCCATGCACAACTCCACCGGGGAAGGTGCCAGACAGGAGTTCTCCTGGTAGTTTTTACACTACCTTGGTAGGCATCTGAAAGACACCACAAAAGTTGTTCTACCTGCTTTCTGGGCTGAGATGGGGAACCGCTGAATTTTGGACTCGGCTGGTGACAAAATGTTCCAAACACACCCCCTGCACAACTCCACCGGGGGAGGTGCCAGACAAGAGTTCTGTTGGAAGTTTTTACACTACCTTGGTAGGCATCTGAAAGACACCACAAAAGTTGTTCTACCTGCTTTCTGGGCTGAGATGGGGAACAGCTGAATTTTGGAGTCGGCTGGTGACAAAATGTTCCAAACACACCCCATGCACAACTCCACCGGGGAAGGTGCCAGACAGGAGTTCTCCTGGTAGTTTTTACATTGCTCCGGTAGGCATCTGAAAGACACCACAAAAGTTGTTCTACCTGCTTTCTGGGCTGAGATGGGGAACCGCTGAATTTTGGACTCGGCTGGTGACAAAATTTTAATAAATACACCCCATGCACAACTCCACTAGTGAAGGTGCCAAGAACGAATTCTGTTGGTAGTTTTTACATTGCTCCGGTAGGCACCTGAAAGACACCACAAAAGTTGTTCTTCCTGCTGTCTGGGATGAGATGGGGAACCGCTGAATTTTGGACTCGGCCGGTGACAAAATGTTCCAAACACACCCCCTGCACAACTCCACCGGGGAAGGTGCCAGACAGGAGTTCTCTTGGTAGTTTTTACACTACCTTGGTAGGCATTTGAAAGGCACCACAAAAGTTGTTCTACCTGCTTTGTGGGCTGAGATGGGGAACAGCTGAATTTTGGACTCGGCCAGTGACAAAATGTTCCAAAGACACCCCATGCACAACTCCACCGGGGAAGGTGCCAGACAGGAGTTCTCCTGGTAGTTTTTACACTACCTTGGTAGGCACCTGAAAGGCACCACAAAAGTTGTTCTACCTGCTTTCTGGGCTGAGATGGGGAACCGCTGAATTTTGGACTCGGCCGGTGACAAAATGTTCCAAACACACCCCATGCACAACTCCACCGGGGAAGGTGCCAGACAGGAGTTCTCCTGGTAGTTTTTACATTGCTCCGGTAGGCATCTGAAAGACACCACAAAAGTTGTTCTACCTGCTTTCTGGGCTGAGATGGGGAACCGCTGAATTTTGGACTCGGCTGGTGACAAAATGTTCCAAACACACCCCATGCACAACTCCACCGGGGAAGGTGCCAGACAAGAGTTCTCCTGGTAGTTTTTACACTACCATGGTAGGCAGCTGAAAGGCACCACAAAAGTTGTTCTACCTGCTTTCTGGGCTGAGATGGGGAACAGCTGAATTTTGGAGTCGGCTGGTGACAAAATGTTCCAAACACACCCCATGCACAACTCCACCGGGGAAGGTGCCAGACAGGAGTTCTCCTGGTAGTTTTTACACTACCTTGGTAGGCACCTGAAAGACACCACAAAAGTTTTTTATTCCTGCTTTCTGGGCTGAGACGGGGAACAGCTGAATTTTGGACTCGGCTGGTGACAAAATGTTCCAAACACACCCCATGCACAACTCCACCGGGGAAGGTGCCAGACAAGAGTTCTCTTGATAGTTTTTACACTACCTTGGTAGGCATTTGAAAGGCACCACAAAAGTTGTTCTACCTGCTTTCTGGGCTGAGATGGGGAACAGCTGAATTTTGGAGTCGGCTGGTGACAAAATTTTAATAAATACACCCCATGCACAACTCCACTAGCGAAGGTGCCAGGAAGGAATTCTGTTGGTAGTTTTTACATTGCTCCGGTAGGCATCAAAAAGACACTACAAAAGTTGTTCTACCTGCTTTCTGGGCTGAGATGGGGAACCGCTGAATTTTGGAGTCGGCCGGTGACAAAATGTTCCAAACACACCCCATGCACAACTCCACCGGGGAAGGTGCCAGACAGGAGTTCTCTTAATAGTTTTTACACTACCTTGGTAGGCAGCTGAAAGACACCACAAAAGTTGTTCTACCTGCTTTCTGGGCTGAGATGGGGAACCGCTGAATTTTGGACTCGGCTGGTGACAAAATGTTCCAAACACACCCCCTGCACAACTCCACCGGGGAATGTGCCAGACAAGAGTTCTCCTGGTAGTTTTTACACTACCTTGGTAGGTACCTGAAAGACACCACAAAAGTTGTTCTACCTGCTTTCTGGGCTGAGATGGGGAACCGCTGAATTTTGGACTCGGCTGGTGACAAAATGTTCCAAACACACCCCATGCACATCTCCACCGGGGAAGGTGCCAGAAAGGAGTTCTCCTGGTAGTTTTTACACTACCTTGGTAGGCATTTGAAAGACACCACAAAAGTTCTTCTACCTGCTTTCTGGGCTGAGATGGGGAACCGCTGAATTTTGGAGTCGGCTGGTGACAAAATTTTAATAAATACACCCCATGCACAACTCCACTAGCGAAGGTGCCAGGAAGGAATTCTGTTGGTAGTTTTTACATTGCTCCGGTAGGCATCAAAAAAACACTACAAAAGTTGTTCTACCTGCTTTCTGGGCTGAGATGGGGAACCGCTGAATTTTGGACTCGGCCGGTGACAAAATGTTCCAAACACACCCCATGCACAACTCCACCGGGGAAGGTGCCAGACAGGAGTTCTCCTGGTAGTTTTTACACTACCTTGGTAGGCATTTGAAAGGCACCACAAAAGTTGTTCTACCTGCTTTCTGGGCTGAGATGGGGAACAGCTGAATTTTGGACTCGGCTGGTGACAAAATTTTAATAAATACACCCCATGCACAACTCCACTAGCGAAGGTGCCAAGAACGAATTCTGTTGGTAGTTTTTACATTGCTCCGGTAGGCATCTGAAAGACACCACAAAAGTTGTTCTACCTGCTTTCTGGGCTGAGATGGGGAACCGCTGAATTTTGGAGTCGGCCGGTGACAAAATGTTCCAAACACACCCCATGCACAACTCCACCGGGGAAGGTGCCAGACAGGAGTTCTCCTGGTAGTTTTTACATTGCTCCGGTAGGCATCTGAAAGGCACCACAAAAGTTGTTCTACCTGCTCTCTGGGCTGAGATGGGGAACAGCTGAATTTTGGACTCGGCTGGTGACAAAATGTTCCAAATACACCCCCTGCACAACTCCACTGGGGAAGGTGCCAGACAGGAGTTCTCTTAGTAGTTTTGACACTACCTTGGTAGGCAGCTGAAAGGCACCACAAAAGTTGTTCTACCTGCTTTCTGGGCTGAGATGGGGAACAGCTGAATTTTGGAGTCGGCTGGTGACAAAATGTTCCAAACACACCCCATGCACAACTCCACCGGGGAAGGTGCCAGACAGGAGTTCTCTTAGTGGTTTTTACACTACCTTGGTAGGCATTTGAAAGGCACCACAAAAGTTGTTCTTCCTGCTTTCTGGGCTGAGATGGGGAACCGCTGAATTTTGGACTCGGCTGGTGACAAAATTTTAATAAATACACCCCATGCACAACTCCACTAGCGAAGGTGCCAAGAAGGAATTCTGTTGGTAGTTTTTACATTGCTCCGGTAGGCACCTGAAAGACACCACAAAAGTTGTTCTTCCTGCTGTCTGGGATGAGATGGGGAACCGCTGAATTTTGGACTCGGCTGGTGACAAAATGTTCCAAACACACCCCATGCACAACTCCACCGGGGAAGGTGCCAGACAGGAGTTCTCCTGGTAGTTTTTACATTGCTCCGGTAGGCATCTGAAAGGCACCACAAAAGTTGTTCTACCTGCTTTCTGGGCTGAGATGGGGAACCGCTGAATTTTGGACTCGGCTGGTGACAAAATGTTCCAAACACACCCCCTGCACAACTCCACCGGGGAAGGTGCCAGACAAGAGTTCTCCTGGTAATTTTTACACTACCTTGGTAGGCACCTGAAAGACACCACAAAAGTTGTTCTACCTGCTTTCTGGGCTGAGATGGGGAACAGCTGAATTTTGGACTCGGCCGGTGACAAAATGTTCCAAACACACCCCCTGCACAACTCCACCGGGGAAGGTGCCAGACAAGAGTTCTCTTGATAGTTTTTACACTACCTTGGTAGGCACCTGAAAGACACCACAAAAGTTGTTCTACCTGCTTTCTGGGCTGAGATGGGGAGCAGCTGAATTTTGGACTCGGCTGGTGACAAAATGTTCCAAACACACCCCATGCACAACTCCACCGGGGAAGGTGCCAGACAAGAGTTCTCTTGATAGTTTTTACACTACCTTGGTAGGCATTTGAAAGGCACCACAAAAGTTGTTCTACCTGCTTTCTGGGCTGAGATGGGGAACAGCTGAATTTTGGACTCGGCTGGTGACAAAATTTTAATAAATACACCCCATGCACAACTCCACCGGGGAAGGTACCAGGAAGGAATTCTGTTGATAGTTTTTACATTGCTCCGGTAGGCATCAAAAAGACACTATAAAAGTTGTTCTACCTGCTTTCTGGGCTGAGATGGGGAACCGCTGAATTTTGGACTCGGCCGGTGACAAAATGTTCCAAACACACCCCATGCACAACTCCACCGGGGAAGGTGCCAGGCAGGAGTTATGTTGGTAGTTTTTACATTGCTCCGGTAGGCATCTGAAAGACACCACAAAAGTTGTTCTACCTGCTTTCTGGGCTGAGATGGGGAACCGCTGAATTTTGGAGTCGGCTGGTGACGAAATGTTCCAAAAACACCCCATGCACAACTCCACCGGGGAAGGTGCCATAAAGGAGTTCTCCTGGTAGTTTTTACACTACCTTGGTAGACACCTGAAAGACACCACAAAAGTTGTTTTACCTGCTTTCTGGGCTCAGATGGGGAACAGCTGAATTTTGGAGTCGGCTGGTGAAAAAATTTTAATAAATACCCCATGCACAACTCCACCGGGGAAGGTGCCAGACAAGAGTTCTCTTGATAGTTTTTACACTACCTTGGTAGGCATTTGAAAGGCACCACAAAAGTTGTTCTACCTGCTTTCTGGGCTGAGATGGGGAACAGCTGAATTTTGGACTCGGCTGGTGACAAAATTTTAATAAATACACCCCCTGCACAACTCCACCGGGGAATGTGCCAGACAAGAGTTCTGTTGGAAGTTTTTATACTACCTTGGTAGGCACCTGAAAGACACCACAAAAGTTGTTCTACCTGCTTTCTGGGCTGAGATGGGGAACAGCTGAATTTTGGACTCGGCCGGTGACAAAATGTTCCAAACTCACCCCATGCACAACTCCACCGGGGAAGGTGCCAGACAGGAGTTCTCTTGATAGTTTTTACACTACCTTGGTAGGCAGCTGAAAGGCACCACAAAAGTTGTTCTACCTGCTTTCTGGGCTGAGATGGGGAACCGCTGAATTTTGGAGTCGGCTGGTGACAAAATTTTAATAAATACACCCCATGCACAACTCCACTAGCGAAGGTGCCAGGAAGGAATTCTGTTGGTAGTTTTTACATTGCTCCGGTAGGCATCAAAAAGACACTATAAAAGTTGTTCTACCTGCTTTCTGGGCTGAGATGGGGAACCGCTGAATTTTGGACTCGGCCGGTGACAAAATGTTCCAAACACACCCCATGCACAACTCCACCGGGGAAGGTGCCAGGCAGGAGTTATGTTGGTAGTTTTTACATTGCTCCGGTAGGCATCTGAAAGACACCACAAAAGTTGTTCTACCTGCTTTCTGGGCTGAGATGGGGAACAGCTGAATTTTGGACTCGGCTGGTGACAAAATTTTAATAAATACACCCCATGCACAACTCCACCGGGGAAGGTACCAGGAAGGAATTCTGTTGATAGTTTTTACATTGCTCCGGTAGGCATCAAAAAGACACTATAAAAGTTGTTCTACCTGCTTTCTGGGCTGAGATGGGGAACCGCTGAATTTTGGACTCGGCCGGTGACAAAATGTTCCAAACACACCCCATGCACAACTCCACCGGGGAAGGTGCCAGGCAGGAGTTATGTTGGTAGTTTTTACATTGCTCCGGTAGGCATCTGAAAGACACCACAAAAGTTGTTCTACCTGCTTTCTGGGCTGAGATGGGGAACCGCTGAATTTTGGAGTCGGCTGGTGACGAAATGTTCCAAAAACACCCCATGCACAACTCCACCGGGGAAGGTGCCATAAAGGAGTTCTCCTGGTAGTTTTTACACTACCTTGGTAGGCACCTGAAAGACACCACAAAAGTTGTTTTACCTGCTTTCTGGGCTCAGATGGGGAACAGCTGAATTTTGGACTCGGCTGGTGAAAAAATTTTAATAAATACCCCATGCACAACTCCACCGGGGAAGGTGCCAGACAAGAGTTCTCTTGATAGTTTTTACACTACCTTGGTAGGCATTTGAAAGGCACCACAGAAGTTGTTCTACCTGCTTTCTGGGCTGAGATGGGGAACAGCTGAATTTTGGACTCGGCTGGTGACAAAATTTTAATAAATACACCCCCTGCACAACTCCACCGGGGAATGTGCCAGACAAGAGTTCTGTTGGAAGTTTTTATACTACCTTGGTAGGCACCTGAAAGACACCACAAAAGTTGTTCTACCTTCTTTCTGGGCTGAGATGGGGAACAGCTGAATTTTGGACTCGGCCGGTGACAAAATGTTCCAAACTCACCCCATGCACAACTCCACCGGGGAAGGTGCCAGACAGGAGTTCTCTTGATAGTTTTTACACTACCTTGGTAGGCAGCTGAAAGGCACCACAAAAGTTGTTCTACCTGCTTTCTGGGCTGAGATGGGGAACCGCTGAATTTTGGAGTCGGCTGGTGACAAAATTTTAATAAATACACCCCATGCACAACTCCACTAGCGAAGGTGCCAGGAAGGAATTCTGTTGGTAGTTTTTACATTGCTCCGGTAGGCATCAAAAAGACACTATAAAAGTTGTTCTACCTGCTTTCTGGGCTGAGATGGGGAACCGCTGAATTTTGGACTCGGCCGGTGACAAAATGTTCCAAACACACCCCATGCACAACTCCACCGGGGAAGGTGCCAGGCAGGAGTTATGTTGGTAGTTTTTACATTGCTCCGGTAGGCATCTGAAAGACACCACAAAAGTTGTTCTACCTGCTTTCTGGGCTGAGATGGGGAACAGCTGAATTTTGGACTCGGCTGGTGACAAAATTTTAATAAATACCCCCTGCACAACTCCACCGGGGAAGGTGCCAGACAAGAGTTCTCTTGATAGTTTTTACACTACCTTGGTAGGCATTTGAAAGGCACCACAAAAGTTGTTCTACCTGCTTTCTGGGCTGAGATGGGGAACAGCTGAATTTTGGACTCGGCTGGTGACAAAATTTTAATAAATACACCCCCTGCACAACTGCACCGGGGAATGTGCCAGACAAGAGTTCTGTTGGAAGTTTTTATACTACCTTGGTAGGCACCTGAAAGGCACCACAAAAGTTGTTCTACCTGCTTTCTGGGCTGAGATGGGGAACCGCTGAATTTTGGACTCGGCTGGTGACAAAATGTTCCAAACACACCCCATGCACAACTCCACCGGGGAAGGTGCCAGACAGGAGTTCTCCTGGTAGTTTTTACATTGCTCCGGTAGGCATCTGAAAGACACCACAAAAGTTGTTCTACCTGCTTTCTGGGCTGAGATGGGGAACAGCTGAATTTTGGACTCGGCTGGTGACAAAATGTTCCAAACACACCCCCTGCACAACTCCACCGGGGAATGTGCCAGACAAGAGTTCTGTTGGCAGTTTTTACACTACCTTGGTAGGCATCTGAAAGACACCACAAAAGTTGTTCTACCTGCTTTCTGGGCTGAGATGGGGAACAGCTGAATTTTGGACTCGGCTGGTGACAAAATTTTAATAAATACACCCCATGCACAACTCCACCGGGGAAGGTGCCAGGAAGGAATTCTGTTGGTAGTTTTTACATTGCTCCGGTAGGCATCAAAAAGACACTATAAAAGTTGTTCTACCTGCTTTCTGGGCTGAGATGGGGAACCGCTGAATTTTGGACTCGGCCGGTGACAAAATGTTCCAAACACACCCCATGCACAACTCCACCGGGGAAGGTGCCAGACAGGAGTTATGTTGGTAGTTTTTACATTGCTCCGGTAGGCATCTGAAAGACACCACAAAAGTTGTTCTACCTGCTTTCTGGGCTGAGATGGGGAACCGCTGAATTTTGGAGTCGGCTGGTGACGAAATGTTCCAAAAACACCCCATGCACAACTCCACCGGGGAAGGTGCCATAAAGGAGTTCTCCTGGTAGTTTTTACACTACCTTGGTAGGCACCTGAAAGACACCACAAAAGTTGTTTTACCTGCTTTCTGGGCTCAGATGGGGAACAGCTGAATTTTGGACTCGGCTGGTGAAAAAATTTTAATAAATACCCCATGCACAACTCCACCGGGGAAGGTGCCAGACAAGAGTTCTCTTGATAGTTTTTACACTACCTTGGTAGGCATTTGAAAGGCACCACAAAAGTTGTTCTACCTGCTTTCTGGGCTGAGATGGGGAACAGCTGAATTTTGGACTCGGCTGGTGACAAAATTTTAATAAATACACCCCATGCACAACTCCACCGGGGAATGTCCCAGACAAGAGTTCTGTTGGAAGTTTTTATACTACCTTGGTAGGCACCTGAAAGACACCACAAAAGTTGTTCTACCTGCTTTCTGGGCTGAGATGGGGAACCGCTGAATTTTGGACTCGGCTGGTGACAAAATGTTCCAAACACACCCCCTGCACAACTCCACCGGGGAAGGTGCCAGACAGGAGTTCTCCTGGTAGTTTTTACATTGCTCCGGTAGGCATCTGAAAGACACCACAAAAGTTGTTCTACCTGCTTTCTGGGCTGAGATGGGGAACAGCTGAATTTTGGACTCGGCTGGTGACAAAATGTTCCAAACACACCCCATGCACAACTCCACCGGGGAAGGTGCCAGAAAGGAGTTCTCCTGGTAGTTTTTACATTGCTCCGGTAGGCATCTGAAAGACACCACAAAAGTTGTTCTACCTGCTTTCTGGGCTGAGATGGGGAACCGCTGAATTTTGGAGTCGGCTGGTGGCAAAATGTTCCAAACACACCCCCTGCACAACTCCACCGGGGAAGGTGCCAGACAGGAGTTCTCCTGGTAGTTTTTACATTGCTCCGGTAGGCATCTGAAAGACACCACAAAAGTTGTTTTACCTGCTTTCTGGGCTCAGATGGGGAACAGCTGAATTTTGGACTCGGCTGGTGAAAAAATTTTAATAAATACCCCATGCACAACTCCACCGGTGAAGGTGCCAGACAAGAGTTCTCTTGATAGTTTTTACGCTACCTTGGTAGGCATTTGAAAGGCACCACAAAAGTTGTTCTACCTGCTTTCTGGGCTGAGATGGGGAACAGCTGAATTTTGGACTCGGCTGGTGACAAAATTTTAATAAATACACCCCCTGCACAACTCCACCGGGGAATGTGCCAGACAAGAGTTCTGTTGGAAGTTTTTATACTACCTTGGTAGGCACCTGAAAGACACCACAAAAGTTGTTCTACCTGCTTTCTGGGCTGAGATGGGGAACCGCTGAATTTTGGAGTCGGCTGGTGACAAAATGTTCCAAACACACCCCCTGCACAACTCCACCGGGGAAGGTGCCAGACAGGAGTTCTCCTGGTAGTTTTTACATTGCTCCGGTAGGCATCTGAAAGACACCACAAAAGTTGTTCTACCTGCTTTCTGGGCTAGAGATGGGGAACAGCTGAATTTTGGACTCGGCTGGTGACAAAATGTTCCAAACACACCCCATGCACAACTCCACCGGGGAAGGTGCCAGACAGGAGTTCTCCTGGTAGTTTTTACATTGCTCCAGTAGGCATCTGAAAGACACCACAAAAGTTGTTCTACCTGCTTTCTGGGCTGAGATGGGGAACAGCTGAATTTTGGAGTCGGCCGGTGACAAAATGTTCCAAACTCACCCCATGCACAACTCCACCGGGGAAGGTGCCAGACAGGAGTTCTCTTGATAGTTTTTACACTACCTTGGTAGGCAGCTGAAAGGCACCACAAAAGTTGTTCTACCTGCTTTCTGGGCTGAGATGGGGAACAGCTGAATTTTGGACTCGGCTGGTGACAAAATTTTAATAAATACACCCCATGCACAACTCCACTAGCGAAGGTGCCAGGAAGGAATTCTGTTGGTAGTTTTTACATTGCTCCGGTAGGCATCAAAAAGACACTATAAAAGTTGTTCTACCTGCTTTCTGGGCTGAGATGGGGAACCGCTGAATTTTGGACTCGGCCGGTGACAAAATGTTCCAAACACACCCCATGCACAACTCCACCGGGGAAGGTGCCAGTCAGGAGTTATGTTGGTAGTTTTTACATTGCTCCGGTAGGCATCTGAAAGACACCACAAAAGTTGTTCTACCTGCTTTGTGGGCTGAGATGGGGAACAGCTGAATTTTGGACTCGGCTGGTGACAAAATTTTAATAAATACACCCCCTGCACAACTGCACCGGGGAATGTGCCAGACAAGAGTTCTGTTGGAAGTTTTTATACTACCTTGGTAGGCACCTGAAAGGCACCACAAAAGTTGTTCTACCTGCTTTCTGGGCTGAGATGGGGAACAGCTGAATTTTGGACTCGGCTGGTGACAAAATGTTCCAAACACACCCCCTGCACAACTCCACCGGGGAAGGTGCCAGACAGGAGTTCTCCTGGTAGTTTTTACATTGCTCCGGTAGGCATCTGAAAGACACCACAAAAGTTGTTCTACCTGCTTTCTGGGCTGAGATGGGGAACAGCTGAATTTTGGAGTCGGCTGGTGACAAAATGTTCCAAACACACCCCCTGCACAACTCCACCGGGGAAGGTGCCAGACAAGAGTTCTGTTGGCAGTTTTTACACTACCTTGGTAGGCATCTGAAAGACACCACAAAAGTTGTTCTACCTGCTTTCTGGGCTGAGATGGGGAACAGCTGAATTTTGGACTCGGCTGGTGACAAAATGTTCCAAACACACCCCCTGCACAACTCCACCGGGGAAGGTGCCAGACAGGAGTTCTGTTGGTAGTTTTTACACTACCTTGGTAGGCACCTGAAAGACACCACAAAAGTTGTTCTACCTGCTTTCTGGGCTGAGATGGGGAACCGCTGAATTTTGGACTCGGCCGGTGACAAAATGTTCCAAACACACCCCATGCACAACTCCACCGGGGAAGGTGCCAGACAGGAGTTATGTTGGTAGTTTTTACATTGCTCCGGTAGGCATCTGAAAGACACCACAAAAGTTGTTCTACCTGCTTTCTGGGCTGAGATGGGGAACCGCTGAATTTTGGAGTCGGCTGGTGACGAAATGTTCCAAAAACACCCCATGCACAACTCCACCGGGGAAGGTGCCATAAAGGAGTTCTCCTGGTAGTTTTTACACTACCTTGGTAGGCACCTGAAAGACACCACAAAAGTTGTTTTACCTGCTTTCTGGGCTCAGATGGGGAACAGCTGAATTTTGGACTCGGCTGGTGAAAAAATTTTAATAAATACCCCATGCACAACTCCACCGGGGAAGGTGCCAGACAAGAGTTCTCTTGATAGTTTTTACACTACCTTGGTAGGCATTTGAAAGGCACCACAAAAGTTGTTCTACCTGCTTTCTGGGCTGAGATGGGGAACAGCTGAATTTTGGACTCGGCTGGTGACAAAATTTTAATAAATACACCCCATGCACAACTCCACCGGGGAATGTCCCAGACAAGAGTTCTGTTGGAAGTTTTTATACTACCTTGGTAGGCACCTGAAAGACACCACAAAAGTTGTTCTACCTGCTTTCTGGGCTGAGATGGGGAACCGCTGAATTTTGGACTCGGCTGGTGACAAAATGTTCCAAACACACCCCCTGCACAACTCCACCGGGGAAGGTGCCAGACAGGAGTTCTCCTGGTAGTTTTTACATTGCTCCGGTAGGCATCTGAAAGACACCACAAAAGTTGTTCTACCTGCTTTCTGGGCTGAGATGGGGAACAGCTGAATTTTGGACTCGGCTGGTGACAAAATGTTCCAAACACACCCCATGCACAACTCCACCGGGGAAGGTGCCAGAAAGGAGTTCTCCTGGTAGTTTTTACATTGCTCCGGTAGGCATCTGAAAGACACCACAAAAGTTGTTCTACCTGCTTTCTGGGCTGAGATGGGGAACCGCTGAATTTTGGAGTCGGCTGGTGGCAAAATGTTCCAAACACACCCCCTGCACAACTCCACCGGGGAAGGTGCCAGACAGGAGTTCTCCTGGTAGTTTTTACATTGCTCCGGTAGGCATCTGAAAGACACCACAAAAGTTGTTTTACCTGCTTTCTGGGCTCAGATGGGGAACAGCTGAATTTTGGACTCGGCTGGTGAAAAAATTTTAATAAATACCCCATGCACAACTCCACCGGTGAAGGTGCCAGACAAGAGTTCTCTTGATAGTTTTTACGCTACCTTGGTAGGCATTTGAAAGGCACCACAAAAGTTGTTCTACCTGCTTTCTGGGCTGAGATGGGGAACAGCTGAATTTTGGACTCGGCTGGTGACAAAATTTTAATAAATACACCCCCTGCACAACTCCACCGGGGAATGTGCCAGACAAGAGTTCTGTTGGAAGTTTTTATACTACCTTGGTAGGCACCTGAAAGACACCACAAAAGTTGTTCTACCTGCTTTCTGGGCTGAGATGGGGAACCGCTGAATTTTGGAGTCGGCTGGTGACAAAATGTTCCAAACACACCCCCTGCACAACTCCACCGGGGAAGGTGCCAGACAGGAGTTCTCCTGGTAGTTTTTACATTGCTCCGGTAGGCATCTGAAAGACACCACAAAAGTTGTTCTACCTGCTTTCTGGGCTAGAGATGGGGAACAGCTGAATTTTGGACTCGGCTGGTGACAAAATGTTCCAAACACACCCCATGCACAACTCCACCGGGGAAGGTGCCAGACAGGAGTTCTCCTGGTAGTTTTTACATTGCTCCAGTAGGCATCTGAAAGACACCACAAAAGTTGTTCTACCTGCTTTCTGGGCTGAGATGGGGAACAGCTGAATTTTGGAGTCGGCCGGTGACAAAATGTTCCAAACTCACCCCATGCACAACTCCACCGGGGAAGGTGCCAGACAGGAGTTCTCTTGATAGTTTTTACACTACCTTGGTAGGCAGCTGAAAGGCACCACAAAAGTTGTTCTACCTGCTTTCTGGGCTGAGATGGGGAACAGCTGAATTTTGGACTCGGCTGGTGACAAAATTTTAATAAATACACCCCATGCACAACTCCACTAGCGAAGGTGCCAGGAAGGAATTCTGTTGGTAGTTTTTACATTGCTCCGGTAGGCATCAAAAAGACACTATAAAAGTTGTTCTACCTGCTTTCTGGGCTGAGATGGGGAACCGCTGAATTTTGGACTCGGCCGGTGACAAAATGTTCCAAACACACCCCATGCACAACTCCACCGGGGAAGGTGCCAGTCAGGAGTTATGTTGGTAGTTTTTACATTGCTCCGGTAGGCATCTGAAAGACACCACAAAAGTTGTTCTACCTGCTTTGTGGGCTGAGATGGGGAACAGCTGAATTTTGGACTCGGCTGGTGACAAAATTTTAATAAATACACCCCCTGCACAACTGCACCGGGGAATGTGCCAGACAAGAGTTCTGTTGGAAGTTTTTATACTACCTTGGTAGGCACCTGAAAGGCACCACAAAAGTTGTTCTACCTGCTTTCTGGGCTGAGATGGGGAACAGCTGAATTTTGGAGTCGGCTGGTGACAAAATGTTCCAAACACACCCCCTGCACAACTCCACCGGGGAAGGTGCCAGACAAGAGTTCTGTTGGCAGTTTTTACACTACCTTGGTAGGCATCTGAAAGACACCACAAAAGTTGTTCTACCTGCTTTCTGGGCTGAGATGGGGAACAGCTGAATTTTGGACTCGGCTGGTGACAAAATGTTCCAAACACACCCCCTGCACAACTCCACCGGGGAAGGTGCCAGACAGGAGTTCTGTTGGTAGTTTTTACACTACCTTGGTAGGCACCTGAAAGACACCACAAAAGTTGTTCTACCTGCTTTCTGGGCTGAGATGGGGAACAGCTGAATTTTAGAGTCGGCTGGTGACAAAATGTTCCAAACACACCCCGTGCACAACTCCACCGGGGAAGGTGCCAGACAGGAGTTCTCTTAGTAGTTTTTACACTACCTTGGTGGGCAGCTGAAAGACACCACAAAAGTTGTTCTGCCTGCTTTCTGGGCTGAGATGGGGAACAGCTGAATTTTGGACTCGGCTGGTGACAAAATTTTAATAAATACACCCCATGCACAACTCCACTAGCGAAGGTGCCAAGAACGAATAATGTTGGTAGTTTTTACATTGCTCCGGTAGGCATCAAAAAGACACCACAAAAGTTGTTCTACCTGCTTTCTGGGCTGAGATGGGGAACCGCTGAATTTTGGACTCGGCTGGTGACAAAATGTTCCAAACACACCCCATGCACAACTCCACCGGGGAAGGTGCCAGAAACGAGTTCTCCTGGTAGTTTTTACATTGCTCCGGTAGGCACCTGAAAGACACCACAAAAGTTGTTCTACCTGCTTTCTGGGCTGAGATGGGGAACAGCTGAATTTTGGACTCGGCTGGTGACAAAATTTTAATAAATACACCCCATGCACAACTCCACTAGCGAAGGTGCCAGGAAGGAATTCTGTTGGTAGTTTTTACATTGCTCCGGTAGGCATCTGAAAGACACCACAAAAGTTGTTCTACCTGCTTTCTGGGCTGAGATGGGGAACCGCTGAATTTTGGACTCGGCTGGTGACAAAATGTTCCAAAAACACCCCATGCACAACTCCACCGGGGAAGGTGCCATAAAGGAGTTCTCCTGGTAGTTTTTACACTACCTTGGTAGGCACCTGAAAGACACCACAAAAGTTGTTTTACCTGCTTTCTGGGCTCAGATGGGGAACAGCTGAATTTTGGACTCGGCTGGTGAAAAAATTTTAATAAATACCCCCTGCACAACTCCACCGGGGAAGGTGCCAGACAAGAGTTCTCTTGATAGTTTTTACACTACCTTGGTAGGCATTTGAAAGGCACCACAAAAGTTGTTCTACCTGCTTTCTGGGCTGAGATGGGGAACAGCTGAATTTTGGACTCGGCTGGTGACAAAATTTTAATAAATACACCCCCTGCACAACTCCACCGGGGAATGTGCCAGACAAGAGTTCTGTTGGAAGTTTTTATACTACCTTGGTAGGCACCTGAAAGACACCACAAAAGTTGTTCTACTTGCTTTCTGGGCTGAGATGGGGAACCGCTGAATTTTGGACTCGGCTGGTGACAAAATGTTCCAAACACACCCCCTGCACAACTCCACCGGGGAAGGTGCCAGACAGGAGTTCTCCTGGTAGTTTTTACATTGCTCCGGTAGGCATCTGAAAGACACCACAAAAGTTGTTCTACCTGCTTTCTGGGCTGAGATGGGGAACAGCTGAATTTTGGACTCGGCTGGTGACAAAATGTTCCAAACACACCCCATGCACAACTCCACCGGGGAAGGTGCCAGACAGGAGTTCTCCTGGTAGTTTTTACATTGCTCCAGTAGGCATCTGAAAGACACCACAAAAGTTGTTCTACCTGCTTTCTGGGCTGAGATGGGGAACAGCTGAATTTTGGACTCGGCCGGTGACAAAATGTTCCAAACACACCCCATGCACAACTCCACCGGGGAAGGTGCCAGACAGGAGTTCTGTTGGTAGTTTTTACACTACCTTGGTAGGCACCTGAAAGACACCACAAAAGTTGTTCTACCTGCTTTCTGGGCTGAGATGGGGAACAGCTGAATTTTGGACTCGGCCGGTGACAAAATGTTCCAAACTCACCCCATGCACAACTCCACCGGGGAAGGTGCCAGACAGGAGTTCTCTTAATAGTTTTTACACTACCATGGTAGGCATCTGAAAGACACCACAAAAGTTGTTCTACCTGCTTTCTGGGCTGAGATGGGGAACAGCTGAATTTTGGACTCGGCCGGTGACAAAATGTTCCAAACACAGCCCATGCACAACTCCACCAGGGAAGGTGCCAGACAAGAGTTCTCTTGATAGTTTTTACACTACCTTGGTAGGCAACTGAAAGACACCACAAAAGTTGTTCTACCTGCTTTCTGGGCTGAGATGGGGAACCGCTGAATTTTGGACTCGGCTGGTGACAAAATGTTCCAAACACACCCCATGCACAACTCCACCGGGGAAGGTGCCAGACAAGAGTTCTCTTGATAGTTTTTACACTACCTTGGTAGGCATTTGAAAGGCACCACAAAAGTTGTTCTACCTGCTTTCTGGGCTGAGATGGGGAACAGCTGAATTTTGGACTCGGCTGGTGACAAAATTTTAATAAATACACCCCATGCACAACTCCACTAGCGAAGGTGCCAGGAAGGAATTCTGTTGGTAGTTTTTACATTGCTCCGGTAGGCATCAAAAAGACACTATAAAAGTTGTTCTACCTGCTTTCTGGGCTGAGATGGGGAACCGCTGAATTTTGGACTCGGCCGGTGACAAAATGTTCCAAACACACCCCATGCACAACTCCACCGGGGAAGGTGCCAGGCAGGAGTTATGTTGGTAGTTTTTACACTACCTTGGTAGGCACCTGAAAGACACCACAAAAGTTGTTCTACCTGCTTTCTGGGCTGAGATGGGGAACCGCTGAATTTTGGAGTCGGCTGGTGACGAAATGTTCCAAAAACACCCCATGCACAACTCCACCGGGGAAGGTGCCATAAAGGAGTTCTCCTGGTAGTTTTTACACTACCTTGGTAGGCACCTGAAAGACACCACAAAAGTTGTTTTACCTGCTTTCTGGGCTGAGATGGGGAACAGCTGAATTTTGGACTCGGCTGGTGAAAAAATTTTAATAAATACCCCATGCACAACTCCACCGGGGAAGGTGCCAGACAGGAGTTCTCCTGGTAGTTTTTACACTACCTTGGTAGGCATCTGAAAGACACCACAAAAGTTGTTCTACCTGCTTTCTGGGCTGAGATGGGGAACCGCTGAATTTTGGAGTCGGCCGTTGACAAAATGTTCCAAACACACCCCATGCACAACTCCACCGGGGAAGGTGCCAGACAGGAGTTCTCTTGGTAGTTTTTACACTACCTTGGTAGGCATCTGAAAGACACCACAAAAGTTGTTCTACCTGCTTTCTGGGCTGAGATGGGGAATCGCTGAATTTTGGACTCGGCCGGTGACAAAATGTTCCAAACACACCCCATGCACAACTCCACCGGGGAAGGTGCCAGACAGGAGTTCTCTTGGTAGTTTTTACACTACCTTGGTAGGCAGCTGAAAGGCACCACAAAAGTTGTTCTACCTGCTTTCTGGGCTGAGATGGGGAATCGCTGAATTTTGGACTCGGCAGGTGACAAAATGTTCCAAACACACCCCCTGCACAACTCCACCGGGGAAGGTGCCAGACAGGAGTTCTCTTGGTAGTTTTTACACTACCTTGGTAGGCATTTGAAAGGCACCACAAAAGTTGTTCTTCCTGCTTTGTGGGCTGAGATGGGGAATCGCTGAATTTTGGACTCGGCCGGTGACAAAATGTTCCAAACACACCCCATGCACAACTCCACCGGGGAAGGTGCCAGACAGGAGTTCTCCTGGTAGTTTTTACACTACCTTGGTAGGCAGCTGAAAGACACCACAAAAGTTGTTCTACCTGCTTTCTGGGCTGAGATGGGGAACCGCTGAATTTTGGACTCGGCTGGTGACAAAATGTTCCAAACACACCCCATGCACAACTCCACCGGGGAAGGTGCCAGACAGGAGTTCTCCTGGTAGTTTTTACACTACCTTGGTAGGCATCTGAAAGACACGACAAAAGTTGTTCTACCTGCTTTCTGGGCTGAGATGGGGAACCGCTGAATTTTGGACTCGGCCGGTGACAAAATGTTCCAAACACACCCCCTGCACAACTCCACCGGGGAAGGTGACAGACAGGAGTTCTCTTGGTAGTTTTTACACTACCTTGGTAGGCAGCTGAAAGGCACCACAAAAGTTGTTCTACCTGCTTTCTGGGCTGAGATGGGGAACCGCTGAATTTTGGACTCGGCCGGTGACAAAATGTTCCAAACACACCCCATGCAAAACTCCACCGGGGAAGGTGCCAGAAACGAGTTCTGTTGGTAGTTTTTACATTGCTCCGGTAGGCATCTGAAAGACACCACAAAAGTTGTTCTACCTGCTTTCTGGGCTGAGATGGGGAATCGCTGAATTTTGGAGTCGGCCGGTGACAAAATGTTCCAAACACACCCCATGCACAACTCCACCGGGGAAGGTGCCAGACAGGAGTTCTCCTGGTAGTTTTTACACTACCTTGGTAGGCATTTGAAAGACACCACAAAAGTTGTTCTTCCTGCTTTCTGGGCTGAGATGGGGAACCGCTGAATTTTGGAGTCGGCCGGTGACAAAATGTTCCAAACACACCCCATGCACAACTCCACCGGGGAAGGTGCCAGACAGGAGTTCTCTTGGTAGTTTTTACACTACCTTGGTAGGCATTTGAAAGGCACCACAAAAGTTGTTCTACCTGCTTTCTGGGCTGAGATGGGGAAACGCTGAATTTTGGACTCGGCTGGTGACAAAATGTTCCAAACACACCCCATGCACAACTCCACCGGGGAAGGTGCCAGACAGGAGTTCTCCTGGTAGTTTTTACACTACCTTGGTAGGCACCTGAAAGGCACCACAAAAGTTGTTCTACCTGCTTTCTGGGCTGAGATGGGGAATCGCTGAATTTTGGAGTCGGCCGGTGACAAAATGTTCCAAACACACCCCATGCACAACTCCACCGGGGAAGGTGCCAGACAGGAGTTCTCTTGGTAGTTTTTACACTACCTTGGTAGGCATCTGAAAGACACCACAAAAGTTGTTCTACCTGCTTTCTGGGCTGAGATGGGGAATCGCTGAATTTTGGAGTCGGCCGGTGACAAAATGTTCCAAACACACCCCATGCACAACTCCACCGGGGAAGGTGCCAGACAGGAGTTCTCCTGGTAGTTTTTACACTACCTTGGTAGGCATCTGAAAGACACCACAAAAGTTGTTCTACCTGCTTTCTGGGCTGAGATGGGGAACCGCTGAATTTTGGAGTCGGCTGGTGGCAAAATGTTCCAAACACACCCCCTGCACAACTCCACCGGGGAAGGTGCCAGACAGGAGTTCTCCTGGTAGTTTTTACATTGCTCCGGTAGGCATCTGAAAGACACCACAAAAGTTGTTCTACCTGCTTTGTGGGCTGAGATGGGGAACCGCTGAATTTTGGAGTCGGCCGTTGACAAAATGTTCCAAACACACCCCCCTGCACAACTCCACCGGGGAAGGTGCCAGACAGGAGTTCTCCTGGTAGTTTTTACACTACCTTGGTAGGCACCTGAAAGACACCACAAAAGTTGTTCTACCTGCATTCTGGGCTGAGATGGGGAACCGCTGAATTTTGGACTCGGCCGTTGACAAAATGTTCCAAACACACCCCATGCACAACTCCACCGGGGAAGGTGCCAGACAGGAGTTCTCTTGGTAGTTTTTACACTACCTTGGTAGGCATCTGAAAGACACCACAAAAGTTGTTCTACCTGCTTTGTGGGCTGAGATGGGGAATCGCTGAATTTTGGACTCGGCCGGTGACAAAATGTTCCAAACACACCCCATGCACAACTCCACCGGGGAAGGTGACAGACAGGAGTTCTCTTGGTAGTTTTTACACTACCTTGGTAGGCAGCTGAAAGGCACCACAAAAGTTGTTCTACCTGCTTTCTGGGCTGAGATGGGGAACCGCTGAATTTTGGACTCGGCCGGTGACAAAATGTTCCAAACACACCCCATGCACAACTCCACCGGGGAAGGTGCCATAAAGGATTTCTCTTGGTAGTTTTTACACTACCTTGGTAGGCAGCTGAAAGGCACCACAAAAGTTGTTCTACCTGCTTTCTGGGCTGAGATGGGGAACCGCTGAATTTTGGACTCGGCTGGTGACAAAATGTTCCAAACACACCCCATGCACAACTCCACCGGGGAAGGTGCCAGACAGGAGTTCTCCTGGTAGTTTTTACACTACCTTGGTAGGCATCTGAAAGACACCACAAAAGTTGTTCTACCTGCTTTCTGGGCTGAGATGGGGAATCGCTGAATTTTGGACTCGGCCGGTGACAAAATGTTCCAAACACACCCCATGCAAAACTCCACCGGGGAAGGTGCCAGACAGGAGTTCTCCTGGTAGTTTTTACATTGCTCCGGTAGGCATCTGAAAGACACCACAAAAGTTGTTCTACCTGCTTTGTGGGCTGAGATGGGGAACCGCTGAATTTTGGAGTCGGCCGTTGACAAAATGTTCCAAACACACCCCATGCACAACTCCACCGGGGAAGGTGCCAGACAGGAGTTCTCCTGGTAGTTTTTACACTACCTTGGTAGGCACCTGAAAGACACCACAAAAGTTGTTCTACCTGCTTTCTGGGCTGAGATGGGGAACCGCTGAATTTTGGAGTCGGCCGTTGACAAAATGTTCCAAACACACCCCATGCACAACTCCACCGGGGAAGGTGCCAGACAGGAGTTCTCTTGGTAGTTTTTACACTACCTTGGTAGGCATCTGAAAGACACCACAAAAGTTGTTCTACCTGCTTTCTGGGCTGAGATGGGGAATCGCTGAATTTTGGACTCGGCCGGTGACAAAATGTTCCAAAGACACCCCATGCACAACTCCACCGGGGAAGGTGACAGACAGGAGTTCTCCTGGTAGTTTTTACACTACCTTGGTAGGCAGCTGAAAGGCACCACAAAAGTTGTTCTTCCTGCTTTCTGGGCTGAGATGGGGAACCGCTGAATTTTGGAGTCGGCCGGTGACAAAATGTTCCAAACACACCCCATGCACAACTCCACCGGGGAAGGTGCCAGACAGGAGTTCTCCTGGTAGTTTTTACACTACCTTGGTAGGGAGCTGAAAGGCACCACAAAAGTTGTTCTACCTGCTTTGTGGGCTGAGATGGGGAATCGCTGAATTTTGGACTCGGCCGGTGACAAAATGTTCCAAACACACCCCATGCACAACTCCACCGGGGAAGGTGCCAGACAGGAGTTCTCCTGGTAGTTTTTACACTACCTTGGTAGGCACCTGAAAGACACCACAAAAGTTGTTCTACCTGCTTTGTGGGCTGAGATGGGGAATCGCTGAATTTTGGACTCGGCCGGTGACAAAATGTTCCAAACACACCCCATGCACAACTCCACCGGGGAAGGTGCCAGACAGGAGTTCTCCTGGTAGTTTTTACACTACCTTGGTAGGCATCTGAAAGACACCACAAAAGTTGTTCTACCTGCTTTCTGGGCTGAGATGGGGAAACGCTGAATTTTGGACTCGGCCGGTGACAAAATGTTCCAAACACACCCCCTGCAAAACTCCACCGGGGAAGGTGCCAGACAAGCGTTCTCTTGATAGTTTTTACACTACCTTGGTAGGCATCTAAAAGACACCACAAAAGATGTTCTACCTGCTTTCTGGGCTGAGATGGGGAACCGCTGAATTTTGGAGTCGGCCGGTGACAAAATGTTCCAAACACACCCCCTGCACAACTCCACCGGGGAAGGTGCCAGACAGGAGTTCTCCTGGTAGATTTTACACTACCTTGGTAGGCACCTGAAAGGCACCACAAAAGTTGTTCTACCTGCTTTCTGGGCTGAGATGGGGAACCGCTGAATTTTTGGACTCGGCCGGTGACAAAATGTTCCAAACACACCCCCTGCACAACTCCACCGGGGAAGGTGCCAGGCAGGAGTTCTCTTGGTAGTTTTTACACTACCTTGGTAGGCACCTGAAAGGCACCACAAAAGTTGTTCTACCTGCTTTCTGGGCTGAGATGGGGAACCGCTGAATTTTTGGACTCGGCTGGTGACAAAATATTCCGAACACACCCCATGCACAACTCCACCGGGGAAGGTGCCAGACAGGAGTTCTCCTGTAGTTTTTACATTGCTCCGGTAGGCATCTGAAAGACACCACAAAAGTTGTTCTACCTGCTTTCTGGGCTGAGATGGGGAAACGCTGAATTTTGGAGTCGGCCGGTGACAAAATGTTCCAAACACACCCCATGCACAACTCCACCGGGGAAGGTGCCAGACAGGAGTTCTCCTGGTAGTTTTTACATTGCTCCGGTAGGCACCTGAAAGACACCACAAAAGTTGTTCTACCTGCTTTCTGGGCTGAGATGGGGAACCGCTGAATTTTGGACTCGGCTGGTGACAAAATGTTCCGAACACACCCCCTGCACAACTCCACCGGGGAAGGTGCCAGACAGGAGTTCTCCTGGTAGTTTTTACATTGCTCCGGTAGGCATCTGAAAGACACCACAAAAGTTGTTCTACCTGCTTTCTGGGCTGAGATGGGGAATCGCTGAATTTTGGACTCGGCCGGTGACAAAATGTTCCAAAGACACCCCATGCACAACTCCACCGGGGAATGTGCCAGACAAGCGTTCTCTTGATAGTTTTTACACTACCTTGGTAGGCATCTGAAAGACACCACAAAAGTTGTTCTACCTGCTTTCTGGGCTGAGATGGGGAACCGCTGAATTTTGGACTCGGCCGGTGACAAAATGTTCCAAAGACACCCCATGCACAACTCCACTAGCGAAGATGCCAGAGACGAGCTCTGTTGGTAGTTTTTACATTGCTCCGATAGGCATCAAAAGGACACCACAAAAGTTGTTCTACCTGCTTTCTGGGCTGAGATGGGGAATCGCTGAATTTTGGAGTCGGCCGGTGACAAAATGTTCCAAAGACACCCCATGCACAACTCCACCGGGGAAGGTGCCAGGCAGGAGTTCTCTTGGTAGTTTTTACACTACCTTGGTAGGCACCTGAAAGGCACCACAAAAGTTGTTCTACCTGCTTTCTGGGCTGAGATGGGGAACCGCTGAATTTTGGAGTCGGCCGGTGACAAAATGTTCCAAACACACCCCATGCACAACTCCACCGGGGAAGGTGCCAGACAGGAGTTCTCTTGGTAGATTTTACACTACCTTGGTAGGGAGCTGAAAGGCAGCACAAAAGTTGTTCTACCTGCTTTCTGGGCTGAGATGGGGAATCGCTGAATTTTGGACTCGGCCGGTGACAAAATGTTCCAAACACACCCCATGCACAACTCCACCGGGGAAGGTGCCAGACAGGAGTTCTGTTGGTAGTTTTTACACTACCTTGGTAGGCATCTGAAAGGCACCACAAAAGTTGTTCTACCTGCTTTGTGGGCTGAGATGGGGAACAGCTGAATTTTGGACTCGGCTGGTGACAAAATTTTAATAAATACACCCCATGCACAACTCCACTAGCGAAGGTGCCAGGAACGAATTCTGTTGGTAGTTTTTACATTGCTCCGGTAGGCAGCTGAAAGGCACAAGAAAAGTTGTTGTACCTGCTTTCTGGGCTGAGATGGGGAACCGCTGAATTTTGGACTCGGCTGGTGACAAAATGTTCCAAAGACACCCCATGCACAACTCCAGCGGGGAAGGTGCCAGACAGGAGTTCTCTTGGTAGATTTTACACTACCTTGGAAGGCATCTGAAAGGCACCACAAAAGTTGTTCTACCTGCTTTCTGGGCTGAGATGAGGAACAGCTGAATTTTGGAGCGGCTGGTGGCAAAATGTTCCAAACACACCCCATGCACAACTCCACCGGGGAAGGTGCCAGACAGGAGTTTTCTTGATAGATTTTACATTGCTCTGGTAGGCACCTCAAAGACACCACAAAACTCCTTCTACCTGCTTTCTGGGCTGAGATGGGGAACCGCTGAATTTTGGAGTCGGCTGGTGACAAAATGTTCCAAAGACACCCCATGCACAACTCCACCGGGGAAGGTGCCAGACAGGAGTTCTCTTAATAGTTTTTACACTACCTTGGTAGGCAGCTGAAAGACACCACAAAAGTTGTTCTACCTGCTTTCTGGGCTGAGATGGGGAACCGCTGAATTTTGGACTCCGCTGGTGACAAAATGTTCCAAACACACCCCCTGCACAACTCCACCGGGGAAGGTGCCAGGCAGGAGTTCTCTTGGTAGTTTTTACATTGCTCCGGTAGGCATCTGAAAGATACCACAAAAGTTGTTCTACCTGCTTTCTGGGCTGAGATGGGGAACCGCTGAATTTTGGAGTAGGCTGGTGACAAAATGTTCCAAACACACCCTATGCACAACTCCACCGGGGAAGGTGCCAGACAAGAGTTCTCTTGATAGTTTTTACACTACCTTGGTAGGCAGCTGAAAGGCACCAGAAAACTTGTTCTACCTGCTTTCTGGGCTGAGATGGGGAACCGCTGAATTTTGGAGTCGGCCGGTGACAAAATGTTCCACAGACACCCCATGCACAACTCCACCGGGGAAGGTGCCAGGAACGAATTCTGTTGGTAGTTTTTACACTACCTTGGTAGGCAGCTGCAAGGCACAAGAAAAGTTGTTCTACCTGCTTTCTGGGCTGAGATGGGGAACCGCTGAATTTTGGAGACGGCTGGTGACAAAATGTTCCAAACACACCCCATGCACAACTCCACCGGGGAAGGTGCCAGACAGGAGTTCTCCTGGTAGTTTTTACACTACCTTGGTAGGCATTTGAAAGGCACCACAAAAGTTGTTCTACCTGCTTTCTGGGCTGAGATGAGGAACAGCTGAATTTTGGAGTCGGCTGGTGGCAAAATGTTCCAAACACACCCCATGCACAACTCCACCGGGGAAGGTGCCAGACAGGAGTTTTCTTGATAGATTTTACATTGCTCTGGTAGGCACCTCAAAGACACCACAAAACTCCTTCTACCTGCTTTCTGGGCTGAGATGGGGAACAGCTGAATTTTGGAGTCGGCCGGTGACAAAACGTTCCAAACACACCCCATGCACAACTCCACCGGGGAAGGTGCCAGACAGGAGTTCTCTTAATAGTTTTTACACTACCTTGGTAGGCATCTGAAAGACACCACAAAAGTTGTTCTACCTGCTTTCTGGGCTGAGATGGGGAATCGCTGAATTTTGGACTCGGCCGGTGACAAAATGTTCCAAACACACCCCCTGCACAACTCCACCACGGAAGGTGCCAGACAGGAGTTCTCCTGGTAGTTTTTACATTGCTCCGGTAGGCATCTGAAAGACACCACAAAAGTTGTTCTACCTGCTTTCTGGGCTGAGATGGGGAAACGCTGAATTTTGGACTCCGCTGGTGAAAAAATGTTCCAAACACACCCCCTGCACAACTCCACCGGGGAAGGTGCCAGACAGGAGTTCTCTTGATAGTTTTTACACTACCTTGGTAGGCACCTGAAAGACACCACAAAAGTTGTTCTTCCTGCTTTCTGGGCTGAGATGGGGAACCGCTGAATTTTGGAGTCGGCCGGTGACAAAATGTTCCACAGACACCCCATGCACAACTCCACCGGGGAAGGTGCCAGGAACGAATTCTGTTGGTAGTTTTTACACTACCTTGGTAGGCAGCTGAAAGGGACCACAAAAGTTGTTCTACCTGCTTTGTGGGCTGAGATGGGGAACCCCTGAATTTTGGAGTCGGCTGGTGACAAAATGTTCCAAACACACCCCATGCACAACTCCACCGGGGAAGGTGCCAGACAGGAGTTCTCTTAGAAGTTTTTACACTACCTTGGTAGGCCGCTGAAAGGCACCACAAAAGTTGTTCTACCTGCTTTCTGGGCTGAGATGGGGAACCGCTGAATTTTGGAGTCGGCCGGTGACAAAATGTTCCAAAGACACCCCATGCACAACTCCACCGGGGAAGGTGCCAGAAAGGAGTTCTGTTGCTAATTTTTACACTACCTTGGTAGGCATCTGAAAGACACCACAAAAGTTGTTCTACCTGCTTTCTGGGCTGAGATGGGGAACCGCTGAATTTTGGACTCGGCTGGTGACAAAATGTTCCAAACACACCCTATGCACAACTCCACCGGGGAAGGTGCCAGACAAGAGTTCTCTTGATAGTTTTTACACTACCTTGGTAGGCAGCTGAAAGGCACCAGAAAACTTGTTCTACCTGCTTTCTGGGCTGAGATGGGGAACCGCTGAATTTTGGAGTCGGCCGGTGACAAAATGTTCCACAGACACCCCATGCACAACTCCACCGGGGAAGGTGCCAGGAACGAATTCTGTTGGTAGTTTTTACACTACCTTGGTAGGCAGCTGCAAGGCACAAGAAAAGTTGTTCTACCTGCTTTCTGGGCTGAGATGGGGAACCGCTTAATTTTGGAGTCGGCTGGTGACAAAATGTTCCAAACACACCCCCTGCACAACTCCACCGGGGAAGGTGCCAGACAGGAGTTCTCCTGGTAGTTTTTACATTGCTCCGGTAGGCACCTGAAAGACACCACAAAAGTTGTTCTACCTGCTTTCTGGGCTGAGATGAGGAACAGCTGAATTTTGGACTCGGCTGGTGACAAAATGTTCCAAACACACCCTATGCACAACTCCACCGGGGAAGGTGCCAGACAAGAGTTCTCTTGATAGTTTTTACACTACCTTGGTAGGCATCTGAAAGGCACCAGAAAACTTGTTCTACCTGCTTTCTGGGCTGAGATGGGGAACCGCTGAATTTTGGAGTCGGCCGGTGACAAAATGTTCCACAGACACCCCATGCACAACTCCACCGGGGAAGGTGCCAGGAACGAATTCTGTTGGTAGTTTTTACACTACCTTGGTAGGCAGCTGAAAGGCACCAGAAAACTTGTTCTACCTGCTTTCTGGGCTGAGATGGGGAACCGCTGAATTTTGGAGACGGCTGGTGACAAAATGTTCCAAACACACCCCATGCACAACTCCACCGGGGAAGGTGCCAGACAGGAGTTCTCCTGGTAGTTTTTACACTACCTTGGTAGGCATTTGAAAGGCACCACAAAAGTTGTTCTACCTGCTTTCTGGGCTGAGATGAGGAACAGCTGAATTTTGGAGTCGGCTGGTGGCAAAATGTTCCAAACACACCCCATGCACAACTCCACCGGGGAAGGTGCCAGGCAGGAGTTCTCTTGGTAGTTTTTACACTACCTTGGTAGGCAGCTGAAAGGCACCACAAAAGTTGTTCTACCTGCTTTGTGGGCTGAGATGGGGAACAGCTGAATTTTGGAGTCGGCCGGTGACAAAATGTTCCAAAAACACCCCATGCACAACTCCACCGGGGAAGGTGCCAGACAGGAGTTCTCTTAATAGTTTTTACACTACCTTGGTAGGCATCTGAAAGACACCACAAAAGTTGTTCTTCCTGCTTTCTGGGCTGAGATGGGGAACAGCTGAATTTTGGAGTCGGCTGGTGGCAAAATGTTCCAAACACACCCCCTGCACAACTCCACCACGGAAGGTGCCAGGCAGGAGTTCTCCTGGTAGTTTTTACATTGCTCCGGTAGGCACCTGAAAGACACCACAAAAGTTGTTCTACCTGCTTTCTGGGCTGAGATGGGGAACCGCTGAATTTTGGACTCCGCTGGTGACAAAATGTTCCAAACACACCCCCTGCACAACTCCACCGGGGAAGGTGCCAGGAACGAATTCTGTTGGTAGTTTTTACACTACCTTGGTAGGCAGCTGAAAGGGACCACAAAAGTTGTTCTACCTGCTTTCTGGGCTGAGATGGGGAACCGCTGAATTTTGGACTCGGCCGGTGACAAAATGTTCCAAACACACCCCATGCACAACTCCACCGGGGAAGGTGCCAGACAGGAGTTCTCTTGGTAGTTTTTACACTACCTTGGTAGGCAGCTGCAAGGCACAAGAAAAGTTGTTCTACCTGCTTTGTGGGCTGAGATGGGGAACCCCTGAATTTTGGAGTCGGCTGGTGACAAAATGTTCCAAACACACCCCCTGCACAACTCCACCGGGGAAGGTGCCAGACAGGAGTTCTCTTAGTAGTTTTTACACTACCTTGGTAGGCACCTGAAAGACACCACAAAAGTTGTTCTACCTGCTTTCTGGGCTGAGATGGGGAACCGCTGAATTTTGGAGTCGGCCGGTGACAAAATGTTCCAAAGACACCCCATGCACAACTCCACCGGGGAAGGTGCCAGAAAGGAGTTCTGTTGCTAGTTTTTACACTACCTTGGTATGCATCTGAAAGACACCACAAAAGTTGTTCTACCTGCTTTCTGGGCTGAGATGGGGAACCGCTGAATTTTGGACTCGGCTGGTGAGAAAATGTTCCAAACACACCCTATGCACAACTCCACCGGGGAAGGTGCCAGACAAGAGTTCTCTTGATAGTTTTTACACTACCTTGGTAGGCAGCTGAAAGGCACCAGAAAACTTGTTCTACCTGCTTTCTGGGCTGAGATGGGGAACCGCTGAATTTTGGAGTCGGCCGGTGACAAAATGTTCCACAGACACCCCATGCACAACTCCACCGGGGAAGGTGCCAGGAACGAATTCTGTTGGTAGTTTTTACACTACCTTGGTAGGCAGCTGCAAGGCACAAGAAAAGTTGTTCTACCTGCTTTCTGGGCTGAGATGGGGAACCGCTGAATTTTGGAGTCGGCTGGTGACAAAATGTTCCAAACACACCCCATGCACAACTCCACCGGGGAAGGTGCCAGACAGGAGTTCTCCTGGTAGTTTTTACATTGCTCCGGTAGGCACCTGAAAGACACCACAAAAGTTGTTCTACCTGCTTTCTGGGCTGAGATGAGGAACAGCTGAATTTTGGAGTCGGCTGGTGGCAAAATGTTCCAAACACACCCCATGCACAACTCCACCGGGGAAGGTGCCAGACAGGAGTTTTCTTGATAGATTTTACATTGCTCTGGTAGGCACCTCAAAGACACCACAAAACTCCTTCTACCTGCTTTCTGGGCTGAGATGGGGAACAGCTGAATTTTGGAGTCGGCCGGTGACAAAATGTTCCAAACACACCCCATGCACAACTCCACCGGGGAAGGTGCCAGACAGGAGTTCTCTTAATAGTTTTTACACTACCTTGGTAGGCATCTGAAAGACACCACAAAAGTTGTTCTTCCTGCTTTCTGGGCTGAGATGGGGAACCGCTGAATTTTGGACTCGGCCGGTGACAAAATGTTCCAAACACACCCCCTGCACAACTCCACCACGGAAGGTGCCAGACAGAAGTTCTCCTGGTAGTTTTTACATTGCTCCGGTAGGCATCTGAAAGACACCACAAAAGTTGTTCTACCTGCTTTCTGGGCTGAGATGGGGAAACGCTGAATTTTGGACTCCGCTGGTGACAAAATGTTCCAAACACACCCCCTGCACAACTCCACCGGGGAAGGTGCCAGACAGGAGTTCTCTTAGTAGTTTTTACACTACCTTGGTAGGCAGCTGAAAGGCACCACAAAAGTTGTTCTACCTGCTTTGTGGGCTGAGATGGGGAACCGCTGAATTTTGGAGTCGGCTGGTGACAAATTGTTCCAAACACACCCCATGCACAACTCCACCGGGGAAGGTGCCAGACAGGAGTTCTCCTGGTAGTTTTTACATTGCTCCGGTAGGCATCTGAAAGACACCACAAAGTTGTTCTACCTGCTTTCTGGGCTGAGATGGGGAATCGCTGAATTTTGGAGTCGGCTGCTGACAAAATGTTCCAAACACACCCCATGCACAACTCCACCGGGGAAGGTGCCAGACAGGAGTTCTCCTGGTAGTTTTTACACTACCTTGGTAGGCAGCTGAAAGGCACCACAAAAGTTGTTCTACCTGCTTTCTGGGCTGAGATGGGGAACCGCTGAATTTTGGACTCGGCTGGTGACAAAATGTTCCAAACACACCCCATGCACAACTCCACCGGGGAAGGTGCCAGACAGGAGTTCTCCTGGTAGTTTTTACACTACCTTGGTAGGCAGCTGAAAGGCACCACAAAAGTTGTTCTTCCTGCTTTCTGGGCTGAGATGGGGAACCGCTGAATTTTGGACTCGGCCGGTGACAAAATGTTCCAAACACACCCCATGCACAACTCCACCGGGGAAGGTGCCAGACAGGAGTTCTCTTGGTAGTTTTTACACTACCTTGGTAGGCATCTGAAAGACACCACAAAAGTTGTTCTACCTGCTTTCTGGGCTGAGATGGGGAATCGCTGAATTTTGGACTCGGCCGGTGACAAAATGTTCCAAACACACCCCATGCAAAACTCCACCGGGGAAGGTGCCAGACAGGAGTTCTCCTGGTAGTTTTTACATTGCTCCGGTAGGCATCTGAAAGACACCACAAAAGTTGTTCTACCTGCTTTCTGGGCTGAGATGGGGAATCGCTGAATTTTGGAGTCGGCTGGTGACAAAATGTTCCAAACACACCCCATGCACAACTCCACCGGGGAAGGTGCCAGACAGGAGTTCTCCTGGTAGTTTTTACACTACCTTGGTAGGCAGCTGAAAGGCACCACAAAAGTTGTTCTACCTGCTTTCTGGGCTGAGATGGGGAACCGCTGAATTTTGGACTCGGCTGGTGACAAAATGTTCCAAACACACCCCATGCACAACTCCACCGGGGAAGGTGCCAGACAGGAGTTCTCCTGGTAGTTTTTACACTACCTTGGTAGGCAGCTGAAAGGCACCACAAAAGTTGTTCTTCCTGCTTTCTGGGCTGAGATGGGGAACCGCTGAATTTTGGAGTCGGCCGGTGACAAAATGTTCCAAACACACCCCATGCACAACTCCACCGGGGAAGGTGCCAGACAGGAGTTCTCTTGGTAGTTTTTACACTACCTTGGTAGGCATCTGAAAGACACCACAAAAGTTGTTCTACCTGCTTTGTGGGCTGAGATGGGGAATCGCTGAATTTTGGACTCGGCCGGTGACAAAATGTTCCAAACACACCCCATGCAAAACTCCACCGGGGAAGGTGCCAGACAGGAGTTCTCCTGGTAGTTTTTACATTGCTCCGGTAGGCATCTGAAAGACACCACAAAAGTTGTTCTACCTGCTTTCTGGGCTGAGATGGGGAATCGCTGAATTTTGGAGTCGGCTGGTGACAAAATGTTCCAAACACACCCCATGCACAACTCCACCGGGGAAGGTGCCAGACAGGAGTTCTCTTGGTAGTTTTTACACTACCTTGGTAGGCATCTGAAAGACACCACAAAAGTTGTTCTACCTGCTTTCTGGGCTGAGATGGGGAAACGCTGAATTTTGGAGTCGGCTGGTGACAAAATGTTCCAAACACACCCCATGCACAACTCCACCGGGGAAGGTGCCAGGCAGGAGTTCTCCTGGTAGTTTTTACACTACCTTGGTAGGCATTTGAAAGGCACCACAAAAGTTGTTCTTCCTGCTTTCTGGGCTGAGATGGGGAACCGCTGAATTTTGGAGTCGGCCGGTGACAAAATGTTCCAAACACACCCCATGCAAAACTCCACCGGGGAAGGTGCCAGACAGGAGTTCTCCTGGTAGTTTTTACACTACCTTGGTAGGCATTTGAAAGGCACCACAAAAGTTGTTCTTCCTGCTTTCTGGGCTGAGATGGGGAACCGCTGAATTTTGGAGTCGGCCGGTGACAAAATGTTCCAAACACACCCCATGCACAACTCCACCGGGGAAGGTGCCAGACAGGAGTTCTCTTGGTAGTTTTTACACTACCTTGGTAGGCAGCTGAAAGGCACCACAAAAGTTGTTCTACCTGCTTTCTGGGCTGAGATGGGGAATCGCTGAATTTTGGACTCGGCCGGTGACAAAATGTTCCAAACACACCCCATGCACAACTCCACCGGGGAAGGTGCCAGGCAGGAGTTCTCTTGGTAGTTTTTACACTACCTTGGTAGGCATTTGAAAGGCACCACAAAAGTTGTTCTACCTGCTTTGTGGGCTGAGATGGGGAATCGCTGAATTTTGGACTCGGCTGGTGACAAAATGTTCCAAACACACCCCATGCACAACTCCACCGGGGAAGGTGCCAGACAGGAGTTCTCCTGGTAGTTTTTACATTGCTCCGGTAGGCATCTGAAAGACACCACAAAAGTTGTTCTACCTGCTTTCTGGGCTGAGATGGGGAACCGCTGAATTTTGGACTCGGCCGGTGACAAAATGTTCCAAACACACCCCATGCACAACTCCACCGGGGAAGGTGCCAGACAGGAGTTCTCCTGGTAGTTTTTACACTACCTTGGTAGGCACCTGAAAGGCACCACAAAAGTTGTTCTTCCTGCTTTCTGGGCTGAGATGGGGAACCGCTGAATTTTGGAGTCGGCCGGTGACAAAATGTTCCAAACACACCCCATGCACAACTCCACCGGGGAAGGTGCCAGACAGGAGTTCTCTTGGTAGTTTTTACACTACCTTGGTAGGCAGCTGAAAGGCACCACAAAAGTTGTTCTACCTGCTTTCTGGGCTGAGATGGGGAATCGTTGAATTTTGGACTCGGCCGGTGACAAAATGTTCCAAACACACCCCATGCACAACTCCACCGGGGAAGGTGCCAGGCAGGAGTTCTCTTGGTAGTTTTTACACTACCTTGGTAGGCATTTGAAAGGCACCACAAAAGTTGTTCTACCTGCTTTCTGGGCTGAGATGGGGAATCGCTGAATTTTGGAGTCGGCTGGTGACAAAATGTTCCAAACACACCCCATGCACAACTCCACCGGGGAAGGTGCCAGACAGGAGTTCTCCTGGTAGTTTTTACATTGCTCCGGTAGGCATCTGAAAGACACCACAAAAGTTGTTCTACCTGCTTTCTGGGCTGAGATGGGGAACCGCTGAATTTTGGAGTCGGCTGGTGACAAAATGTTCCAAAGACACCCCATGCACAACTCCACCGGGGAAGGTGCCAGACAGGAGTTCTCCTGGTAGTTTTTACACTACCTTGGTAGGCACCTGAAAGGCACCACAAAAGTTGTTCTACCTGCTTTCTGGGCTGAGATGGGGAACCGCTGAATTTTGGACTCGGCCGGTGACAAAATGTTCCAAACACACCCCATGCACAACTCCACCGGGGAAGGTGCCAGACAGGAGTTCTCTTGGTAGTTTTTACACTACCTTGGTAGGCAGCTGAAAGGCACCACAAAAGTTGTTCTACCTGCTTTCTGGGCTGAGATGGGGAATCGCTGAATTTTGCAGTCGGCCGGTGACAAAATGTTCCAAACACACCCCATGCACAACTCCACCGGGGAAGGTGCCAGGCAGGAGTTCTCTTGGTAGTTTTTACACTACCTTGGTAGGCAGCTGAAAGGCACCACAAAAGTTGTTCTACCTGCTTTCTGGGCTGAGATGGGGAATCGCTGAATTTTGGACTCGGCCGGTGACAAAATGTTCCAAACACACCCCATGCACAACTCCACCGGGGAAGGTGCCAGACAGGAGTTCTCCTGGTAGTTTTTACATTGCTCCGGTAGGCATCTGAAAGACACCACAAAAGTTGTTCTACCTGCTTTGTGGGCTGAGATGGGGAACCGCTGAATTTTGGAGTCGGCTGGTGACAAAATGTTCCAAACACACCCCATGCACAACTCCACCGGGGAAGGTGCCAGACAGGAGTTCTCCTGGTAGTTTTTACACTACCTTGGTAGGCATCTGAAAGACACCACAAAAGTTGTTCTACCTGCTTTGTGGGCTGAGATGGGGAACCGCTGAATTTTGGAGTCGGCCGTTGACAAAATGTTCCAAACACACCCCATGCACAACTCCACCGGGGAAGGTGCCAGACAGGAGTTCTCTTGGTAGTTTTTACACTACCTTGGTAGGCATCTGAAAGACACCACAAAAGTTGTTCTACCTGCTTTCTGGGCTGAGATGGGGAATCGCTGAATTTTGGACTCGGCCGGTGACAAAATGTTCCAAACACACCCCATGCACAACTCCACCGGGGAAGGTGCCAGACAGGAGTTCTCTTGGTAGTTTTTACACTACCTTGGTAGGCAGCTGAAAGGCACCACAAAAGTTGTTCTACCTGCTTTCTGGGCTGAGATGGGGAACCGCTGAATTTTGGAGTCGGCTGGTGACAAAATGTTCCAAACACACCCCATGCACAACTCCACCGGGGAAGGTGCCAGACAGGAGTTCTCCTGGTAGTTTTTACACTACCTTGGTAGGCAGCTGAAAGGCACCACAAAAGTTGTTCTACCTGCTTTCTGGGCTGAGATGGGGAACCGCTGAATTTTGGACTCGGCTGGTGACAAAATGTTCCAAACACACCCCATGCACAACTCCACCGGGGAAGGTGCCAGACAGGAGTTCTCCTGGTAGTTTTTACACTACCTTGGTAGGCAGCTGAAAGGCACCACAAAAGTTGTTCTTCCTGCTTTCTGGGCTGAGATGGGGAACCGCTGAATTTTGGACTCGGCCGGTGACAAAATGTTCCAAACACACCCCATGCACAACTCCACCGGGGAAGGTGCCAGACAGGAGTTCTCTTGGTAGTTTTTACACTACCTTGGTAGGCATCTGAAAGACACCACAAAAGTTGTTCTACCTGCTTTGTGGGCTGAGATGGGGAATCGCTGAATTTTGGACTCGGCCGGTGACAAAATGTTCCAAACACACCCCATGCAAAACTCCACCGGGGAAGGTGCCAGACAGGAGTTCTCCTGGTAGTTTTTACATTGCTCCGGTAGGCATCTGAAAGACACCACAAAAGTTGTTCTACCTGCTTTCTGGGCTGAGATGGGGAATCGCTGAATTTTGGAGTCGGCTGGTGACAAAATGTTCCAAACACACCCCATGCACAACTCCACCGGGGAAGGTGCCAGACAGGAGTTCTCTTGGTAGTTTTTACACTACCTTGGTAGGCATCTGAAAGACACCACAAAAGTTGTTCTACCTGCTTTCTGGGCTGAGATGGGGAAACGCTGAATTTTGGAGTCGGCTGGTGACAAAATGTTCCAAACACACCCCATGCACAACTCCACCGGGGAAGGTGCCAGGCAGGAGTTCTCCTGGTAGTTTTTACACTACCTTGGTAGGCATTTGAAAGGCACCACAAAAGTTGTTCTTCCTGCTTTCTGGGCTGAGATGGGGAACCGCTGAATTTTGGACTCGGCCGGTGACAAAATGTTCCAAACACACCCCATGCAAAACTCCACCGGGGAAGGTGCCAGACAGGAGTTCTCCTGGTAGTTTTTACACTACCTTGGTAGGCATTTGAAAGGCACCACAAAAGTTGTTCTTCCTGCTTTCTGGGCTGAGATGGGGAATCGCTGAATTTTGGAGTCGGCCGGTGACAAAATGTTCCAAACACACCCCATGCACAACTCCACCGGGGAAGGTGCCAGACAGGAGTTCTCTTGGTAGTTTTTACACTACCTTGGTAGGCAGCTGAAAGGCACCACAAAAGTTGTTCTACCTGCTTTCTGGGCTGAGATGGGGAATCGCTGAATTTTGGACTCGGCCGGTGACAAAATGTTCCAAACACACCCCATGCACAACTCCACCGGGGAAGGTGCCAGGCAGGAGTTCTCTTGGTAGTTTTTACACTACCTTGGTAGGCATTTGAAAGGCACCAGAAAACTTGTTCTACCTGCTTTCTGGGCTGAGATGGGGAATCGCTGAATTTTGGAGTCGGCTGGTGACAAAATGTTCCAAACACACCCCATGCACAACTCCACCGGGGAAGGTGCCAGACAGGAGTTCTCCTGGTAGTTTTTACATTGCTCCGGTAGGCATCTGAAAGACACCACAAAAGTTGTTCTACCTGCTTTCTGGGCTGAGATGGGGAACCGCTGAATTTTGGAGTCGGCTGGTGACAAAATGTTCCAAAGACACCCCATGCACAACTCCACCGGGGAAGGTGCCAGACAGGAGTTCTCCTGGTAGTTTTTACACTACCTTGGTAGGCAGCTGAAAGGCACCACAAAAGTTGTTCTTCCTGCTTTCTGGGCTGAGATGGGGAACCGCTGAATTTTGGACTCGGCCGGTGACAAAATGTTCCAAACACACCCCATGCACAACTCCACCGGGGAAGGTGCCAGACAGGAGTTCTCTTGGTAGTTTTTACACTACCTTGGTAGGCATCTGAAAGACACCACAAAAGTTGTTCTACCTGCTTTGTGGGCTGAGATGGGGAATCGCTGAATTTTGGACTCGGCCGGTGACAAAATGTTCCAAACACACCCCATGCAAAACTCCACCGGGGAAGGTGCCAGACAGGAGTTCTCCTGGTAGTTTTTACATTGCTCCGGTAGGCATCTGAAAGACACCACAAAAGTTGTTCTACCTGCTTTCTGGGCTGAGATGGGGAATCGCTGAATTTTGGAGTCGGCTGGTGACAAAATGTTCCAAACACACCCCATGCACAACTCCACCGGGGAAGGTGCCAGACAGGAGTTCTCTTGGTAGTTTTTACACTACCTTGGTAGGCATCTGAAAGACACCACAAAAGTTGTTCTACCTGCTTTCTGGGCTGAGATGGGGAAACGCTGAATTTTGGAGTCGGCTGGTGACAAAATGTTCCAAACACACCCCATGCACAACTCCACCGGGGAAGGTGCCAGGCAGGAGTTCTCCTGGTAGTTTTTACACTACCTTGGTAGGCATTTGAAAGGCACCACAAAAGTTGTTCTTCCTGCTTTCTGGGCTGAGATGGGGAACCGCTGAATTTTGGACTCGGCCGGTGACAAAATGTTCCAAACACACCCCATGCAAAACTCCACCGGGGAAGGTGCCAGACAGGAGTTCTCCTGGTAGTTTTTACACTACCTTGGTAGGCATTTGAAAGGCACCACAAAAGTTGTTCTTCCTGCTTTCTGGGCTGAGATGGGGAACCGCTGAATTTTGGAGTCGGCCGGTGACAAAATGTTCCAAACACACCCCATGCACAACTCCACCGGGGAAGGTGCCAGACAGGAGTTCTCTTGGTAGTTTTTACACTACCTTGGTAGGCAGCTGAAAGGCACCACAAAAGTTGTTCTACCTGCTTTCTGGGCTGAGATGGGGAATCGCTGAATTTTGGACTCGGCCGGTGACAAAATGTTCCAAACACACCCCATGCACAACTCCACCGGGGAAGGTGCCAGGCAGGAGTTCTCTTGGTAGTTTTTACACTACCTTGGTAGGCATTTGAAAGGCACCACAAAAGTTGTTCTACCTGCTTTCTGGGCTGAGATGGGGAATCGCTGAATTTTGGAGTCGGCTGGTGACAAAATGTTCCAAACACACCCCATGCACAACTCCACCGGGGAAGGTGCCAGACAGGAGTTCTCCTGGTAGTTTTTACATTGCTCCGGTAGGCATCTGAAAGACACCACAAAAGTTGTTCTACCTGCTTTCTGGGCTGAGATGGGGAACCGCTGAATTTTGGACTCTGCCGGTGACAAAATGTTCCAAACACACCCCATGCACAACTCCACCGGGGAAGGTGCCAGACAGGAGTTCTCCTGGTAGTTTTTACACTACCTTGGTAGGCACCTGAAAGGCACCACAAAAGTTGTTCTTCCTGCTTTCTGGGCTGAGATGGGGAACCGCTGAATTTTGGAGTCGGCCGGTGACAAAATGTTCCAAACACACCCCATGCACAACTCCACCGGGGAAGGTGCCAGACAGGAGTTCTCTTGGTAGTTTTTACACTACCTTGGTAGGCAGCTGAAAGGCACCACAAAAGTTGTTCTACCTGCTTTCTGGGCTGAGATGGGGAATCGTTGAATTTTGGACTCGGCCGGTGACAAAATGTTCCAAACACACCCCATGCACAACTCCACCGGGGAAGGTGCCAGGCAGGAGTTCTCTTGGTAGTTTTTACACTACCTTGGTAGGCATTTGAAAGGCACCACAAAAGTTGTTCTACCTGCTTTCTGGGCTGAGATGGGGAATCGCTGAATTTTGGAGTCGGCTGGTGACAAAATGTTCCAAACACACCCCATGCACAACTCCACCGGGGAAGGTGCCAGACAGGAGTTCTCCTGGTAGTTTTTACATTGCTCCGGTAGGCATCTGAAAGACACCACAAAAGTTGTTCTACCTGCTTTCTGGGCTGAGATGGGGAACCGCTGAATTTTGGAGTCGGCTGGTGACAAAATGTTCCAAAGACACCCCATGCACAACTCCACCGGGGAAGGTGCCAGACAGGAGTTCTCCTGGTAGTTTTTACACTACCTTGGTAGGCACCTGAAAGGCACCACAAAAGTTGTTCTACCTGCTTTCTGGGCTGAGATGGGGAACCGCTGAATTTTGGACTCGGCCGGTGACAAAATGTTCCAAACACACCCCATGCACAACTCCACCGGGGAAGGTGCCAGACAGGAGTTCTCTTGGTAGTTTTTACACTACCTTGGTAGGCAGCTGAAAGGCACCACAAAAGTTGTTCTACCTGCTTTCTGGGCTGAGATGGGGAATCGCTGAATTTTGCAGTCGGCCGGTGACAAAATGTTCCAAACACACCCCATGCACAACTCCACCGGGGAAGGTGCCAGGCAGGAGTTCTCTTGGTAGTTTTTACACTACCTTGGTAGGCAGCTGAAAGGCACCACAAAAGTTGTTCTACCTGCTTTCTGGGCTGAGATGGGGAATCGCTGAATTTTGGACTCGGCCGGTGACAAAATGTTCCAAACACACCCCATGCACAACTCCACCGGGGAAGGTGCCAGACAGGAGTTCTCCTGGTAGTTTTTACATTGCTCCGGTAGGCATCTGAAAGACACCACAAAAGTTGTTCTACCTGCTTTGTGGGCTGAGATGGGGAACCGCTGAATTTTGGAGTCGGCTGGTGACAAAATGTTCCAAACACACCCCATGCACAACTCCACCGGGGAAGGTGCCAGACAGGAGTTCTCCTGGTAGTTTTTACACTACCTTGGTAGGCATCTGAAAGACACCACAAAAGTTGTTCTACCTGCTTTGTGGGCTGAGATGGGGAACCGCTGAATTTTGGAGTCGGCCGTTGACAAAATGTTCCAAACACACCCCATGCACAACTCCACCGGGGAAGGTGCCAGACAGGAGTTCTCTTGGTAGTTTTTACACTACCTTGGTAGGCATCTGAAAGACACCACAAAAGTTGTTCTACCTGCTTTCTGGGCTGAGATGGGGAATCGCTGAATTTTGGACTCGGCCGGTGACAAAATGTTCCAAACACACCCCATGCACAACTCCACCGGGGAAGGTGCCAGACAGGAGTTCTCTTGGTAGTTTTTACACTACCTTGGTAGGCAGCTGAAAGGCACCACAAAAGTTGTTCTACCTGCTTTCTGGGCTGAGATGGGGAACCGCTGAATTTTGGAGTCGGCTGGTGACAAAATGTTCCAAACACACCCCATGCACAACTCCACCGGGGAAGGTGCCAGACAGGAGTTCTCCTGGTAGTTTTTACACTACCTTGGTAGGCAGCTGAAAGGCACCACAAAAGTTGTTCTACCTGCTTTCTGGGCTGAGATGGGGAACCGCTGAATTTTGGACTCGGCTGGTGACAAAATGTTCCAAACACACCCCATGCACAACTCCACCGGGGAAGGTGCCAGACAGGAGTTCTCCTGGTAGTTTTTACACTACCTTGGTAGGCAGCTGAAAGGCACCACAAAAGTTGTTCTTCCTGCTTTCTGGGCTGAGATGGGGAACCGCTGAATTTTGGACTCGGCCGGTGACAAAATGTTCCAAACACACCCCATGCACAACTCCACCGGGGAAGGTGCCAGACAGGAGTTCTCTTGGTAGTTTTTACACTACCTTGGTAGGCATCTGAAAGACACCACAAAAGTTGTTCTACCTGCTTTGTGGGCTGAGATGGGGAATCGCTGAATTTTGGACTCGGCCGGTGACAAAATGTTCCAAACACACCCCATGCACAACTCCACCGGGGAAGGTGCCAGACAGGAGTTCTCCTGGTAGTTTTTACATTGCTCCGGTAGGCATCTGAAAGACACCACAAAAGTTGTTCTACCTGCTTTCTGGGCTGAGATGGGGAATCGCTGAATTTTGGAGTCGGCTGGTGACAAAATGTTCCAAACACACCCCATGCACAACTCCACCGGGGAAGGTGCCAGACAGGAGTTCTCTTGGTAGTTTTTACACTACCTTGGTAGGCATCTGAAAGACACCACAAAAGTTGTTCTACCTGCTTTCTGGGCTGAGATGGGGAAACGCTGAATTTTGGAGTCGGCTGGTGACAAAATGTTCCAAACACACCCCATGCACAACTCCACCGGGGAAGGTGCCAGGCAGGAGTTCTCCTGGTAGTTTTTACACTACCTTGGTAGGCATTTGAAAGGCACCACAAAAGTTGTTCTTCCTGCTTTCTGGGCTGAGATGGGGAACCGCTGAATTTTGGACTCGGCCGGTGACAAAATGTTCCAAACACACCCCATGCAAAACTCCACCGGGGAAGGTGCCAGACAGGAGTTCTCCTGGTAGTTTTTACACTACCTTGGTAGGCATTTGAAAGGCACCACAAAAGTTGTTCTTCCTGCTTTCTGGGCTGAGATGGGGAACCGCTGAATTTTGGAGTCGGCCGGTGACAAAATGTTCCAAACACACCCCATGCACAACTCCACCGGGGAAGGTGCCAGACAGGAGTTCTCTTGGTAGTTTTTACACTACCTTGGTAGGCAGCTGAAAGGCACCACAAAAGTTGTTCTACCTGCTTTCTGGGCTGAGATGGGGAATCGCTGAATTTTGGACTCGGCCGGTGACAAAATGTTCCAAACACACCCCATGCACAACTCCACCGGGGAAGGTGCCAGACAGGAGTTCTCCTGGTAGTTTTTACACTACCTTGGTAGGCATTTGAAAGGCACCACAAAAGTTGTTCTACCTGCTTTCTGGGCTGAGATGGGGAATCGCTGAATTTTGGAGTCGGCTGGTGACAAAATGTTCCAAACACACCCCATGCACAACTCCACCGGGGAAGGTGCCAGACAGGAGTTCTCCTGGTAGTTTTTACATTGCTCCGGTAGGCATCTGAAAGACACCACAAAAGTTGTTCTACCTGCTTTCTGGGCTGAGATGGGGAACCGCTGAATTTTGGAGTCGGCTGGTGACAAAATGTTCCAAAGACACCCCATGCACAACTCCACCGGGGAAGGTGCCAGACAGGAGTTCTCCTGGTAGTTTTTACACTACCTTGGTAGGCACCTGAAAGGCACCACAAAAGTTGTTCTTCCTGCTTTCTGGGCTGAGATGGGGAACCGCTGAATTTTGGAGTCGGCCGGTGACAAAATGTTCCAAACACACCCCATGCACAACTCCACCGGGGAAGGTGCCAGACAGGAGTTCTCTTGGTAGTTTTTACACTACCTTGGTAGGCAGCTGAAAGGCACCACAAAAGTTGTTCTACCTGCTTTCTGGGCTGAGATGGGGAATCGTTGAATTTTGGACTCGGCCGGTGACAAAATGTTCCAAACACACCCCATGCACAACTCCACCGGGGAAGGTGCCAGGCAGGAGTTCTCTTGGTAGTTTTTACACTACCTTGGTAGGCATTTGAAAGGCACCACAAAAGTTGTTCTACCTGCTTTCTGGGCTGAGATGGGGAATCGCTGAATTTTGGAGTCGGCTGGTGACAAAATGTTCCAAACACACCCCATGCACAACTCCACCGGGGAAGGTGCCAGACAGGAGTTCTCCTGGTAGTTTTTACATTGCTCCGGTAGGCATCTGAAAGACACCACAAAAGTTGTTCTACCTGCTTTCTGGGCTGAGATGGGGAACCGCTGAATTTTGGAGTCGGCTGGTGACAAAATGTTCCAAAGACACCCCATGCACAACTCCACCGGGGAAGGTGCCAGACAGGAGTTCTCCTGGTAGTTTTTACACTACCTTGGTAGGCACCTGAAAGGCACCACAAAAGTTGTTCTACCTGCTTTCTGGGCTGAGATGGGGAACCGCTGAATTTTGGACTCGGCCGGTGACAAAATGTTCCAAACACACCCCATGCACAACTCCACCGGGGAAGGTGACAGACAGGAGTTCTCTTGGTAGTTTTTACACTACCTTGGTAGGCAGCTGAAAGGCACCACAAAAGTTGTTCTACCTGCTTTCTGGGCTGAGATGGGGAATCGCTGAATTTTGCAGTCGGCCGGTGACAAAATGTTCCAAACACACCCCATGCACAACTCCACCGGGGAAGGTGCCAGGCAGGAGTTCTCTTGGTAGTTTTTACACTACCTTGGTAGGCAGCTGAAAGGCACCACAAAAGTTGTTCTACCTGCTTTCTGGGCTGAGATGGGGAATCGCTGAATTTTGGACTCGGCCGGTGACAAAATGTTCCAAACACACCCCATGCACAACTCCACCGGGGAAGGTGCCAGACAGGAGTTCTCCTGGTAGTTTTTACATTGCTCCGGTAGGCATCTGAAAGACACCACAAAAGTTGTTCTACCTGCTTTGTGGGCTGAGATGGGGAACCGCTGAATTTTGGAGTCGGCTGGTGACAAAATGTTCCAAACACACCCCATGCACAACTCCACCGGGGAAGGTGCCAGACAGGAGTTCTCCTGGTAGTTTTTACACTACCTTGGTAGGCATCTGAAAGACACCACAAAAGTTGTTCTACCTGCTTTGTGGGCTGAGATGGGGAACCGCTGAATTTTGGAGTCGGCCGTTGACAAAATGTTCCAAACACACCCCATGCACAACTCCACCGGGGAAGGTGCCAGACAGGAGTTCTCTTGGTAGTTTTTACACTACCTTGGTAGGCATCTGAAAGACACCACAAAAGTTGTTCTACCTGCTTTCTGGGCTGAGATGGGGAATCGCTGAATTTTGGACTCGGCCGGTGACAAAATGTTCCAAACACACCCCATGCACAACTCCACCGGGGAAGGTGCCAGACAGGAGTTCTCTTGGTAGTTTTTACACTACCTTGGTAGGCAGCTGAAAGGCACCACAAAAGTTGTTCTACCTGCTTTCTGGGCTGAGATGGGGAACCGCTGAATTTTGGACTCGGCCGGTGACAAAATGTTCCAAACACACCCCATGCACAACTCCACCGGGGAAGGTGCCAGACAGGAGTTCTCTTGGTAGTTTTTACACTACCTTGGTAGGCAGCTGAAAGGCACCACAAAAGTTGTTCTACCTGCTTTCTGGGCTGAGATGGGGAATCGCTGAATTTTGCAGTCGGCCGGTGACAAAATGTTCCAAACACACCCCATGCACAACTCCACCGGGGAAGGTGCCAGGCAGGAGTTCTCTTGGTAGTTTTTACACTACCTTGGTAGGCATCTGAAAGGCACCACAAAAGTTGTTCTACCTGCTTTCTGGGCTGAGATGGGGAATCGCTGAATTTTGGACTCGGCCGGTGACAAAATGTTCCAAACACACCCCATGCACAACTCCACCGGGGAAGGTGCCAGACAGGAGTTCTCTTGGTAGTTTTTACACTACCTTGGTAGGCAGCTGAAAGGCACCACAAAAGTTGTTCTACCTGCTTTCTGGGCTGAGATGGGGAACCGCTGAATTTTGGAGTCGGCTGGTGACAAAATGTTCCAAACACACCCCATGCACAACTCCACCGGGGAAGGTGCCAGACAGGAGTTCTCCTGGTAGTTTTTACACTACCTTGGTAGGCAGCTGAAAGGCACCACAAAAGTTGTTCTACCTGCTTTCTGGGCTGAGATGGGGAACCGCTGAATTTTGGACTCGGCTGGTGACAAAATGTTCCAAACACACCCCATGCACAACTCCACCGGGGAAGGTGCCAGACAGGAGTTCTCCTGGTAGTTTTTACACTACCTTGGTAGGCAGCTGAAAGGCACCACAAAAGTTGTTCTTCCTGCTTTCTGGGCTGAGATGGGGAACCGCTGAATTTTGGACTCGGCCGGTGACAAAATGTTCCAAACACACCCCATGCACAACTCCACCGGGGAAGGTGCCAGACAGGAGTTCTCTTGGTAGTTTTTACACTACCTTGGTAGGCATCTGAAAGACACCACAAAAGTTGTTCTACCTGCTTTGTGGGCTGAGATGGGGAATCGCTGAATTTTGGACTCGGCCGGTGACAAAATGTTCCAAACACACCCCATGCAAAACTCCACCGGGGAAGGTGCCAGACAGGAGTTCTCCTGGTAGTTTTTACATTGCTCCGGTAGGCATCTGAAAGACACCACAAAAGTTGTTCTACCTGCTTTCTGGGCTGAGATGGGGAATCGCTGAATTTTGGAGTCGGCTGGTGACAAAATGTTCCAAACACACCCCATGCACAACTCCACCGGGGAAGGTGCCAGACAGGAGTTCTCTTGGTAGTTTTTACACTACCTTGGTAGGCATCTGAAAGACACCACAAAAGTTGTTCTACCTGCTTTCTGGGCTGAGATGGGGAAACGCTGAATTTTGGAGTCGGCTGGTGACAAAATGTTCCAAACACACCCCATGCACAACTCCACCGGGGAAGGTGCCAGGCAGGAGTTCTCCTGGTAGTTTTTACACTACCTTGGTAGGCATTTGAAAGGCACCACAAAAGTTGTTCTTCCTGCTTTCTGGGCTGAGATGGGGAACCGCTGAATTTTGGACTCGGCCGGTGACAAAATGTTCCAAACACACCCCATGCAAAACTCCACCGGGGAAGGTGCCAGACAGGAGTTCTCCTGGTAGTTTTTACACTACCTTGGTAGGCATTTGAAAGGCACCACAAAAGTTGTTCTTCCTGCTTTCTGGGCTGAGATGGGGAACCGCTGAATTTTGGAGTCGGCCGGTGACAAAATGTTCCAAACACACCCCATGCACAACTCCACCGGGGAAGGTGCCAGGCAGGAGTTCTCTTGGTAGTTTTTACACTACCTTGGTAGGCATTTGAAAGGCACCACAAAAGTTGTTCTACCTGCTTTCTGGGCTGAGATGGGGAATCGCTGAATTTTGGAGTCGGCTGGTGACAAAATGTTCCAAACACACCCCATGCACAACTCCACCGGGGAAGGTGCCAGACAGGAGTTCTCCTGGTAGTTTTTACATTGCTCCGGTAGGCATCTGAAAGACACCACAAAAGTTGTTCTACCTGCTTTCTGGGCTGAGATGGGGAACCGCTGAATTTTGGAGTCGGCTGGTGACAAAATGTTCCAAAGACAACCCATGCACAACTCCACCGGGGAAGGTGCCAGACAGGAGTTCTCCTGGTAGTTTTTACACTACCTTGGTAGGCACCTGAAAGGCACCACAAAAGTTGTTCTTCCTGCTTTCTGGGCTGAGATGGGGAACCGCTGAATTTTGGAGTCGGCCGGTGACAAAATGTTCCAAACACACCCCATGCACAACTCCACCGGGGAAGGTGCCAGACAGGAGTTCTCTTGGTAGTTTTTACACTACCTTGGTAGGCAGCTGAAAGGCACCACAAAAGTTGTTCTACCTGCTTTCTGGGCTGAGATGGGGAATCGTTGAATTTTGGACTCGGCCGGTGACAAAATGTTCCAAACACACCCCATGCACAACTCCACCGGGGAAGGTGCCAGGCAGGAGTTCTCTTGGTAGTTTTTACACTACCTTGGTAGGCATTTGAAAGGCACCACAAAAGTTGTTCTACCTGCTTTCTGGGCTGAGATGGGGAATCGCTGAATTTTGGAGTCGGCTGGTGACAAAATGTTCCAAACACACCCCATGCACAACTCCACCGGGGAAGGTGCCAGACAGGAGTTCTCCTGGTAGTTTTTACATTGCTCCGGTAGGCATCTGAAAGACACCACAAAAGTTGTTCTACCTGCTTTCTGGGCTGAGATGGGGAACCGCTGAATTTTGGAGTCGGCTGGTGACAAAATGTTCCAAACACACCCCATGCACAACTCCACCGGGGAAGGTGCCAGACAGGAGTTCTCCTGGTAGTTTTTACACTACCTTGGTAGGCACCTGAAAGGCACCACAAAAGTTGTTCTTCCTGCTTTCTGGGCTGAGATGGGGAACCGCTGAATTTTGGACTCGGCCGGTGACAAAATGTTCCAAACACACCCCATGCACAACTCCACCGGGGAAGGTGACAGACAGGAGTTCTCTTGGTAGTTTTTACACTACCTTGGTAGGCAGCTGAAAGGCACCACAAAAGTTGTTCTACCTGCTTTCTGGGCTGAGATGGGGAATCGCTGAATTTTGCAGTCGGCCGGTGACAAAATGTTCCAAACACACCCCATGCACAACTCCACCGGGGAAGGTGCCAGGCAGGAGTTCTCTTGGTAGTTTTTACACTACCTTGGTAGGCAGCTGAAAGGCACCACAAAAGTTGTTCTACCTGCTTTCTGGGCTGAGATGGGGAATCGCTGAATTTTGGACTCGGCCGGTGACAAAATGTTCCAAACACACCCCATGCACAACTCCACCGGGGAAGGTGCCAGACAGGAGTTCTCCTGGTAGTTTTTACATTGCTCCGGTAGGCATCTGAAAGACACCACAAAAGTTGTTCTACCTGCTTTGTGGGCTGAGATGGGGAACCGCTGAATTTTGGAGTCGGCTGGTGACAAAATGTTCCAAACACACCCCATGCACAACTCCACCGGGGAAGGTGCCAGACAGGAGTTCTCCTGGTAGTTTTTACACTACCTTGGTAGGCATCTGAAAGACACCACAAAAGTTGTTCTACCTGCTTTGTGGGCTGAGATGGGGAACCGCTGAATTTTGGAGTCGGCCGTTGACAAAATGTTCCAAACACACCCCATGCACAACTCCACCGGGGAAGGTGCCAGACAGGAGTTCTCTTGGTAGTTTTTACACTACCTTGGTAGGCATCTGAAAGACACCACAAAAGTTGTTCTACCTGCTTTCTGGGCTGAGATGGGGAATCGCTGAATTTTGGACTCGGCCGGTGACAAAATGTTCCAAACACACCCCATGCACAACTCCACCGGGGAAGGTGCCAGACAGGAGTTCTCTTGGTAGTTTTTACACTACCTTGGTAGGCAGCTGAAAGGCACCACAAAAGTTGTTCTACCTGCTTTCTGGGCTGAGATGGGGAACCGCTGAATTTTGGACTCGGCCGGTGACAAAATGTTCCAAACACACCCCATGCACAACTCCACCGGGGAAGGTGCCAGACAGGAGTTCTCTTGGTAGTTTTTACACTACCTTGGTAGGCAGCTGAAAGGCACCACAAAAGTTGTTCTACCTGCTTTCTGGGCTGAGATGGGGAATCGCTGAATTTTGCAGTCGGCCGGTGACAAAATGTTCCAAACACACCCCATGCACAACTCCACCGGGGAAGGTGCCAGGCAGGAGTTCTCTTGGTAGTTTTTACACTACCTTGGTAGGCAGCTGAAAGGCACCACAAAAGTTGTTCTACCTGCTTTCTGGGCTGAGATGGGGAATCGCTGAATTTTGGACTCGGCCGGTGACAAAATGTTCCAAACACACCCCATGCACAACTCCACCGGGGAAGGTGCCAGACAGGAGTTCTCCTGGTAGTTTTTACATTGCTCCGGTAGGCATCTGAAAGACACCACAAAAGTTGTTCTACCTGCTTTGTGGGCTGAGATGGGGAACCGCTGAATTTTGGAGTCGGCTGGTGACAAAATGTTCCAAACACACCCCATGCACAACTCCACCGGGGAAGGTGCCAGACAGGAGTTCTCCTGGTAGTTTTTACACTACCTTGGTAGGCATCTGAAAGACACCACAAAAGTTGTTCTACCTGCTTTGTGGGCTGAGATGGGGAACCGCTGAATTTTGGAGTCGGCCGTTGACAAAATGTTCCAAACACACCCCATGCACAACTCCACCGGGGAAGGTGCCAGACAGGAGTTCTCTTGGTAGTTTTTACACTACCTTGGTAGGCATCTGAAAGACACCACAAAAGTTGTTCTACCTGCTTTCTGGGCTGAGATGGGGAATCGCTGAATTTTGGACTCGGCCGGTGACAAAATGTTCCAAACACACCCCATGCACAACTCCACCGGGGAAGGTGCCAGACAGGAGTTCTCTTGGTAGTTTTTACACTACCTTGGTAGGCAGCTGAAAGGCACCACAAAAGTTGTTCTACCTGCTTTCTGGGCTGAGATGGGGAACCGCTGAATTTTGGACTCGGCTGGTGACAAAATGTTCCAAACACACCCCATGCACAACTCCACCACGGAAGGTGCCAGACAGGAGTTCTCCTGGTAGTTTTTACACTACCTTGGTAGGCATCTGAAAGACACCACAAAAGTTGTTCTACCTGCTTTCTGGGCTGAGATGGGGAATCGCTGAATTTTGGACTCGGCCGGTGACAAAATGTTCCAAACACACCCCATGCACAACTCCACCGGGGAAGGTGCCAGACAGGAGTTCTCCTGGTAGTTTTTACACTACCTTGGTAGGCATCTGAAAGACATCACAAAAGTTGTTCTACCTGCTTTCTGGGCTGAGATGGGGAAACGCTGAATTTTGGAGTCGGCTGGTGACAAAATGTTCCAAACACACCCCATGCACAACTCCACCGGGGAAGGTGCCAGACAGGAGTTCTCCTGGTAGTTTTTACACTACCTTGGTAGGCAGCTGAAAGGCACCACAAAAGTTGTTCTTCCTGCTTTCTGGGCTGAGATGGGGAACCGCTGAATTTTGGAGTCGGCCGGTGACAAAATGTTCCAAACACACCCCATGCACAACTCCACCGGGGAAGGTGCCAGACAGGAGTTCTCTTGGTAGTTTTTACACTACCTTGGTAGGCATCTGAAAGACACCACAAAAGTTGTTCTACCTGCTTTGTGGGCTGAGATGGGGAATCGCTGAATTTTGGACTCGGCCGGTGACAAAATGTTCCAAACACACCCCATGCAAAACTCCACCGGGGAAGGTGCCAGACAGGAGTTCTCCTGGTAGTTTTTACATTGCTCCGGTAGGCATCTGAAAGACACCACAAAAGTTGTTCTACCTGCTTTCTGGGCTGAGATGGGGAATCGCTGAATTTTGGAGTCGGCCGGTGACAAAATGTTCCAAACACACCCCCTGCACAACTCCACCGGGGAAGGTGCCAGACAGGAGTTCTCCTGGTAGTTTTTACACTACCTTGGTAGGCAGCTGAAAGGCACCACAAAAGTTGTTCTACCTGCTTTCTGGGCTGAGATGGGGAACCGCTGAATTTTGGAGTCGGCCGGTGACAAAATGTTCCAAACACACCCCATGCACAACTCCACCGGGGAAGGTGCCAGACAGGAGTTCTCCTGGTAGTTTTTACACTACCTTGGTAGGCAGCTGAAAGGCACCACAAAAGTTGTTCTACCTGCTTTCTGGGCTGAGATGGGGAACCGCTGAATTTTGGACTCGGCCGGTGACAAAATGTTCCAAACACACCCCATGCACAACTCCACCGGGGAAGGTGCCAGACAGGAGTTCTCCTGGTAGTTTTTACACTACCTTGGTAGGCAGCTGAAAGACACCACAAAAGTTGTTCTACCTGCTTTCTGGGCTGAGATGGGGAATCGCTGAATTTTGGAGTCGGCCGGTGACAAAATGTTCCAAACACACCCCATGCACAACTCCACCGGGGAAGGTGCCAGACAGGAGTTCTCTTGGTAGTTTTTACACTACCTTGGTAGGCATTTGAAAGGCACCACAAAAGTTGTTCTACCTGCTTTCTGGGCTGAGATGGGGAACCGCTGAATTTTGGACTCGGCTGGTGACAAAATGTTCCAAACACACCCCATGCACAACTCCACCGGGGAAGGTGCCAGACAGGAGTTCTCCTGGTAGTTTTTACACTACCTTGGTAGGCATCTGAAAGACACCACAAAAGTTGTTCTACCTGCTTTCTGGGCTGAGATGGGGAACAGCTGAATTTTGGAGTCGGCTGGTGACAAAATGTTCCAAACACACCCCCTGCACAACTCCACCGGGGAAGGTGCCAGACAGGAGTTCTCCTGGTAGTTTTTACACTACCTTGGTAGGCACCTGAAAGGCACCACAAAAGTTGTTCTACCTGCTTTCTGGGCTGAGATGGGGAACCGCTGAATTTTGGACTCGGCCGGTGACAAAATGTTCCAAAGACACCCCATGCACAACTGCACTAGCGAAGGTGCCAGGGACGAGCTCTGTTGGTAGTTTTTACATTGCTCCGGTAGGAATCAAAAGGACACCACAAAAGTTGTTCTACCTGCTTTCTGGGCTGAGATGGGGAATCGCTGAATTTTGGAGTCGGCCAGTGACAAAATGTTCCAAACACACCCCCCGCACAACTCCACCGGGGAAGGTGCCAGACAGGAGTTCTCTTGGTAGATTTTACACTACCTTGGTAGGGAGCTGAAAGACACCACAAAAGTTGTTCTACCTGCTTTCTGGGCTGAGATGGGGAACCGCTGAATTTTGGAGTCGGCCGTTGACAAAATGTTCCAAACACACCCCATGCACAACTCCACCGGGGAAGGTGCCAGACAGGAGTTCTCTTGGTAGTTTTTACACTACCTTGGTAGGCATCTGAAAGACACCACAAAAGTTGTTCTACCTGCTTTCTGGGCTGAGATGGGGAATCGCTGAATTTTGGAGTCGGCCGGTGACAAAATGTTCCAAACACACCCCATGCACAACTCCACCGGGGAAGGTGCCAGGCAGGAGTTCTCTGGGTAGTTTTTACACTACCTTGGTAGGCATTTGAAAGGCACCACAAAAGTTGTTCTACCTGCTTTCTGGGCTGAGATGGGGAACAGCTGAATTTTGGAGTCGGCCGGTGACAAAATGTTCCAAACACACCCCATGCACAACTCCACCGGGGAAGGTGCCAGACAGGAGTTCTCCTGGTAGTTTTTACACTACCTTGGTAGGCATCTGAAAGACACCACAAAAGTTGTTCTACCTGCTTTCTGGGCTGAGATGGGGAACCGCTGAATTTTGGAGTCGGCTGGTGGCAAAATGTTCCAAACACACCCCCTGCACAACTCCACCGGGGAAGGTGCCAGACAGGAGTTCTCCTGGTAGTTTTTACATTGCTCCGGTAGGCATCTGAAAGACACCACAAAAGTTGTTCTACCTGCTTTGTGGGCTGAGATGGGGAACCGCTGAATTTTGGAGTCGGCCGTTGACAAAATGTTCCAAACACACCCCATGCACAACTCCACCGGGGAAGGTGCCAGACAGGAGTTCTCCTGGTAGTTTTTACACTACCTTGGTAGGCACCTGAAAGACACCACAAAAGTTGTTCTACCTGCTTTCTGGGCTGAGATGGGGAATCGCTGAATTTTGCAGTCGGCCGGTGACAAAATGTTCCAAACACACCCCATGCACAACTCCACCGGGGAAGGTGCCAGGCAGGAGTTCTCTTGGTAGTTTTTACACTACCTTGGTAGGCAGCTGAAAGGCACCACAAAAGTTGTTCTACCTGCTTTCTGGGCTGAGATGGGGAATCGCTGAATTTTGGACTCGGCCGGTGACAAAATGTTCCAAACACACCCCATGCACAACTCCACCGGGGAAGGTGCCAGACAGGAGTTCTCCTGGTAGTTTTTACATTGCTCCGGTAGGCATCTGAAAGACACCACAAAAGTTGTTCTACCTGCTTTGTGGGCTGAGATGGGGAACCGCTGAATTTTGGAGTCGGCTGGTGACAAAATGTTCCAAACACACCCCATGCACAACTCCACCGGGGAAGGTGCCAGACAGGAGTTCTCCTGGTAGTTTTTACACTACCTTGGTAGGCATCTGAAAGACACCACAAAAGTTGTTCTACCTGCTTTGTGGGCTGAGATGGGGAACCGCTGAATTTTGGAGTCGGCCGTTGACAAAATGTTCCAAACACACCCCATGCACAACTCCACCGGGGAAGGTGCCAGACAGGAGTTCTCTTGGTAGTTTTTACACTACCTTGGTAGGCATCTGAAAGACACCACAAAAGTTGTTCTACCTGCTTTCTGGGCTGAGATGGGGAATCGCTGAATTTTGGACTCGGCCGGTGACAAAATGTTCCAAACACACCCCATGCACAACTCCACCGGGGAAGGTGCCAGACAGGAGTTCTCTTGGTAGTTTTTACACTACCTTGGTAGGCAGCTGAAAGGCACCACAAAAGTTGTTCTACCTGCTTTCTGGGCTGAGATGGGGAACCGCTGAATTTTGGACTCGGCCGGTGACAAAATGTTCCAAACACACCCCATGCACAACTCCACCGGGGAAGGTGCCAGACAGGAGTTCTCTTGGTAGTTTTTACACTACCTTGGTAGGCAGCTGAAAGGCACCACAAAAGTTGTTCTACCTGCTTTCTGGGCTGAGATGGGGAATCGCTGAATTTTGCAGTCGGCCGGTGACAAAATGTTCCAAACACACCCCATGCACAACTCCACCGGGGAAGGTGCCAGGCAGGAGTTCTCTTGGTAGTTTTTACACTACCTTGGTAGGCATCTGAAAGGCACCACAAAAGTTGTTCTACCTGCTTTCTGGGCTGAGATGGGGAATCGCTGAATTTTGGACTCGGCCGGTGACAAAATGTTCCAAACACACCCCATGCACAACTCCACCGGGGAAGGTGCCAGACAGGAGTTCTCTTGGTAGTTTTTACACTACCTTGGTAGGCAGCTGAAAGGCACCACAAAAGTTGTTCTACCTGCTTTCTGGGCTGAGATGGGGAACCGCTGAATTTTGGAGTCGGCTGGTGACAAAATGTTCCAAACACACCCCATGCACAACTCCACCGGGGAAGGTGCCAGACAGGAGTTCTCCTGGTAGTTTTTACACTACCTTGGTAGGCAGCTGAAAGGCACCACAAAAGTTGTTCTACCTGCTTTCTGGGCTGAGATGGGGAACCGCTGAATTTTGGACTCGGCTGGTGACAAAATGTTCCAAACACACCCCATGCACAACTCCACCGGGGAAGGTGCCAGACAGGAGTTCTCCTGGTAGTTTTTACACTACCTTGGTAGGCAGCTGAAAGGCACCACAAAAGTTGTTCTTCCTGCTTTCTGGGCTGAGATGGGGAACCGCTGAATTTTGGACTCGGCCGGTGACAAAATGTTCCAAACACACCCCATGCACAACTCCACCGGGGAAGGTGCCAGACAGGAGTTCTCTTGGTAGTTTTTACACTACCTTGGTAGGCATCTGAAAGACACCACAAAAGTTGTTCTACCTGCTTTGTGGGCTGAGATGGGGAATCGCTGAATTTTGGACTCGGCCGGTGACAAAATGTTCCAAACACACCCCATGCAAAACTCCACCGGGGAAGGTGCCAGACAGGAGTTCTCCTGGTAGTTTTTACATTGCTCCGGTAGGCATCTGAAAGACACCACAAAAGTTGTTCTACCTGCTTTCTGGGCTGAGATGGGGAATCGCTGAATTTTGGAGTCGGCTGGTGACAAAATGTTCCAAACACACCCCATGCACAACTCCACCGGGGAAGGTGCCAGACAGGAGTTCTCTTGGTAGTTTTTACACTACCTTGGTAGGCATCTGAAAGACACCACAAAAGTTGTTCTACCTGCTTTCTGGGCTGAGATGGGGAAACGCTGAATTTTGGAGTCGGCTGGTGACAAAATGTTCCAAACACACCCCATGCACAACTCCACCGGGGAAGGTGCCAGGCAGGAGTTCTCCTGGTAGTTTTTACACTACCTTGGTAGGCATTTGAAAGGCACCACAAAAGTTGTTCTTCCTGCTTTCTGGGCTGAGATGGGGAACCGCTGAATTTTGGACTCGGCCGGTGACAAAATGTTCCAAACACACCCCATGCAAAACTCCACCGGGGAAGGTGCCAGACAGGAGTTCTCCTGGTAGTTTTTACACTACCTTGGTAGGCATTTGAAAGGCACCACAAAAGTTGTTCTTCCTGCTTTCTGGGCTGAGATGGGGAACCGCTGAATTTTGGAGTCGGCCGGTGACAAAATGTTCCAAACACACCCCATGCACAACTCCACCGGGGAAGGTGCCAGGCAGGAGTTCTCTTGGTAGTTTTTACACTACCTTGGTAGGCATTTGAAAGGCACCACAAAAGTTGTTCTACCTGCTTTCTGGGCTGAGATGGGGAATCGCTGAATTTTGGAGTCGGCTGGTGACAAAATGTTCCAAACACACCCCATGCACAACTCCACCGGGGAAGGTGCCAGACAGGAGTTCTCCTGGTAGTTTTTACATTGCTCCGGTAGGCATCTGAAAGACACCACAAAAGTTGTTCTACCTGCTTTCTGGGCTGAGATGGGGAACCGCTGAATTTTGGAGTCGGCTGGTGACAAAATGTTCCAAAGACACCCCATGCACAACTCCACCGGGGAAGGTGCCAGACAGGAGTTCTCCTGGTAGTTTTTACACTACCTTGGTAGGCACCTGAAAGGCACCACAAAAGTTGTTCTTCCTGCTTTCTGGGCTGAGATGGGGAACCGCTGAATTTTGGAGTCGGCCGGTGACAAAATGTTCCAAACACACCCCATGCACAACTCCACCGGGGAAGGTGCCAGACAGGAGTTCTCTTGGTAGTTTTTACACTACCTTGGTAGGCAGCTGAAAGGCACCACAAAAGTTGTTCTACCTGCTTTCTGGGCTGAGATGGGGAATCGTTGAATTTTGGACTCGGCCGGTGACAAAATGTTCCAAACACACCCCATGCACAACTCCACCGGGGAAGGTGCCAGGCAGGAGTTCTCTTGGTAGTTTTTACACTACCTTGGTAGGCATTTGAAAGGCACCACAAAAGTTGTTCTACCTGCTTTCTGGGCTGAGATGGGGAATCGCTGAATTTTGGAGTCGGCTGGTGACAAAATGTTCCAAACACACCCCATGCACAACTCCACCGGGGAAGGTGCCAGACAGGAGTTCTCCTGGTAGTTTTTACATTGCTCCGGTAGGCATCTGAAAGACACCACAAAAGTTGTTCTACCTGCTTTCTGGGCTGAGATGGGGAACCGCTGAATTTTGGAGTCGGCTGGTGACAAAATGTTCCAAAGACACCCCATGCACAACTCCACCGGGGAAGGTGCCAGACAGGAGTTCTCCTGGTAGTTTTTACACTACCTTGGTAGGCACCTGAAAGGCACCACAAAAGTTGTTCTTCCTGCTTTCTGGGCTGAGATGGGGAACCGCTGAATTTTGGACTCGGGCCGGTGACAAAATGTTCCAAACACACCCCATGCACAACTCCACCGGGGAAGGTGACAGACAGGAGTTCTCTTGGTAGTTTTTACACTACCTTGGTAGGCAGCTGAAAGGCACCACAAAAGTTGTTCTACCTGCTTTCTGGGCTGAGATGGGGAATCGCTGAATTTTGCAGTCGGCCGGTGACAAAATGTTCCAAACACACCCCATGCACAACTCCACCGGGGAAGGTGCCAGGCAGGAGTTCTCTTGGTAGTTTTTACACTACCTTGGTAGGCAGCTGAAAGGCACCACAAAAGTTGTTCTACCTGCTTTCTGGGCTGAGATGGGGAATCGCTGAATTTTGGACTCGGCCGGTGACAAAATGTTCCAAACACACCCCATGCACAACTCCACCGGGGAAGGTGCCAGACAGGAGTTCTCCTGGTAGTTTTTACATTGCTCCGGTAGGCATCTGAAAGACACCACAAAAGTTGTTCTACCTGCTTTGTGGGCTGAGATGGGGAACCGCTGAATTTTGGAGTCGGCTGGTGACAAAATGTTCCAAACACACCCCATGCACAACTCCACCGGGGAAGGTGCCAGACAGGAGTTCTCCTGGTAGTTTTTACACTACCTTGGTAGGCATCTGAAAGACACCACAAAAGTTGTTCTACCTGCTTTGTGGGCTGAGATGGGGAACCGCTGAATTTTGGAGTCGGCCGTTGACAAAATGTTCCAAACACACCCCATGCACAACTCCACCGGGGAAGGTGCCAGACAGGAGTTCTCTTGGTAGTTTTTACACTACCTTGGTAGGCATCTGAAAGACACCACAAAAGTTGTTCTACCTGCTTTCTGGGCTGAGATGGGGAATCGCTGAATTTTGGACTCGGCCGGTGACAAAATGTTCCAAACACACCCCATGCACAACTCCACCGGGGAAGGTGCCAGACAGGAGTTCTCTTGGTAGTTTTTACACTACCTTGGTAGGCAGCTGAAAGGCACCACAAAAGTTGTTCTACCTGCTTTCTGGGCTGAGATGGGGAACCGCTGAATTTTGGACTCGGCCGGTGACAAAATGTTCCAAACACACCCCATGCACAACTCCACCGGGGAAGGTGCCAGACAGGAGTTCTCTGGGTAGTTTTTACACTACCTTGGTAGGCAGCTGAAAGGCACCACAAAAGTTGTTCTACCTGCTTTCTGGGCTGAGATGGGGAATCGCTGAATTTTGCAGTCGGCCGGTGACAAAATGTTCCAAACACACCCCATGCACAACTCCACCGGGGAAGGTGCCAGGCAGGAGTTCTCTTGGTAGTTTTTACACTACCTTGGTAGGCAGCTGAAAGGCACCACAAAAGTTGTTCTACCTGCTTTCTGGGCTGAGATGGGGAATCGCTGAATTTTGGACTCGGCCGGTGACAAAATGTTCCAAACACACCCCATGCACAACTCCACCGGGGAAGGTGCCAGACAGGAGTTCTCCTGGTAGTTTTTACATTGCTCCGGTAGGCATCTGAAAGACACCACAAAAGTTGTTCTACCTGCTTTGTGGGCTGAGATGGGGAACCGCTGAATTTTGGAGTCGGCTGGTGACAAAATGTTCCAAACACACCCCATGCACAACTCCACCGGGGAAGGTGCCAGACAGGAGTTCTCCTGGTAGTTTTTACACTACCTTGGTAGGCATCTGAAAGACACCACAAAAGTTGTTCTACCTGCTTTGTGGGCTGAGATGGGGAACCGCTGAATTTTGGAGTCGGCCGTTGACAAAATGTTCCAAACACACCCCATGCACAACTCCACCGGGGAAGGTGCCAGACAGGAGTTCTCTTGGTAGTTTTTACACTACCTTGGTAGGCATCTGAAAGACACCACAAAAGTTGTTCTACCTGCTTTCTGGGCTGAGATGGGGAATCGCTGAATTTTGGACTCGGCCGGTGACAAAATGTTCCAAACACACCCCATGCACAACTCCACCGGGGAAGGTGCCAGACAGGAGTTCTCTTGGTAGTTTTTACACTACCTTGGTAGGCAGCTGAAAGGCACCACAAAAGTTGTTCTACCTGCTTTCTGGGCTGAGATGGGGAACCGCTGAATTTTGGACTCGGCTGGTGACAAAATGTTCCAAACACACCCCATGCACAACTCCACCACGGAAGGTGCCAGACAGGAGTTCTCCTGGTAGTTTTTACACTACCTTGGTAGGCATCTGAAAGACACCACAAAAGTTGTTCTACCTGCTTTCTGGGCTGAGATGGGGAATCGCTGAATTTTGGACTCGGCCGGTGACAAAATGTTCCAAACACACCCCATGCACAACTCCACCGGGGAAGGTGCCAGACAGGAGTTCTCCTGGTAGTTTTTACACTACCTTGGTAGGCATCTGAAAGACATCACAAAAGTTGTTCTACCTGCTTTCTGGGCTGAGATGGGGAAACGCTGAATTTTGGAGTCGGCTGGTGACAAAATGTTCCAAACACACCCCATGCACAACTCCACCGGGGAAGGTGCCAGACAGGAGTTCTCCTGGTAGTTTTTACACTACCTTGGTAGGCAGCTGAAAGGCACCACAAAAGTTGTTCTTCCTGCTTTCTGGGCTGAGATGGGGAACCGCTGAATTTTGGAGTCGGCCGGTGACAAAATGTTCCAAACACACCCCATGCACAACTCCACCGGGGAAGGTGCCAGACAGGAGTTCTCTTGGTAGTTTTTACACTACCTTGGTAGGCATCTGAAAGACACCACAAAAGTTGTTCTACCTGCTTTGTGGGCTGAGATGGGGAATCGCTGAATTTTGGACTCGGCCGGTGACAAAATGTTCCAAACACACCCCATGCAAAACTCCACCGGGGAAGGTGCCAGACAGGAGTTCTCCTGGTAGTTTTTACATTGCTCCGGTAGGCATCTGAAAGACACCACAAAAGTTGTTCTACCTGCTTTCTGGGCTGAGATGGGGAATCGCTGAATTTTGGAGTCGGCCGGTGACAAAATGTTCCAAACACACCCCCTGCACAACTCCACCGGGGAAGGTGCCAGACAGGAGTTCTCCTGGTAGTTTTTACACTACCTTGGTAGGCAGCTGAAAGGCACCACAAAAGTTGTTCTACCTGCTTTCTGGGCTGAGATGGGGAACCGCTGAATTTTGGAGTCGGCCGGTGACAAAATGTTCCAAACACACCCCATGCACAACTCCACCGGGGAAGGTGCCAGACAGGAGTTCTCCTGGTAGTTTTTACACTACCTTGGTAGGCAGCTGAAAGGCACCACAAAAGTTGTTCTACCTGCTTTCTGGGCTGAGATGGGGAACCGCTGAATTTTGGACTCGGCCGGTGACAAAATGTTCCAAACACACCCCATGCACAACTCCACCGGGGAAGGTGCCAGACAGGAGTTCTCCTGGTAGTTTTTACACTACCTTGGTAGGCAGCTGAAAGACACCACAAAAGTTGTTCTACCTGCTTTCTGGGCTGAGATGGGGAATCGCTGAATTTTGGAGTCGGCCGGTGACAAAATGTTCCAAACACACCCCATGCACAACTCCACCGGGGAAGGTGCCAGACAGGAGTTCTCTTGGTAGTTTTTACACTACCTTGGTAGGCATTTGAAAGGCACCACAAAAGTTGTTCTACCTGCTTTCTGGGCTGAGATGGGGAACCGCTGAATTTTGGACTCGGCTGGTGACAAAATGTTCCAAACACACCCCATGCACAACTCCACCGGGGAAGGTGCCAGACAGGAGTTCTCCTGGTAGTTTTTACACTACCTTGGTAGGCATCTGAAAGACACCACAAAAGTTGTTCTACCTGCTTTCTGGGCTGAGATGGGGAACAGCTGAATTTTGGAGTCGGCTGGTGACAAAATGTTCCAAACACACCCCCTGCACAACTCCACCGGGGAAGGTGCCAGACAGGAGTTCTCCTGGTAGTTTTTACACTACCTTGGTAGGCACCTGAAAGGCACCACAAAAGTTGTTCTACCTGCTTTCTGGGCTGAGATGGGGAACCGCTGAATTTTGGACTCGGCCGGTGACAAAATGTTCCAAAGACACCCCATGCACAACTGCACTAGCGAAGGTGCCAGGGACGAGCTCTGTTGGTAGTTTTTACATTGCTCCGGTAGGAATCAAAAGGACACCACAAAAGTTGTTCTACCTGCTTTCTGGGCTGAGATGGGGAATCGCTGAATTTTGGAGTCGGCCGGTGACAAAATGTTCCAAACACACCCCCCGCACAACTCCACCGGGGAAGGTGCCAGACAGGAGTTCTCTTGGTAGATTTTACACTACCTTGGTAGGGAGCTGAAAGACACCACAAAAGTTGTTCTACCTGCTTTCTGGGCTGAGATGGGGAACCGCTGAATTTTGGAGTCGGCCGTTGACAAAATGTTCCAAACACACCCCATGCACAACTCCACCGGGGAAGGTGCCAGACAGGAGTTCTCTTGGTAGTTTTTACACTACCTTGGTAGGCATCTGAAAGACACCACAAAAGTTGTTCTACCTGCTTTCTGGGCTGAGATGGGGAATCGCTGAATTTTGGAGTCGGCCGGTGACAAAATGTTCCAAACACACCCCATGCACAACTCCACCGGGGAAGGTGCCAGGCAGGAGTTCTCTGGGTAGTTTTTACACTACCTTGGTAGGCATTTGAAAGGCACCACAAAAGTTGTTCTACCTGCTTTCTGGGCTGAGATGGGGAACAGCTGAATTTTGGAGTCGGCCGGTGACAAAATGTTCCAAACACACCCCATGCACAACTCCACCGGGGAAGGTGCCAGACAGGAGTTCTCCTGGTAGTTTTTACACTACCTTGGTAGGCATCTGAAAGACACCACAAAAGTTGTTCTACCTGCTTTCTGGGCTGAGATGGGGAACCGCTGAATTTTGGAGTCGGCTGGTGGCAAAATGTTCCAAACACACCCCCTGCACAACTCCACCGGGGAAGGTGCCAGACAGGAGTTCTCCTGGTAGTTTTTACATTGCTCCGGTAGGCATCTGAAAGACACCACAAAAGTTGTTCTACCTGCTTTGTGGGCTGAGATGGGGAACCGCTGAATTTTGGAGTCGGCCGTTGACAAAATGTTCCAAACACACCCCATGCACAACTCCACCGGGGAAGGTGCCAGACAGGAGTTCTCCTGGTAGTTTTTACACTACCTTGGTAGGCACCTGAAAGACACCACAAAAGTTGTTCTACCTGCTTTCTGGGTTGAGATGGGGAACCGCTGAAGTTTGGAGTCGGCCGTTGACAAAATGTTCCAAACACACCCCATGCACAACTCCACCGGGGAAGGTGCCAGACAGGAGTTCTCTTGGTAGTTTTTACACTACCTTGGTAGGCATCTGAAAGACACCACAAAAGTTGTTCTACCTGCTTTGTGGGCTCAGATGGGGAATCGCTGAATTTTGGACTCGGCCGGTGACAAAATGTTCCAAACACACCCCATGCACAACTCCACCGGGGAAGGTGACAGACAGGAGTTCTCTTGGTAGTTTTTACACTACCTTGGTAGGCAGCTGAAAGGCACCACAAAAGTTGTTCTACCTGCTTTCTGGGCTGAGATGGGGAACCGCTGAATTTTGGACTCGGCCGGTGACAAAATGTTCCAAACACACCCCATGCACAACTCCACCGGGGAAGGTGACAGACAGGATTTCTCTTGGTAGTTTTTACACTACCTTGGTAGGCAGCTGAAAGGCACCACAAAAGTTGTTCTACCTGCTTTCTGGGCTGAGATGGGGAACCGCTGAATTTTGGACTCGGCTGGTGACAAAATGTTCCAAACACACCCCATGCACAACTCCACCGGGGAAGGTGCCAGACAGGAGTTCTCCTGGTAGTTTTTACACTACCTTGGTAGGCATCTGAAAGACACCACAAAAGTTGTTCTACCTGCTTTCTGGGCTGAGATGGGGAATCGCTGAATTTTGGACTCGGCCGGTGACAAAATGTTCCAAACACACCCCCTGCACAACTCCACCGGGGAAGGTGCCAGACAGGAGTTCTCCTGGTAGTTTTTACACTACCTTGGTAGGCATCTGAAAGACATCACAAAAGTTGTTCTACCTGCTTTCTGGGCTGAGATGGGGAAACGCTGAATTTTGGAGTCGGCCGTTGACAAAATGTTCCAAACACACCCCATGCACAACTCCACCGGGGAAGGTGCCAGACAGGAGTTCTCCTGGTAGTTTTTACACTACCTTGGTAGGCATCTGAAAGACACCACAAAAGTTGTTCTACCTGCTTTCTGGGCTGAGATGGGGAACCGCTGAATTTTGGAGTCTGCCGTTGACAAAATGTTCCAAACACACCCCATGCACAACTCCACCGGGGAAGGTGCCAGACAGGAGTTCTCTTGGTAGTTTTTACACTACCTTGGTAGGCATCTGAAAGACACCACAAAAGTTGTTCTACCTGCTTTCTGGGCTGAGATGGGGAATCGCTGAATTTTGGACTCGGCCGGTGACAAAATGTTCCAAACACACCCCATGCACAACTCCACCGGGGAAGGTGCCAGACAGGAGTTCTCTTGGTAGTTTTTACACTACCTTGGTAGGCAGCTGAAAGGCACCACAAAAGTTGTTCTACCTGCTTTCTGGGCTGAGATGGGGAATCGCTGAATTTTGGACTCGGCAGGTGACAAAATGTTCCAAACACACCCCCTGCACAACTCCACCGGGGAAGGTGCCAGACAGGAGTTCTCTTGGTAGTTTTTACACTACCTTGGTAGGCAGCTGAAAGGCACCACAAAAGTTGTTCTACCTGCTTTCTGGGCTGAGATGGGGAAACGCTGAATTTTGGAGTCGGCTGGTGACAAAATGTTCCAAACACACCCCATGCACAACTCCACCGGGGAAGGTGCCAGACAGGAGTTCTCCTGGTAGTTTTTACACTACCTTGGTAGGCAGCTGAAAGGCACCACAAAAGTTGTTCTTCCTGCTTTCTGGGCTGAGATGGGGAATCGCTGAATTTTGGAGTCGGCCGTTGACAAAATGTTCCAAACACACCCCATGCACAACTCCACCGGGGAAGGTGCCAGACAGGAGTTCTCTTGGTAGTTTTTACACTACCTTGGTAGGCATTTGAAAGGCACCACAAAAGTTGTTCTACCTGCTTTCTGGGCTGAGATGGGGAACCGCTGAATTTTGGACTCGGCCGGTGACAAAATGTTCCAAACACACCCCATGCAAAACTCCACCGGGGAAGGTGCCAGACAGGAGTTCTCCTGGTAGTTTTTACATTGCTCCGGTAGGCATCTGAAAGACACCACAAAAGTTGTTCTACCTGCTTTCTGGGCTGAGATGGGGAATCGCGGAATTTTGGAGTCGGCCGGTGACAAAATGTTCCAAACACACCCCCTGCACAACTCCACCGGGGAAGGTGCCAGACAGGAGTTCTCCTGGTAGTTTTTACACTACCTTGGTAGGCAGCTGAAAGACACCACAAAAGTTGTTCTACCTGCTTTGTGGGCTGAGATGGGGAATCGCTGAATTTTGGAGTCGGCTGGTGACAAAATGTTCCAAACACACCCCATGCACAACTCCACCGGGGAAGGTGCCAGACAGGAGTTCTCCTGGTAGTTTTTACACTACCTTGGTAGGCATCTGAAAGACACGACAAAAGTTGTTCTACCTGCTTTCTGGGCTGAGATGGGGAACCGCTGAATTTTGGACTCGGCCGGTGACAAAATGTTCCAAACACACCCCATGCACAACTCCACCGGGGAAGGTGCCAGACAGGAGTTCTCTTGGTAGTTTTTACACTACCTTGGTAGGCATCTGAAAGACACCACAAAAGTTGTTCTACCTGCTTTGTGGGCTGAGATGGGGAATCGCTGAATTTTGGACTCGGCCGGTGACAAAATGTTCCAAACACACCCCCTGCACAACTCCACCGGGGAAGGTGACAGACAGGAGTTCTCTTGGTAGTTTTTACACTACCTTGGTAGGCAGCTGAAAGGCACCACAAAAGTTGTTCTACCTGCTTTCTGGGCTGAGATGGGGAACCGCTGAATTTTGGACTCGGCTGGTGACAAAATGTTCCAAACACACCCCATGCACAACTCCACCGGGGAAGGTGCCAGACAGGAGTTCTCCTGGTAGTTTTTACACTACCTTGGTAGGCAGCTGAAAGGCACCACAAAAGTTGTTCTTCCTGCTTTGTGGGCTGAGATGGGGAATCGCTGAATTTTGGACTCGGCCAGTGACAAAATGTTCCAAACACACCCCATGCAAAACTCCACCGGGGAAGGTGCCAGACAGGAGTTCTCTTGGTAGTTTTTACATTGCTCCGGTAGGCATCTGAAAGACACCACAAAAGTTGTTCTACCTGCTTTCTGGGCTGAGATGGGGAATCGCTGAATTTTGGAGTCGGCCGGTGACAAAATGTTCCAAACACACCCCATGCACAACTCCACCGGGGAAGGTGCCAGACAGGAGTTCTCCTGGTAGTTTTTACACTACCTTGGTAGGCATTTGAAAGGCACCACAAAAGTTGTTCTTCCTGCTTTCTGGGCTGAGATGGGGAACCGCTGAATTTTGGACTCGGCCGGTGACAAAATGTTCCAAACACACCCCATGCACAACTCCACCGGGGAAGGTGCCAGACAGGAGTTCTCTTGGTAGTTTTTACACTACCTTGGTAGGCATTTGAAAGGCACCACAAAAGTTGTTCTACCTGCTTTCTGGGCTGAGATGGGGAAACGCTGAATTTTGGACTCGGCTGGTGACAAAATGTTCCAAACACACCCCATGCACAACTCCACCGGGGAAGGTGCCAGACAGGAGTTCTCCTGGTAGTTTTTACACTACCTTGGCAGGCATCTGAAAGGCACCACAAAAGTTGTTCTACCTGCTTTCTGGGCTGAGATGGGGAATCGCTGAATTTTGGACTCGGCCGGTGACAAAATGTTCCAAACACACCCCATGCACAACTCCACCGGGGAAGGTGCCAGACAGGAGTTCTCCTGGTAGTTTTTACACTACCTTGGTAGGCATCTGAAAGACATCACAAAAGTTGTTCTACCTGCTTTCTGGGCTGAGATGGGGAATCGCTGAATTTTGGAGTCGGCCGGTGACAAAATGTTCCAAACACACCCCATGCACAACTCCACCGGGGAAGGTGCCAGACAGGAGTTCTCTTGGTAGTTTTTACACTACCTTGGTAGGCATTTGAAAGGCACCACAAAAGTTGTTCTACCTGCTTTCTGGGCTGAGATGGGGAACCGCTGAATTTTGGACTCGGCTGGTGACAAAATGTTCCAAACACACCCCATGCACAACTCCACCGGGGAAGGTGCCAGACAGGAGTTCTCCTGGTAGTTTTTACACTACCTTGGTAGGCATCTGAAAGACACCACAAAAGTTGTTCTACCTGCTTTCTGGGCTGAGATGGGGAACAGCTGAATTTTGGAGTCGGCCGGTGACAAAATGTTCCAAAGACACCCCATGCACAACTCCACTAGCGAAGGTGCCAGGGACGAGCTCTGTTGGTAGTTTTTACATTGCTCCGGTAGGCATCAAAAGGACACCACAAAAGTTGTTCTACCTGCTTTCTGGGCTGAGATGGGGAATCGCTGAATTTTGGAGTCGGCCGGTGACAAAATGTTCCAAACACACCCCCCGCACAACTCCACCGGGGAAGGTGCCAGACAGGAGTTTTCTTGGTAGATTTTACACTACCTTGGTAGGGAGCTGAAAGGCACCACAAAAGTTGTTCTACCTGCTTTCTGGGCTGAGATGGGGAACCGCTGAATTTTGGAGTCGGCCGGTGACAAAATGTTCCGAACACACCCCATGCACAACTCCACTAGCGAAGGTGCCAGGGACGAGCTCTGTTGGTAGTTTTTACATTGCTCCGGTAGGCATCAAAAGGACACCACAAAAGTTGTTCTACCTGCTTTCTGGGCTGAGATGGGGAATCGCTGAATTTTGGACTCGGCCGGTGACAAAATGTTCCAAACACACCCCATGCACAACTCCACCGGGGAAGGTGCCAGGCAGGAGTTCTCTTGGTAGTTTTTACACTACCTTGGTAGGCATTTGAAAGGCACCACAAAAGTTGTTCTACCTGCTTTCTGGGCTGAGATGGGGAATCGCTGAATTTTGGAGTCGGCTGGTGACAAAATGTTCCAAACACACCCCATGCACAACTCCACCGGGGAAGGTGCCAGACAGGAGTTCTCCTGGTAGTTTTTACATTGCTCCGGTAGGCATCTGAAAGACACCACAAAAGTTGTTCTACCTGCTTTCTGGGCTGAGATGGGGAACCGCTGAATTTTGGACTCGGCCGGTGACAAAATGTTCCAAACACACCCCATGCACAACTCCACCGGGGAAGGTGCCAGACAGGAGTTCTCTTGGTAGTTTTTACACTACCTTGGTAGGCACCTGAAAGGCACCACAAAAGTTGTTCTACCTGCTTTCTGGGCTGAGATGGGGAATCGCTGAATTTTGCAGTCGGCCGGTGACAAAATGTTCCAAACACACCCCATGCACAACTCCACCGGGGAAGGTGCCAGACAGGAGTTCTCCTGGTAGTTTTTACACTACCTTGGTAGGCAGCTGAAAGGCACCACAAAAGTTGTTCTACCTGCTTTCTGGGCTGAGATGGGGAACCGCTGAATTTTGGAGTCGGCCGGTGACAAAATGTTCCAAAGACACCCCATGCACAACTCCACTAGCGAAGGTGCCAGGGACAAGCTCTGTTGGTAGTTTTTACATTGCTCCGGTAGGCATCAAAAGGACACCACAAAAGTTGTTCTACCTGCTTTCTGGGCTGAGATGGGGAATCGCTGAATTTTGGAGTCGGCCGGTGACAAAATGTTCCAAACACACCCCCCGCACAACTCCACCGGGGAAGGTGCCAGACAGGAGTTCTCTTGGTAGATTTTACACTACCTTGGTAGGGAGCTGAAAGGCACCACAAAAGTTGTTCTACCTGCTTTCTGGGCTGAGATGGGGAATGGCTGAATTTTGGACTCGGCCGGTGACAAAATGTTCCAAACACACCCCCTGCACAACTCCACCGGGGAAGGTGCCAGACAGGGGTTCTCCTGGTAGTTTTTACACTACCTTGGTAGGCACCTGAAAGGCACCACAAAAGTTGTTCTACCTGCTTTCTGGGCTGAGATGGGGAACCGCTGAATTTTGGAGTCGGCCGGTGACAAAATGTTCCGAACACACCCCATGCACAACTCCACTAGCGAAGGTGCCAGGGACGAGCTCTGTTGGTAGTTTTTACATTGCTCCGGTAGGCATCAAAAGGACACCACAAAAGTTGTTCTACCTGCTTTCTGGGCTGAGATGGGGAATCGCTGAATTTTGGACTCGGCCGGTGACAAAATGTTCCAAACACACCCCATGCACAACTCCACCGGGGAAGGTGCCAGACAGGAGCTCTCTTGGTAGTTTTTACACTACCTTGGTAGGCATTTGAAAGGCACCACAAAAGTTGTTCTACCTGCTTTCTGGGCTGAGATGGGGAACCGCTGAATTTTGGAGTCGGCTGGTGACAAAATGTTCCAAACACACCCCATGCACAACTCCACCGGGGAAGGTGCCAGACAGGAGTTCTCCTGGTAGTTTTTACATTGCTCCGGTAGGCATCTGAAAGACACCACAAAAGTTGTTCTACCTGCTTTCTGGGCTGAGATGGGGAACCGCTGAATTTTGGACTCGGCCAGTGACAAAATGTTCCAAAGACACCCCATGCACAACTCCACCGGGGAAGGTGCCAGACAGGAGTTCTCCTGGTAGTTTTTACACTACCTTGGTAGGCACCTGAAAGGCACCACAAAAGTTGTTCTACCTGCTTTCTGGGCTGAGATGGGGAATCGCTGAATTTTGGACTCGGCCGGTGACAAAATGTTCCAAACACACCCCATGCACAACTCCACCGGGGAAGGTGCCAGACAGGAGTTCTCTTGGTAGTTTTTACACTACCTTGGTAGGCAGCTGAAAGGCACCACAAAAGTTGTTCTACCTGCTTTCTGGGCTGAGATGGGGAATCGCTGAATTTTGCAGTCGGCCGGTGACAAAATGTTCCAAACACACCCCATGCACAACTCCACCGGGGAAGGTGCCAGGCAGGAGTTCTCTTGGTAGTTTTTACACTACCTTGGTAGGCAGCTGAAAGGCACCACAAAAGTTGTTCTACCTGCTTTCTGGGCTGAGATGGGGAATCGCTGAATTTTGGACTCGGCCGGTGACAAAATGTTCCAAACACACCCCCTGCACAACTCCACCGGGGAAGGTGCCAGACAGGAGTTCTCCTGGTAGTTTTTACATTGCTCCGGTAGGCATCTGAAAGACACCACAAAAGTTGTTCTACCTGCTTTCTGGGCTGAGATGGGGAACCGCTGAATTTTGGACTCGGCTGGTGACAAAATGTTCCAAACACACCCCATGCACAACTCCACCACGGAAGGTGCCAGACAGGAGTTCTCCTGGTAGTTTTTACACTACCTTGGCAGGCATCTGAAAGGCACCACAAAAGTTGTTCTACCTGCTTTCTGGGCTGAGATGGGGAATCGCTGAATTTTGGACTCGGCCGGTGACAAAATGTTCCAAACACACCCCATGCACAACTCCACCGGGGAAGGTGCCAGACAGGAGTTCTCCTGGTAGTTTTTACACTACCTTGGTAGGCATCTGAAAGACACCACAAAAGTTGTTCTACCTGCTTTCTGGGCTGAGATGGGGAAATGCTGAATTTTGGAGTCGGCTGGTGACAAAATGTTCCAAACACACCCCCTGCACAACTCCACCGGGGAAGGTGCCAGACAGGAGTTCTCCTGGTAGTTTTTACACTACCTTGGTAGGCAGCTGAAAGGCACCACAAAAGTTGTTCTTCCTGCTTTCTGGGCTGAGATGGGGAACCGCTGAATTTTGGAGTCGGCCGGTGACAAAATGTTCCAAACACACCCCATGCACAACTCCACCGGGGAAGGTGCCAGACAGGAGTTCTCTTGGTAGTTTTTACACTACCTTGGTAGGCATCTGAAAGACACCACAAAAGTTGTTCTACCTGCTTTCTGGGCTGAGATGGGGAACCGCTGAATTTTGGACTCGGCCGTTGACAAAATGTTCCAAACACACCCCATGCAAAACTCCACCGGGGAAGGTGCCAGACAGGAGTTCTCCTGGTAGTTTTTACATTGCTCCGGTAGGCATCTGAAAGACACCACAAAAGTTGTTCTACCTGCTTTCTGGGCTGAGATGGGGAATCGCTGAATTTTGCAGTCGGCCGGTGACAAAATGTTCCAAACACACCCCCTGCACAACTCCACCGGGGAAGGTGCCAGACAGGAGTTCTCCTGGTAGTTTTTACACTACCTTGGTAGGCAGCTGAAAGGCACCACAAAAGTTGTTCTACCTGCTTTCTGGGCTGAGATGGGGAACCGCTGAATTTTGGAGTCGGCCGGTGACAAAATGTTCCAAACACACCCCCTGCACAACTCCACCGGGGAAGGTGCCAGACAGGAGTTCTCCTGGTAGATTTTACACTACCTTGGTAGGCATCTGAAAGACACGACAAAAGTTGTTCTACCTGCTTTGTGGGCTGAGATGGGGAATCGCTGAATTTTGGACTCGGCCGGTGACAAAATGTTCCAAACACACCCCCTGCACAACTCCACCGGGGAAGGTGACAGACAGGAGTTCTCTTGGTAGTTTTTACACTACCTTGGTAGGCAGCTGAAAGGCACCACAAAAGTTGTTCTACCTGCTTTCTGGGCTGAGATGGGGAACCGCTGAATTTTGGACTCGGCTGGTGACAAAATGTTCCAAACACACCCCATGCACAACTCCACCGGGGAAGGTGCCAGACAGGAGTTCTCCTGGTAGTTTTTACATTGCTCCGGTAGGCATCTGAAAGACACCACAAAAGTTGTTCTACCTGCTTTCTGGGCTGAGATGGGGAATCGCTGAATTTTGGAGTCGGCCGGTGACAAAATGTTCCAAACACACCCCCTGCACAACTCCACCGGGGAAGGTGACAGACAGGAGTTCTCTTGGTAGTTTTTACACTACCTTGGTAGGCAGCTGAAAGGCACCACAAAAGTTGTTCTACCTGCTTTCTGGGCTGAGATGGGGAACCGCTGAATTTTGGACTCGGCCGGTGACAAAATGTTCCAAACACACCCCCTGCACAACTCCACCGGGGAAGGTGACAGACAGGAGTTCTCTTGGTAGTTTTTACACTACCTTGGTAGGCAGCTGAAAGGCACCACAAAAGTTGTTCTACCTGCTTTCTGGGCTGAGATGGGGAACCGCTGAATTTTGGACTCGGCTGGTGACAAAATGTTCCAAACACACCCCATGCAAAACTCCACCGGGGAAGGTGCCAGACAGGAGTTCTCCTGGTAGTTTTTACATTGCTCCGGTAGGCATCTGAAAGACACGACAAAAGTTGTTCTACCTGCTTTGTGGGCTGAGATGGGGAATCGCTGAATTTTGGAGTCGGCCGGTGACAAAATGTTCCAAACACACCCCATGCACAACTCCACCGGGGAAGGTGACAGACAGGAGTTCTCTTGGTAGTTTTTACACTACCTTGGTAGGCATCTGAAAGACACCACAAAAGTTGTTCTACCTGCTTTGTGGGCTGAGATGGGGAATCGCTGAATTTTGGACTCGGCCGGTGACAAAATGTTCCAAACACACCCCATGCACAACTCCACCGGGGAAGGTGCCAGACAGGAGTTCTCCTGGTAGTTTTTACATTGCTCCGGTAGGCATCTGAAAGACACCACAAAAGTTGTTCTACCTGCTTTCTGGGCTGAGATGGGGAACCGCTGAATTTTGGACTCGGCCGGTGACAAAATGTTCCAAACACACCCCCTGCACAACTCCACCGGGGAAGGTGACAGACAGGAGTTCTCTTGGTAGTTTTTACACTACCTTGGTAGGCAGCTGAAAGGCACCACAAAAGTTGTTCTACCTGCTTTCTGGGCTGAGATGGGGAACCGCTGAATTTTGGACTCGGCTGGTGACAAAATGTTCCAAACACACCCCATGCACAACTCCACCGGGGAAGGTGCCAGACAGGAGTTCTCCTGGTAGTTTTTACACTACCTTGGTAGGCAGCTGAAAGGCACCACAAAAGTTGTTCTACCTGCTTTCTGGGCTGAGATGGGGAACCGCTGAATTTTGGAGTCGGCTGGTGGCAAAATGTTCCAAACACACCCCCTGCACAACTCCACCGGGGAAGGTGCCAGACAGGAGTTCTCCTGGTAGTTTTTACATTGCTCCGGTAGGCATCTGAAAGACACCACAAAAGTTGTTCTACCTGCTTTGTGGGCTGAGATGGGGAACCGCTGAATTTTGGAGTCGGCCGTTGACAAAATGTTCCAAACACACCCCATGCACAACTCCACCGGGGAAGGTGCCAGACAGGAGTTCTCCTGGTAGTTTTTACACTACCTTGGTAGGCACCTGAAAGACACCACAAAAGTTGTTCTACCTGCTTTCTGGGCTGAGATGGGGAACCGCTGAAGTTTGGAGTCGGCCGTTGACAAAATGTTCCAAACACACCCCATGCACAACTCCACCGGGGAAGGTGCCAGACAGGAGTTCTCTTGGTAGTTTTTACACTACCTTGGTAGGCATCTGAAAGACACCACAAAAGTTGTTCTACCTGCTTTGTGGGCTGAGATGGGGAATCGCTGAATTTTGGACTCGGCCGGTGACAAAATGTTCCAAACACACCCCATGCACAACTCCACCGGGGAAGGTGCCAGACAGGAGTTCTCTTGGTAGTTTTTACACTACCTTGGTAGGCACCTGAAAGGCACCACAAAAGTTGTTCTACCTGCTTTCTGGGCTGAGATGGGGAATCGCTGAATTTTGGACTCGGCCGGTGACAAAATGTTCCAAACACACCCCATGCACAACTCCACCGGGGAAGGTGACAGACAGGATTTCTCTTGGTAGTTTTTACACTACCTTGGTAGGCAGCTGAAAGGCACCACAAAAGTTGTTCTACCTGCTTTCTGGGCTGAGATGGGGAATCGCTGAATTTTGGACTCGGCTGGTGACAAAATGTTCCAAACACACCCCATGCACAACTCCACCGGGGAAGGTGCCAGACAGGAGTTCTCCTGGTAGTTTTTACACTACCTTGGTAGGCATCTGAAAGACACCACAAAAGTTGTTCTACCTGCTTTCTGGGCTGAGATGGGGAATCGCTGAATTTTGGACTCGGCCGGTGACAAAATGTTCCAAACACACCCCATGCACAACTCCACCGGGGAAGGTGCCAGACAGGAGTTCTCCTGGTAGTTTTTACACTACCTTGGTAGGCATCTGAAAGACATCACAAAAGTTGTTCTACCTGCTTTCTGGGCTGAGATGGGGAAACGCTGAATTTTGGAGTCGGCCGTTGAAAAAATGTTCCAAACACACCCCATGCACAACTCCACCGGGGAAGGTGCCAGACAGGAGTTCTCCTGGTAGTTTTTACACTACCTTGGTAGGCATCTGAAAGACACCACAAAAGTTGTTCTACCTGCTTTCTGGGCTGAGATGGGGAACCGCTGAATTTTGGAGTCGGCCGTTGACAAAATGTTCCAAACACACCCCATGCACAACTCCACCGGGGAAGGTGCCAGACAGGAGTTCTCTTGGTAGTTTTTACACTACCTTGGTAGGCATCTGAAAGACACCACAAAAGTTGTTCTACCTGCTTTCTGGGCTGAGATGGGGAATCGCTGAATTTTGGACTCGGCCGGTGACAAAATGTTCCAAACACACCCCATGCACAACTCCACCGGGGAAGGTGCCAGACAGGAGTTCTCTTGGTAGTTTTTACACTACCTTGGTAGGCATTTGAAAGGCACCACAAAAGTTGTTCTACCTGCTTTCTGGGCTGAGATGGGGAAACACTGAATTTTGGACTCGGCTGGTGACAAAATGTTCCAAACACACCCCATGCACAACTCCACCGGGGAAGGTGCCAGACAGGAGTTCTCCTGGTAGTTTTTACACTACCTTGGTAGGCAGCTGAAAGGCACCACAAAAGTTGTTCTTCCTGCTTTCTGGGCTGAGATGGGGAACCGCTGAATTTTGGAGTCGGCCGGTGACAAAATGTTCCAAACACACCCCATGCACAACTCCACCGGGGAAGGTGCCAGACAGGAGTTCTCTTGGTAGTTTTTACACTACCTTGGTAGGCATCTGAAAGACACCACAAAAGTTGTTCTACCTGCTTTGTGGGCTGAGATGGGGAATCGCTGAATTTTGGACTCGGCCGGTGACAAAATGTTCCAAACACACCCCATGCAAAACTCCACCGGGGAAGGTGCCAGACAGGAGTTCTCCTGGTAGTTTTTACATTGCTCCGGTAGGCATCTGAAAGACACCACAAAAGTTGTTCTACCTGCTTTCTGGGCTGAGATGGGGAATCGCTGAATTTTGGAGTCGGCCGGTGACAAAATGTTCCAAACACACCCCATGCACAACTCCACCGGGGAAGGTGCCAGACAGGAGTTCTCCTGGTAGTTTTTACACTACCTTGGTAGGCATCTGAAAGACACCACAAAAGTTGTTCTACCTGCTTTCTGGGCTGAGATGGGGAACCGCTGAATTTTGGAGTCGGCTGGTGACAAAATGTTCCAAACACACCCCATGCACAACTCCACCGGGGAAGGTGCCAGACAGGAGTTCTCTTGGTAGTTTTTACACTACCTTGGTAGGCATCTGAAAGACACGACAAAAGTTGTTCTACCTGCTTTCTGGGCTGAGATGGGGAACCGCTGAATTTTGGACTCGGCCGGTGACAAAATGTTCCAAACACACCCCATGCACAACTCCACCGGGGAAGGTGCCAGACAGGAGTTCTCCTGGTAGTTTTTACACTACCTTGGTAGGCAGCTGAAAGACACCACAAAAGTTGTTCTACCTGCTTTCTGGGCTGAGATGGGGAATCGCTGAATTTTGGAGTCGGCCGGTGACAAAATGTTCCAAACACACCCCATGCACAACTCCACCGGGGAAGGTGCCAGACAGGAGTTCTCTTGGTAGTTTTTACACTACCTTGGTAGGCATTTGAAAGGCACCACAAAAGTTGTTCTACCTGCTTTCTGGGCTGAGATGGGGAACCGCTGAATTTTGGACTCGGCTGGTGACAAAATGTTCCAAACACACCCCATGCACAACTCCACCGGGGAAGGTGCCAGACAGGAGTTCTCCTGGTAGTTTTTACACTACCTTGGTAGGCAGCTGAAAGACACCACAAAAGTTGTTCTACCTGCTTTCTGGGCTGAGATGGGGAACCGCTGAATTTTGGAGTCGGCTGGTGGCAAAATGTTCCAAACACACCCCCTGCACAACTCCACCGGGGAAGGTGCCAGACAGGAGTTCTCCTGGTAGTTTTTACATTGCTCCGGTAGGCATCTGAAAGACACCACAAAAGTTGTTCTACCTGCTTTGTGGGCTGAGATGGGGAATCGCTGAATTTTGGAGTCGGCCGTTGACAAAATGTTCCAAACACACCCCATGCACAACTCCACCGGGGAAGGTGCCAGACAGGAGTTCTCCTGGTAGTTTTTACACTACCTTGGTAGGCATCTGAAAGACACCACAAAAGTTGTTCTACCTGCTTTCTGGGCTGAGATGGGGAACCGCTGAATTTTGGAGTCGGCCGTTGACAAAATGTTCCAAACACACCCCATGCACAACTCCACCGGGGAAGGTGCCAGACAGGAGTTCTCTTGGTAGTTTTTACACTACCTTGGTAGGCATCTGAAAGACACCACAAAAGTTGTTCTACCTGCTTTCTGGGCTGAGATGGGGAATCGCTGAATTTTGGACTCGGCCGGTGACAAAATGTTCCAAACACAGCCCATGCACAACTCCACCGGGGAAGGTGACAGACAGGAGTTCTCTTGGTGGTTTTTACACTACCTTGGTAGGCAGCTGAAAGGCACCACAAAAGTTGTTCTACCTGCTTTCTGGGCTGAGATGGGGAACCGCTGAATTTTGGACTCGGCTGGTGACAAAATGTTCCAAACACACCCCATGCACAACTCCACCGGGGAAGGTGCCAGACAGGAGTTCTCCTGGTAGTTTTTACACTACCTTGGTAGGCAGCTGAAAGGCACCACAAAAGTTGTTCTTCCTGCTTTGTGGGCTGAGATGGGGAATCGCTGAATTTTGGACTCGGCCAGTGACAAAATGTTCCAAACACACCCCATGCAAAACTCCACCGGGGAAGGTGCCAGACAGGAGTTCTCTTGGTAGTTTTTACATTGCTCCGGTAGGCATCTGAAAGACACCACAAAAGTTGTTCTACCTGCTTTCTGGGCTGAGATGGGGAACCGCTGAATTTTGGAGTCGGCTGGTGACAAAATGTTCCAAACACACCCCATGCACAACTCCACCGGGGAAGGTGCCAGACAGGAGTTCTCTTGGTAGTTTTTACACTACCTTGGTAGGCATCTGAAAGACACGACAAAAGTTGTTCTACCTGCTTTCTGGGCTGAGATGGGGAACCGCTGAATTTTGGACTCGGCCGGTGACAAAATGTTCCAAACACACCCCATGCACAACTCCACCGGGGAAGGTGCCAGACAGGAGTTCTCCTGGTAGTTTTTACACTACCTTGGTAGGCAGCTGAAAGACACCACAAAAGTTGTTCTACCTGCTTTCTGGGCTGAGATGGGGAATCGCTGAATTTTGGAGTCGGCCGGTGACAAAATGTTCCAAACACACCCCATGCACAACTCCACCGGGGAAGGTGCCAGACAGGAGTTCTCTTGGTAGTTTTTACACTACCTTGGTAGGCATTTGAAAGGCACCACAAAAGTTGTTCTACCTGCTTTCTGGGCTGAGATGGGGAACCGCTGAATTTTGGAGTCGGCCGTTGACAAAATGTTCCAAACACACCCCATGCACAACTCCACCGGGGAAGGTGCCAGACAGGAGTTCTCTTGGTAGTTTTTACACTACCTTGGTAGGCATCTGAAAGACACCACAAAAGTTGTTCTACCTGCTTTCTGGGCTGAGATGGGGAATCGCTGAATTTTGGACTCGGCCGGTGACAAAATGTTCCAAACACAGCCCATGCACAACTCCACCGGGGAAGGTGACAGACAGGAGTTCTCTTGGTGGTTTTTACACTACCTTGGTAGGCAGCTGAAAGGCACCACAAAAGTTGTTCTACCTGCTTTCTGGGCTGAGATGGGGAACCGCTGAATTTTGGACTCGGCTGGTGACAAAATGTTCCAAACACACCCCATGCACAACTCCACCGGGGAAGGTGCCAGACAGGAGTTCTCCTGGTAGTTTTTACACTACCTTGGTAGGCAGCTGAAAGGCACCACAAAAGTTGTTCTTCCTGCTTTGTGGGCTGAGATGGGGAATCGCTGAATTTTGGACTCGGCCAGTGACAAAATGTTCCAAACACACCCCATGCAAAACTCCACCGGGGAAGGTGCCAGACAGGAGTTCTCTTGGTAGTTTTTACATTGCTCCGGTAGGCATCTGAAAGACACCACAAAAGTTGTTCTACCTGCTTTCTGGGCTGAGATGGGGAACCGCTGAATTTTGGAGTCGGCTGGTGACAAAATGTTCCAAACACACCCCATGCACAACTCCACCGGGGAAGGTGCCAGACAGGAGTTCTCTTGGTAGTTTTTACACTACCTTGGTAGGCATCTGAAAGACACGACAAAAGTTGTTCTACCTGCTTTCTGGGCTGAGATGGGGAACCGCTGAATTTTGGACTCGGCCGGTGACAAAATGTTCCAAACACACCCCATGCACAACTCCACCGGGGAAGGTGCCAGACAGGAGTTCTCCTGGTAGTTTTTACACTACCTTGGTAGGCAGCTGAAAGACACCACAAAAGTTGTTCTACCTGCTTTCTGGGCTGAGATGGGGAATCGCTGAATTTTGGAGTCGGCCGGTGACAAAATGTTCCAAACACACCCCATGCACAACTCCACCGGGGAAGGTGCCAGACAGGAGTTCTCTTGGTAGTTTTTACACTACCTTGGTAGGCATTTGAAAGGCACCACAAAAGTTGTTCTACCTGCTTTCTGGGCTGAGATGGGGAACCGCTGAATTTTGGACTCGGCTGGTGACAAAATGTTCCAAACACACCCCATGCACAACTCCACCGGGGAAGGTGCCAGACAGGAGTTCTCCTGGTAGTTTTTACACTACCTTGGTAGGCAGCTGAAAGACACCACAAAAGTTGTTCTACCTGCTTTCTGGGCTGAGATGGGGAACCGCTGAATTTTGGAGTCGGCTGGTGGCAAAATGTTCCAAACACACCCCCTGCACAACTCCACCGGGGAAGGTGCCAGACAGGAGTTCTCCTGGTAGTTTTTACATTGCTCCGGTAGGCATCTGAAAGACACCACAAAAGTTGTTCTACCTGCTTTGTGGGCTGAGATGGGGAATCGCTGAATTTTGGAGTCGGCCGTTGACAAAATGTTCCAAACACACCCCATGCACAACTCCACCGGGGAAGGTGCCAGACAGGAGTTCTCCTGGTAGTTTTTACACTACCTTGGTAGGCATCTGAAAGACACCACAAAAGTTGTTCTACCTGCTTTCTGGGCTGAGATGGGGAACCGCTGAATTTTGGAGTCGGCCGTTGACAAAATGTTCCAAACACACCCCATGCACAACTCCACCGGGGAAGGTGCCAGACAGGAGTTCTCTTGGTAGTTTTTACACTACCTTGGTAGGCATCTGAAAGACACCACAAAAGTTGTTCTACCTGCTTTCTGGGCTGAGATGGGGAATCGCTGAATTTTGGACTCGGCCGGTGACAAAATGTTCCAAACACAGCCCATGCACAACTCCACCGGGGAAGGTGACAGACAGGAGTTCTCTTGGTGGTTTTTACACTACCTTGGTAGGCAGCTGAAAGGCACCACAAAAGTTGTTCTACCTGCTTTCTGGGCTGAGATGGGGAACCGCTGAATTTTGGACTCGGCTGGTGACAAAATGTTCCAAACACACCCCATGCACAACTCCACCGGGGAAGGTGCCAGACAGGAGTTCTCCTGGTAGTTTTTACACTACCTTGGTAGGCAGCTGAAAGGCACCACAAAAGTTGTTCTTCCTGCTTTGTGGGCTGAGATGGGGAATCGCTGAATTTTGGACTCGGCCAGTGACAAAATGTTCCAAACACACCCCATGCAAAACTCCACCGGGGAAGGTGCCAGACAGGAGTTCTCTTGGTAGTTTTTACATTGCTCCGGTAGGCATCTGAAAGACACCACAAAAGTTGTTCTACCTGCTTTCTGGGCTGAGATGGGGAACCGCTGAATTTTGGAGTCGGCTGGTGACAAAATGTTCCAAACACACCCCATGCACAACTCCACCGGGGAAGGTGCCAGACAGGAGTTCTCTTGGTAGTTTTTACACTACCTTGGTAGGCATCTGAAAGACACGACAAAAGTTGTTCTACCTGCTTTCTGGGCTGAGATGGGGAACCGCTGAATTTTGGACTCGGCCGGTGACAAAATGTTCCAAACACACCCCATGCACAACTCCACCGGGGAAGGTGCCAGACAGGAGTTCTCCTGGTAGTTTTTACACTACCTTGGTAGGCAGCTGAAAGACACCACAAAAGTTGTTCTACCTGCTTTCTGGGCTGAGATGGGGAATCGCTGAATTTTGGAGTCGGCCGGTGACAAAATGTTCCAAACACACCCCATGCACAACTCCACCGGGGAAGGTGCCAGACAGGAGTTCTCTTGGTAGTTTTTACACTACCTTGGTAGGCAGCTGAAAGGCACCACAAAAGTTGTTCTACCTGCTTTCTGGGCTGAGATGGGGAACCGCTGAATTTTGGACTCGGCTGGTGACAAAATGTTCCAAACACACCCCATGCACAACTCCACCGGGGAAGGTGCCAGACAGGAGTTCTCCTGATAGTTTTTACACTACCTTGGTAGGCATCTGAAAGACACCACAAAAGTTGTTCTACCTGCTTTCTGGGCTGAGATGGGGAACCGCTGAATTTTGGAGTCGGCTGGTGGCAAAATGTTCCAAACACACCCCCTGCACAACTCCACCGGGGAAGGTGCCAGAAAGGAGTTCTCCTGGTAGTTTTTACATTGCTCTGGTAGGCATCTGAAAGACACCACAAAAGTTGTTCTACCTGCTTTGTGGGCTGAGATGGGGAGCCGCTGTATTTTGGAGTCGGCCGTTGACAAAATGTTCCAAACACACCCCATGCACAACTCCACCGGGGAAGGTGCCAGACAGGAGTTCTCCTGGTAGTTTTTACACTACCTTGGTAGGCATTTGAAAGACACCACAAAAGTTGTTCTACCTGCTTTGTGGGCTGAGATGGGGAGCCGCTGTATTTTGGAGTCGGCCGTTGACAAAATGTTCCAAACACACCCCATGCACAACTCCACCGGGGAAGGTGCCAGACAGGAGTTCTCCTGGTAGTTTTTACACTACCTTGGTAGGCATTTGAAAGACACCACAAAAGTTGTTCTACCTGCTTTCTGGGCTGAGATGGGGAACCGCTGAATTTTGGAGTCGGCCGGTGACAAAATGTTCCAAACACACCCCATGCACAACTCCACCGGGGAAGGTGCCAGACAGGAGTTCTCTTGGTAGTTTTTACACTACCTTGGTAGGCATCTGAAAGACACCACAAAAGTTGTTCTACCTGCTTTCTGGGCTGAGATGGGGAATCGCTGAATTTTGGACTCGGCCGGTGACAAAATGTTCCAAACACAGCCCATGCACAACTCCACCGGGGAAGGTGACAGACAGGAGTTCTCTTGGTGGTTTTTACACTACCTTGGTAGGCAGCTGAAAGGCACCACAAAAGTTGTTCTACCTGCTTTCTGGGCTGAGATGGGGAACCGCTGAATTTTGGACTCGGCTGGTGACAAAATGTTCCAAACACACCCCATGCACAACTCCACCGGGGAAGGTGCCAGACAGGAGTTCTCCTGGTAGTTTTTACACTACCTTGGTAGGCAGCTGAAAGGCACCACAAAAGTTGTTCTTCCTGCTTTGTGGGCTGAGATGGGGAATCGCTGAATTTTGGAGTCGGCCGGTGACAAAATGTTCCAAACACACCCCATGCAAAACTCCACCGGGGAAGGTGCCAGACAGGAGTTCTCTTGGTAGTTTTTACATTGCTCCGGTAGGCATCTGAAAGACACCACAAAAGTTGTTCTACCTGCTTTCTGGGCTGAGATGGGGAATAGCTGAATTTTGGAGTCGGCCGGTGACAAAATGTTCCAAACACACCCCATGCACAACTCCACCGGGGAAGGTGCCAGACAGGAGTTCTCCTGGTAGTTTTTACACTACCTTGGTAGGCATTTGAAAGGCACCACAAAAGTTGTTCTTCCTGCTTTCTGGGCTGAGATGGGGAACCGCTGAATTTTGGAGTCGGCTGGTGACAAAATGTTCCAAACACACCCCATGCACAACTCCACCGGGGAAGGTGCCAGACAAGCGTTCTCTTGATAGTTTTTACACTACCTTGGTAGGGAGCTGAAAGGCAGCACAAAAGTTGTTCTACCTGCTTTCTGGGCTGAGATGGGGAGTCGCTGAATTTTGGACTCGGCCGGTGACAAAATGTTCCAAAGACACCCCATGCACAACTCCACCGGGGAAGGTGCCAGACAGGAGTTCTCTTAGTAGTTTTTACACTACCTTGGTAGGCAGCTGAAAGGCACCACAAAAGTTGTTCTACCTGCTTTCTGGGCTGAGATGGGGAACCGCTGAATTTTGGAGTCGGCCGGTGACAAAATGTTCCAAACACACCCCATGCACAACTCCACCGGGGAAGGTGCCAGACAGGAGTTCTCCTGGTAGTTTTTACACTACCTTGGTAGGCACCTGAAAGGCACCACAAAAGTTGTTCTACCTGCTTTCTGGGCTGAGATGGGGAACCGCTGAATTTTGGAGTCGGCCGTTGACAAAATGTTCCAAACACACCCCATGCACAACTCCACCGGGGAAGGTGCCAGACAGGAGTTCTCTTGGTAGTTTTTACACTACCTTGGTAGGCACCTGAAAGACACCACAAAAGTTGTTCTACCTGCTTTGTGGGCTGAGATGGGGAATCGCTGAATTTTGGACTCGGCCGGTGACAAAATGTTCCAAACACACCCCATGCACAACTCCACCGGGGAAGGTGACAGACAGGAGTTCTCTTGGTAGTTTTTACACTACCTTGGTAGGCAGCTGAAAGGCACCACAAAAGTTGTTCTACCTGCTTTCTGGGCTGAGATGGGGAACCGCTGAATTTTGGACTCGGCCGGTGACAAAATGTTCCAAACACACCCCATGCACAACTCCACCGGGGAAGGTGACAGACAGAATTTCTCTTGGTAGTTTTTACACTACCTTGGTAGGCAGCTGAAAGGCACCACAAAAGTTGTTCTACCTGCTTTCTGGGCTGAGATGGGGAACCGCTGAATTTTGGACTCGGCTGGTGACAAAATGTTCCAAACACACCCCATGCACAACTCCACCGGGGAAGGTGCCAGACAGGAGTTCTCCTGGTAGTTTTTACACTACCTTGGTAGGCATCTGAAAGACACCACAAAAGTTGTTCTACCTGCTTTCTGGGCTGAGATGGGGAATCGCTGAATTTTGGACTCGGCCGGTGACAAAATGTTCCAAACACACCCCATGCACAACTCCACCGGGGAAGGTGCCAGACAGGAGTTCTCCTGGTAGTTTTTACACTACCTTGGTAGGCATCTGAAAGACATCACAAAAGTTGTTCTACCTGCTTTCTGGGCTGAGATGGGGAAACGCTGAATTTTGGAGTCGGCCGTTGAAAAAATGTTCCAAACACACCCCATGCACAACTCCACCGGGGAAGGTGCCAGACAGGAGTTCTCCTGGTAGTTTTTACACTACCTTGGTAGGCATCTGAAAGACACCACAAAAGTTGTTCTACCTGCTTTCTGGGCTGAGATGGGGAACCGCTGAATTTTGGAGTCGGCCGTTGACAAAATGTTCCAAACACACCCCATGCACAACTCCACCGGGGAAGGTGCCAGACAGGAGTTCTCTTGGTAGTTTTTACACTACCTTGGTAGGCATCTGAAAGACACCACAAAAGTTGTTCTACCTGCTTTCTGGGCTGAGATGGGGAATCGCTGAATTTTGGACTCGGCCGGTGACAAAATGTTCCAAACACACCCCATGCACAACTCCACCGGGGAAGGTGCCAGACAGGAGTTCTCTTGGTAGTTTTTACACTACCTTGGTAGGCATTTGAAAGGCACCACAAAAGTTGTTCTACCTGCTTTCTGGGCTGAGATGGGGAATCGCTGAATTTTGGACTCGGCCGGTGACAAAATGTTCCAAACACACCCCATGCACAACTCCACCGGGGAAGGTGCCAGACAGGAGTTCTCCTGGTAGTTTTTACATTGCTCCGGTAGGCATCTGAAAGACACCACAAAAGTTGTTCTACCTGCTTTGTGGGCTGAGATGGGGAACCGCTGAATTTTGGAGTCGGCTGGTGACAAAATGTTCCAAACACACCCCATGCACAACTCCACCGGGGAAGGTGCCAGACAGGAGTTCTCCTGGTAGTTTTTACACTACCTTGGTAGGCATCTGAAAGACACCACAAAAGTTGTTCTACCTGCTTTGTGGGCTGAGATGGGGAACCGCTGAATTTTGGACTCGGCCGGTGACAAAATGTTCCAAACACACCCCATGCACAACTCCACCGGGGAAGGTGCCAGACAGGAGTTCTCCTGGTAGTTTTTACACTACCTTGGTAGGCATCTGAAAGACACCACAAAAGTTGTTCTACCTGCTTTCTGGGCTGAGATGGGGAACCGCTGAATTTTGGAGTCGGCTGGTGGCAAAATGTTCCAAACACACCCCCTGCACAACTCCACCGGGGAAGGTGCCAGACAGGAGTTCTCCTGGTAGTTTTTACATTGCTCCGGTAGGCATCTGAAAGACACCACAAAAGTTGTTCTACCTGCTTTGTGGGCTGAGATGGGGAGCCGCTGTATTTTGGAGTCGGCCGTTGACAAAATGTTCCAAACACACCCCATGCACAACTCCACCGGGGAAGGTGCCAGACAGGAGTTCTCCTGGTAGTTTTTACACTACCTTGGTAGGCATCTGAAAGACACCACAAAAGTTGTTCTACCTGCTTTCTGGGCTGAGATGGGGAACCGCTGAATTTTGGAGTCGGCCGTTGACAAAATGTTCCAAACACACCCCATGCACAACTCCACCGGGGAAGGTGCCAGGCAGGAGTTCTCTTGGTAGTTTTTACACTACCTTGGTAGGCAGCTGAAAGGCACCACAAAAGTTGTTCTACCTGCTTTCTGGGCTGAGATGGGGAACCGCTGAATTTTGGACTCGGCTGGTGACAAAATGTTCCAAACACACCCCATGCACAACTCCACCGGGGAAGGTGCCAGACAGGAGTTCTCCTGGTAGTTTTTACACTACCTTGGTAGGCAGCTGAAAGGCACCACAAAAGTTGTTCTTCCTGCTTTGTGGGCTGAGATGGGGAATCGCTGAATTTTGGACTCGGCTGGTGACAAAATGTTCCAAACACACCCCATGCACAACTCCACCGGGGAAGGTGCCAGACAGGAGTTCTCCTGGTAGTTTTTACATTGCTCCGGTAGGCATCTGAAAGACACCACAAAAGTTGTTCTACCTGCTTTCTGGGCTGAGATGGGGAATCGCTGAATTTTGGAGTCGGCCGGTGACAAAATGTTCCAAAGACACCCCATGCACAACTCCACCGGGGAAGGTGCCAGACAGGAGTTCTTCTGGTAGTTTTTACACTACCTTGGTAGGCACCTGAAAGGCACCACAAAAGTTGTTCTACCTGCTTTCTGGGCTGAGATGGGGAACCGCTGAATTTTGGACTCGGCCGGTGACAAAATATTCCAAACACACCCCATGCACAACTCCACCGGGGAAGGTGCCAGACAGGAGTTCTCTTGGTAGTTTTTACACTACCTTGGTAGGCAGCTGAAAGGCACCACAAAAGTTGTTCTACCTGCTTTCTGGGCTGAGATGGGGAATCGCTGAATTTTGCAGTCGGCCGGTGACAAAATGTTCCAAACACACCCCATGCACAACTCCACCGGGGAAGGTGCCAGGCAGGAGTTCTCTTGGTAGTTTTTACACTACCTTGGTAGGCACCTGAAAGGCACCACAAAAGTTGTTCTACCTGCTTTCTGGGCTGAGATGGGGAATCGCTGAATTTTGGACTCGGCCGGTGACAAAATGTTCCAAACACACCCCCTGCACAACTCCACCGGGGAAGGTGCCAGACAGGAGTTCTCCTGGTAGTTTTTACATTGCTCCGGTAGGCATCTGAAAGACACCACAAAAGTTGTTCTACCTGCTTTCTGGGCTGAGATGGGGAACCGCTGAATTTTGGACTCGGCTGGTGACAAAATGTTCCAAACACACCCCATGCACAACTCCACCACGGAAGGTGCCAGACAGGAGTTCTCCTGGTAGTTTTTACACTACCTTGGCAGGCATCTGAAAGGCACCACAAAAGTTGTTCTACCTGCTTTCTGGGCTGAGATGGGGAATCGCTGAATTTTGGAGTCGGCCGGTGACAAAATGTTCCAAACACACCCCATGCACAACTCCACCGGGGAAGGTGCCAGACAGGAGTTCTCCTGGTAGTTTTTACACTACCTTGGTAGGCATCTGAAAGACATCACAAAAGTTGTTCTACCTGCTTTCTGGGCTGAGATGGGGAAACGCTGAATTTTGGAGTCGGCGGGTGACAAAATGTTCCAAACACACCCCATGCACAACTCCACCGGGGAAGGTGCCAGACAGGAGTTCTCCTGGTAGTTTTTACACTACCTTGGTAGGCAGCTGAAAGGCACCACAAAAGTTGTTCTTCCTGCTTTCTGGGCTGAGATGGGGAACCGCTGAATTTTGGAGTCGGCCGGTGACAAAATGTTCCAAACACACCCCATGCACAACTCCACCGGGGAAGGTGCCAGACAGGAGTTCTCTTGGTAGTTTTTACACTACCTTGGTAGGCATCTGAAAGACACCACAAAAGTTGTTCTACCTGCTTTGTGGGCTGAGATGGGGAATCGCTGAATTTTGGACTCGGCCGGTGACAAAATGTTCCAAACACACCCCATGCAAAACTCCACCGGGGAAGGTGCCAGACAGGAGTTCTCCTGGTAGTTTTTACATTGCTCCGGTAGGCATCTGAAAGACACCACAAAAGTTGTTCTACCTGCTTTCTGGGCTGAGATGGGGAATCGCTGAATTTTGCAGTCGGCCGGTGACAAAATGTTCCAAACACACCCCCTGCACAACTCCACCGGGGAAGGTGCCAGACAGGAGTTCTCCTGGTAGTTTTTACACTACCTTGGTAGGCAGCTGAAAGGCACCACAAAAGTTGTTCTACCTGCTTTCTGGGCTGAGATGGGGAACCGCTGAATTTTGGAGTCGGCCGGTGACAAAATGTTCCAAACACACCCCCTGCACAACTCCACCGGGGAAGGTGCCAGACAGGAGTTCTCCTGGTAGTTTTTACACTACCTTGGTAGGCATCTGAAAGACACGACAAAAGTTGTTCTACCTGCTTTGTGGGCTGAGATGGGGAATCGCTGAATTTTGGACTCGGCCGGTGACAAAATGTTCCAAACACACCCCCTGCACAACTCCACCGGGGAAGGTGACAGACAGGAGTTCTCTTGGTAGTTTTTACACTACCTTGGTAGGCAGCTGAAAGGCACCACAAAAGTTGTTCTACCTGCTTTCTGGGCTGAGATGGGGAACCGCTGAATTTTGGACTCGGCTGGTGACAAAATGTTCCAAACACACCCCATGCAAAACTCCACCGGGGAAGGTGCCAGACAGGAGTTCTCCTGGTAGTTTTTACATTGCTCCGGTAGGCATCTGAAAGACACCACAAAAGTTGTTCTACCTGCTTTCTGGGCTGAGATGGGGAATCGCTGAATTTTGGAGTCGGCCGGTGACAAAATGTTCCAAACACACCCCCTGCACAACTCCACCGGGGAAGGTGACAGACAGGAGTTCTCTTGGTAGTTTTTACACTACCTTGGTAGGCATCTGAAAGACACCACAAAAGTTGTTCTACCTGCTTTCTGGGCTGAGATGGGGAATCGCTGAATTTTGGACTCGGCCGGTGACAAAATGTTCCAAACACACCCCCTGCACAACTCCACCGGGGAAGGTGACAGACAGGAGTTCTCTTGGTAGTTTTTACACTACCTTGGTAGGCAGCTGAAAGGCACCACAAAAGTTGTTCTACCTGCTTTCTGGGCTGAGATGGGGAACCGCTGAATTTTGGACTCGGCTGGTGACAAAATGTTCCAAACACACCCCATGCAAAACTCCACCGGGGAAGGTGCCAGACAGGAGTTCTCCTGGTAGTTTTTACATTGCTCCGGTAGGCATCTGAAAGACACCACAAAAGTTGTTCTACCTGCTTTCTGGGCTGAGATGGGGAATCGCTGAATTTTGGAGTCGGCCGGTGACAAAATGTTCCAAACACACCCCATGCACAACTCCACCGGGGAAGGTGACAGACAGGAGTTCTCTTGGTAGTTTTTACACTACCTTGGTAGGCATCTGAAAGACACCACAAAAGTTGTTCTACCTGCTTTGTGGGCTGAGATGGGGAATCGCTGAATTTTGGACTCGGCCGGTGACAAAATGTTCCAAACACACCCCATGCAAAACTCCACCGGGGAAGGTGCCAGACAGGAGTTCTCCTGGTAGTTTTTACATTGCTCCGGTAGGCATCTGAAAGACACCACAAAAGTTGTTCTACCTGCTTTCTGGGCTGAGATGGGGAATCGCTGAATTTTGGAGTCGGCCGGTGACAAAATGTTCCAAACACACCCCCTGCACAACTCCACCGGGGAAGGTGCCAGACAGGAGTTCTCCTGGTAGTTTTTACACTACCTTGGTAGGCAGCTGAAAGGCACCACAAAAGTTGTTCTACCTGCTTTCTGGGCTGAGATGGGGAACCGCTGAATTTTGGAGTCGGCCGGTGACAAAATGTTCCAAACACACCCCCTGCACAACTCCACCGGGGAAGGTGCCAGACAGGAGTTCTCCTGGTAGTTTTTACACTACCTTGGTAGGCATCTGAAAGACACGACAAAAGTTGTTCTACCTGCTTTCTGGGCTGAGATGGGGAATCGCTGAATTTTGCAGTCGGCCGGTGACAAAATGTTCCAAACACACCCCATGCACAACTCCACCGGGGAAGGTGCCAGACAGGAGTTCTCCTGGTAGTTTTTACACTACCTTGGTAGGCAGCTGAAAGGCACCACAAAAGTTGTTCTACCTGCTTTCTGGGCTGAGATGGGGAACCGCTGAATTTTGGAGTCGGCCGGTGACAAAATGTTCCAAACACACCCCCTGCACAACTCCACCGGGGAAGGTGACAGACAGGAGTTCTCTTGGTAGTTTTTACACTACCTTGGTAGGCAGCTGAAAGGCACCACAAAAGTTGTTCTACCTGCTTTCTGGGCTGAGATGGGGAACCGCTGAATTTTGGAGTCGGCTGGTGACAAAATGTTCCAAACACACCCCATGCACAACTCCACCGGGGAAGGTGCCAGACAGGAGTTCTCCTGGTAGTTTTTACACTACCTTGGTAGGCATCTGAAAGGCACCACAAAAGTTGTTCTACCTGCTTTCTGGGCTGAGATGGGGAACCGCTGAATTTTGGAGTCGGCTGGTGGCAAAATGTTCCAAACACACCCCATGCACAACTCCACCGGGGAAGGTGCCAGACAGGAGTTCTCCTGGTAGTTTTTACATTGCTCCGGTAGGCATCTGAAAGACACCACAAAAGTTGTTCTACCTGCTTTCTGGGCTGAGATGGGGAACCGCTGAATTTTGGACTCGGCCGTTGACAAAATGTTCCAAACACACCCCATGCACAACTCCACCGGGGAAGGTGCCAGACAGGAGTTCTCCTGGTAGTTTTTACACTACCTTGGTAGGCACCTGAAAGACACCACAAAAGTTGTTCTACCTGCTTTCTGGGCTGAGATGGGGAACCGCTGAAGTTTGGAGTCGGCCGTTGAAAAATTTTCCAAACACACCCCATGCACAACTCCACCGGGGAAGGTGCCAGACAGGAGTTCTCTTGGTAGTTTTTACACTACCTTGGTAGGCATCTGAAAGACACCACAAAAGTTGTTCTACCTGCTTTCTGGGCTGAGATGGGGAATCGCTGAATTTTGGAGTCGGCCGGTGACAAAATGTTCCAAACACACCCCATGCACAACTCCACCGGGGAAGGTGCCAGACAGGAGTTCTCTTGGTAGTTTTTACACTACCTTGGTAGGCAGCTGAAAGGCACCACAAAAGTTGTTCTACCTGCTTTCTGGGCTGAGATGGGGAATCGCTGAATTTTGGACTCGGCCGGTGACAAAATGTTCCAAACACACCCCATGCACAACTCCACCGGGGAAGGTGACAGACAGGAGTTCTCTTGGTAGTTTTTACACTACCTTGGTAGGCAGCTGAAAGGCACCACAAAAGTTGTTCTACCTGCTTTCTGGGCTGAGATGGGGAACCGCTGAATTTTGGACTCGGCTGGTGACAAAATGTTCCAAACACACCCCATGCACAACTCCACCGGGGAAGGTGCCAGACAGGAGTTCTCCTGGTAGTTTTTACACTACCTTGGTAGGCATCTGAAAGACACCACAAAAGTTGTTCTACCTGCTTTCTGGGCTGAGATGGGGAATCGCTGAATTTTGGACTCGGCCGGTGACAAAATGTTCCAAACACACCCCATGCACAACTCCACCGGGGAAGGTGCCAGACAGGAGTTCTCCTGGTAGTTTTTACACTACCTTGGTAGGCATCTGAAAGACATCACAAAAGTTGTTCTACCTGCTTTCTGGGCTGAGATGGGGAAACGCTGAATTTTGGAGTCGGCCGTTGAAAAAATGTTCCAAACACACCCCATGCACAACTCCACCGGGGAAGGTGCCAGACAGGAGTTCTCCTGGTAGTTTTTACACTACCTTGGTAGGCATCTGAAAGACACCACAAAAGTTGTTCTACCTGCTTTCTGGGCTGAGATGGGGAACCGCTGAATTTTGGAGTCGGCCTTTGACAAAATGTTCCAAACACACCCCATGCACAACTCCACCGGGGAAGGTGCCAGACAGGAGTTCTCTTGGTAGTTTTTACACTACCTTGGTAGGCATCTGAAAGACACCACAAAAGTTGTTCTACCTGCTTTCTGGGCTGAGATGGGGAATCGCTGAATTTTGGACTCGGCCGGTGACAAAATGTTCCAAACACACCCCATGCACAACTCCACCGGGGAAGGTGCCAGACAGGAGTTCTCTTGGTAGTTTTTACACTACCTTGGTAGGCATTTGAAAGGCACCACAAAAGTTGTTCTACCTGCTTTCTGGGCTGAGATGGGGAAACGCTGAATTTTGGAGTCGGCTGGTGACAAAATGTTCCAAACACACCCCATGCACAACTCCACCGGGGAAGGTGCCAGACAGGAGTTCTCCTGGTAGTTTTTACACTACCTTGGTAGGCAGCTGAAAGGCACCACAAAAGTTGTTCTTCCTGCTTTCTGGGCTGAGATGGGGAACCGCTGAATTTTGGAGTCGGCCGGTGACAAAATGTTCCAAAAACACCCCATGCACAACTCCACCACGGAAGGTGCCAGACAGGAGTTCTCTTGGTAGTTTTTACACTACCTTGGTAGGCATCTGAAAGACACCACAAAAGTTGTTCTACCTGCTTTGTGGGCTGAGATGGGGAATCGCTGAATTTTGGACTCGGCCGGTGACAAAATGTTCCAAACACACCCCATGCAAAACTCCACCGGGGAAGGTGCCAGACAGGAGTTCTCCTGGTAGTTTTTACATTGCTCCGGTAGGCATCTGAAAGACACCACAAAAGTTGTTCTACCTGCTTTCTGGGCTGAGATGGGGAATCGCTGAATTTTGGAGTCGGCCGGTGACAAAATGTTCCAAACACACCCCATGCACAACTCCACCGGGGAAGGTGCCAGACAGGAGTTCTCCTGGTAGTTTTTACACTACCTTGGTAGGCATCTGAAAGACACCACAAAAGTTGTTCTACCTGCTTTCTGGGCTGAGATGGGGAACCGCTGAATTTTGGAGTCGGCTGGTGACAAAATGTTCCAAACACACCCCATGCACAACTCCACCGGGGAAGGTGCCAGACAGGAGTTCTCTTGGTAGTTTTTACACTACCTTGGTAGGCATCTGAAAGACACGACAAAAGTTGTTCTACCTGCTTTCTGGGCTGAGATGGGGAACCGCTGAATTTTGGACTCGGCCGGTGACAAAATGTTCCAAACACACCCCATGCACAACTCCACCGGGGAAGGTGCCAGACAGGAGTTCTCCTGGTAGTTTTTACACTACCTTGGTAGGCAGCTGAAAGACACCACAAAAGTTGTTCTACCTGCTTTCTGGGCTGAGATGGGGAATCGCTGAATTTTGGAGTCGGCCGGTGACAAAATGTTCCAAACACACCCCATGCACAACTCCACCGGGGAAGGTGCCAGACAGGAGTTCTCTTGGTAGTTTTTACACTACCTTGGTAGGCATTTGAAAGGCACCACAAAAGTTGTTCTACCTGCTTTCTGGGCTGAGATGGGGAACCGCTGAATTTTGGACTCGGCTGGTGACAAAATGTTCCAAACACACCCCATGCACAACTCCACCGGGGAAGGTGCCAGACAGGAGTTCTCTTGGTAGTTTTTACATTGCTCCGGTAGGCATCTGAAAGACACCACAAAAGTTGTTCTACCTGCTTTCTGGGCTGAGATGGGGAACCGCTGAATTTTGGAGTCGGCTGGTGGCAAAATGTTCCAAACACACCCCCTGCACAACTCCACCGGGGAAGGTGCCAGACAGGAGTTCTCCTGGTAGTTTTTACATTGCTCCGGTAGGCATCTGAAAGACACCACAAAAGTTGTTCTACCTGCTTTGTGGGCTGAGATGGGGAGCCGCTGTATTTTGGAGTCGGCCGTTGACAAAATGTTCCAAACACACCCCATGCACAACTCCACCGGGGAAGGTGCCAGACAGGAGTTCTCCTGGTAGTTTTTACACTACCTTGGTAGGCATCTGAAAGACACCACAAAAGTTGTTCTACCTGCTTTCTGGGCTGAGATGGGGAACCGCTGAATTTTGGAGTCGGCCGTTGACAAAATGTTCCAAACACACCCCATGCACAACTCCACCGGGGAAGGTGCCAGACAGGAGTTCTCTTGGTAGTTTTTACACTACCTTGGTAGGCATCTGAAAGACACCACAAAAGTTGTTCTACCTGCTTTCTGGGCTGAGATGGGGAATCGCTGAATTTTGGACTCGGCCGGTGACAAAATGTTCCAAACACAGCCCATGCACAACTCCACCGGGGAAGGTGACAGACAGGAGTTCTCTTGGTGGTTTTTACACTACCTTGGTAGGCAGCTGAAAGGCACCACAAAAGTTGTTCTACCTGCTTTCTGGGCTGAGATGGGGAACCGCTGAATTTTGGACTCGGCTGGTGACAAAATGTTCCAAACACACCCCATGCACAACTCCACCGGGGAAGGTGCCAGACAGGAGTTCTCCTGGTAGTTTTTACACTACCTTGGTAGGCAGCTGAAAGGCACCACAAAAGTTGTTCTTCCTGCTTTGTGGGCTGAGATGGGGAATCGCTGAATTTTGGACTCGGCCGGTGACAAAATGTTCCAAACACACCCCATGCAAAACTCCACCGGGGAAGGTGCCAGACAGGAGTTCTCTTGGTAGTTTTTACATTGCTCCGGTAGGCATCTGAAAGACACCACAAAAGTTGTTCTACCTGCTTTCTGGGCTGAGATGGGGAACCGCTGAATTTTGGAGTCGGCCGGTGACAAAATGTTCCAAACACACCCCATGCACAACTCCACCGGGGAAGGTGCCAGACAGGAGTTCTCTTGGTAGTTTTTACACTACCTTGGTAGGCAGCTGAAAGGCACCACAAAAGTTGTTCTACCTGCTTTCTGGGCTGAGATGGGGAACCGCTGAATTTTGGACTCGGCCGGTGACAAAATGTTCCAAACACACCCCATGCACAACTCCACCGGGGAAGGTGCCAGACAGGAGTTCTCCTGGTAGTTTTTACACTACCTTGGTAGGCAGCTGAAAGACACCACAAAAGTTGTTCTACCTGCTTTCTGGGCTGAGATGGGGAATCGCTGAATTTTGGAGTCGGCCGGTGACAAAATGTTCCAAACACACCCCATGCACAACTCCACCGGGGAAGGCGCCAGACAGGAGTTCTCTTGGTAGTTTTTACACTACCTTGGTAGGCATTTGAAAGGCACCACAAAAGTTGTTCTACCTGCTTTCTGGGCTGAGATGGGGAACCGCTGAATTTTGGACTCGGCTGGTGACAAAATGTTCCAAACACACCCCATGCACAACTCCACCGGGGAAGGTGCCAGACAGGAGTTCTCCTGATAGTTTTTACACTACCTTGGTAGGCATCTGAAAGACACCACAAAAGTTGTTCTACCTGCTTTCTGGGCTGAGATGGGGAACCGCTGAATTTTGGAGTCGGCTGGTGGCAAAATGTTCCAAACACACCCCCTGCACAACTCCACCGGGGAAGGTGCCAGAAAGGAGTTCTGCTGGTAGTTTTTACATTGCTCCGGTAGGCATCTGAAAGACACCACAAAAGTTGTTCTACCTGCTTTGTGGGCTGAGATGGGGAGCCGCTGTATTTTGGAGTCGGCCGTTGACAAAATGTTCCAAACACACCCCATGCACAACTCCACCGGGGAAGGTGCCAGACAGGAGTTCTCCTGGTAGTTTTTACACTACCTTGGTAGGCATTTGAAAGACACCACAAAAGTTGTTCTACCTGCTTTCTGGGCTGAGATGGGGAACCGCTGAATTTTGGAGTCGGCCGGTGACAAAATGTTCCAAACACACCCCATGCACAACTCCACCGGGGAAGGTGCCAGACAGGAGTTCTCTTGGTAGTTTTTACACTACCTTGGTAGGCATCTGAAAGACACCACAAAAGTTGTTCTACCTGCTTTCTGGGCTGAGATGGGGAATCGCTGAATTTTGGACTCGGCCGGTGACAAAATGTTCCAAACACAGCCCATGCACAACTCCACCGGGGAAGGTGACAGACAGGAGTTCTCTTGGTGGTTTTTACACTACCTTGGTAGGCAGCTGAAAGGCACCACAAAAGTTGTTCTACCTGCTTTCTGGGCTGAGATGGGGAACCGCTGAATTTTGGACTCGGCTGGTGACAAAATGTTCCAAACACACCCCATGCACAACTCCACCGGGGAAGGTGCCAGACAGGAGTTCTCCTGGTAGTTTTTACACTACCTTGGTAGGCAGCTGAAAGGCACCACAAAAGTTGTTCTTCCTGCTTTGTGGGCTGAGATGGGGAATCGCTGAATTTTGGACTCGGCCAGTGACAAAATGTTCCAAACACACCCCATGCAAAACTCCACCGGGGAAGGTGCCAGACAGGAGTTCTCTTGGTAGTTTTTACATTGCTCCGGTAGGCATCTGAAAGACACCACAAAAGTTGTTCTACCTGCTTTCTGGGCTGAGATGGGGAATCGCTGAATTTTGGAGTCGGCCGGTGACAAAATGTTCCAAACACACCCCATGCACAACTCCACCGGGGAAGGTGCCAGACAGGAGTTCTCCTGGTAGTTTTTACACTACCTTGGTAGGCATTTGAAAGGCACCACAAAAGTTGTTCTTCCTGCTTTCTGGGCTGAGATGGGGAACCGCTGAATTTTGGACTCGGCTGGTGACAAAATGTTCCAAACACACCCCATGCACAACTCCACCGGGGAAGGTGCCAGACAAGCGTTCTCTTGATAGTTTTTACACTACCTTGGTAGGGAGCTGAAAGGCAGCACAAAAGTTGTTCTACCTGCTTTCTGGGCTGAGATGGGGAGTCGCTGAATTTTGGACTCGGCCGGTGACAAAATGTTCCAAACACACCCCATGCACAACTCCACCGGGGAAGGTGCCAGACAGGAGTTCTCTTAGTAGTTTTTACACTACCTTGGTAGGCAGCTGAAAGGCACCACAAAAGTTGTTCTACCTGCTTTCTGGGCTGAGATGGGGAACCGCTGAATTTTGGAGTCGGGCGGTGACAAAATGTTCCAAACACACCCCATGCACAACTCCACTAGCGAAGGTGCCAGACAGGAGTTCTCCTGGTAGTTTTTACACTACCTTGGTAGGCACCTGAAAGGCACCACAAAAGTTGTTCTACCTGCTTTCTGGGCTGAGATGGGGAACCGCTGAATTTTGGAGTCGGCCGTTGACAAAATGTTCCAAACACACCCCATGCACAACTCCACCGGGGAAGGTGCCAGACAGGAGTTCTCCTGGTAGTTTTTACACTACCTTGGTAGGCACCTGAAAGACACCACAAAAGTTGTTCTACCTGCTTTGTGGGCTGAGATGGGGAATCGCTGAATTTTGGACTCGGCCGGTGACAAAATGTTCCAAACACACCCCATGCACAACTCCACCGGGGAAGGTGACAGACAGGAGTTCTCCTGGTAGTTTTTACACTACCTTGGTAGGCAGCTGAAAGGCACCACAAAAGTTGTTCTACCTGCTTTCTGGGCTGAGATGGGGAACCGCTGAATTTTGGACTCGGCCGGTGACAAAATGTTCCAAACACACCCCATGCAAAACTCCACCGGGGAAGGTGACAGACAGGATTTCTCTTGGTAGTTTTTACACTACCTCGGTAGGCAGCTGAAAGGCACCACAAAAGTTGTTCTACCTGCTTTCTGGGCTGAGATGGGGAACCGCTGAATTTTGGACTCGGCTGGTGACAAAATGTTCCAAACACACCCCATGCACAACTCCACCGGGGAAGGTGCCAGACAGGAGTTCTCCTGGTAGTTTTTACACTACCTTGGTAGGCATCTGAAAGACACCACAAAAGTTGTTCTACCTGCTTTCTGGGCTGAGATGGGGAATCGCTGAATTTTGGACTCGGCCGGTGACAAAATGTTCCAAACACACCCCATGCACAACTCCACCGGGGAAGGTGCCAGACAGGAGTTCTCCTGGTAGTTTTTACACTACCTTGGTAGGCATCTGAAAGACATCACAAAAGTTGTTCTACCTGCTTTGTGGGCTGAGATGGGGAATCGCTGAATTTTGGACTCGGCCGGTGACAAAATGTTCCAAACACACCCCATGCACAACTCCACCGGGGAAGGTGACAGACAGGATTTCTCTTGGTAGTTTTTACACTACCTTGGTAGGCAGCTGAAAGGCACCACAAAAGTTGTTCTACCTGCTTTCTGGGCTGAGATGGGGAACCGCTGAATTTTGGACTCGGCTGGTGACAAAATGTTCCAAACACACCCCATGCACAACTCCACCGGGGAAGGTGCCAGACAGGAGTTCTCCTGGTAGTTTTTACACTACCTTGGTAGGCATCTGAAAGACACCACAAAAGTTGTTCTACCTGCTTTGTGGGCTGAGATGGGGAATCGCTGAATTTTGGACTCGGCCGGTGACAAAATGTTCCAAACACACCCCATGCACATCTCCACCGGGGAAGGTGCCAGACAGGAGTTCTCCTGGTAGTTTTTACACTACCTTGGTAGGCATCTGAAAGACATCACAAAAGTTGTTCTACCTGCTTTCTGGGCTGAGATGGGGAAACGCTGAATTTTGGAGTCGGCCGTTGAAAAAATGTTCCAAACACACCCCATGCACAACTCCACCGGGGAAGGTGCCAGACAGGAGTTCTCCTGGTAGTTTTTACACTACCTTGGTAGGCATCTGAAAGACACCACAAAAGTTGTTCTACCTGCTTTCTGGGCTGAGATGGGGAACCGCTGAATTTTGGAGTCGGCCGTTGACAAAATGTTCCAAACACACCCCATGCACAACTCCACCGGGGAAGGTGCCAGACAGGAGTTCTCTTGGTAGTTTTTACACTACCTTGGTAGGCATCTGAAAGACACCACAAAAGTTGTTCTACCTGCTTTCTGGGCTGAGATGGGGAATCGCTGAATTTTGGACTCGGCCGGTGACAAAATGTTCCAAACACACCCCATGCACAACTCCACCGGGGAAGGTGCCAGACAGGAGTTCTCTTGGTAGTTTTTACACTACCTTGGTAGGCATTTGAAAGGCACCACAAAAGTTGTTCTACCTGCTTTCTGGGCTGAGATGGGGAAACGCTGAATTTTGGAGTCGGCCGGTGACAAAATGTTCCAAACACACCCCATGCACAACTCCACCGGGGAAGGTGCCAGACAGGAGTTCTCCTGGTAGTTTTTACACTACCTTGGTAGGCAGCTGAAAGACACCACAAAAGTTGTTCTACCTGCTTTCTGGGCTGAGATGGGGAACCGCTGAATTTTGGAGTCGGCTGGTGACAAAATGTTCCAAACACACCCCATGCACAACTCCACCGGGGAAGGTGCCAGACAGGAGTTCTCCTGGTAGTTTTTACACTACCTTGGTAGGCATCTGAAAGACACGACAAAAGTTGTTCTACCTGCTTTCTGGGCTGAGATGGGGAACCGCTGAATTTTGGACTCGGCCGTTGACAAAATGTTCCAAACACACCCCATGCACAACTCCACCGGGGAAGGTGCCAGACAGGAGTTCTCCTGGTAGTTTTTACACTACCTTGGTAGGCATCTGAAAGACACCACAAAAGTTGTTCTACCTGCTTTCTGGGCTGAGATGGGGAACCGCTGAATTTTGGAGTCGGCCGTTGACAAAATGTTCCAAACACACCCCATGCACAACTCCACCGGGGAAGGTGCCAGGCAGGAGTTCTCTTGGTAGTTTTTACACTACCTTGGTAGGCATCTGAAAGACACCACAAAAGTTGTTCTACCTGCTTTGTGGGCTGAGATGGGGAATCGCTGAATTTTGGACTCGGCCGGTGACAAAATGTTCCAAACACACCCCATGCACAACTCCACCGGGGAAGGTGACAGACAGGAGTTCTCTTGGTAGTTTTTACACTACCTTGGTAGGCAGCTGAAAGGCACCACAAAAGTTGTTCTACCTGCTTTCTGGGCTGAGATGGGGAACCGCTGAATTTTGGACTCGGCTGGTGACAAAATGTTCCAAACACACCCCATGCACAACTCCACCGGGGAAGGTGCCAGACAGGAGTTCTCCTGGTAGTTTTTACACTACCTTGGTAGGCAGCTGAAAGGCACCACAAAAGTTGTTCTTCCTGCTTTGTGGGCTGAGATGGGGAATCGCTGAATTTTGGACTCGGCCAGTGACAAAATGTTCCAAACACACCCCATGCAAAACTCCACCGGGGAAGGTGCCAGACAGGAGTTCTCTTGGTAGTTTTTACTTTGCTCCGGTAGGCATCTGAAAGACACCACAAAAGTTGTTCTACCTGCTTTCTGGGCTGAGATGGGGAATCGCTGAATTTTGGAGTCGGCCGGTGACAAAATGTTCCAAACACACCCCATGCACAACTCCACCGGGGAAGGTGCCAGACAGGAGTTCTCCTGGTAGTTTTTACACTACCTTGGTAGGCACCTGAAAGGCACCACAAAAGTTGTTCTACCTGCTTTCTGGGCTGAGATGGGGAACCGCTGAATTTTGGAGTCGGCCGGTGACAAAATGTTCCAAACACACCCCATGCACAACTCCACCGGGGAAGGTGCCAGACAGGAGTTCTCTTGGTAGTTTTTACACTACCTTGGTAGGCATTTGAAAGGCACCACAAAAGTTGTTCTACCTGCTTTCTGGGCTGAGATGGGGAAACGCTGAATTTTGGACTCGGCTGGTGACAAAATGTTCCAAACACACCCCATGCACAACTCCACCGGGGAAGGTGCCAGGCAGGAGTTCTCCTGGTAGTTTTTACACTACCTTGGTAGGCAGCTGAAAGACACCACAAAAGTTGTTCTACCTGCTTTCTGGGCTGAGATGGGGAAACGCTGAATTTTGGACTCGGCCGGTGACAAAATGTTCCAAACACACCCCCTGCAAAACTCCACCGGGGAAGGTGCCAGACAAGCGTTCTCTTGATAGTTTTTACACTACCTTGGTAGGCAGCTGAAAGGCACCACAAAAGATGTTCTACCTGCTTTCTGGGCTGAGATGGGGAACCGCTGAATTTTGGAGTCGGCCGGTGACAAAATGTTCCAAACACACCCAATGCACAACTCCACTAGCGAAGGTGCCAGACAGGAGTTCTCCTGGTAGTTTTTACACTACCTTGGTAGGCACCTGAAAGGCACCACAAAAGTTGTTCTACCTGCTTTCTGGGCTGAGATGGGGAACCGCTGAATTTTTGGACTCGGCCGGTGACAAAATGTTCCAAACACACCCCCTGCACAACTCCACCGGGGAAGGTGCCAGGCAGGAGTTCTCTTGGTAGTTTTTACACTACCTTGGTAGGCAGCTGAAAGGCACCACAAAAGTTGTTCTACCTGCTTTCTGGGCTGAGATGGGGAACCGCTGAATTTTGGACTCGGCTGGTGACAAAATGTTCCGAACACACCCCCTGCACAACTCCACCGGGGAAGGTGCCAGACAGGAGTTCTCCTGGTAGTTTTTACATTGCTCCGGTAGGCAGCTGAAAGACACCACAAAAGTTGTTCTACCTGCTTTCTGGGCTGAGATGGGGAACCGCTGAATTTTGGACTCGGCCGGTGACAAAATGTTCCAAACACACCCCATGCACAACTCCACCGGGGAAGGTGCCAGACAGGAGTTCTCTTGGTAGTTTTTACACTACCTTGGTAGGCAGCTGAAAGGCACCACAAAAGTTGTTCTACCTGCTTTCTGGGCTGAGATGGGGAATCGCTGAATTTTGCAGTCGGCCGGTGACAAAATGTTCCAAACACACCCCATGCATAACTCCACCGGGGAAGGTGCCAGGCAGGAGTTCTCTTGGTAGTTTTTACACTACCTTGGTAGGCAGCTGAAAGGCACCACAAAAGTTGTTCTACCTGCTTTCTGGGCTGAGATGGGGAATCGCTGAATTTTGGACTCGGCCGGTGACAAAATGTTCCAAACACACCCCCTGCACAACTCCACCGGGGAAGGTGCCAGACAGGAGTTCTCCTGGTAGTTTTTACATTGCTCCGGTAGGCATCTGAAAGACACCACAAAAGTTGTTCTACCTGCTTTCTGGGCTGAGATGGGGAACCGCTGAATTTTGGACTCGGCTGGTGACAAAATGTTCCAAACACACCCCATGCACAACTCCACCGGGGAAGGTGCCAGACAGGAGTTCTCCTGGTAGTTTTTACACTACCTTGGTAGGCATCTGAAAGACACCACAAAAGTTGTTCTACCTGCTTTCTGGGCTGAGATGGGGAACCGCTGAATTTTGGAGTCGGCTGGTGGCAAAATGTTCCAAACACACCCCATGCACAACTCCACCGGGGAAGGTGCCAGACAGGAGTTCTCCTGGTAGTTTTTACACTACCTTGGTAGGCATCTGAAAGACATCACAAAAGTTGTTCTACCTGCTTTCTGGGCTGAGATGGGGAGTCGCTGAATTTTGGAGTCGGCCGGTGACAAATTGTTCCAAACACACCCCATGCACAACTCCACCGGGGAAGGTGCCAGACAGGAGTTCTCTTAGTAGTTTTTACACTACCTTGGTAGGCAGCTGAAAGGCACCACAAAAGTTGTTCTACCTGCTTTCTGGGCTGAGATGGGGAGTCGCTGAATTTTGGACTCGGCCGGTGACAAAATGTTCCAAAGACACCCCATGCACAACTCCACCGGGGAAGGTGCCAGACAGGAGTTCTCTTAGTAGTTTTTACACTACCTTGGTAGGCAGCTGAAAGGCACCACAAAAGTTGTTCTACCTGCTTTCTGGGCTGAGATGGGGAACCGCTGAATTTTGGAGTCGGCCGGTGACAAAATGTTCCAAACACACCCCCTGCACAACTCCACCGGGGAAGGTGCCAGACAGGAGTTCTCTTGGTAGTTTTTACACTACCTTGGTAGGCATCTGAAAGACACCACAAAAGTTGTTCTACCTGCTTTCTGGGCTGAGATGGGGAACCGCTGAATTTTGGAGTCTGCCGTTGAGAAAATGTTCCAAACACACCCCATGCACAACTCCACCGGGGAAGGTGCCAGACAGGAGTTCTCTTGGTAGTTTTTACACTACCTTGGTAGGCATCTGAAAGACACCACAAAAGTTGTTCTACCTGCTTTCTGGGCTGAGATGGGGAATCGCTGAATTTTGGACTCGGCCGGTGACAAAATGTTCCAAACACACCCCATGCACAACTCCACCGGGGAAGGTGCCAGACAGGAGTTCTCTTGGTAGTTTTTACACTACCTTGGTAGGCAGCTGAAAGGCACCACAAAAGTTGTTCTACCTGCTTTCTGGGCTGAGATGGGGAATCGCTGAATTTTGCAGTCGGCCGGTGACAAAATGTTCCAAACACACCCCATGCACAACTCCACCGGGGAAGGTGCCAGGCAGGAGTTCTCTTGGTAGTTTTTACACTACCTTGGTAGGCAGCTGAAAGGCACCACAAAAGTTGTTCTACCTGCTTTCTGGGCTGAGATGGGGAATCGCTGAATTTTGGACTCGGCCGGTGACAAAATGTTCCAAACACACCCCCTGCACAACTCCACCGGGGAAGGTGCCAGACAGGAGTTCTCCTGGTAGTTTTTACATTGCTCCGGTAGGCATCTGAAAGACACCACAAAAGTTGTTCTTCCTGCTTTCTGGGCTGAGATGGGGAACCGCTGAATTTTGGAGTCGGCCGGTGACAAAATGTTCCAAACACACCCCATGCACAACTCCACCGGGGAAGGTGCCAGACAGGAGTTCTCCTGGTAGTTTTTACACTACCTTGGTATGCATCTGAAAGACACCACAAAAGTTGTTCTACCTGCTTTCTGGGCTGAGATGGGGAACCGCTGAATTTTGGAGTCGGCTGGTGGCAAAATGTTCCAAACACACCCCCTGCACAACTCCACCGGGGAAGGTGCCAGACAGGAGTTCTCCTGGTAGTTTTTACATTGCTCCGGTAGGCATCTGAAAGACACCACAAAAGTTGTTCTACCTGCTTTGTGGGCTGAGATGGGGAACCGCTGAATTTTGGAGTCGGCCGTTGACAAAATGTTCCAAACACACCCCATGCACAACTCCACCGGGGAAGGTGCCAGACAGGAGTTCTCCTGGTAGTTTTTACACTACCTTGGTAGGCATCTGAAAGACACCACAAAAGTTGTTCTACCTGCTTTCTGGGCTGAGATGGGGAACCGCTGAATTTTGGAGTCGGCCGTTGACAAAATGTTCCAAACACACCCCATGCACAACTCCACCGGGGAAGGTGCCAGACAGGAGTTCTCTTGGTAGTTTTTACACTACCTTGGTAGGCATCTGAAAGACACCACAAAAGTTGTTCTACCTGCTTTCTGGGCTGAGATGGGGAATCGCTGAATTTTGGAGTCGGCCGGTGACAAAATGTTCCAAACACACCCCATGCACAACTCCACCGGGGAAGGTGCCAGACAGGAGTTCTCTTGGTAGTTTTTACACTACCTTGGTAGGCAGCTGAAAGGCACCACAAAAGTTGTTCTACCTGCTTTCTGGGCTGAGATGGGGAACCGCTGAATTTTGGACTCGGCTGGTGACAAAATGTTCCAAACACACCCCATGCACAACTCCACCACGGAAGGTGCCAGACAGGAGTTCTCCTGGTAGTTTTTACACTACCTTGGTAGGCATCTGAAAGACACCACAAAAGTTGTTCTACCTGCTTTCTGGGCTGAGATGGGGAATCGCTGAATTTTGGACTCGGCCGGTGACAAAATGTTCCAAACACACCCCATGCACAACTCCACCGGGGAAGGTGCCAGACAGGAGTTCTCCTGGTAGTTTTTACACTACCTTGGTAGGCATCTGAAAGACATCACAAAAGTTGTTCTACCTGCTTTCTGGGCTGAGATGGGGAAACGCTGAATTTTGGAGTCGGCTGGTGACAAAATGTTCCAAACACACCCCATGCACAACTCCACCGGGGAAGGTGCCAGACAGGAGTTCTCCTGGTAGTTTTTACACTACCTTGGTAGGCAGCTGAAAGGCACCACAAAAGTTGTTCTTCCTGCTTTCTGGGCTGAGATGGGGAACCGCTGAATTTTGGAGTCGGCCGGTGACAAAATGTTCCAAACACACCCCATGCACAACTCCACCGGGGAAGGTGCCAGACAGGAGTTCTCTTGGTAGTTTTTACACTACCTTGGTAGGCATCTGAAAGACACCACAAAAGTTGTTCTACCTGCTTTGTGGGCTGAGATGGGGAATCGCTGAATTTTGGACTCGGCCGGTGACAAAATGTTCCAAACACACCCCATGCACAACTCCACCGGGGAAGGTGCCAGACAGGAGTTCTCCTGGTAGTTTTTACATTGCTCCGGTAGGCATCTGAAAGACACCACAAAAGTTGTTCTACCTGCTTTCTGGGCTGAGATGGGGAATCGCTGAATTTTGGAGTCGGCCGGTGACAAAATGTTCCAAACACACCCCCTGCACAACTCCACCGGGGAAGGTGCCAGACAGGAGTTCTCCTGGTAGTTTTTACACTACCTTGGTAGGCAGCTGAAAGGCACCACAAAAGTTGTTCTACCTGCTTTCTGGGCTGAGATGGGGAACCGCTGAATTTTGGAGTCGGCCGGTGACAAAATGTTCCAAACACACCCCATGCACAACTCCACCGGGGAAGGTGCCAGACAGGAGTTCTCCTGGTAGTTTTTACACTACCTTGGTAGGCAGCTGAAAGACACCACAAAAGTTGTTCTACCTGCTTTCTGGGCTGAGATGGGGAATCGCTGAATTTTGGAGTCGGCCGGTGACAAAATGTTCCAAACACACCCCATGCACAACTCCACCGGGGAAGGTGCCAGACAGGAGTTCTCTTGGTAGTTTTTACACTACCTTGGTAGGCATTTGAAAGGCACCACAAAAGTTGTTCTACCTGCTTTCTGGGCTGAGATGGGGAACCGCTGAATTTTGGACTCGGCTGGTGACAAAATGTTCCAAACACACCCCATGCACAACTCCACCGGGGAAGGTGCCAGACAGGAGTTCTCCTGGTAGTTTTTACACTACCTTGGTAGGCATCTGAAAGACACCACAAAAGTTGTTCTACCTGCTTTCTGGGCTGAGATGGGGAACAGCTGAATTTTGGAGTCGGCTGGTGGCAAAATGTTCCAAACACACCCCCTGCACAACTCCACCGGGGAAGGTGCCAGACAGGAGTTCTCCTGGTAGTTTTTACACTACCTTGGTAGGCACCTGAAAGGCACCACAAAAGTTGTTCTACCTGCTTTCTGGGCTGAGATGGGGAATCGCTGAATTTTGGAGTCGGCCGGTGACAAAATGTTCCAAAGACACCCCATGCACAACTCCACTAGCGAAGGTGCCAGGGACGAGCTCTGTTGGTAGTTTTTACATTGCTCCGGTAGGCATCAAAAGGACACCTCAAAAGTTGTTCTACCTGCTTTCTGGGCTGAGATGGGGAATCGCTGAATTTTGGAGTCGGCCGGTGACAAAATGTTCCAAACACACCCCCCGCACAACTCCACCGGGGAAGGTGCCAGACAGGAGTTCTCTTAGTAGATTTTACACTACCTTGGTAGGGAGCTGAAAGGCACCACAAAAGTTGTTCTACCTGCTTTCTGGGCTGAGATGGGGAATGGCTGAATTTTGGACTCGGCCGGTGACAAAATGTTCCAAACACACCCCCTGCACAACTCCACCGGGGAAGGTGCCAGACAGGAGTTCTCCTGGTAGTTTTTACACTACCTTGGTAGGCACCTGAAAGGCACCACAAATGTTGTTCTACCTGCTTTCTGGGCTGAGATGGGGAACCGCTGAATTTTGGAGTCGGCCGGTGACAAAATGTTCCGAACACACCCCATGCACAACTCCACTAGCGAAGGTGCCAGGGACGAGCTCTGTTGGTAGTTTTTACATTGCTCCGGTAGGCATCAAAAGGACACCACAAAAGTTGTTCTACCTGCTTTCTGGGCTGAGATGGGGAGCCGCTGTATTTTGGAGTCGGCCGTTGACAAAATGTTCCAAACACACCCCATGCACAACTCCACCGGGGAAGGTGCCAGGCAGGAGTTCTCTTGGTAGTTTTTACACTACCTTGGTAGGCATTTGAAAGGCACCACAAAAGTTGTTCTACCTGCTTTCTGGGCTGAGATGGGGAATCGCTGAATTTTGGAGTCGGCTGGTGACAAAATGTTCCAAACACACCCCATGCACAACTCCACCGGGGAAGGTGCCAGACAGGAGTTCTCCTGGTAGTTTTTACACTACCTTGGTAGGCACCTGAAAGACACCACAAAAGTTGTTCTACCTGCTTTCTGGGCTGAGATGGGGAACCGCTGAATTTTGGAGTCGGCTGGTGACAAAATGTTCCAAACACACCCCCTGCACAACTCCACCGGGGAAGGTGCCAGACAGGAGTTCTCCTGGTAGTTTTTACATTGCTCCGGTAGGCATCTGAAAGACACCACAAAAGTTGTTCTACCTGCTTTCTGGGCTGAGATGGGGAACCGCTGAATTTTGGACTCGGCCAGTGACAAAATGTTCCAAAGACACCCCATGCACAACTCCACCGGGGAAGGTGCCAGACAGGAGTTCTCCTGGTAGTTTTTACACTACCTTGGTAGGCACCTGAAAGGCACCACAAAAGTTGTTCTACCTGCTTTCTGGGCTGAGATGGGGAACCGCTGAATTTTGGACTCGGCCGGTGACAAAATGTTCCAAACACACCCCATGCACAACTCCACCGGGGAAGGTGCCAGACAGGAGTTCTCTTGGTAGTTTTTACACTACCTTGGTAGGCAGCTGAAAGGCACCACAAAAGTTGTTCTACCTGCTTTCTGGGCTGAGATGGGGAATCGCTGAATTTTGGAGTCGGCCGGTGACAAAATGTTCCAAACACACCCCCCGCACAACTCCACCGGGGAAGGTGCCAGACAGGAGTTCTCTTGGTAGATTTTACACTACCTTGGTAGGGAGCTGAAAGGCAGCACAAAAGTTGTTCTACCTGCTTTCTGGGCTGAGATGGGGAATGGCTGAATTTTGGACTCGGCCGGTGACAAAATGTTCCAAACACACCCCCTGCACAACTCCACCGGGGAAGGTGCCAGACAGGAGTTCTCCTGGTAGTTTTTACACTACCTTGGTAGGCACCTGAAAGGCACCACAAAACTTGTTCTACCTGCTTTCTGGGCTGAGATGGGGAACCGCTGAATTTTGGACTCGGCCGGTGACAAAATGTTCCGAACACACCCCATGCACAACTCCACTAGCGAAGGTGCCAGGGACGAGCTCTTGGTAGTTTTTACATTGCTCCGGTAGGCATCAAAAGGACACCACAAAAGTTGTTCTACCTGCTTTCTGGGCTGAGATGGGGAATCGCTGAATTTTGGACTCGGCCGGTGACAAAATGTTCCAAACACACCCCATGCACAACTCCACCGGGGAAGGTGCCAGGCAGGAGTTCTCTTGGTAGTTTTTACACTACCTTGGTAGGCATTTGAAAGGCACCACAAAAGTTGTTCTACCTGCTTTCTGGGCTGAGATGGGGAATCGCTGAATTTTGGAGTCGGCTGGTGACAAAATGTTCCAAACACACCCCATGCACAACTCCACCGGGGAAGGTGCCAGACAGGAGTTCTCCTGGTAGTTTTTACATTGCTCCGGTAGGCATCTGAAAGACACCACAAAAGTTGTTCTACCTGCTTTCTGGGCTGAGATGGGGAACCGCTGAATTTTGGACTCGGCCAGTGACAAAATGTTCCAAAGACACCCCATGCACAACTCCACCGGGGAAGGTGCCAGACAGGAGTTCTCCTGGTAGTTTTTACACTACCTTGGTAGGCACCTGAAAGGCACCACAAAAGTTGTTCTACCTGCTTTCTGGGCTGAGATGGGGAACCGCTGAATTTTGGACTCGGCCGGTGACAAAATGTTCCAAACACACCCCATGCACAACTCCACCGGGGAAGGTGCCAGACAGGAGTTCTCTTGGTAGTTTTTACACTACCTTGGTAGGCAGCTGAAAGGCACCACAAAAGTTGTTCTACCTGCTTTCTGGGCTGAGATGGGGAATCGCTGAATTTTGGACTCGGCCGGTGACAAAATGTTCCAAACACACCCCATGCACAACTCCACCGGGGAAGGTGCCAGGCAGGAGTTCTCTTGGTAGTTTTTACACTACCTTGGTAGGCAGCTGAAAGGCACCACAAAAGTTGTTCTACCTGCTTTCTGGGCTGAGATGGGGAATCGCTGAATTTTGGACTCGGCCGGTGACAAAATGTTCCAAACACACCCCCTGCACAACTCCACCGGGGAAGGTGCCAGACAGGAGTTCTCCTGGTAGTTTTTACATTGCTCCGGTAGGCATCTGAAAGACACCACAAAAGTTGTTCTACCTGCTTTCTGGGCTGAGATGGGGAACCGCTGAATTTTGGACTCGGCTGGTGACAAAATGTTCCAAACACACCCCATGCACAACTCCACCGGGGAAGGTGCCAGACAGGAGTTCTCCTGGTAGTTTTTACACTACCTTGGCAGGCATCTGAAAGGCACCACAAAAGTTGTTCTACCTGCTTTCTGGGCTGAGATGGGGAATCGCTGAATTTTGGACTCGGCCGGTGACAAAATGTTCCAAACACACCCCATGCACAACTCCACCGGGGAAGGTGCCAGGCAGGAGTTCTCTTGGTAGTTTTTACACTACCTTGGTAGGCAGCTGAAAGGCACCACAAAAGTTGTTCTACCTGCTTTGTGGGCTGAGATGGGGAATCGCTGAATTTTGGACTCGGCCGGTGACAAAATGTTCCAAACACACCCCATGCACAACTCCACCGGGGAAGGTGCCAGGCAGGAGTTCTCTTGGTAGTTTTTACACTACCTTGGTAGGCAGCTGAAAGGCACCACAAAAGTTGTTCTACCTGCTTTCTGGGCTGAGATGGGGAATCGCTGAATTTTGGACTCGGCCGGTGACAAAATGTTCCAAACACACCCCATGCACAACTCCACCGGGGAAGGTGCCAGACAGGAGTTCTCCTGGTAGTTTTTACACTACCTTGGTAGGCATCTGAAAGACATCACAAAAGTTGTTCTACCTGCTTTCTGGGCTGAGATGGGGAAACGCTGAATTTTGGAGTCGGCTGGTGACAAAATGTTCCAAACACACCCCATGCACAACTCCACCGGGGAAGGTGCCAGACAGGAGTTCTCCTGGTAGTTTTTACACTACCTTGGTAGGCACCTGAAAGGCACCACAAAACTTGTTCTACCTGCTTTCTGGGCTGAGATGGGGAACCGCTGAATTTTGGAGTCGGCCGGTGACAAAATGTTCCGAACACACCCCATGCACAACTCCACTAGCGAAGGTGCCAGGGACGAGCTCTGTTGGTAGTTTTTACATTGCTCCGGTAGGCATCAAAAGGACACCACAAAAGTTGTTCTACCTGCTTTGTGGGCTGAGATGGGGAATCGCTGAATTTTGGACTCGGCTGGTGACAAAATGTTCCAAACACACCCCATGCACAACTCCACCGGGGAAGGTGCCAGACAGGAGTTCTCCTGGTAGTTTTTACATTGCTCCGGTAGGCATCTGAAAGACACCACAAAAGTTGTTCTACCTGCTTTCTGGGCTGAGATGGGGAATCGCTGAATTTTGGACTCGGCCGGTGACAAAATGTTCCAAACACACCCCATGCACAACTCCACCGGGGAAGGTGCCAGGCAGGAGTTCTCCTGGTAGTTTTTACACTACCTTGGTAGGCAGCTGAAAGGCACCACAAAAGTTGTTCTACCTGCTTTCTGGGCTGAGATGGGGAATCGCTGAATTTTGGACTCGGCCGGTGACAAAATGTTCCAAACACACCCCATGCACAACTCCACCGGGGAAGGTGCCAGACAGGAGTTCTCCTGGTAGTTTTTACACTACCTTGGTAGGCATCTGAAAGACATCACAAAAGTTGTTCTACCTGCTTTCTGGGCTGAGATGGGGAAACGCTGAATTTTGGAGTCGGCTGGTGACAAAATGTTCCAAACACACCCCATGCACAACTCCACCGGGGAAGGTGCCAGACAGGAGTTCTCCTGGTAGTTTTTACACTACCTTGGTAGGCACCTGAAAGGCACCACAAAACTTGTTCTACCTGCTTTCTGGGCTGAGATGGGGAACCGCTGAATTTTGGAGTCGGCCGGTGACAAAATGTTCCGAACACACCCCATGCACAACTCCACTAGCGAAGGTGCCAGGGACGAGCTCTGTTGGTAGTTTTTACATTGCTCCGGTAGGCATCAAAAGGACACCACAAAAGTTGTTCTACCTGCTTTGTGGGCTGAGATGGGGAATCGCTGAATTTTGGACTCGGCTGGTGACAAAATGTTCCAAACACACCCCCTGCACAACTCCACCGGGGAAGGTGCCAGACAGGAGTTCTCCTGGTAGTTTTTACATTGCTCCGGTAGGCATCTGAAAGACACCACAAAAGTTGTTCTACCTGCTTTCTGGGCTGAGATGGGGAACCGCTGAATTTTGGACTCGGCTGGTGACAAAATGTTCCAAACACACCCCATGCACAACTCCACCGGGGAAGGTGCCAGACAGGAGTTCTCCTGGTAGTTTTTACACTACCTTGGCAGGCATCTGAAAGGCACCACAAAAGTTGTTCTACCTGCTTTCTGGGCTGAGATGGGGAATCGCTGAATTTTGGACTCGGCCGGTGACAAAATGTTCCAAACACACCCCATGCACAACTCCACCGGGGAAGGTGCCAGGCAGGAGTTCTCTTGGTAGTTTTTACACTACCTTGGTAGGCAGCTGAAAGGCACCACAAAAGTTGTTCTACCTGCTTTCTGGGCTGAGATGGGGAATCGCTGAATTTTGGACTCGGCCGGTGACAAAATGTTCCAAACACACCCCATGCACAACTCCACCGGGGAAGGTGCCAGGCAGGAGTTCTCTTGGTAGTTTTTACACTACCTTGGTAGGCAGCTGAAAGGCACCACAAAAGTTGTTCTACCTGCTTTCTGGGCTGAGATGGGGAATCGCTGAATTTTGGACTCGGCCGGTGACAAAATGTTCCAAACACACCCCATGCACAACTCCACCGGGGAAGGTGCCAGACAGGAGTTCTCCTGGTAGTTTTTACACTACCTTGGTAGGCATCTGAAAGACATCACAAAAGTTGTTCTACCTGCTTTCTGGGCTGAGATGGGGAATCGCTGAATTTTGGACTCGGCCGGTGACAAAATGTTCCAAACACACCCCATGCACAACTCCACCGGGGAAGGTGCCAGGCAGGAGTTCTCCTGGTAGTTTTTACACTACCTTGGTAGGCAGCTGAAAGGCACCACAAAAGTTGTTCTACCTGCTTTCTGGGCTGAGATGGGGAATCGCTGAATTTTGGACTCGGCCGGTGACAAAATGTTCCAAACACACCCCATGCACAACTCCACCGGGGAAGGTGCCAGACAGGAGTTCTCCTGGTAGTTTTTACACTACCTTGGTAGGCATCTGAAAGACATCACAAAAGTTGTTCTACCTGCTTTCTGGGCTGAGATGGGGAAACGCTGAATTTTGGAGTCGGCTGGTGACAAAATGTTCCAAACACACCCCATGCACAACTCCACCGGGGAAGGTGCCAGACAGGAGTTCTCCTGGTAGTTTTTACACTACCTTGGTAGGCAGCTGAAAGGCACCACAAAAGTTGTTCTACCTGCTTTCTGGGCTGAGATGGGGAACCGCTGAATTTTGGAGTCGGCCGGTGACAAAATGTTCCGAACACACCCCATGCACAACTCCACTAGCGAAGGTGCCAGGGACGAGCTCTGTTGGTAGTTTTTACATTGCTCCGGTAGGCATCAAAAGGACACCACAAAAGTTGTTCTACCTGCTTTGTGGGCTGAGATGGGGAATCGCTGAATTTTGGACTCGGCTGGTGACAAAATGTTCCAAACACACCCCATGCACAACTCCACCGGGGAAGGTGCCAGACAGGAGTTCTCCTGGTAGTTTTTACATTGCTCCGGTAGGCATCTGAAAGACACCACAAAAGTTGTTCTACCTGCTTTCTGGGCTGAGATGGGGAATCGCTGAATTTTGGAGTCGGCCGGTGACAAAATGTTCCAAACACACCCCCTGCACAACTCCACCGGGGAAGGTGCCAGACAGGAGTTCTCCTGGTAGTTTTTACACTACCTTGGTAGGCAGCTGAAAGGCACCACAAAAGTTGTTCTACCTGCTTTCTGGGCTGAGATGGGGAACCGCTGAATTTTGGAGTCGGCCGGTGACAAAATGTTCCAAACACACCCCCTGCACAACTCCACCGGGGAAGGTGCCAGACAGGAGTTCTCCTGGTAGTTTTTACACTACCTTGGTAGGCATCTGAAAGACACGAAAAAAGTTGTTCTACCTGCTTTCTGGGCTGAGATGGGGAACCGCTGAATTTTGGACTCGGCCGGTGACAAAATGTTCCAAACACACCCCATGCACAACTCCACCGGGGAAGGTGCCAGACAGGAGTTCTCCTGGTAGTTTTTACACTACCTTGGTAGGCATCTGAAAGGCACCACAAAAGTTGTTCTACCTGCTTTGTGGGCTGAGATGGGGAATCGCTGAATTTTGGACTCGGCCGGTGACAAAATGTTCCAAACACACCCCCTGCACAACTCCACCGGGGAAGGTGACAGACAGGAGTTCTCTTGGTAGTTTTTACACTACCTTGGTAGGCAGCTGAAAGGCACCACAAAAGTTGTTCTACCTGCTTTCTGGGCTGAGATGGGGAACCGCTGAATTTTGGACTCGGCTGGTGACAAAATGTTCCAAACACACCCCATGCACAACTCCACCGGGGAAGGTGCCAGACAGGAGTTCTCCTGGTAGTTTTTACACTACCTTGGTAGGCAGCTGAAAGACACCACAAAAGTTGTTCTACCTGCTTTCTGGGCTGAGATGGGGAATCGCTGAATTTTGGAGTCGGCCGGTGACAAAATGTTCCAAACACACCCCATGCACAACTCCACCGGGGAAGGTGCCAGACAGGAGTTCTCTTGGTAGTTTTTACACTACCTTGGTAGGCATCTGAAAGACACCACAAAAGTTGTTCTACCTGCTTTCTGGGCTGAGATGGGGAATCGCTGAATTTTGGAGTCGGCCGGTGACAAAATGTTCCAAACACACCCCATGCACAACTCCACCGGGGAAGGTGCCAGACAGGAGTTCTCTTGGTAGTTTTTACACTACCTTGGTAGGCATTTGAAAGGCACCACAAAAGTTGTTCTACCTGCTTTCTGGGCTGAGATGGGGAACCGCTGAATTTTGGACTCGGCTGGTGACAAAATGTTCCAAACACACCCCATGCACAACTCCACCGGGGAAGGTGCCAGACAGGAGTTCTCCTGGTAGTTTTTACACTACCTTGGTAGGCACCTGAAAGGCACCACAAAAGTTGTTCTACCTGCTTTCTGGGCTGAGATGGGGAATCGCTGAATTTTGGAGTCGGCCGGTGACAAAATGTTCCAAAGACACCCCATGCACAACTCCACTAGCGAAGGTGCCAGGGACGAGCTCTGTTGGTAGTTTTTACATTGCTCCGGTAGCATCAAAAGGACACCTCAAAAGTTGTTCTACCTGCTTTCTGGGCTGAGATGGGGAATCGCTGAATTTTGGAGTCGGCCGGTGACAAAATGTTCCAAACACACCCCCCGCACAACTCCACCGGGGAAGGTGCCAGACAGGAGTTCTCTTAGTAGATTTTACACTACCTTGGTAGGGAGCTGAAAGGCACCACAAAAGTTGTTCTACCTGCTTTCTGGGCTGAGATGGGGAACCGCTGAATTTTGGAGTCGGCCGGTGACAAAATGTTCCGAACACACCCCATGCACAACTCCACTAGCGAAGGTGCCAGGGACGAGCTCTGTTGGTAGTTTTTACATTGCTCCGGTAGGCATCAAAAGGACACCACAAAAGTTGTTCTACCTGCTTTCTGGGCTGAGATGGGGAATCGCTGAATTTTGGACTCGGCCGGTGACAAAATGTTCCAAACACACCCCATGCACAACTCCACCGGGGAAGGTGCCAGGCAGGAGTTCTCTTGGTAGTTTTTACACTACCTTGGTAGGCATTTGAAAGGCACCACAAAAGTTGTTCTACCTGCTTTCTGGGCTGAGATGGGGAATCGCTGAATTTTGGAGTCGGCTGGTGACAAAATGTTCCAAACACACCCCATGCACAACTCCACCGGGGAAGGTGCCAGACAGGAGTTCTCCTGGTAGTTTTTACATTGCTCCGGTAGGCATCTGAAAGACACCACAAAAGTTGTTCTACCTGCTTTCTGGGCTGAGATGGGGAACCGCTGAATTTTGGACTCGGCCAGTGACAAAATGTTCCAAAGACACCCCATGCACAACTCCACCGGGGAAGGTGCCAGACAGGAGTTCTCCTGGTAGTTTTTACACTACCTTGGTAGGCACCTGAAAGGCACCACAAAAGTTGTTCTACCTGCTTTCTGGGCTGAGATGGGGAACCGCTGAATTTTGGACTCGGCCGGTGACAAAATGTTCCAAACACACCCCATGCACAACTCCACCGGGGAAGGTGCCAGACAGGAGTTCTCTTGGTAGTTTTTACACTACCTTGGTAGGCAGCTGAAAGGCACCACAAAAGTTGTTCTACCTGCTTTCTGGGCTGAGATGGGGAATCGCTGAATTTTGGACTCGGCCGGTGACAAAATGTTCCAAACACACCCCCCGCACAACTCCACCGGGGAAGGTGCCAGACAGGAGTTCTCTTGGTAGATTTTACACTACCTTGGTAGGGAGCTGAAAGGCAGCACAAAAGTTGTTCTACCTGCTTTCTGGGCTGAGATGGGGAATGGCTGAATTTTGGACTCGGCCGGTGACAAAATGTTCCAAACACACCCCCTGCACAACTCCACCGGGGAAGGTGCCAGACAGGAGTTCTCCTGGTAGTTTTTACACTACCTTGGTAGGCACCTGAAAGGCACCACAAAACTTGTTCTACCTGCTTTCTGGGCTGAGATGGGGAACCGCTGAATTTTGGAGTCGGCCGGTGACAAAATGTTCCGAACACACCCCATGCACAACTCCACTAGCGAAGGTGCCAGGGACGAGCTCTGTTGGTAGTTTTTACATTGCTCCGGTAGGCATCAAAAGGACACCACAAAAGTTGTTCTACCTGCTTTCTGGGCTGAGATGGGGAATCGCTGAATTTTGGACTCGGCCGGTGACAAAATGTTCCAAACACACCCCATGCACAACTCCACCGGGGAAGGTGCCAGGCAGGAGTTCTCTTGGTAGTTTTTACACTACCTTGGTAGGCATTTGAAAGGCACCACAAAAGTTGTTCTACCTGCTTTCTGGGCTGAGATGGGGAATCGCTGAATTTTGGAGTCGGCTGGTGACAAAATGTTCCAAACACACCCCATGCACAACTCCACCGGGGAAGGTGCCAGACAGGAGTTCTCCTGGTAGTTTTTACATTGCTCCGGTAGGCATCTGAAAGACACCACAAAAGTTGTTCTACCTGCTTTCTGGGCTGAGATGGGGAACCGCTGAATTTTGGACTCGGCCAGTGACAAAATGTTCCAAAGACACCCCATGCACAACTCCACCGGGGAAGGTGCCAGACAGGAGTTCTCCTGGTAGTTTTTACACTACCTTGGTAGGCACCTGAAAGGCACCACAAAAGTTGTTCTACCTGCTTTCTGGGCTGAGATGGGGAACCGCTGAATTTTGGACTCGGCCGGTGACAAAATGTTCCAAACACACCCCATGCACAACTCCACCGGGGAAGGTGCCAGACAGGAGTTCTCTTGGTAGTTTTTACACTACCTTGGTAGGCAGCTGAAAGGCACCACAAAAGTTGTTCTACCTGCTTTCTGGGCTGAGATGGGGAATCGCTGAATTTTGGAGTCGGCCGGTGACAAAATGTTCCAAACACACCCCCCGCACAACTCCACCGGGGAAGGTGCCAGACAGGAGTTCTCTTGGTAGATTTTACACTACCTTGGTAGGGAGCTGAAAGGCAGCACAAAAGTTGTTCTACCTGCTTTCTGGGCTGAGATGGGGAATGGCTGAATTTTGGACTCGGCCGGTGACAAAATGTTCCAAACACACCCCCTGCACAACTCCACCGGGGAAGGTGCCAGACAGGAGTTCTCCTGGTAGTTTTTACACTACCTTGGTAGGCACCTGAAAGGCACCACAAAACTTGTTCTACCTGCTTTCTGGGCTGAGATGGGGAACCGCTGAATTTTGGAGTCGGCCGGTGACAAAATGTTCCGAACACACCCCATGCACAACTCCACTAGCGAAGGTGCCAGGGACGAGCTCTGTTGGTAGTTTTTACATTGCTCCGGTAGGCATCAAAAGGACACCACAAAAGTTGTTCTACCTGCTTTCTGGGCTGAGATGGGGAATCGCTGAATTTTGGACTCGGCCGGTGACAAAATGTTCCAAACACACCCCATGCACAACTCCACCGGGGAAGGTGCCAGACAGGAGTTCTCCTGGTAGTTTTTACACTACCTTGGTAGGCATTTGAAAGGCACCACAAAAGTTGTTCTACCTGCTTTCTGGGCTGAGATGGGGAATCGCTGAATTTTGGAGTCGGCTGGTGACAAAATGTTCCAAACACACCCCATGCACAACTCCACCGGGGAAGGTGCCAGACAGGAGTTCTCCTGGTAGTTTTTACATTGCTCCGGTAGGCATCTGAAAGACACCACAAAAGTTGTTCTTCCTGCTTTGTGGGCTGAGATGGGGAACCGCTGAATTTTGGACTCGGCCGGTGACAAAATGTTCCAAACACACCCCCTGCACAACTCCACCGGGGAAGGTGCCAGACAGGAGTTCTCCTGGTAGTTTTTACACTACCTTGGCAGGCATCTGAAAGGCACCACAAAAGTTGTTCTACCTGCTTTCTGGGCTGAGATGGGGAATCGCTGAATTTTGGACTCGGCCGGTGACAAAATGTTCCAAACACACCCCATGCACAACTCCACCGGGGAAGGTGCCAGACAGGAGTTCTCCTGGTAGTTTTTACACTACCTTGGTAGGCATCTGAAAGACATCACAAAAGTTGTTCTACCTGCTTTCTGGGCTGAGATGGGGAAACGCTGAATTTTGGAGTCGGCTGGTGACAAAATGTTCCAAACACACCCCATGCACAACTCCACCGGGGAAGGTGCCAGACAGGAGTTCTCCTGGTAGTTTTTACACTACCTTGGTAGGCACCTGAAAGGCACCACAAAACTTGTTCTACCTGCTTTCTGGGCTGAGATGGGGAACCGCTGAATTTTGGAGTCGGCCGGTGACAAAATGTTCCGAACACACCCCATGCACAACTCCACTAGCGAAGGTGCCAGGGACGAGCTCTGTTGGTAGTTTTTACATTGCTCCGGTAGGCATCAAAAGGACACCACAAAAGTTGTTCTACCTGCTTTGTGGGCTGAGATGGGGAATCGCTGAATTTTGGACTCGGCTGGTGACAAAATGTTCCAAACACACCCCATGCAAAACTCCACCGGGGAAGGTGCCAGACAGGAGTTCTCCTGGTAGTTTTTACATTGCTCCGGTAGGCATCTGAAAGACACCACAAAAGTTGTTCTACCTGCTTTCTGGGCTGAGATGGGGAATCGCTGAATTTTGGAGTCGGCCGGTGACAAAATGTTCCAAACACACCCCATGCAAAACTCCACCGGGGAAGGTGCCAGACAGGAGTTCTCCTGGTAGTTTTTACATTGCTCCGGTAGGCATCTGAAAGACACCACAAAAGTTGTTCTACCTGCTTTCTGGGCTGAGATGGGGAATCGCTGAGTTTTGGAGTCGGCCGGTGACAAAATGTTCCAAACACACCCCATGCACAACTCCACCGGGGAAGGTGCCAGACAGGAGTTCTCTTGGTAGTTTTTACACTACCTTGGTAGGCAGCTGAAAGGCACCACAAAAGTTGTTCTACCTGCTTTCTGGGCTGAGATGGGGAATCGCTGAGTTTTGGAGTCGGCCGGTGACAAAATGTTCCAAACACACCCCATGCACAACTCCACCGGGGAAGGTGCCAGACAGGAGTTCTCTTGGTAGTTTTTACACTACCTTGGTAGGCAGCTGAAAGGCACCACAAAAGTTGTTCTACCTGCTTTCTGGGCTGAGATGGGGAACCGCTGAATTTTGGAGTCGGCTGGTGACAAAATGTTCCAAACACACCCCATGCACAACTCCACCGGGGAAGGTGCCAGACAGGAGTTCTCCTGGTAGTTTTTACACTACCTTGGTAGGCAGCTGAAAGACACCACAAAAGTTGTTCTACCTGCTTTCTGGGCTGAGATGGGGAATCGCTGAATTTTGGACTCGGCTGGTGACAAAATGTTCCAAACACACCCCATGCACAACTCCACCGGGGAAGGTGCCAGACAGGAGTTCTCCTGGTAGTTTTTACACTACCTTGGTACGCACCTGAAAGACACCACAAAAGTTGTTTTACCTGCTTTCTGGGCTGAGATGGGGAACAGCAGAATTTTGGACTCGGCTGGTGACGAAATGTTCCAAACACACCCCATGCACAACTCCACCGGGGAAGGTGCCAGACAAGAGTTCTCTTGATAGTTTTTACACTACCTTGGTAGGCATTTGAAAGGCACCACAAAAGTTGTTCTACCTGCTTTCTGGGCTGAGATGGGGAATCGCTGAATTTTGGAGTCGGCCGGTGACAAAATGTTCCAAACACACCCCATGCACAACTCCACCGGGGAAGGTGCCAGACAGGAGTTCTCTTGGTAGTTTTTACACTACCTTGGTAGGCAGCTGAAAGGCACCACAAAAGTTGTTCTACCTGCTTTCTGGGCTGAGATGGGGAACCGCTGAATTTTGGACTCGGCTGGTGACAAAATGTTCCAAACACACCCCATGCACAACTCCACCGGGGAAGGTGCCAGACAGGAGTTCTCCTGGTAGTTTTTACACTACCTTGGTAGGCAGCTGAAAGACACCACAAAAGTTGTTCTACCTGCTTTCTGGGCTGAGATGGGGAATCGCTGAATTTTGGACTCGGCCGGTGACAAAATGTTCCAAACACACCCCATGCACAACTCCACCGGGGAAGGTGCCAGACAGGAGTTCTCCTGGTAGTTTTTACACTACCTTGGTAGGCATCTGAAAGGCACCACAAAAGTTGTTCTACCTGCTTTCTGGGCTGAGATGGGGAATCGCTGAATTTTGGAGTCGGCCGGTGACAAAATGTTCCAAACACACCCCATGCACAACTCCACCGGGGAAGGTGCCAGACAGGAGTTCTCTTGGTAGTTTTTACATTGCTCCGGTAGGCATCTGAAAGACACCACAAAAGTTGTTCTTCCTGCTTTGTGGGCTGAGATGGGGAACCGCTGAATTTTGGACTCGGCCGGTGACAAAATGTTCCAAACACACCCCCTGCACAACTCCACCGGGGAAGGTGCCAGACAGGAGTTCTCCTGGTAGTTTTTACACTACCTTGGCAGGCATCTGAAAGGCACCACAAAAGTTGTTCTACCTGCTTTCTGGGCTGAGATGGGGAATCGCTGAATTTTGGACTCGGCCGGTGACAAAATGTTCCAAACACACCCCATGCACAACTCCACCGGGGAAGGTGCCAGACAGGAGTTCTCCTGGTAGTTTTTACACTACCTTGGTAGGCATCTGAAAGACATCACAAAAGTTGTTCTACCTGCTTTCTGGGCTGAGATGGGGAAACGCTGAATTTTGGAGTCGGCTGGTGACAAAATGTTCCAAACACACCCCATGCACAACTCCACCGGGGAAGGTGCCCGACAGGAGTTCTCCTGGTAGTTTTTACACTACCTTGGTAGGCACCTGAAAGGCACCACAAAACTTGTTCTACCTGCTTTCTGGGCTGAGATGGGGAACCGCTGAATTTTGGAGTCGGCCGGTGACAAAATGTTCCGAACACACCCCATGCACAACTCCACTAGCGAAGGTGCCAGGGACGAGCTCTGTTGGTAGTTTTTACATTGCTCCGGTAGGCATCAAAAGGACACCACAAAAGTTGTTCTACCTGCTTTGTGGGCTGAGATGGGGAATCGCTGAATTTTGGACTCGGCTGGTGACAAAATGTTCCAAACACACCCCATGCAAAACTCCACCGGGGAAGGTGCCAGACAGGAGTTCTCCTGGTAGTTTTTACATTGCTCCGGTAGGCATCTGAAAGACACCACAAAAGTTGTTCTACCTGCTTTCTGGGCTGAGATGGGGAATCGCTGAATTTTGGAGTCGGCCGGTGACAAAATGTTCCAAACACACCCCATGCAAAACTCCACCGGGGAAGGTGCCAGACAGGAGTTCTCCTGGTAGTTTTTACATTGCTCCGGTAGGCATCTGAAAGACACCACAAAAGTTGTTCTACCTGCTTTCTGGGCTGAGATGGGGAATCGCTGAGTTTTGGAGTCGGCCGGTGACAAAATGTTCCAAACACACCCCATGCACAACTCCACCGGGGAAGGTGCCAGACAGGAGTTCTCTTGGTAGTTTTTACACTACCTTGGTAGGCAGCTGAAAGGCACCACAAAAGTTGTTCTACCTGCTTTCTGGGCTGAGATGGGGAACCGCTGAATTTTGGACTCGGCTGGTGACAAAATGTTCCAAACACACCCCATGCACAACTCCACCGGGGAAGGTGCCAGACAGGAGTTCTCCTGGTAGTTTTTACACTACCTTGGTAGGCAGCTGAAAGACACCACAAAAGTTGTTCTACCTGCTTTCTGGGCTGAGATGGGGAATCGCTGAATTTTGGACTCGGCCGGTGACAAAATGTTCCAAACACACCCCATGCACAACTCCACCGGGGAAGGTGCCAGACAGGAGTTCTCCTGGTAGTTTTTACACTACCTTGGTACGCACCTGAAAGACACCACAAAAGTTGTTTTACCTGCTTTCTGGGCTGAGATGGGGAACAGCAGAATTTTGGACTCGGCTGGTGACGAAATGTTCCAAACACACCCCATGCACAACTCCACCGGGGAAGGTGCCAGACAAGAGTTCTCTTGATAGTTTTTACACTACCTTGGTAGGCATTTGAAAGGCACCACAAAAGTTGTTCTACCTGCTTTCTGGGCTGAGATGGGGAATCGCTGAATTTTGGAGTCGGCCGGTGACAAAATGTTCCAAACACACCCCATGCACAACTCCACCGGGGAAGGTGCCAGACAGGAGTTCTCTTGGTAGTTTTTACACTACCTTGGTAGGCAGCTGAAAGGCACCACAAAAGTTGTTCTACCTGCTTTCTGGGCTGAGATGGGGAACCGCTGAATTTTGGACTCGGCTGGTGACAAAATGTTCCAAACACACCCCATGCACAACTCCACCGGGGAAGGTGCCAGACAGGAGTTCTCCTGGTAGTTTTTACACTACCTTGGTAGGCAGCTGAAAGACACCACAAAAGTTGTTCTACCTGCTTTCTGGGCTGAGATGGGGAATCGCTGAATTTTGGACTCGGCCGGTGACAAAATGTTCCAAACACACCCCATGCACAACTCCACCGGGGAAGGTGCCAGACAGGAGTTCTCCTGGTAGTTTTTACACTACCTTGGTAGGCATCTGAAAGGCACCACAAAAGTTGTTCTACCTGCTTTCTGGGCTGAGATGGGGAATCGCTGAATTTTGGAGTCGGCTGGTGACAAAATGTTCCAAACACACCCCATGCACAACTCCACCGGGGAAGGTGCCAGACAGGAGTTCTCTTGGTAGTTTTTACACTACCTTGGTAGGCATTTGAAAGGCACCACAAAAGTTGTTCTACCTGCTTTCTGGGCTGAGATGGGGAACCGCTGAATTTTGGACTCGGCTGGTGACAAAATGTTCCAAACACACCCCATGCACAACTCCACCGGGGAAGGTGCCAGACAGGAGTTCTCCTGGTAGTTTTTACACTACCTTGGTAGGCATCTGAAAGACACCACAAAAGTTGTTCTACCTGCTTTCTGGGCTGAGATGGGGAACCGCTGAATTTTGGAGTCGGCTGGTGGCAAAATGTTCCAAACACACCCCCTGCACAACTCCACCGGGGAAGGTGCCAGACAGGAGTTCTCCTAGTAGTTTTTACATTGCTCCGGTAGGCATCTGAAAGACACCACAAAAGTTGTTCTACCTGCTTTCTGGGCTGAGATGGGGAACCGCTGAATTTTGGAGTCGGCCGTTGACAAAATGTTCCAAACACACCCCATGCACAACTCCACCGGGGAAGGTGCCAGACAGGAGTTCTCCTGGTAGTTTTTACACTACCTTGGTAGGCACCTGAAAGACACCACAAAAGTTGTTCTACCTGCTTTCTGGGCTGAGATGGGGAACCGCTGAAGTTTGGAGTCGGCCGTTGACAAAATGTTCCAAACACACCCCATGCACAACTCCACCGGGGAAGGTGCCAGACAGGAGTTCTCTTGGTAGTTTTTACACTACCTTGGTAGGCAGCTGAAAGACACCACAAAAGTTGTTCTACCTGCTTTGTGGGCTGAGATGGGGAATCGCTGAATTTTGGACTCGGCCGGTGACAAAATGTTCCAAACACACCCCATGCACAACTCCACCGGGGAAGGTGCCAGACAGGAGTTCTCCTGGTAGTTTTTACACTACCTTGGTAGGCATCTGAAAGGCACCACAAAAGTTGTTCTACCTGCTTTCTGGGCTGAGATGGGGAACCGCTGAATTTTGGAGTCGGCCGTTGACAAAATGTTCCAAACACACCCCATGCACAACTCCACCGGGGAAGGTGCCAGACAGGAGTTCTCCTGGTAGTTTTTACACTACCTTGGTAGGCATCTGAAAGACACCACAAAAGTTGTTCTACCTGCTTTCTGGGCTGAGATGGGGAATCGCTGAATTTTGGACTCGGCCGGTGACAAAATGTTCCAAACACACCCCATGCACAACTCCACCGGGGAAGGTGCCAGACAGGAGTTCTCTTGGTAGTTTTTACACTACCTTGGTAGGCAGCTGAAAGGCACCACAAAAGTTGTTCTACCTGCTTTCTGGGCTGAGATGGGGAATCGCTGAATTTTGGACTCGGCAGGTGACAAAATGTTCCAAACACACCCCATGCACAACTCCACCGGGGAAGGTGCCAGACAGGAGTTCTCTTGGTAGTTTTTACACTACCTTGGTAGGCAGCTGAAAGGCACCACAAAAGTTGTTCTACCTGCTTTCTGGGCTGAGATGGGGAAACGCTGAATTTTGGAGTCGGCTGGTGACAAAATGTTCCAAAGACACCCCATGCACAACTCCACCGGGGAAGGTGCCAGACAGGAGTTCTCCTGGTAGTTTTTACACTACCTTGGTAGGCAGCTGAAAGGCACCACAAAAGTTGTTCTTCCTGCTTTCTGGGCTGAGATGGGGAACCGCTGAATTTTGGAGTCGGCCGGTGACAAAATGTTCCAAACACACCCCATGCACAACTCCACCGGGGAAGGTGCCAGACAGGAGTTCTCTTGGTAGTTTTTACACTACCTTGGTAGGCATTTGAAAGGCACCACAAAAGTTGTTCTACCTGCTTTCTGGGCTGAGATGGGGAACCGCTGAATTTTGGACTCGGCCGGTGACAAAATGTTCCAAACACACCCCATGCAAAACTCCACCGGGGAAGGTGCCAGACAGGAGTTCTCCTGGTAGTTTTTACATTGCTCCGGTAGGCATCTGAAAGACACGACAAAAGTTGTTCTACCTGCTTTCTGGGCTGAGATGGGGAACCGCTGAATTTTGGACTCGGCCGGTGACAAAATGTTCCAAACACACCCCATGCACAACTCCACCGGGGAAGGTGCCAGACAGGAGTTCTCCTGGTAGTTTTTACACTACCTTGGTAGGCATCTGAAAGACACCACAAAAGTTGTTCTACCTGCTTTCTGGGCTGAGATGGGGAACCGCTGAATTTTGGAGTCGGCTGGTGGCAAAATGTTCCAAACACACCCCCTGCACAACTCCACCGGGGAAGGTGCCAGACAGGAGTTCTCCTGGTAGTTTTTACATTGCTCCGGTAGGCATCTGAAAGACACCACAAAGTTGTTCTACCTGCTTTCTGGGCTGAGATGGGGAGCCGCTGTATTTTGGAGTCGGCCGTTGACAAAATGTTCCAAACACACCCCATGCACAACTCCACCGGGGAAGGTGCCAGACAGGAGTTCTCCTGGTAGTTTTTACACTACCTTGGTAGGCATCTGAAAGACACCACAAAAGTTGTTCTACCTGCTTTCTGGGCTGAGATGGGGAACCGCTGAATTTTGGAGTCGGCCGTTGACAAAATGTTCCAAACACACCCCATGCACAACTCCACCGGGGAAGGTGCCAGACAGGAGTTCTCTTGGTAGTTTTTACACTACCTTGGTAGGCATCTGAAAGACACCACAAAAGTTGTTCTACCTGCTTTGTGGGCTAGAGATGGGGAATCGCTGAATTTTGGACTCGGCCGGTGACAAAATGTTCCAAACACACCCCATGCACAACTCCACCGGGGAAGGTGACAGACAGGAGTTCTCTTGGTAGTTTTTACACTACCTTGGTAGGCAGCTGAAAGGCACCACAAAAGTTGTTCTACCTGCTTTCTGGGCTGAGATGGGGAACCGCTGAATTTTGGACTCGGCTGGTGACAAAATGTTCCAAACACACCCCATGCACAACTCCACCGGGGAAGGTGCCAGACAGGAGTTCTCCTGGTAGTTTTTACACTACCTTGGTAGGCAGCTGAAAGGCACCACAAAAGTTGTTCTTCCTGCTTTGTGGGCTGAGATGGGGAATCGCTGAATTTTGGACTCGGCCAGTGACAAAATGTTCCAAACACACCCCATGCAAAACTCCACCGGGGAAGGTGCCAGACAGGAGTTCTCTTGGTAGTTTTTACATTGCTCCGGTAGGCATCTGAAAGACACCACAAAAGTTGTTCTACCTGCTTTCTGGGCTGAGATGGGGAATCGCTGAATTTTGGAGTCGGCCGGTGACAAAATGTTCCAAACACACCCCATGCACAACTCCACCGGGGAAGGTGCCAGACAGGAGTTCTCCTGGTAGTTTTTACACTACCTTGGTAGGCATCTGAAAGACATCACAAAAGTTGTTCTACCTGCTTTCTGGGCTGAGATGGGGAATCGCTGAATTTTGGAGTCGGCTGGTGACAAAATGTTCCAAACACACCCCATGCACAACTCCACCGGGGAAGGTGCCAGACAGGAGTTCTCCTGGTAGTTTTTACACTACCTTGGTAGGCAGCTGAAAGGCACCACAAAAGTTGTTCTTCCTGCTTTCTGGGCTGAGATGGGGAACCGCTGAATTTTGGAGTCGGCCGGTGACAAAATGTTCCAAACACACCCCATGCACAACTCCACCGGGGAAGGTGCCAGACAGGAGTTCTCTTGGTAGTTTTTACACTACCTTGGTAGGCATCTGAAAGACACCACAAAAGTTGTTCTACCTGCTTTCTGGGCTGAGATGGGGAATCGCTGAATTTTGGAGTCGGCCGGTGACAAAATGTTCCAAACACACCCCCTGCACAACTCCACCGGGGAAGGTGCCAGACAGGAGTTCTCCTGGTAGTTTTTACACTACCTTGGTAGGCAGCTGAAAGGCACCACAAAAGTTGTTCTACCTGCTTTCTGGGCTGAGATGGGGAACCGCTGAATTTTGGAGTCGGCCGGTGACAAAATGTTCCAAACACACCCCCTGCACAACTCCACCGGGGAAGGTGCCAGACAGGAGTTCTCCTGGTAGTTTTTACACTACCTTGGTAGGCATCTGAAAGACACGACAAAAGTTGTTCTACCTGCTTTCTGGGCTGAGATGGGGAACCGCTGAATTTTGGACTCGGCCGGTGACAAAATGTTCCAAACACACCCCCTGCACAACTCCACCGGGGAAGGTGACAGACAGGAGTTCTCTTGGTAGTTTTTACACTACCTTGGTAGGCAGCTGAAAGGCACCACAAAAGTTGTTCTTCCTGCTTTGTGGGCTGAGATGGGGAATCGCTGAATTTTGGACTCGGCCGGTGACAAAATGTTCCAAACACACCCCATGCAAAACTCCACCGGGGAAGGTGCCAGACAGGAGTTGTCTTAGTAGTTTTTACACTACCTTGGTAGGCATCTGAAAGACACCACAAAAGTTGTTCTACCTGCTTTCTGGGCTGAGATGGGGAATCGCTGAATTTTGGACTCGGCCGGTGACAAAATGTTCCAAACACACCCCATGCACAACTCCACCGGGGAAGGTGCCAGACAGGAGTTCTCCTGGTAGTTTTTACACTACCTTGGTAGGCAGCTGAAAGGCACCACAAAAGTTGTTCTACCTGCTTTCTGGGCTGAGATGGGGAACCGCTGAATTTTGGAGTCGGCCGGTGACAAAATGTTCCAAACACACCCCCTGCACAACTCCACCGGGGAAGGTGCCAGACAGGAGTTCTCTTGGTAGTTTTTACACTACCTTGGTAGGCATCTGAAAGACACGACAAAAGTTGTTCTACCTGCTTTCTGGGCTGAGATGGGGAACCGCTGAATTTTGGAGTCGGCTGGTGACAAAATGTTCCAAACACACCCCATGCACAACTCCACCGGGGAAGGTGACAGACAGGAGTTCTCTTGGTAGTTTTTACACTACCTTGGTAGGCAGCTGAAAGGCACCACAAAAGTTGTTCTACCTGCTTTCTGGGCTGAGATGGGGAACCGCTGAATTTTGGACTCGGCTGGTGACAAAATGTTCCAAACACACCCCCTGCACAACTCCACCGGGGAAGGTGCCAGACAGGAGTTCTCCTGGTAGTTTTTACACTACCTTGGTAGGCAGCTGAAAGGCACCACAAAAGTTGTTCTTCCTGCTTTGTGGGCTGAGATGGGGAATCGCTGAATTTTGGACTCGGCCGGTGACAAAATGTTCCAAACACACCCCATGCAAAACTCCACCGGGGAAGGTGCCAGACAGGAGTTGTCTTGGTAGTTTTTACATTGCTCCGGTAGGCATCTGAAAGACACCACAAAAGTTGTTCTACCTGCTTTCTGGGCTGAGATGGGGAATCGCTGAATTTTGGAGTCGGCCGGTGACAAAATGTTCCAAACACACCCCATGCACAACTCCACCGGGGAAGGTGCCAGACAGGAGTTCTCCTGGTAGTTTTTACACTACCTTGGTAGGCATTTGAAAGACACCACAAAAGTTGTTCTTCCTGCTTTCTGGGCTGAGATGGGGAACCGCTGAATTTTGGAGTCGGCCGGTGACAAAATGTTCCAAACACACCCCATGCACAACTCCACCGGGGAAGGTGCCAGACAGGAGTTCTCTTGGTAGTTTTTACACTACCTTGGTAGGCATTTGAAAGGCACCACAAAAGTTGTTCTACCTGCTTTCTGGGCTGAGATGGGGAACCGCTGAATTTTGGACTCGGCTGGTGACAAAATGTTCCAAACACACCCCATGCACAACTCCACCGGGGAAGGTGCCAGACAGGAGTTCTCCTGGTAGTTTTTACACTACCTTGGTAGGCAGCTGAAAGACACCACAAAAGTTGTTCTACCTGCTTTCTGGGCTGAGATGGGGAATCGCTGAATTTTGGAGTCGGCCGGTGACAAAATGTTCCAAACACACCCCATGCACAACTCCACCGGGGAAGGTGCCAGACAGGAGTTCTCTTGGTAGTTTTTACACTACCTTGGTAGGCATCTGAAAGACACCACAAAAGTTGTTCTACCTGCTTTCTGGGCTGAGATGGGGAACCGCTGAATTTTGGACTCGGCCGGTGACAAAATGTTCCAAACACACCCCATGCACAACTCCACCGGGGAAGGTGCCAGACAGGAGTTCTCTTGGTAGTTTTTACACTACCTTGGTAGGCATCTGAAAGACACCACAAAAGTTGTTCTACCTGCTTTCTGGGCTGAGATGGGGAACCGCTGAATTTTGGAGTCGGCTGGTGGCAAAATGTTCCAAACACACCCCCTGCACAACTCCACCGGGGAAGGTGCCAGACAGGAGTTCTCCTGGTAGTTTTTACATTGCTCTGGTAGGCATCTGAAAGACACCACAAAAGTTGTTCTACCTGCTTTGTGGGCTGAGATGGGGAACCGCTGAATTTTGGAGTCGGCCGTTGACAAAATGTTCCAAACACACCCCATGCACAACTCCACCGGGGAAGGTGCCAGACAGGAGTTCTCCTGGTAGTTTTTACACTACCTTGGTAGGCACCTGAAAGACACCACAAAAGTTGTTCTACCTGCTTTCTGGGCTGAGATGGGGAACCGCTGAATTTTGGAGTCGGCCGTTGACAAAATGTTCCAAACACACCCCATGCACAACTCCACCGGGGAAGGTGCCAGACAGGAGTTCTCTTGGTAGTTTTTACACTACCTTGGTAGGCATCTGAAAGACACCACAAAAGTTGTTCTACCTGCTTTGTGGGCTGAGATGGGGAATCGCTGAATTTTGGACTCGGCCGGTGACAAAATGTTCCAAACACACCCCATGCACAACTCCACCGGGGAAGGTGACAGACAGGAGTTCTCTTGGTAGTTTTTACACTACCTTGGTAGGCAGCTGAAAGGCACCACAAAAGTTGTTCTACCTGCTTTCTGGGCTGAGATGGGGAACCGCTGAATTTTGGACTCGGCCGGTGACAAAATGTTCCAAACACACCCCATGCACAACTCCACCGGGGAAGGTGACAGACAGGATTTCTCTTGGTAGTTTTTACACTACCTTGGTAGGCAGCTGAAAGGCACCACAAAAGTTGTTCTACCTGCTTTCTGGGCTGAGATGGGGAACCGCTGAATTTTGGACTCGGCTGGTGACAAAATGTTCCAAACACACCCCATGCACAACTCCACCGGGGAAGGTGCCAGACAGGAGTTCTCCTGGTAGTTTTTACACTACCTTGGTAGGCATCTGAAAGACACCACAAAAGTTGTTCTACCTGCTTTCTGGGCTGAGATGGGGAATCGCTGAATTTTGGAGTCGGCCGGTGACAAAATGTTCCAAACACACCCCCTGCACAACTCCACCGGGGAAGGTGCCAGACAGGAGTTCTCCTGGTAGTTTTTACACTACCTTGGTAGGCAGCTGAAAGGCACCACAAAAGTTGTTCTACCTGCTTTCTGGGCTGAGATGGGGAACCGCTGAATTTTGGAGTCGGCCGGTGACAAAATGTTCCAAACACACCCCCTGCACAACTCCACCGGGGAAGGTGCCAGACAGGAGTTCTCCTGGTAGTTTTTACACTACCTTGGTAGGCATCTGAAAGACACGACAAAAGTTGTTCTACCTGCTTTCTGGGCTGAGATGGGGAACCGCTGAATTTTGGACTCGGCCGGTGACAAAATGTTCCAAACACACCCCCTGCACAACTCCACCGGGGAAGGTGACAGACAGGAGTTCTCTTGGTAGTTTTTACACTACCTTGGTAGGCAGCTGAAAGGCACCACAAAAGTTGTTCTACCTGCTTTCTGGGCTGAGATGGGGAACCGCTGAATTTTGGACTCGGCTGGTGACAAAATGTTCCAAACACACCCCATGCACAACTCCACCGGGGAAGGTGCCAGACAGGAGTTCTCCTGGTAGTTTTTACACTACCTTGGTAGGCAGCTGAAAGGCACCACAAAAGTTGTTCTTCCTGCTTTGTGGGCTGAGATGGGGAATCGCTGAATTTTGGAGTCGGCCGGTGACAAAATGTTCCAAACACACCCCATGCAAAACTCCACCGGGGAAGGTGCCAGACAGGAGTTCTCTTGGTAGTTTTTACATTGCTCCGGTAGGCATCTGAAAGACACCACAAAAGTTGTTCTACCTGCTTTCTGGGCTGAGATGGGGAATCGCTGAATTTTGGAGTCGGCCGGTGACAAAATGTTCCAAACACACCCCATGCACAACTCCACCGGGGAAGGTGCCAGACAGGAGTTCTCCTGGTAGTTTTTACACTACCTTGGTAGGCATTTGAAAGACACCACAAAAGTTGTTCTTCCTGCTTTCTGGGCTGAGATGGGGAACCGCTGAATTTTGGAGTCGGCCGGTGACAAAATGTTCCAAACACACCCCATGCACAACTCCACCGGGGAAGGTGCCAGACAGGAGTTCTCTTGGTAGTTTTTACACTACCTTGGTAGGCATTTGAAAGGCACCACAAAAGTTGTTCTACCTGCTTTCTGGGCTGAGATGGGGAAACGCTGAATTTTGGACTCGGCTGGTGACAAAATGTTCCAAACACACCCCATGCACAACTCCACCGGGGAAGGTGCCAGACAGGAGTTCTCCTGGTAGTTTTTACACTACCTTGGTAGGCAGCTGAAAGGCACCACAAAAGTTGTTCTACCTGCTTTCTGGGCTGAGATGGGGAATCGCTGAATTTTGGAGTCGGCCGGTGACAAAATGTTCCAAACACACCCCATGCACAACTCCACCGGGGAAGGTGCCAGACAGGAGTTCTCTTGGTAGTTTTTACACTACCTTGGTAGGCATCTGAAAGAAACCACAAAAGTTTTTCTACCTGCTTTCTGGGCTGAGATGGGGAACCGCTGAATTTTGGAGTCGGCTGGTGGCAAAATGTTCCAAACACACCCCCTGCACAACTCCACCGGGGAAGGTGCCAGACAGGAGTTCTCCTGGTAGTTTTTACATTGCTCCGGTAGGCATCTGAAAGACACCACAAAAGTTGTTCTACCTGCTTTGTGGGCTGAGATGGGGAACCGCTGAATTTTGGAGTCGGCCGTTGACAAAATGTTCCAAACACACCCCATGCACAACTCCACCGGGGAAGGTGCCAGACAGGAGTTCTCCTGGTAGTTTTTACACTACCTTGGTAGGCACCTGAAAGACACCACAAAAGTTGTTCTACCTGCTTTCTGGGCTGAGATGGGGAACCGCTGAATTTTGGAGTCGGCCGTTGACAAAATGTTCCAAACACACCCCATGCACAACTCCACCGGGGAAGGTGCCAGACAGGAGTTCTCTTGGTAGTTTTTACACTACCTTGGTAGGCATCTGAAAGACACCACAAAAGTTGTTCTACCTGCTTTGTGGGCTGAGATGGGGAATCGCTGAATTTTGGACTCGGCCGGTGACAAAATGTTCCAAACACACCCCATGCACAACTCCACCGGGGAAGGTGCCAGACAGGAGTTCTCTTGGTAGTTTTTACACTACCTTGGTAGGCATTTGAAAGGCACCACAAAAGTTGTTCTACCTGCTTTCTGGTCTGAGATGGGGAACCGCTGAATTTTGGACTCGGCCGGTGACAAAATGTTCCAAACACACCCCATGCACAACTCCACCGGGGAAGGTGACAGACAGGATTTCTCTTGGTAGTTTTTACACTACCTTGGTAGGCAGCTGAAAGGCACCACAAAAGTTGTTCTACCTGCTTTCTGGGCTGAGATGGGGAACCGCTGAATTTTGGACTCGGCTGGTGACAAAATGTTCCAAACACACCCCATGCACAACTCCACCGGGGAAGGTGCCAGACAGGAGTTCTCCTGGTAGTTTTTACACTACCTTGGTAGGCATCTGAAAGACACCACAAAAGTTGTTCTACCTGCTTTCTGGGCTGAGATGGGGAATCGCTGAATTTTGGACTCGGCCGGTGACAAAATGTTCCAAACACACCCCATGCACAACTCCACCGGGGAAGGTGCCAGACAGGAGTTCTCTTGGTAGTTTTTACACTACCTTGGTAGGCATCTGAAAGACACCACAAAAGTTGTTCTACCTGCTTTGTGGGCTGAGATGGGGAATCGCTGAATTTTGGACTCGGCCGGTGACAAAATGTTCCAAACACACCCCATGCAAAACTCCACCGGGGAAGGTGCCAGACAGGAGTTCTCCTGGTAGTTTTTACATTGCTCCGGTAGGCATCTGAAAGACACCACAAAAGTTGTTCTACCTGCTTTCTGGGCTGAGATGGGGAACCGCTGAATTTTGGAGTCGGCCGTTGACAAAATGTTCCAAACACACCCCATGCACAACTCCACCGGGGAAGGTGCCAGACAGGAGTTCTCCTGGTAGTTTTTACACTACCTTGGTAGGCATCTGAAAGACATCACAAAAGTTGTTCTACCTGCTTTCTGGGCTGAGATGGGGAAACGCTGAATTTTGGAGTCGGCTGGTGACAAAATGTTCCAAACACACCCCATGCACAACTCCACCGGGGAAGGTGCCAGACAGGAGTTCTCCTGGTAGTTTTTACACTACCTTGGTAGGCACCTGAAAGGCACCACAAAACTTGTTCTACCTGCTTTCTGGGCTGAGATGGGGAACCGCTGAATTTTGGAGTCGGCCGGTGACAAAATGTTCCGAACACACCCCATGCACAACTCCACTAGCGAAGGTGCCAGGGACGAGCTCTGTTGGTAGTTTTTACATTGCTCCGGTAGGCATCAAAAGGACACCACAAAAGTTGTTCTACCTGCTTTGTGGGCTGAGATGGGGAATCGCTGAATTTTGGACTCGGCCGGTGACAAAATGTTCCAAACACACCCCCTGCACAACTCCACCGGGGAAGGTGACAGACAGGAGTTCTCTTGGTAGTTTTTACACTACCTTGGTAGGCAGCTGAAAGGCACCACAAAAGTTGTTCTACCTGCTTTCTGGGCTGAGATGGGGAACCGCTGAATTTTGGACTCGGCCGGTGACAAAATGTTCCAAACACACCCCATGCACAACTCCACCGGGGAAGGTGACAGACAGGATTTCTCTTGGTAGTTTTTACACTACCTTGGTAGGCAGCTGAAAGGCACCACAAAAGTTGTTCTACCTGCTTTCTGGGCTGAGATGGGGAACCGCTGAATTTTGGACTCGGCTGGTGACAAAATGTTCCAAACACACCCCATGCACAACTCCACCGGGGAAGGTGCCAGACAGGAGTTCTCCTGGTAGTTTTTACACTACCTTGGTAGGCATCTGAAAGACACCACAAAAGTTGTTCTACCTGCTTTCTGGGCTGAGATGGGGAATCGCTGAATTTTGGACTCGGCCGGTGACAAAATGTTCCAAACACACCCCATGCACAACTCCACCGGGGAAGGTGCCAGACAGGAGTTCTCCTGGTAGTTTTTACACTACCTTGGTAGGCATCTGAAAGACACCACAAAAGTTGTTCTACCTGCTTTCTGGGCTGAGATGGGGAACCGCTGAATTTTGGAGTCGGCTGGTGACAAAATGTTCCAAACACACCCCATGCACAACTCCACCGGGGAAGGTGCCAGACAGGAGTTCTCTTGGTAGTTTTTACACTACCTTGGTAGGCATCTGAAAGACACCACAAAAGTTGTTCTACCTGCTTTCTGGGCTGAGATGGGGAATCGCTGAATTTTGGACTCGGCCGGTGACAAAATGTTCCAAACACACCCCATGCACAACTCCACCGGGGAAGGTGCCAGACAGGAGTTCTCCTGGTAGTTTTTACACTACCTTGGTAGGCAGCTGAAAGGCACCACAAAAGTTGTTCTACCTGCTTTCTGGGCTGAGATGGGGAATCGCTGAATTTTGGACTCGGCAGGTGACAAAATGTTCCAAACACACCCCCTGCACAACTCCACCGGGGAAGGTGCCAGACAGGAGTTCTCTTGGTAGTTTTTACACTACCTTGGTAGGCATTTGAAAGGCACCACAAAAGTTGTTCTACCTGCTTTCTGGGCTGAGATGGGGAAAAGCTGAATTTTGGAGTCGGCTGGTGACAAAATGTTCCAAACACACCCCATGCACAACTCCACCGGGGAAGGTGCCAGACAGGAGTTCTCCTGGTAGTTTTTACACTACCTTGGTAGGCAGCTGAAAGGCACCACAAAAGTTGTTCTTCCTGCTTTCTAGGCTGAGATGGGGAACCGCTGAATTTTGGAGTCGGCCGGTGACAAAATGTTCCAAACACACCCCATGCACAACTCCACCGGGGAAGGTGCCAGACAGGAGTTCTCTTAATAGTTTTTACACTACCTTGGTAGGCATCTGAAAGGCACCACAAAAGTTGTTCTACCTGCTTTCTGGGCTGAGATGGGGAACCGCTGAATTTTGGAGTCGGCCGTTGACAAAATGTTCCAAACACACCCCATGCACAACTCCACCGGGGAAGGTGCCAGACAGGAGTTCTCTTGGTAGTTTTTACACTACCTTGGTAGGCATTTGAAAGGCACCACAAAAGTTGTTCTACCTGCTTTCTGGGCTGAGATGGGGAACCGCTGAATTTTGGAGTCGGCCGTTGACAAAATGTTCCAAACACACCCCATGCACAACTCCACCGGGGAAGGTGCCAGACAGGAGTTCTCCTGGTAGTTTTTACACTACCTTGGTAGGCATCTGAAAGACACCACAAAAGTTGTTCTACCTGCTTTCTGGGCTGAGATGGGGAACCGCTGAATTTTGGACTTGGCTGGTGACAAAATGTTCCAAACACACCCCCTGCACAACTCCACCGGGGAAGGTGCCAGACAGGAGTTCTCCTGGTAGTTTTTACATTGCTCCGGTAGGCATCTGAAAGACACCACAAAAGTTGTTCTACCTGCTTTCTGGGCTGAGATGAGGAACAGCTGAATTTTGGAGTCGGCTGGTGGCAAAATGTTCCAAACACACCCCCTGCACAACTCCACCGGGGAAGGTGCCAGACAGGAGTTTTCTTGATAGATTTTACATTGCTCTGGTAGGCACCTCAAAGACACCACAAAACTCCTTCTACCTGCTTTCTGGGCTGAGATGGGGAAACGCTGAATTTTGGAGTCGGCCGTTGACAAAATGTTCCAAACACACCCCATGCACAACTCCACCGGGGAAGGTGCCAGACAGGAGTTCTCCTGGTAGTTTTTACACTACCTTGGTAGGCATCTGAAAGACACCACAAAAGTTGTTCTACCTGCTTTCTGGGCTGAGATGGGGAACCGCTGAATTTTGGAGTCGGCCGTTGACAAAATGTTCCAAACACACCCCATGCACAACTCCACCGGGGAAGGTGCCAGACAGGAGTTCTCTTGGTAGTTTTTACACTACCTTGGTAGGCATCTGAAAGACACCACAAAAGTTGTTCTACCTGCTTTCTGGGCTGAGATGGGGAATCGCTGAATTTTGGACTCGGCCGGTGACAAAATGTTCCAAACACACCCCCTGCACAACTCCACCGGGGAAGGTGCCAGACAGGAGTTCTCTTGGTAGTTTTTACACTACCTTGGTAGGCAGCTGAAAGGCACCACAAAAGTTGTTCTACCTGCTTTCTGGGCTGAGATGGGGAATCGCTGAATTTTGGACTCGGCAGGTGACAAAATGTTCCAAACACACCCCCTGCACAACTCCACCGGGGAAGGTGCCAGACAGGAGTTCTCTTGGTAGTTTTTACACTACCTTGGTAGGCATTTGAAAGGCACCACAAAAGTTGTTCTACCTGCTTTCTGGGCTGAGATGGGGAAAAGCTGAATTTTGGAGTCGGCTGGTGACAAAATGTTCCAAACACACCCCATGCACAACTCCACCGGGGAAGGTGCCAGACAGGAGTTCTCCTGGTAGTTTTTACACTACCTTGGTAGGCAGCTGAAAGGCACCACAAAAGTTGTTCTTCCTGCTTTCTAGGCTGAGATGGGGAACCGCTGAATTTTGGAGTCGGCCGGTGACAAAATGTTCCAAACACACCCCATGCACAACTCCACCGGGGAAGGTGCCAGACAGGAGTTCTCTTAATAGTTTTTACACTACCTTGGTAGGCATCTGAAAGGCACCACAAAAGTTGTTCTACCTGCTTTCTGGGCTGAGATGGGGAATCGCTGAATTTTGGAGTCGGCCGGTGACAAAATGTTCCAAACACACCCCATGCACAACTCCACCGGGGAAGGTGCCAGACAGGAGTTCTCTTGGTAGTTTTTACACTACCTTGGTAGGCATTTGAAAGGCACCACAAAAGTTGTTCTACCTGCTTTCTGGGCTGAGATGGGGAACCGCTGAATTTTGGAGTCGGCCGTTGACAAAATGTTCCAAACACACCCCATGCACAACTCCACCGGGGAAGGTGCCAGACAGGAGTTCTCCTGGTAGTTTTTACACTACCTTGGTAGGCATCTGAAAGACACCACAAAAGTTGTTCTACCTGCTTTCTGGGCTGAGATGGGGAACCGCTGAATTTTGGAGTCGGCTGGTGGCAAAATGTTCCAAACACACCCCCTGCACAACTCCACCGGGGAAGGTGCCAGACAGGAGTTCTCCTGGTAGTTTTTACATTGCTCCGGTAGGCATCTGAAAGACACCACAAAAGTTGTTCTACCTGCTTTCTGGGCTGAGATGAGGAACAGCTGAATTTTGGAGTCGGCTGGTGGCAAAATGTTCCAAACACACCCCATGCACAACTCCACCGGGGAAGGTGCCAGACAGGAGTTTTCTTGATAGATTTTACATTGCTCTGGTAGGCACCTCAAAGACACCACAAAACTCCTTCTACCTGCTTTCTGGGCTGAGATGGGGAACCGCTGAATTTTGGAGTCGGCCGTTGACAAAATGTTCCAAACACACCCCATGCACAACTCCACCGGGGAAGGTGCCAGACAGGAGTTCTCTTGGTAGTTTTTACACTACCTTGGTAGGCATCTGAAAGACACCACAAAAGTTGTTCTACCTGCTTTGTGGGCTGAGATGGGGAATCGCTGAATTTTGGACTCGGCCGGTGACAAAATGTTCCAAACACACCCCATGCACAACTCCACCGGGGAAGGTGACAGACAGGAGTTCTCTTGGTAGTTTTTACACTACCTTGGTAGGCATTTGAAAGGCACCACAAAAGTTGTTCTACCTGCTTTCTGGGCTGAGATGGGGAACCGCTGAATTTTGGACTCGGCTGGTGACAAAATGTTCCAAACACACCCCATGCACAACTCCACCGGGGAAGGTGCCAGACAGGAGTTCTCCTGGTAGTTTTTACACTACCTTGGTAGGCATCTGAAAGGCACCACAAAAGTTGTTCTTCCTGCTTTGTGGGCTGAGATGGGGAATCGCTGAATTTTGGACTCGGCCAGTGACAAAATGTTCCAAACACACCCCATGCAAAACTCCACCGGGGAAGGTGCCAGACAGGAGTTCTCTTGGTAGTTTTTACATTGCTCCGGTAGGCATCTGAAAGACACCACAAAAGTTGTTCTACCTGCTTTCTGGGCTGAGATGGGGAATCGCTGAATTTTGGAGTCGGCCGGTGACAAAATGTTCCAAACACACCCCCTGCACAACTCCACCGGGGAAGGTGCCAGACAGGAGTTCTCCTGGTAGTTTTTACACTACCTTGGTAGGCATTTGAAAGGCACCACAAAAGTTGTTCTTCCTGCTTTCTGGGCTGAGATGGGGAACCGCTGAATTTTGGAGTCGGCCGGTGACAAAATGTTCCAAACACACCCCATGCACAACTCCACCGGGGAAGGTGCCAGACAGGAGTTCTCCTGGTAGTTTTTACACTACCTTGGTAGGCATTTGAAAGGCACCACAAAACTCCTTCTACCTGCTTTCTGGGCTGAGATGGGGAACCGCTGAATTTTGGACTCGGCCAGTGACAAAATGTTCCAAACACACCCCATGCACAACTCCACCGGGGAAGGTGCCAGACAGGAGTTCTCCTGGTAGTTTTTACACTACCTTGGTAGGCATCTGAAAGACACCACAAAAGTTGTTCTACCTGCTTTCTGGGCTGAGATGGGGAACCGCTGAATTTTGGAGTCGGCCGGTGACAAAATGTTCCAAAGACACCCCATGCACAACTCCACCGGGGAAGGTGCCAGACAGGAGTTCTCCTGGTAGTTTTTACACTACCTTGGTAGGCATCTGAAAGACACCACAAAAGTTGTTCTACCTGCTTTCTGGGCTGAGATGGGGAAACGCTGAATTTTGGACTCGGCCGGTGACAAAATGTTCCAAACACACCCCCTGCAAAACTCCACCGGGGAAGGTGCCAGACAAGCGTTCTCTTGATAGTTTTTACACTACCTTGGTAGGCATCTAAAAGACACCACAAAAGATGTTCTACCTGCTTTCTGGGCTGAGATGGGGAACCGCTGAATTTTGGAGTCGGCCGGTGACAAAATGTTCCAAACACACCCCCTGCACAACTCCACCGGGGAAGGTGCCAGACAGGAGTTCTCCTGTAGTTTTTACATTGCTCCGGTAGGCATCTGAAAGACACCACAAAAGTTGTTCTACCTGCTTTCTGGGCTGAGATGGGGAATCGCTGAATTTTGGAGTCGGCCGGTGACAAAATGTTCCAAACACACCCCATGCACAACTCCACCGGGGAAGGTGCCAGACAGGAGTTCTCCTGGTAGTTTTTACATTGCTCCGGTAGGCACCTGAAAGACACCACAAAAGTTGTTCTACCTGCTTTCTGGGCTGAGATGGGGAACCGCTGAATTTTGGACTCGGCTGGTGGCAAAATGTTCCAAACACACCCCATGCACAACTCCACCGGGGAAGGTGCCAGACAGGAGTTCTCCTGGTAGTTTTTACATTGCTCCGGTAGGCAGCTGAAAGACACCACAAAAGTTGTTCTACCTGCTTTGTGGGCTGAGATGGGGAACAGCTGAATTTTGGACTCGGCCGGTGACAAAATGTTCCAAAGACACCCCATGCACAACTCCACCGGGGAATGTGCCAGACAAGCGTTCTCTTGATAGTTTTTACACTACCTTGGTAGGCATCTGAAAGACACCACAAAAGTTGTTCTACCTGCTTTCTGGGCTGAGATGGGGAACCGCTGAATTTTGGACTCGGCCGGTGACAAAATGTTCCAAAGACACCCCATGCACAACTCCACTAGCGAAGGTGCCAGGGACGAGCTCTGTTGGTAGTTTTTACATTGCTCCGGTAGGCATCAAAAGGACACCACAAAAGTTGTTCTACCTGCTTTCTGGGCTGAGATGGGGAATCGCTGAATTTTGGAGTCGGCCGGTGACAAAATGTTCCAAACACACCCCCTGCAAAACTCCACCGGGGAAGGTGCCAGACAAGCGTTCTCTTGATAGTTTTTACACTACCTTGGTAGGCATCTAAAAGACACCACAAAAGATGTTCTACCTGCTTTCTGGGCTGAGATGGGGAACCGCTGAATTTTGGAGTCGGCCTGGTGACAAAATGTTCCAAACACACCCCCTGCACAACTCCACCGGGGAAGGTGCCAGACAGGAGTTCTCCTGGTAGATTTTACACTACCTTGGTAGGGAGCTGAAAGGCAGCACAAAAGTTGTTCTACCTGCTTTCTGGGCTGAGATGGGGAAACGCTGAATTTTGGAGTCGGCCGGTGACAAAATGTTCCAAAGACACCCCATGCACAACTCCACCGGGGAAGGTGCCAGACAGGAGTTCTCTTAGAAGTTTTTACACTACCTTGGTAGGCAGCTGAAAGGCACCACAAAAGTTGTTCTACCTGCTTTCTGGGCTGAGATGGGGAACCGCTGAATTTTGGAGTCGGCCGGTGACAAAATGTTCCAAACACACCCAATGCACAACTCCACTAGCGAAGGTGCCAGACAGGAGTTCTCCTGGTAGTTTTTACACTACCTTGGTAGGCACCTGAAAGGCACCACAAAAGTTGTTCTACCTGCTTTCTGGGCTGAGATGGGGAACCGCTGAATTTTTGGACTCGGCCGGTGACAAAATGTTCCAAACACACCCCCTGCACAACTCCACCGGGGAAGGTGCCAGGCAGGAGTTCTCTTGGTAGTTTTTACACTACCTTGGTAGGCATTTGAATGACACCACAAAAGTTGTTCTACCTGCTTTCTGGGCTGAGATGGGGAACCGCTGGAATTTTGGACTCGGCTGGTGACAAAATATTCCGAACACACCCCATGCACAACTCCACCGGGGAAGGTGCCAGACAGGAGTTCTCCTGTAGTTTTTACATTGCTCCGGTAGGCATCTGAAAGACACCACAAAAGTTGTTCTACCTGCTTTCTGGGCTGAGATGGGGAATCGCTGAATTTTGGAGTCGGCCGGTGACAAAATGTTCCAAACACACCCCATGCACAACTCCACCGGGGAAGGTGCCAGACAGGAGTTCTCCTGGTAGTTTTTACATTGCTCCGGTAGGCACCTGAAAGACACCACAAAAGTTGTTCTACCTGCTTTCTGGGCTGAGATGGGGGAACCGCTGAATTTTGGGACTCGGCTGGTGGCAAAATGTTCCAAACACACCCCATGCACAACTCCACCGGGGAAGGTGCCAGACAGGAGTTCTCCTGGTAGTTTTTACATTGCTCCGGTAGGCAGCTGAAAGACACCACAAAAGTTGTTCTACCTGCTTTGTGGGCTGAGATGGGGAACAGCTGAATTTTGGACTCGGCCGGTGACAAAATGTTCCAAAGACACCCCATGCACAACTCCACCGGGGAATGTGCCAGACAAGCGTTCTCTTGATAGTTTTTTACACTACCTTGGTAGGCATCTGAAAGACACCACAAAAGTTGTTCTACCTGCTTTCTGGGCTGAGATGGGGAACCGCTGAATTTTGGACTCGGCCGGTGACAAAATGTTCCAAAGACACCCCATGCACAACTCCACTAGCGAAGGTGCCAGGGACGAGCTCTGTTGGTAGTTTTTACATTGCTCCGGTAGGCATCAAAAGGACACCACAAAAGTTGTTCTACCTGCTTTCTGGGCTGAGATGGGGAATCGCTGAATTTTGGAGTCGGCCGGTGACAAAATGTTCCAAAGACACCCCATGCACAACTCCACCGGGGAAGGTGCCAGGCAGGAGTTCTCTTGGTAGTTTTTACACTACCTTGGTAGGCATTTGAAAGGCACCACAAAAGTTGTTCTACCTGCTTTCTGGGCTGAGATGGGGAACCGCTGAATTTTGGAGTCGGCCGGTGACAAAATGTTCCAAACACACCCCCTGCACAACTCCACCGGGGAAGGTGCCAGACAGGAGTTCTCTTGGTAGATTTTACACTACCTTGGTAGGGAGCTGAAAGGCAGCACAAAAGTTGTTCTAACCTGCTTTCTGGGCTGAGATGGGGAATCGCTGAATTTGGACTCGGCCGGTGACAAAATGTTCCAAACACACCCCATGCACAACTCCACCGGGGAAGGTGCCAGGGACGAGCTCTGTTGGTAGTTTTTACATTGCTCCGGTAGGCATCAAAAGGACACCACAAAAGTTGTTCTACCTGCTTTCTGGGCTGAGATGGGGAACCGCTGAATTTTGGACTCGGGCCGGTGACAAAATGTTCCAAACACACCCCATGCACAACTCCACCGGGGGAAGGTGCCAGACAGGAGTTCTCTTGGTACGTTGTTTACACTACCTTGGTAGGCATTTGAAAGGCACCACAAAAGTTGTTCTACCTGCTTGTGGGCTGAGATGGGGAACAGCTGAATTTTGGACTCGGCCAGTGACAAAATGTTCCAAAGACACCCCATGCACAACTCCACCGGGGAAGGTGCCAGACAGGAGTTCTCCTGGTAGTTTTTACACTACCTTGGTAGGCATCTGAAAGGCACCACAAAAGTTGTTCTACCTGCTTTCTGGGCTGAGATGGGGGAATCGCTGAATTTTGGACTCGGCCGGTGACAAAATGTTCCAAACACACCCCATGCACAACTCCACCGGGGAAGGTGCCAGACAGGAGTTCTCTTGGTAGTTTTTACACTACCCCGGTAGGCAGCTGAAAGGCACCACAAAAGTTGTTCTACCTGCTTTCTGGGCTGAGATGGGGAACCGCTGAATTTTGGACTCGGCCGGTGACAAAATGTTCCAAACACACCCCATGCACAACTCCACCGGGGAAGGTGCCAGGCAGGAGTTCTCTTGGTAGTTTTTACACTACCTTGGTAGGCATCTGAAAGGCACCACAAAAGTTGTTCTACCTGCTTTCTGGGCTGAGATGGGGAATCGCTGAATTTTGGACTCGGCCGGTGACAAAATGTTCCAAACACACCCCCTGCACAACTCCACCGGGGAAGGTGCCAGACAGGAGTTCTCCTGGTAGTTTTTACATTGCTCCGGTAGGCATCTGAAAGACACCACAAAAGTTGTTCTACCTGCTTTCTGGGCTGAGATGGGGAACCGCTGAATTTTGGACTCGGCTGGTGACAAAATGTTCCAAACACACCCCATGCACAACTCCACCGGGGAAGGTGCCAGACAGGAGTTCTCCTGGTAGTTTTTACACTACCTTGGTAGGCATCTGAAAGACACCACAAAAGTTGTTCTACCTGCTTTCTGGGCTGAGATGGGGAACCGCTGAATTTTGGAGTCGGCTGGTGGCAAAATGTTCCAAACACACCCCCTGCACAACTCCACCGGGGAAGGTGCCAGACAGGAGTTCTCCTGGTAGTTTTTACATTGCTCCGGTAGGCATCTGAAAGACACCACAAAAGTTGTTCTACCTGCTTTCTGGGCTGAGATGAGGAACAGCTGAATTTTGGAGTCGGCTGGTGGCAAAATGTTCCAAACACACCCCATGCACAACTCCACCGGGGAAGGTGCCAGACAGGAGTTTTCTTGATAGATTTTACATTGCTCTGGTAGGCACCTCAAAGACACCACAAAACTCCTTCTACCTGCTTTCTGGGCTGAGATGGGGAATCGCTGAATTTTGGACTCGGCCGGTGACAAAATGTTCCAAACACACCCCATGCACAACTCCACCGGGGAAGGTGCCAGACAGGAGTTCTCTTAATAGTTTTTACACTACCTTGGTAGGCATCTGAAAGACACCACAAAAGTTGTTCTTCCTGCTTTCTGGGCTGAGATGGGGAACCGCTGAATTTTGGACTCGGCTTGTGACAAAATGTTCCAAACACACCCCATGCACAACTCCACCACGGAAGGTGCCAGACAGGAGTTCTCCTGGTAGTTTTTACATTGCTCCGGTAGGCATCTGAAAGATACCACAAAAGTTGTTCTACCTGCTTTCTGGGCTGAGATGGGGAAACGCTGAATTTTGGACTCCGCTGGTGACAAAATGTTCCAAACACACCCCCTGCACAACTCCACCGGGGAAGGTGCCAGACAGGAGTTCTCTTGATAGTTTTTACACTACCTTGGTAGGCACCTGAAAGACACCAGAAAACTTGTTCTACCTGCTTTCTGGGCTGAGATGGGGAACCGCTGAATTTTGGAGTCGGCCGGTGACAAAATGTTCCACAGACACCCCATGCACAACTCCACCGGGGAAGGTGCCAGGAACGAATTCTGTTGGTAGTTTTTACACTACCTTGGTAGGCAGCTGCAAGGCACCACAAAAGTTGTTCTACCTGCTTTCTGGGCTGAGATGGGGAACCGCTGAATTTTGGAGTCGGCTGGTGACAAAATGTTCCAAACACACCCCCTGCACAACTCCACCGGGGAAGGTGCCAGGCAGGAGTTCTCCTGGTAGTTTTTACATTGCTCCGGTAGGCATCTAAAAGACACCACAAAAGTTGTTGTACCTGCTTTCTGGGCTGAGATGGGGAACCGCTGAATTTTGGAGTCGGCTGGTGACAAAATGTTCCAAACACACCCCATGCACAACTCCACCGGGGAAGGTGCCAGACAGGAGTTTTCTTGATAGATTTTACATTGCTCTGGTAGGCACCTCAAAGACACCACAAAACTCCTTCTACCTGCTTTCTGGGCTGAGATGGGGAACAGCTGAATTTTGGACTCGGCCGGTGACAAAATGTTCCAAAGACACCCCATGCACAACTCCACCGGGGAAGGTGCCAGACAGGAGTTCTCTTAATAGTTTTTACACTACCTTGGTAGGCATCTGAAAGGCACCACAAAAGTTGTTCTACCTGCTTTGTGGGCTGAGATGGGGAACAGCTGAATTTTGGACTCGGCTGGTGACAAAATTTTAATAAATACACCCCATGCACAACTCCACTAGCGAAGGTGCCAGGAACGAATTCTGTTGGTAGTTTTTACATTGCTCCGGTAGGCAGCTGAAAGGCACAAGAAAAGTTGTTGTACCTGCTTTCTGGGCTGAGATGGGGAACCGCTGAATTTTGGACTCGGCTGGTGACAAAATGTTCCAAAGACACCCCATGCACAACTCCACCGGGGAAGGTGCCAGACAGGAGTTCTCTTGGTAGATTTTACACTACCTTGGAAGGCATCTGAAAGGCACCACAAAAGTTGTTCTACCTGCTTTCTGGGCTGAGATGAGGAACAGCTGAATTTTGGAGCGGCTGGTGGCAAAATGTTCCAAACACACCCCATGCACAACTCCACCGGGGAAGGTGCCAGACAGGAGTTTTCTTGATAGATTTTACATTGCTCTGGTAGGCACCTCAAAGACACCACAAAACTCCTTCTACCTGCTTTCTGGGCTGAGATGGGGAACCGCTGAATTTTGGAGTCGGCTGGTGACAAAATGTTCCAAAGACACCCCATGCACAACTCCACCGGGGAAGGTGCCAGACAGGAGTTCTCTTAATAGTTTTTACACTACCTTGGTAGGCACCTGAAAGACACCACAAAAGTTGTTCTACCTGCTTTCTGGGCTGAGATGGGGAACCGCTGAATTTTGGACTCCGCTGGTGACAAAATGTTCCAAACACACCCCCTGCACAACTCCACCGGGGAAGGTGCCAGGCAGGAGTTCTCTTGGTAGTTTTTACATTGCTCCGGTAGGCATCTGAAAGATACCACAAAAGTTGTTCTACCTGCTTTCTGGGCTGAGATGGGGAACCGCTGAATTTTGGACTCCGCTGGTGACAAAATGTTCCAAACACACCCTATGCACAACTCCACCGGGGAAGGTGCCAGACAAGAGTTCTCTTGATAGTTTTTACACTACCTTGGTAGGCAGCTGAAAGGCACCAGAAAACTTGTTCTACCTGCTTTCTGGGCTGAGATGGGGAACCGCTGAATTTTGGAGTCGGCCGGTGACAAAATGTTCCACAGACACCCCATGCACAACTCCACCGGGGAAGGTGCCAGGAACGAATTCTGTTGGTAGTTTTTACACTACCTTGGTAGGCAGCTGCAAGGCACAAGAAAAGTTGTTCTACCTGCTTTCTGGGCTGAGATGGGGAAACGCTGAATTTTGGAGTCGGCCGGTGACAAAATGTTCCAAACACACCCCCTGCACAACTCCACCCGGGAAGGTGCCAGACAGGAGTTCTCCTGGTAGATTTTACACTACCTTGGTAGGGAGCTGAAAGGCAGCACAAAAGTTGTTCTACCTGCTTTCTGGGCTGAGATGGGGAGTCGCTGAATTTTGGACTCGGCCGGTGACAAAATGTTCCAAAGACACCCCATGCACAACTCCACCGGGGAAGGTGCCAGACAGGAGTTCTCTTAGTAGTTTTTACACTACCTTGGTAGGCAGCTGAAAGGCACCACAAAAGTTGTTCTACCTGCTTTCTGGGCTGAGATGGGGAACCGCTGAATTTTGGAGTCGGCCGGTGACAAAATGTTCCAAACATACCCAATGCACAACTCCACTAGCGAAGGTGCCAGACAGGAGTTCTCCTGGTAGTTTTTACACTACCTTGGTAGGCACCTGAAAGGCACCACAAAAGTTGTTCTACCTGCTTTCTGGGCTGAGATGGGGAACCGCTGAATTTTTGGACTCGGCCGGTGACAAAATGTTCCAAACACACCCCCTGCACAACTCCACCGGGGAAGGTGCCAGGCAGGAGTTCTCTTAATAGTTTTTACACTACCTTGGTAGGCATTTGAATGACACCACAAAAGTTGTTCTACCTGCTTTCTGGGCTGAGATGGGGAACCGCTGAATTTTTGGACTCGGCTGGTGACAAAATATTCCGAACACACCCCATGCACAACTCCACCGGGGAAGGTGCCAGACAGGAGTTCTCCTGTAGTTTTTACATTGCTCCGGTAGGCATCTGAAAGACACCACAAAAGTTGTTCTACCTGCTTTCTGGGCTGAGATGGGGAAACGCTGAATTTTGGAGTCGGCCGGTGACAAAATGTTCCAAACACACCCCCCTGCACAACTCCACCGGGGAAGGTGCCAGACAGGAGTTCTCCTGGTAGTTTTTACATTGCTCCGGTAGGCACCTGAAAGACACCACAAAAGTTGTTCTACCTGCTTTCTGGGCTGAGATGGGGAACCGCTGAATTTTGGACTCGGCTGGTGACAAAATGTTCCGAACACACCCCCTGCACAACTCCACCGGGGAAGGTGCCAGACAGGAGTTCTCCTGGTAGTTTTTACATTGCTCCGGTAGGCAGCTGAAAGACACCACAAAAGTTGTTCTACCTGCTTTCTGGGCTGAGATGGGGAATCGCTGAATTTTGGACTCGGCCGGTGACAAAATGTTCCAAAGACACCCCATGCACAACTCCACCGGGGAATGTGCCAGACAAGCGTTCTCTTGATAGTTTTTACACTACCTTGGTAGGCATCTGAAAGACACCACAAAAGTTGTTCTACCTGCTTTCTGGGCTGAGATGGGGAACCGCTGAATTTTGGACTCGGCCGGTGACAAAATGTTCCAAAGACACCCCATGCACAACTCCACTAGCGAAGGTGCCAGGGACGAGCTCTGTTGGTAGTTTTTACATTGCTCCGGTAGGCATCAAAAGGACACCACAAAAGTTGTTCTACCTGCTTTCTGGGCTGAGATGGGGAATCGCTGAATTTTGGAGTCGGCCGGTGACAAAATGTTCCAAAGACACCCCATGCACAACTCCACCGGGGAAGGTGCCAGGCAGGAGTTCTCTTGGTAGTTTTTACACTACCTTGGTAGGCATTTGAAAGGCACCACAAAAGTTGTTCTACCTGCTTTCTGGGCTGAGATGGGGAACCGCTGAATTTTGGACTCGGCCGGTGACAAAATGTTCCAAACACACCCCCTGCACAACTCCACCGGGGAAGGTGCCAGACAGGAGTTCTCTTGGTAGATTTTACACTACCTTGGTAGGGAGCTGAAAGGCAGCACAAAAGTTGTTCTACCTGCTTTCTGGGCTGAGATGGGGAATCGCTGAATTTTGGACTCGGCCGGTGACAAAATGTTCCAAACACACCCCCTGCACAACTCCACCGGGGAAGGTGCCAGACAGGAGTTCTCCTGGTAGTTTTTACACTACCTTGGTAGGCACCTGAAAGGCACCACCAAAGTTGTTCTACCTGCTTTCTGGGCTGAGATGGGGAACCGCTGAATTTTGGAGTCGGCCGGTGACAAAATGTTCCGAACACACCCCATGCACAACTCCACTAGCGAAGGTGCCAGGGACGAGCTCTGTTGGTAGTTTTTACATTGCTCCGGTAGGCATCAAAAGGACACCACAAAAGTTGTTCTACCTGCTTTCTGGGCTGAGATGGGGAACCGCTGAATTTTGGACTCGGCCGGTGACAAAATGTTCCAAACACACCCCATGCACAACTCCACCGGGGAAGGTGCCAGACAGGAGTTCTCTTGGTAGTTTTTACACTACCTTGGTAGGCATTTGAAAGGCACCACAAAAGTTGTTCTACCTGCTTTCTGGGCTGAGATGGGGAACCGCTGAATTTTGGACTCGGCCGGTGACAAAATGTTCCAAAGACACCCCATGCACAACTCCACCGGGGAAGGTGCCAGACAGGAGTTCTCCTGGTAGTTTTTACACTACCTTGGTAGGCACCTGAAAGGCACCACAAAAGTTGTTCTACCTGCTTTCTGGGCTGAGATGGGGAACCGCTGAATTTTGGACTCGGCCGGTGACAAAATGTTCCAAACACACCCCATGCACAACTCCACCGGGGAAGGTGCCAGACAGGAGTTCTCTTGGTAGTTTTTACACTACCCCGGTAGGCAGCTGAAAGGCACCACAAAAGTTGTTCTACCTGCTTTCTGGGCTGAGATGGGGAACCGCTGAATTTTGGACTCGGCCGGTGACAAAATGTTCCAAACACACCCCATGCACAACTCCACCGGGGAAGGTGCCAGGCAGGAGTTCTCTTGGTAGTTTTTACACTACCTTGGTAGGCATCTGAAAGGCACCACAAAAGTTGTTCTACCTGCTTTCTGGGCTGAGATGGGGAATCGCTGAATTTTGGACTCGGCCGGTGACAAAATGTTCCAAACACACCCCCTGCACAACTCCACCGGGGAAGGTGCCAGACAGGAGTTCTCCTGGTAGTTTTTACATTGCTCCGGTAGGCATCTGAAAGACACCACAAAAGTTGTTCTACCTGCTTTCTGGGCTGAGATGGGGAACCGCTGAATTTTGGAGTCGGCTGGTGGCAAAATGTTCCAAACACACCCCATGCACAACTCCACCACGGAAGGTGCCAGACAGGAGTTTTCTTGATAGATTTTACATTGCTCTGGTAGGCACCTCAAAGACACCACAAAACTCCTTCTACCTGCTTTCTGGGCTGAGATGGGGAATCGCTGAATTTTGGACTCGGCCGGTGACAAAATGTTCCAAACACACCCCATGCACAACTCCACCGGGGAAGGTGCCAGACAGGAGTTCTCTTAATAGTTTTTACACTACCTTGGTAGGCATCTGAAAGACACCACAAAAGTTGTTCTTCCTGCTTTCTGGGCTGAGATGGGGAACAGCTGAATTTTGGACTCGGCTGGTGACAAAATGTTCCAAACACACCCCCTGCACAACTCCACCACGGAAGGTGCCAGACAGGAGTTCTCCTGGTAGTTTTTACATTGCTCCGGTAGGCATCTGAAAGATACCACAAAAGTTGTTCTACCTGCTTTCTGGGCTGAGATGGGGAAACGCTGAATTTTGGACTCCGCTGGTGACAAAATGTTCCAAACACACCCCCTGCACAACTCCACCGGGGAAGGTGCCAGACAGGAGTTCTCTTGATAGTTTTTACACTACCTTGGTAGGCACCTGAAAGACACCAGAAAACTTGTTCTACCTGCTTTCTGGGCTGAGATGGGGAACCGCTGAATTTTGGAGTCGGCCGGTGACAAAATGTTCCACAGACACCCCATGCACAACTCCACCGGGGAAGGTGCCAGGAACGAATTCTGTTGGTAGTTTTTACACTACCTTGGTAGGCAGCTGCAAGGCACCACAAAAGTTGTTCTACCTGCTTTCTGGGCCGAGATGGGGAACCGCTGAATTTTGGAGTCGGCTGGTGACAATATGTTCCAAACACACCCCCTGCACAACTCCACCGGGGAAGGTGCCAGGCAGGAGTTCTCCTGGTAGTTTTTACATTGCTCCGGTAGGCATCTAAAAGACACCACAAAAGTTGTTGTACCTGCTTTCTGGGCTGAGATGGGGAACCGCTGAATTTTGGAGTCGGCTGGTGACAAAATGTTCCAAACACACCCCATGCACAACTCCACCGGGGAAGGTGCCAGACAGGAGTTTTCTTGATAGATTTTACATTGCTCTGGTAGGCACCTCAAAGACACCACAAAACTCCTTCTACCTGCTTTCTGGGCTGAGATGGGGAACAGCTGAATTTTGGACTCGGCCGGTGACAAAATGTTCCAAAGACACCCCATGCACAACTCCACCGGGGAAGGTGCCAGACAGGAGTTCTCTTAATAGTTTTTACACTACCTTGGTAGGGAGCTGAAAGGCACCACAAAAGTTGTTCTACCTGCTTTGTGGGCTGAGATGGGGAACAGCTGAATTTTGGACTCGGCTGGTGACAAAATTTTAATAAATACACCCCATGCACAACTCCACTAGCGAAGGTGCCAGGAACGAATTCTGTTGGTAGTTTTTACATTGCTCCGGTAGGCAGCTGAAAGGCACAAGAAAAGTTGTTGCACCTGCTTTCTGGGCTGAGATGGGGAACCGCTGAATTTTGGACTCGGCTGGTGACAAAATGTTCCAAAGACACCCCATGCACAACTCCACCGGGGAAGGTGCCAGACAGGAGTTCTCTTGGTAGATTTTACACTACCTTGGAAGGCATCTGAAAGGCACCACAAAAGTTGTTCTACCTGCTTTCTGGGCTGAGATGAGGAACAGCTGAATTTTGGACTCGGCTGGTGGCAAAATGTTCCAAACACACCCCATGCACAACTCCACCGGGGAAGGTGCCAGACAGGAGTTTTCTTGATAGATTTTACATTGCTCTGGTAGGCACCTCAAAGACACCACAAAACTCCTTCTACCTGCTTTCTGGGCTGAGATGGGGAACCGCTGAATTTTGGAGTCGGCTGGTGACAAAATGTTCCAAAGACACCCCATGCACAACTCCACCGGGGAAGGTGCCAGACAGGAGTTCTCTTGATAGTTTTTACACTACCTTGGTAGGCAGCTGAAAGACACCACAAAAGTTGTTCTACCTGCTTTCTGGGCTGAGATGGGGAACCGCTGAATTTTGGACTCCGCTGGTGACAAAATGTTCCAAACACACCCCCTGCACAACTCCACCGGGGAAGGTGCCAGGCAGGAGTTCTCTTGGTAGTTTTTACATTGCTCCGGTAGGCATCTGAAAGATACCACAAAAGTTGTTCTACCTGCTTTCTGGGCTGAGATGGGGAACCGCTGAATTTTGGACTCTGCTGGTGACAAAATGTTCCAAACACACCCTATGCACAACTCCACCGGGGAAGGTGCCAGACAAGAGTTCTCTTGATAGTTTTTACACTACCTTGGTAGGCAGCTGAAAGGCACCAGAAAACTTGTTCTACCTGCTTTCTGGGCTGAGATGGGGAACCGCTGAATTTTGGAGTCGGCCGGTGACAAAATGTTCCACAGACACCCCATGCACAACTCCACCGGGGAAGGTGCCAGGAACGAATTCTGTTGGTAGTTTTTACACTACCTTGGTAGGCAGCTGCAAGGCACAAGAAAAGTTGTTCTACCTGCTTTCTGGGCTGAGATGGGGAACCGCTGAATTTTGGAGTCGGCCGGTGACAAAATGTTCCAAACACACCCCCTGCACAACTCCACCGGGGAAGGTGCCAGACAGGAGTTCTCCTGGTAGATTTTACACTACCTTGGTAGGCAGCTGAAAGGCAGCACAAAAGTTGTTCTACCTGCTTTCTGGGCTGAGATGGGGAAACGCTGAATTTTGGACTCGGCCGGTGACAAAATGTTCCAAAGACACCCCATGCACAACTCCACCGGGGAAGGTGCCAGACAGGAGTTCTCTTAGTAGTTTTTACACTACCTTGGTAGGCAGCTGAAAGACACGACAAAAGTTGTTCTACCTGCTTTCTGGGCTGAGATGGGGAACCGCTGAATTTTGGACTCGGCCGGTGACAAAATGTTCCAAACACACCCCATGCACAACTCCACCGGGGAAGGTGCCAGGCAGGAGTTCTCTTGGTAGTTTTTACACTACCTTGGTAGGCATCTGAAAGGCACCACAAAAGTTGTTCTACCTGCTTTCTGGGCTGAGATGGGGAATCGCTGAATTTTGGACTCGGCCGGTGACAAAATGTTCCAAACACACCCCCTGCACAACTCCACCGGGGAAGGTGCCAGACAGGAGTTCTCCTGGTAGTTTTTACATTGCTCCGGTAGGCATCTGAAAGACACCACAAAAGTTGTTCTACCTGCTTTCTGGGCTGAGATGGGGAACCGCTGAATTTTGGACTCGGCTGGTGACAAAATGTTCCAAACACACCCCATGCACAACTCCACCGGGGAAGGTGCCAGAGAGGAGTTTTCTTGATAGATTTTACATTGCTCTGGTAGGCACCTCAAAGACACCACAAAACTCCTTCTACCTGCTTTCTGGGCTGAGATGGGGAATCGCTGAATTTTGGACTCGGCCGGTGACAAAATGTTCCAAACACACCCCATGCACAACTCCACCGGGGAAGGTGCCAGACAGGAGTTCTCTTAATAGTTTTTACACTACCTTGGTAGGCATCTGAAAGACACCACAAAAGTTGTTCTTCCTGCTTTCTGGGCTGAGATGGGGAACAGCTGAATTTTGGACTCGGCTGGTGACAAAATGTTCCAAACACACCCCCTGCACAACTCCACCACGGAAGGTGCCAGACAGGAGTTCTCCTGGTAGTTTTTACATTGCTCCGGTAGGCATCTGAAAGATACCACAAAAGTTGTTCTACCTGCTTTCTGGGCTGAGATGGGGAAACGCTGAATTTTGGACTCCGCTGGTGACAAAATGTTCCAAACACACCCCCTGCACAACTCCACCGGGGAAGGTGCCAGACAGGAGTTCTCTTGATAGTTTTTACACTACCTTGGTAGGCACCTGAAAGACACCAGAAAACTTGTTCTACCTGCTTTCTGGGCTGAGATGGGGAACCGCTGAATTTTGGAGTCGGCCGGTGACAAAATGTTCCACAGACACCCCATGCACAACTCCACCGGGGAAGGTGCCAGGAACGAATTCTGTTGGTAGTTTTTACACTACCTTGGTAGGCAGCTGCAAGGCACCACAAAAGTTGTTCTACCTGCTTTCTGGGCTGAGATGGGGAACCGCTGAATTTTGGAGTCGGCTGGTGACAAAATGTTCCAAACACACCCCCTGCACAACTCCACCGGGGAAGGTGCCAGGCAGGAGTTCTCCTGGTAGTTTTTACATTGCTCCGGTAGGCATCTAAAAGACACCACAAAAGTTGTTGTACCTGCTTTCTGGGCTGAGATGGGGAACCGCTGAATTTTGGAGTCGGCTGGTGACAAAATGTTCCAAACACACCCCATGCACAACTCCACCGGGGAAGGTGCCAGACAGGAGTTTTCTTGATAGATTTTACATTGCTCTGGTAGGCACCTCAAAGACACCACAAAACTCCTTCTACCTGCTTTCTGGGCTGAGATGGGGAACAGCTGAATTTTGGACTCGGCCGGTGACAAAATGTTCCAAAGACACCCCATGCACAACTCCACCGGGGAAGGTGCCAGACAGGAGTTCTCTTAATAGTTTTTACACTACCTTGGTAGGGAGCTGAAAGGCACCACAAAAGTTGTTCTACCTGCTTTGTGGGCTGAGATGGGGAACAGCTGAATTTTGGACTCGGCTGGTGACAAAATTTTAATAAATACACCCCATGCACAACTCCACTAGCGAAGGTGCCAGGAACGAATTCTGTTGGTAGTTTTTACATTGCTCCGGTAGGCAGCTGAAAGGCACAAGAAAAGTTGTTGTACCTGCTTTCTGGGCTGAGATGGGGAACCGCTGAATTTTGGACTCGGCTGGTGACAAAATGTTCCAAAGACACCCCATGCACAACTCCACCGGGGAAGGTGCCAGACAGGAGTTCTCTTGGTAGATTTTACACTACCTTGGAAGGCAGCTGAAAGGCACCACAAAAGTTGTTCTACCTGCTTTCTGGGCTGAGATGAGGAACAGCTGAATTTTGGACTCGGCTGGTGGCAAAATGTTCCAAACACACCCCATGCACAACTCCACCGGGGAAGGTGCCAGACAGGAGTTTTCTTGATAGATTTTACATTGCTCTGGTAGGCACCTCAAAGACACCACAAAACTCCTTCTACCTGCTTTCTGGGCTGAGATGGGGAACCGCTGAATTTTGGAGTCGGCTGGTGACAAAATGTTCCAAAGACACCCCATGCACAACTCCACCGGGGAAGGTGCCAGACAGGAGTTCTCTTGATAGTTTTTACACTACCTTGGTAGGCAGCTGAAAGACACCACAAAAGTTGTTCTACCTGCTTTCTGGGCTGAGATGGGGAACCGCTGAATTTTGGACTCCGCTGGTGACAAAATGTTCCAAACACACCCCCTGCACAACTCCACCGGGGAAGGTGCCAGGCAGGAGTTCTCTTGGTAGTTTTTACATTGCTCCGGTAGGCATCTGAAAGATACCACAAAAGTTGTTCTACCTGCTTTCTGGGCTGAGATGGGGAACCGCTGAATTTTGGACTCTGCTGGTGACAAAATGTTCCAAACACACCCTATGCACAACTCCACCGGGGAAGGTGCCAGACAAGAGTTCTCTTGATAGTTTTTACACTACCTTGGTAGGCAGCTGAAAGGCACCAGAAAACTTGTTCTACCTGCTTTCTGGGCTGAGATGGGGAACCGCTGAATTTTGGAGTCGGCCGGTGACAAAATGTTCCACAGACACCCCATGCACAACTCCACCGGGGAAGGTGCCAGGAACGAATTCTGTTGGTAGTTTTTACACTACCTTGGTAGGCAGCTGCAAGGCACAAGAAAAGTTGTTCTACCTGCTTTCTGGGCTGAGATGGGGAACCGCTGAATTTTGGAGTCGGCCGGTGACAAAATGTTCCAAACACACCCCCTGCACAACTCCACCGGGGAAGGTGCCAGACAGGAGTTCTCCTGGTAGATTTTACACTACCTTGGTAGGCAGCTGAAAGACACCACAAAAGTTGTTCTACCTGCTTTCTGGGCTGAGATGGGGAAACGCTGAATTTTGGACTCGGCCGGTGACAAAATGTTCCAAAGACACCCCATGCACAACTCCACCGGGGAAGGTGCCAGACAGGAGTTCTCTTAGTAGTTTTTACACTACCTTGGTAGGCAGCTGAAAGACACGACAAAAGTTGTTCTACCTGCTTTCTGGGCTGAGATGGGGAACCGCTGAATTTTGGACTCGGCCGGTGACAAAATGTTCCAAACACACCCCATGCACAACTCCACCGGGGAAGGTGCCAGGCAGGAGTTCTCTTGGTAGTTTTTACACTACCTTGGTAGGCATCTGAAAGGCACCACAAAAGTTGTTCTACCTGCTTTCTGGGCTGAGATGGGGAATCGCTGAATTTTGGACTCGGCCGGTGACAAAATGTTCCAAACACACCCCCTGCACAACTCCACCGGGGAAGGTGCCAGACAGGAGTTCTCCTGGTAGTTTTTACATTGCTCCGGTAGGCATCTGAAAGACACCACAAAAGTTGTTCTACCTGCTTTCTGGGCTGAGATGGGGAACCGCTGAATTTTGGACTCGGCTGGTGACAAAATGTTCCAAACACACCCCATGCACAACTCCACCGGGGAAGGTGCCAGAGAGGAGTTTTCTTGATAGATTTTACATTGCTCTGGTAGGCACCTCAAAGACACCACAAAACTCCTTCTACCTGCTTTCTGGGCTGAGATGGGGAATCGCTGAATTTTGGACTCGGCCGGTGACAAAATGTTCCAAACACACCCCATGCACAACTCCACCGGGGAAGGTGCCAGACAGGAGTTCTCTTAATAGTTTTTACACTACCTTGGTAGGCATCTGAAAGACACCACAAAAGTTGTTCTTCCTGCTTTCTGGGCTGAGATGGGGAACAGCTGAATTTTGGACTCGGCTGGTGACAAAATGTTCCAAACACACCCCCTGCACAACTCCACCACGGAAGGTGCCAGACAGGAGTTCTCCTGGTAGTTTTTACATTGCTCCGGTAGGCATCTGAAAGATACCACAAAAGTTGTTCTACCTGCTTTCTGGGCTGAGATGGGGAAACGCTGAATTTTGGACTCCGCTGGTGACAAAATGTTCCAAACACACCCCCTGCACAACTCCACCGGGGAAGGTGCCAGGCAGGAGTTCTCTTGATAGTTTTTACACTACCTTGGTAGGCACCTGAAAGACACCAGAAAACTTGTTCTACCTGCTTTCTGGGCTGAGATGGGGAACCGCTGAATTTTGGAGTCGGCCGGTGACAAAATGTTCCACAGACACCCCATGCACAACTCCACCGGGGAAGGTGCCAGGAACGAATTCTGTTGGTAGTTTTTACACTACCTTGGTAGGCAGCTGCAAGGCACCACAAAAGTTGTTCTACCTGCTTTCTGGGCTGAGATGGGGAACCGCTGAATTTTGGAGTCGGCTGGTGACAAAATGTTCCAAACACACCCCCTGCACAACTCCACCGGGGAAGGTGCCAGGCAGGAGTTCTCCTGGTAGTTTTTACATTGCTCCGGTAGGCATCTAAAAGACACCACAAAAGTTGTTGTACCTGCTTTCTGGGCTGAGATGGGGAACCGCTGAATTTTGGAGTCGGCTGGTGACAAAATGTTCCAAACACACCCCATGCACAACTCCACCGGGGAAGGTGCCAGACAGGAGTTTTCTTGATAGATTTTACATTGCTCTGGTAGGCACCTCAAAGACACCACAAAACTCCTTCTACCTGCTTTCTGGGCTGAGATGGGGAACAGCTGAATTTTGGACTCGGCCGGTGACAAAATGTTCCAAAGACACCCCATGCACAACTCCACCGGGGAAGGTGCCAGACAGGAGTTCTCTTAATAGTTTTTACACTACCTTGGTAGGGAGCTGAAAGGCACCACAAAAGTTGTTCTACCTGCTTTGTGGGCTGAGATGGGGAACAGCTGAATTTTGGACTCGGCTGGTGACAAAATTTTAATAAATACACCCCATGCACAACTCCACTAGCGAAGGTGCCAGGAACGAATTCTGTTGGTAGTTTTTACATTGCTCCGGTAGGCAGCTGAAAGGCACAAGAAAAGTTGTTGTACCTGCTTTCTGGGCTGAGATGGGGAACCGCTGAATTTTGGACTCGGCTGGTGACAAAATGTTCCAAAGACACCCCATGCACAACTCCACCGGGGAAGGTGCCAGACAGGAGTTCTCTTGGTAGATTTTACACTACCTTGGAAGGCATCTGAAAGGCACCACAAAAGTTGTTCTACCTGCTTTCTGGGCTGAGATGAGGAACAGCTGAATTTTGGACTCGGCTGGTGGCAAAATGTTCCAAACACACCCCATGCACAACTCCACCGGGGAAGGTGCCAGACAGGAGTTTTCTTGATAGATTTTACATTGCTCTGGTAGGCACCTCAAAGACACCACAAAACTCCTTCTACCTGCTTTCTGGGCTGAGATGGGGAACCGCTGAATTTTGGAGTCGGCTGGTGACAAAATGTTCCAAAGACACCCCATGCACAACTCCACCGGGGAAGGTGCCAGACAGGAGTTCTCTTGATAGTTTTTACACTACCTTGGTAGGCAGCTGAAAGACACCACAAAAGTTGTTCTACCTGCTTTCTGGGCTGAGATGGGGAACCGCTGAATTTTGGACTCCGCTGGTGACAAAATGTTCCAAACACACCCCCTGCACAACTCCACCGGGGAAGGTGCCAGGCAGGAGTTCTCTTGGTAGTTTTTACATTGCTCCGGTAGGCATCTGAAAGATACCACAAAAGTTGTTCTACCTGCTTTCTGGGCTGAGATGGGGAACCGCTGAATTTTGGACTCTGCTGGTGACAAAATGTTCCAAACACACCCTATGCACAACTCCACCGGGGAAGGTGCCAGACAAGAGTTCTCTTGATAGTTTTTACACTACCTTGGTAGGCAGCTGAAAGGCACCAGAAAACTTGTTCTACCTGCTTTCTGGGCTGAGATGGGGAACCGCTGAATTTTGGAGTCGGCCGGTGACAAAATGTTCCACAGACACCCCATGCACAACTCCACCGGGGAAGGTGCCAGGAACGAATTCTGTTGGTAGTTTTTACACTACCTTGGTAGGCAGCTGCAAGGCACAAGAAAAGTTGTTCTACCTGCTTTCTGGGCTGAGATGGGGAACCGCTGAATTTTGGAGTCGGCCGGTGACAAAATGTTCCAAACACACCCCCTGCACAACTCCACCGGGGAAGGTGCCAGACAGGAGTTCTCCTGGTAGATTTTACACTACCTTGGTAGGCAGCTGAAAGGCAGCACAAAAGTTGTTCTACCTGCTTTCTGGGCTGAGATGGGGAAACGCTGAATTTTGGACTCGGCCGGTGACAAAATGTTCCAAAGACACCCCATGCACAACTCCACCGGGGAAGGTGCCAGACAGGAGTTCTCTTAGTAGTTTTTACACTACCTTGGTAGGCAGCTGAAAGACACGACAAAAGTTGTTCTACCTGCTTTCTGGGCTGAGATGGGGAACCGCTGAATTTTGGACTCGGCCGGTGACAAAATGTTCCAAACACACCCAATGCACAACTCCACTAGCGAAGGTGCCAGACAGGAGTTCTCCTGGTAGTTTTTACACTACCTTGGTAGGCACCTGAAAGGCACCACAAAAGTTGTTCTACCTGCTTTCTGGGCTGAGATGGGGAACCGCTGAATTTTTGGACTCGGCCGGTGACAAAATGTTCCAAACACACCCCCTGCACAACTCCACCGGGGAAGGTGCCAGGCAGGAGTTCTCTTGGTAGTTTTTACACTACCTTGGTAGGCATTTGAATGACACCACAAAAGTTGTTCTACCTGCTTTCTGGGCTGAGATGGGGAACCGCTGAATTTTGGACTCGGCTGGTGACAAAATGTTCCGAACACACCCCATGCACAACTCCACCGGGGAAGGTGCCAGACAGGAGTTCTCCTGTAGTTTTTACATTGCTCCGGTAGGCATCTGAAAGACACCACAAAAGTTGTTCTACCTGCTTTCTGGGCTGAGATGGGGAAACGCTGAATTTTGGAGTCGGCCGGTGACAAAATGTTCCAAACACACCCCATGCACAACTCCACCGGGGAAGGTGCCAGACAGGAGTTCTCCTGGTAGTTTTTACATTGCTCCGGTAGGCACCTGAAAGACACCACAAAAGTTGTTCTACCTGCTTTCTGGGCTGAGATGGGGAACCGCTGAATTTTGGACTCGGCTGGTGACAAAATGTTCCGAACACACCCCCTGCACAACTCCACCGGGGAAGGTGCCAGACAGGAGTTCTCCTGGTAGTTTTTACATTGCTCCGGTAGGCAGCTGAAAGACACCACAAAAGTTGTTCTACCTGCTTTCTGGGCTGAGATGGGGAATCGCTGAATTTTGGACTCGGCCGGTGACAAAATGTTCCAAAGACACCCCATGCACAACTCCACCGGGGAATGTGCCAGACAAGCGTTCTCTTGATAGTTTTTACACTACCTTGGTAGGCATCTGAAAGACACCACAAAAGTTGTTCTACCTGCTTTCTGGGCTGAGATGGGGAACCGCTGAATTTTGGACTCGGCCGGTGACAAAATGTTCCAAAGACACCCCATGCACAACTCCACTAGCGAAGGTGCCAGGGACGAGCTCTGTTGGTAGTTTTTACATTGCTCCGGTAGGCATCAAAAGGACACCACAAAAGTTGTTCTACCTGCTTTCTGGGCTGAGATGGGGAACCGCTGAATTTTGGAGTCGGCCGGTGACAAAATGTTCCAAACACACCCCCGGCACAACTCCACCGGGGAAGGTGCCAGACAGGAGTTCTCCTGGTAGTTTTTACACTACCTTGGTAGGCACCTGAAAGGCACCACCAAAGTTGTTCTACCTGCTTTCTGGGCTGAGATGGGGAACCGCTGAATTTTGGACTCGGCCGGTGACAAAATGTTCCGAACACACCCCATGCACAACTCCACTAGCGAAGGTGCCAGGGACGAGCTCTGTTGGTAGTTTTTACATTGCTCCGGTAGGCATCAAAAGGACACCACAAAAGTTGTTCTACCTGCTTTCTGGGCTGAGATGGGGAACCGCTGAATTTTGGACTCGGCCGGTGACAAAATGTTCCAAACACACCCCATGCACAACTCCACCGGGGAAGGTGCCAGACAGGAGTTCTCTTGGTAGTTTTTACACTACCTTGGTAGGCATTTGAAAGGCACCACAAAAGTTGTTCTACCTGCTTTCTGGGCTGAGATGGGGAACCGCTGAATTTTGGACTCGGCCAGTGACAAAATGTTCCAAAGACACCCCCTGCACAACTCCACCGGGGAAGGTGCCAGACAGGAGTTCTCCTGGTAGTTTTTACACTACCTTGGTAGGCACCTGAAAGGCACCACAAAAGTTGTTCTACCTGCTTTCTGGGCTGAGATGGGGAACCGCTGAATTTTGGACTCGGCCGGTGACAAAATGTTCCAAACACACCCCATGCACAACTCCACCGGGGAAGGTGCCAGACAGGAGTTCTCTTGGTAGTTTTTACACTACCCCGGTAGGCAGCTGAAAGGCACCACAAAAGTTGTTCTACCTGCTTTCTGGGCTGAGATGGGGAACCGCTGAATTTTGGAGTCGGCCGGTGACAAAATGTTCCAAACACACCCCATGCACAACTCCACCGGGGAAGGTGCCAGGCAGGAGTTCTCTTGGTAGTTTTTACACTACCTTGGTAGGCATCTGAAAGGCACCACAAAAGTTGTTCTACCTGCTTTCTGGGCTGAGATGGGGAATCGCTGAATTTTGGACTCGGCCGGTGACAAAATGTTCCAAACACACCCCCTGCACAACTCCACCGGGGAAGGTGCCAGACAGGAGTTCTCCTGGTAGTTTTTACATTGCTCTGGTAGGCATCTGAAAGACACCACAAAAGTTGTTCTACCTGCTTTCTGGGCTGAGATGGGGAATGGCTGAATTTTGGACTCGGCCGGTGACAAAATGTTCCAAACACACCCCCTGCACAACTCCACCGGGGAAGGTGCCAGACAGGAGTTCTCTTGGTAGTTTTTACACTACCTTGGTAGGCATCTGAAAGACACCACAAAAGTTGTTCTACCTGCTTTCTGGGCTGAGATGGGGAACCGCTGAATTTTGGAGTCGGCTGGTGGCAAAATGTTCCAAACACACCCCCTGCACAACTCCACCGGGGAAGGTGCCAGACAGGAGTTCTCCTGGTAGTTTTTACATTGCTCCGGTAGGCATCTGAAAGACACCACAAAAGTTGTTCTACCTGCTTTGTGGGCTGAGATGGGGAACAGCTGAATTTTGGAGTCGGCCGGTGACAAAATGTTCCAAACACACCCCATGCACAACTCCACCGGGGAAGGTGCCAGACAGGAGTTCTCTTGGTAGTTTTTACACTACCTTGGTAGGCAGCTGAAAGGCACCACAAAAGTTGTTCTACCTGCTTTGTGGGCTGAGATGGGGAATCGCTGAATTTTGGACTCGGCCGGTGACAAAATGTTCCAAACACACCCCATGCACAACTCCACCGGGGAAGGTGCCAGACAGGAGTTCTCTTGGTAGTTTTTACACTACCTTGGTAGGCAGCTGAAAGGCACCACAAAAGTTGTTCTACCTGCTTTGTGGGCTGAGATGGGGAACCGCTGAATTTTGGAGTCGGCTGGTGGCAAAATGTTCCAAACACACCCCCTGCACAACTCCACCGGGGAAGGTGCCAGACAGGAGTTCTCCTGGTAGTTTTTACATTGCTCCGGTAGGCATCTGAAAGACACCACAAAAGTTGTTCTACCTGCTTTCTGGGCTGAGATGGGGAACCGCTGAATTTTGGACTCGGCCGGTGACAAAATGTTCCAAACACACCCCATGCACAACTCCACCGGGGAAGGTGCCAGACAGGAGTTCTCCTGGTAGTTTTTACACTACCTTGGTAGGCAGCTGAAAGGCACCACAAAAGTTGTTCTTCCTGCTTTCTGGGCTGAGATGGGGAACCGCTGAATTTTGGAGTCGGCCGGTGACAAAATGTTCCAAACACACCCCATGCACAACTCCACCGGGGAAGGTGCCAGACAGGAGTTCTCTTGGTAGTTTTTACACTACCTTGGTAGGCATCTGAAAGACACCACAAAAGTTGTTCTACCTGCTTTCTGGGCTGAGATGGGGAATCGCTGAATTTTGGAGTCGGCCGGTGACAAAATGTTCCAAACACACCCCCTGCACAACTCCACCGGGGAAGGTGCCAGACAGGAGTTCTCCTGGTAGTTTTTACACTACCTTGGTAGGCAGCTGAAAGGCACCACAAAAGTTGTTCTACCTGCTTTCTGGGCTGAGATGGGGAACCGCTGAATTTTGGAGTCGGCCGTGACAAAATGTTCCAAACACACCCCATGCACAACTCCACCGGGGAAGGTGCCAGACAGGAGTTCTCCTGGTAGTTTTTACACTACCTTGGTAGGCATCTGAAAGACACGACAAAAGTTGTTCTACCTGCTTTCTGGGCTGAGATGGGGAACCGCTGAATTTTGGACTCGGCCGGTGACAAAATGTTCCAAACACACCCCATGCACAACTCCACCGGGGAAGGTGCCAGACAGGAGTTCTCCTGGTAGTTTTTACACTACCTTGGTAGGCAGCTGAAAGACACCACAAAAGTTGTTCTACCTGCTTTCTGGGCTGAGATGGGGAATCGCTGAATTTTGGACTCGGCCGGTGACAAAATGTTCCAAACACACCCCATGCACAACTCCACCGGGGAAGGTGCCAGACAGGAGTTCTCTTGGTAGTTTTTACACTACCTTGGTAGGCAGCTGAAAGGCACCACAAAAGTTGTTCTACCTGCTTTCTGGGCTGAGATGGGGAACCGCTGAATTTTGGAGTCGGCCGTGACAAAATGTTCCAAACACACCCCATGCACAACTCCACCGGGGAAGGTGCCAGACAGGAGTTCTCCTGGTAGTTTTTACACTACCTTGGTAGGCATCTGAAAGACACCACAAAAGTTGTTCTACCTGCTTTCTGGGCTGAGATGGGGAATCGCTGAATTTTGGAGTCGGCCGTTGACAAAATGTTCCAAACACACCCCCCTGCACAACTCCACCGGGGAAGGTGCCAGACAGGAGTTCTCCTGGTAGTTTTTACATTGCTCCGGTAGGCATCTGAAAGACACCACAAAAGTTGTTCTAACCTGCTTTCTGGGCTGAGATGGGGAACCGCTGAATTTTGGACTCGGCCGGTGACAAAATGTTCCAAACACACCCCATGCACAACTCCACCGGGGAAGGTGCCAGGCAGGAGTTCTCTTGGTAGTTTTTACACTACCTTGGTAGGCATCTGAAAGGCACCACAAAAGTTGTTCTACCTGCTTTCTGGGCTGAGATGGGGAATCGCTGAATTTTGGACTCGGCCGGTGACAAAATGTTCCAAACACACACCCCCTGCACAACTCCACCGGGGAAGGTGCCAGACAGGAGTTCTCCTGGTAGTTTTTACATTGCTCCGGTAGGCATCTGAAAGACACCACAAAAGTTGTTCTACCTGCTTTCTGGGCTGAGATGGGGAACCGCTGAATTTTGGACTCGGCCGGTGACAAAATGTTCCAAACACACCCCATGCACAACTCCACCGGGGAAGGTGCCAGACAGGAGTTCTCCTGGTAGTTTTTACACTACCTTGGTAGGCATCTGAAAGACACCACAAAAGTTGTTCTACCTGCTTTCTGGGCTGAGATGGGGAACCGCTGAATTTTGGAGTCGGCCGGTGGCAAAATGTTCCAAACACACCCCCTGCACAACTCCACCGGGGAAGGTGCCAGACAGGAGTTCTCCTGGTAGTTTTTACATTGCTCCGGTAGGCATCTGAAAGACACCACAAAAGTTGTTCTACCTGCTTTGTGGGCTGTGGGGAACAGCTGAATTTTGGAGTCGGCCGTTGACAAAATGTTCCAAACACACCCCATGCACAACTCCACCGGGGAAGGTGCCAGGCAGGAGTTCTCTTGGTAGTTTTTACACTACCTTGGTAGGCATCTGAAAGGCACCACAAAAGTTGTTCTACCTGCTTTCTGGGCTGAGATGGGGAATCGCTGAATTTTGGACTCGGCCGGTGACAAAATGTTCCAAACACACCCCATGCACAACTCCACCGGGGAAGGTGCCAGACAGGAGTTCTCCTGGTAGTTTTTACACTACCTTGGTAGGCAGCTGAAAGACACCACAAAAGTTGTTCTACCTGCTTTCTGGGCTGAGATGGGGAATCGCTGAATTTTGGACTCGGCCGGTGACAAAATGTTCCAAACACACCCCATGCACAACTCCACCGGGGAAGGTGCCAGACAGGAGTTCTCCTGGTAGTTTTTACACTACCTTGGTAGGCAGCTGAAAGGCACCACAAAAGTTGTTCTACCTGCTTTCTGGGCTGAGATGGGGAACCGCTGAATTTTGGAGTCGGCCGTGACAAAATGTTCCAAACACACCCCATGCACAACTCCACCGGGGAAGGTGCCAGACAGGAGTTCTCCTGGTAGTTTTTACACTACCTTGGTAGGCATCTGAAAGACACCACAAAAGTTGTTCTACCTGCTTTCTGGGCTGAGATGGGGAATCGCTGAATTTTGGAGTCGGCCGTTGACAAAATGTTCCAAACACACCCCCTGCACAACTCCACCGGGGAAGGTGCCAGACAGGAGTTCTCCTGGTAGTTTTTACATTGCTCCGGTAGGCACCTGAAAGACACCACAAAAGTTGTTCTACCTGCTTTCTGGGCTGAGATGGGGAACCGCTGAATTTTGGAGTCGGCCGGTGACAAAATGTTCCAAACACACCCCATGCACAACTCCACCGGGGAAGGTGCCAGGCAGGAGTTCTCTTGGTAGTTTTTACACTACCTTGGTAGGCATCTGAAAGGCACCACAAAAGTTGTTCTACCTGCTTTCTGGGCTGAGATGGGGAATCGCTGAATTTTGGACTCGGCCGGTGACAAAATGTTCCAAACACACCCCCTGCACAACTCCACCGGGGAAGGTGCCAGACAGGAGTTCTCCTGGTAGTTTTTACATTGCTCCGGTAGGCATCTGAAAGACACCACAAAAGTTGTTCTACCTGCTTTCTGGGCTGAGATGGGGAACCGCTGAATTTTGGACTCGGCCGGTGACAAAATGTTCCAAACACACCCCATGCACAACTCCACCGGGGAAGGTGCCAGACAGGAGTTCTCCTGGTAGTTTTTACACTACCTTGGGGTAGGCATCTGAAAGACACCACAAAAGTTGTTCTACCTGCTTTCTGGGCTGAGATGGGGAACCGCTGAATTTTGGAGTCGGCCGGTGGCAAAATGTTCCAAACACACCCCCTGCACAACTCCACCGGGGAAGGTGCCAGACAGGAGTTCTCCTGGTAGTTTTTACATTGCTCTGGTAGGCATCTGAAAGACACCACAAAAGTTGTTCTACCTGCTTTGTGGGCTGAGATGGGGAACAGCTGAATTTTGGAGTCGGCCGTTGACAAAATGTTCCAAACACACCCCATGCACAACTCCACCGGGGAAGGTGCCAGGCAGGAGTTCTCTTGGTAGTTTTTACACTACCTTGGTAGGCATCTGAAAGGCACCACAAAAGTTGTTCTACCTGCTTTCTGGGCTGAGATGGGGAATCGCTGAATTTTGGACTCGGCCGGTGACAAAATGTTCCAAACACACCCCCTGCACAACTCCACCGGGGAAGGTGCCAGACAGGAGTTCTCCTGGTAGTTTTTACATTGCTCCGGTAGGCATCTGAAAGACACCACAAAAGTTGTTCTACCTGCTTTCTGGGCTGAGATGGGGAACCGCTGAATTTTGGACTCGGCTGGTGACAAAATGTTCCAAACACACCCCATGCACAACTCCACCGGGGAAGGTGCCAGACAGGAGTTCTCTTGGTAGTTTTTACACTACCCCGGTAGGCAGCTGAAAGGCACCACAAAAGTTGTTCTACCTGCTTTCTGGGCTGAGATGGGGAACCGCTGAATTTTGGAGTCGGCCGGTGACAAAATGTTCCAAACACACCCCATGCACAACTCCACCGGGGAAGGTGCCAGGCAGGAGTTCTCTTGGTAGTTTTTACACTACCTTGGTAGGCATCTGAAAGGCACCACAAAAGTTGTTCTACCTGCTTTCTGGGCTGAGATGGGGAATCGCTGAATTTTGGACTCGGCCGGTGACAAAATGTTCCAAACACACCCCCTGCACAACTCCACCGGGGAAGGTGCCAGACAGGAGTTCTCCTGGTAGTTTTTACATTGCTCTGGTAGGCATCTGAAAGACACCACAAAAGTTGTTCTACCTGCTTTCTGGGCTGAGATGGGGAACCGCTGAATTTTGGACTCGGCCGGTGACAAAATGTTCCAAAGACACCCCATGCACAACTCCACCGGGGAAGGTGCCAGACAGGAGTTCTCCTGGTAGTTTTTACACTACCTTGGTAGGCAGCTGAAAGGCACCACAAAAGTTGTTCTACCTGCTTTGTGGGCTGAGATGGGGAACCGCTGAATTTTGGAGTCGGCTGGTGGCAAAATGTTCCAAACACACCCCCTGCACAACTCCACCGGGGAAGGTGCCAGACAGGAGTTCTCCTGGTAGTTTTTACATTGCTCCGGTAGGCATCTGAAAGACACCACAAAAGTTGTTCTACCTGCTTTCTGGGCTGAGATGGGGAACCGCTGAATTTTGGACTCGGCCGGTGACAAAATGTTCCAAACACACCCCATGCACAACTCCACCGGGGAAGGTGCCAGACAGGAGTTCTCCTGGTAGTTTTTACACTACCTTGGTAGGCAGCTGAAAGGCACCACAAAAGTTGTTCTTCCTGCTTTCTGGGCTGAGATGGGGAACCGCTGAATTTTGGAGTCGGCCGGTGACAAAATGTTCCAAACACACCCCATGCACAACTCCACCGGGGAAGGTGCCAGACAGGAGTTCTCTTGGTAGTTTTTACACTACCTTGGTAGGCATCTGAAAGACACCACAAAAGTTGTTCTACCTGCTTTCTGGGCTGAGATGGGGAATCGCTGAATTTTGGAGTCGGCCGGTGACAAAATGTTCCAAACACACCCCCTGCACAACTCCACCGGGGAAGGTGCCAGACAGGAGTTCTCCTGGTAGTTTTTACACTACCTTGGTAGGCAGCTGAAAGGCACCACAAAAGTTGTTCTACCTGCTTTCTGGGCTGAGATGGGGAACCGCTGAATTTTGGAGTCGGCCGTGACAAAATGTTCCAAACACACCCCATGCACAACTCCACCGGGGAAGGTGCCAGACAGGAGTTCTCCTGGTAGTTTTTACACTACCTTGGTAGGCATCTGAAAGACACGACAAAAGTTGTTCTACCTGCTTTCTGGGCTGAGATGGGGAACCGCTGAATTTTGGACTCGGCCGGTGACAAAATGTTCCAAACACACCCCATGCACAACTCCACCGGGGAAGGTGCCAGACAGGAGTTCTCCTGGTAGTTTTTACACTACCTTGGTAGGCAGCTGAAAGACACCACAAAAGTTGTTCTACCTGCTTTCTGGGCTGAGATGGGGAATCGCTGAATTTTGGACTCGGCCGGTGACAAAATGTTCCAAACACACCCCATGCACAACTCCACCGGGGAAGGTGCCAGACAGGAGTTCTCCTGGTAGTTTTTACACTACCTTGGTAGGCATCTGAAAGACATCACAAAAGTTGTTCTACCTGCTTTCTGGGCTGAGATGGGGAAACGCTGAATTTTGGAGTCGGCTGGTGACAAAATGTTCCAAACACACCCCATGCACAACTCCACCGGGGAAGGTGCCAGACAGGAGTTCTCCTGGTAGTTTTTACACTACCTTGGTAGGCAGCTGAAAGGCACCACAAAAGTTGTTCTTCCTGCTTTCTGGGCTGAGATGGGGAACCGCTGAATTTTGGAGTCGGCCGGTGACAAAATGTTCCAAACACACCCCATGCACAACTTCACCGGGGAAGGTGCCAGACAGGAGTTCTCTTGGTAGTTTTTACACTACCTTGGTAGGCAGCTGAAAGGCACCACAAAAGTTGTTCTACCTGCTTTCTGGGCTGAGATGGGGAACCGCTGAATTTTGGACTCGGCTGGTGACAAAATGTTCCAAACACACCCCATGCACAACTCCACCGGGGAAGGTGCCAGACAGGAGTTCTCCTGGTAGTTTTTACATTGCTCCGGTAGGCATCTGAAAGACACCACAAAAGTTGTTCTACCTGCTTTCTGGGCTGAGATGGGGAATCGCTGAATTTTGGAGTCGGCCGGTGACAAAATGTTCCAAACACACCCCCTGCACAACTCCACCGGGGAAGGTGCCAGACAGGAGTTCTCCTGGTAGTTTTTACACTACCTTGGTAGGCAGCTGAAAGGCACCACAAAAGTTGTTCTACCTGCTTTCTGGGCTGAGATGGGGAACCGCTGAATTTTGGAGTCGGCCGGTGACAAAATGTTCCAAACACACCCCATGCACAACTCCACCGGGGAAGGTGCCAGACAGGAGTTCTCCTGGTAGTTTTTACACTACCTTGGTAGGCATCTGAAAGACACCACAAAAGTTGTTCTACCTGCTTTCTGGGCTGAGATGGGGAACCGCTGAATTTTGGAGTCGGCCGGTGACAAAATGTTCCAAACACACCCCATGCACAACTCCACCGGGGAAGGTGCCAGACAGGAGTTCTCTTGGTAGTTTTTACACTACCTTGGTAGGCATCTGAAAGACACCACAAAAGTTGTTCTACCTGCTTTCTGGGCTGAGATGGGGAATCGCTGAATTTTGGACTCGGCCGGTGACAAAATGTTCCAAACACACCCCATGCACAACTCCACCGGGGAAGGTGACAGACAGGAGTTCTCTTGGTAGTTTTTACACTACCTTGGTAGGCAGCTGAAAGGCACCACAAAAGTTGTTCTACCTGCTTTCTGGGCTGAGATGGGGAATCGCTGAATTTTGGACTCGGCTGGTGACAAAATGTTCCAAACACACCCCATGCACAACTCCACCGGGGAAGGTGCCAGACAGGAGTTCTCCTGGTAGTTTTTACACTACCTTGGTAGGCAGCTGAAAGGCACCACAAAAGTTGTTCTTCCTGCTTTGTGGGCTGTGATGGGGAATCACTGAATTTTGGACTCGGCCGGTGACAAAATGTTCCAAACACACCCCATGCACAACTCCACCGGGGAAGGTGCCAGACAGGAGTTCTCCTGGTAGTTTTTACACTACCTTGGTAGGCATTTGAAAGGCACCACAAAAGTTGTTCTTCCTGCTTTCTGGGCTGAGATGGGGAACCGCTGAATTTTGGAGTCGGCCGGTGACAAAATGTTCCAAACACACCCCATGCACAACTCCACCGGGGAAGGTGCCAGACAGGAGTTCTCTTGGTAGTTTTTACACTACCTTGGTATGCATTTGAAAGGCACCACAAAAGTTGTTCTACCTGCTTTGTGGGCTGAGATGGGGAAACGCTGAATTTTGGAGTCGGCTGGTGACAAAATGTTCCAAACACACCCCATGCACAACTCCACCGGGGAAGGTGCCAGACAGGAGTTCTCCTGGTAGTTTTTACACTACCTTGGTAGGCATCTGAAAGACACGACAAAAGTTGTTCTACCTGCTTTCTGGGCTGAGATGGGGAAACGCTGAATTTTGGAGTCGGCCGGTGACAAAATGTTCCAAACACACCCCATGCACAACTCCACCGGGGAAGGTGCCAGACAGGAGTTCTCCTGGTAGTTTTTACACTACCTTGGTAGGCAGCTGAAAGACACCACAAAAGTTGTTCTACCTGCTTTCTGGGCTGAGATGGGGAATCGCTGAATTTTGGAGTCGGCCGGTGACAAAATGTTCCAAACACACCCCATGCACAACTCCACCGGGGAAGGTGCCAGACAGGAGTTCTCTTGGTAGTTTTTACACTACCTTGGTAGGCATCTAAAAGACACCACAAAAGTTGTTCTACCTGCTTTCTGGGCTGAGATGGGGAATCGCTGAATTTTGGAGTCGGCCGGTGACAAAATGTTCCAAACACACCCCATGCACAACTCCACCGGGGAAGGTGCCAGACAGGAGTTCTCTTGGTAGTTTTTACACTACCTTGGTAGGCATTTGAAAGGCACCACAAAAGTTGTTCTACCTGCTTTCTGGGCTGAGATGGGGAACCGCTGAATTTTGGACTCGGCCGTTGACAAAATGTTCCAAACACACCCCATGCAAAACTCCACCGGGGAAGGTGCCAGACAGGAGTTCTCCTGGTAGTTTTTACACTACCTTGGTAGGCATCTGAAAGACACCACAAAAGTTGTTCTACCTGCTTTCTGGGCTGAGATGGGGAACCGCTGAATTTTGGAGTCGGCTGGTGGCAAAATGTTCCAAACACACCCCCTGCACAACTCCACCGGGGAAGGTGCCAGACAGGAGTTCTCCTGGTAGTTTTTACATTGCTCCGGTAGGCATCTGAAAGACACCACAAAAGTTGTTCTACCTGCTTTGTGGGCTGAGATGGGGAACCGCTGAATTTTGGAGTCGGCCGTTGACAAAATGTTCCAAACACACCCCATGCACAACTCCACCGGGGAAGGTGCCAGACAGGAGTTCTCCTGGTAGTTTTTACACTACCTTGGTAGGCACCTGAAAGACACCACAAAAGTTGTTCTACCTGCTTTCTGGGCTGAGATGGGAACCGCTGAATTTTGGAGTCGGCCGTTGACAAAATGTTCCAAACACACCCCATGCACAACTCCACCGGGGAAGGTGCCAGACAGGAGTTCTCCTGGTAGTTTTTACACTACCTTGGTAGGCATCTGAAAGACACCACAAAAGTTGTTCTACCTGCTTTCTGGGCTGAGATGGGGAATCGCTGAATTTTGGACTCGGCCGGTGACAAAATGTTCCAAACACACCCCATGCACAACTCCACCGGGGAAGGTGCCAGACAGGAGTTCTCCTGGTAGTTTTTACACTACCTTGGTAGGCATCTGAAAGACATCACAAAAGTTGTTCTACCTGCTTTCTGGGCTGAGATGGGGAAACGCTGAATTTTGGAGTCGGCCGTTGACAAAATGTTCCAAACACACCCCATGCACAACTCCACCGGGGAAGGTGCCAGACAGGAGTTCTCCTGGTAGTTTTTACACTACCTTGGTAGGCATCTGAAAGACACCACAAAAGTTGTTCTACCTGCTTTCTGGGCTGAGATGGGGAACCGCTGAATTTTGGAGTCGGCCGTTGACAAAATGTTCCAAACACACCCCATGCACAACTCCACCGGGGAAGGTGCCAGACAGGAGTTCTCTTGGTAGTTTTTACACTACCTTGGTAGGCATCTGAAAGACACCACAAAAGTTGTTCTACCTGCTTTCTGGGCTGAGATGGGGAATCGCTGAATTTTGGACTCGGCCGGTGACAAAATGTTCCAAACACACCCCATGCACAACTCCACCGGGGAAGGTGCCAGACAGGAGTTCTCCTGGTAGTTTTTACACTACCTTGGTAGGCATCTGAAAGACATCACAAAAGTTGTTCTACCTGCTTTCTGGGCTGAGATGGGGAAACGCTGAATTTTGGAGTCGGCCGTTGACAAAATGTTCCAAACACACCCCATGCACAACTCCACCGGGGAAGGTGCCAGACAGGAGTTCTCCTGGTAGTTTTTACACTACCTTGGTAGGCATCTGAAAGACACCACAAAAGTTGTTCTTCCTGCTTTCTGGGCTGAGATGGGGAACCGCTGAATTTTGGAGTCGGCCGGTGACAAAATGTTCCAAACACACCCCATGCACAACTCCACCGGGGAAGGTGCCAGACAGGAGTTCTCTTGGTAGTTTTTACACTACCTTGGTAGGCATCTGAAAGACACCACAAAAGTTGTTCTACCTGCTTTGTGGGCTGAGATGGGGAATCGCTGAATTTTGGACTCGGCCGGTGACAAAATGTTCCAAACACACCCCATGCAAAACTCCACCGGGGAAGGTGCCAGACAGGAGTTCTCCTGGTAGTTTTTACATTGCTCCGGTAGGCATCTGAAAGACACGACAAAAGTTGTTCTACCTGCTTTCTGGGCTGAGATGGGGAACCGCTGAATTTTGGACTCGGCCGGTGACAAAACGTTCCAAACACACCCCATGCACAACTCCACCGGGGAAGGTGCCAGACAGGAGTTCTCCTGGTAGTTTTTACACTACCTTGGTAGGCAGCTGAAAGACACCACAAAAGTTGTTCTACCTGCTTTCTGGGCTGAGATGGGGAACCGCTGAATTTTGGAGTCGGCCGGTGACAAAATGTTCCAAACACACCCCATGCACAACTCCACCGGGGAAGGTGCCAGACAGGAGTTCTCCTGGTAGTTTTTACACTACCTTGGTAGGCATCTGAAAGACACCACAAAAGTTGTTCTACCTGCTTTCTGGGCTGAGATGGGGAACCGCTGAATTTTGGAGTCGGCTGGTGGCAAAATGTTCCAAACACACCCCCTGCACAACTCCACCGGGGAAGGTGCCAGACAGGAGTTCTCCTGGTAGTTTTTACATTGCTCCGGTAGGCATCTGAAAGACACCACAAAAGTTGTTCTACCTGCTTTGTGGGCTGAGATGGGGAACCGCTGAATTTTGGAGTCGGCCGTTGACAAAATGTTCCAAACACACCCCATGCACAACTCCACCGGGGAAGGTGCCAGACAGGAGTTCTCCTGGTAGTTTTTACACTACCTTGGTAGGCACCTGAAAGACACCACAAAAGTTGTTCTACCTGCTTTCTGGGCTGAGATGGGGAACCGCTGAAGTTTGGAGTCGGCCGTTGACAAAATGTTCCAAACACACCCCATGCACAACTCCACCGGGGAAGGTGCCAGACAGGAGTTCTCTTGGTAGTTTTTACACTACCTTGGTAGGCATCTGAAAGGCACCACAAAAGTTGTTCTACCTGCTTTCTGGGCTGAGATGGGGAACCGCTGAATTTTGGACTCGGCTGGTGACAAAATGTTCCAAACACACCCCATGCACAACTCCACCGGGGAAGGTGCCAGACAGGAGTTCTCCTGGTAGTTTTTACACTACCTTGGTAGGCATCTGAAAGACACCACAAAAGTTGTTCTACCTGCTTTCTGGGCTGAGATGGGGAATCGCTGAATTTTGGAGTCGGCCGGTGACAAAATGTTCCAAACACACCCCATGCACAACTCCACCGGGGAAGGTGCCAGACAGGAGTTCTCCTGGTAGTTTTTACACTACCTTGGTAGGCATCTGAAAGACATCACAAAAGTTGTTCTACCTGCTTTCTGGGCTGAGATGGGGAATCGCTGAATTTTGGACTCGGCCGGTGACAAAATGTTCCAAACACACCCCCCGCACAACTCCACCGGGGAAGGTGCCAGACAGGAGTTCTCCTGGTAGTTTTTACACTACCTTGGTAGGCATCTGAAAGACATCACAAAAGTTGTTCTACCTGCTTTCTGGGCTGAGATGGGGAAACGCTGAATTTTGGAGTCGGCTGGTGACAAAATGTTCCAAACACACCCCATGCACAACTCCACCGGGGAAGGTGCCAGACAGGAGTTCTCCTGGTAGTTTTTACACTACCTTGGTAGGCAGCTGAAAGGCACCACAAAAGTTGTTCTTCCTGCTTTCTGGGCTGAGATGGGGAACCGCTGAATTTTGGAGTCGGCCGGTGACAAAATGTTCCAAACACACCCCATGCACAACTCCACCGGGGAAGGTGCCAGACAGGAGTTCTCTTGGTAGTTTTTACACTACCTTGGTAGGCATCTGAAAGACACCACAAAAGTTGTTCTACCTGCTTTGTGGGCTGAGATGGGGAATCGCTGAATTTTGGACTCGGCCGGTGACAAAATGTTCCAAACACACCCCATGCAAAACTCCACCGGGGAAGGTGCCAGACAGGAGTTCTCTTGGTAGTTTTTACATTGCTCCGGTAGGCATCTGAAAGGCACCACAAAAGTTGTTCTACCTGCTTTCTGGGCTGAGATGGGGAACCGCTGAATTTTGGACTCGGCCGGTGACAAAATGTTCCAAACACACCCCATGCACAACTCCACCGGGGAAGGTGCCAGACAGGAGTTCTCTTGGTAGTTTTTACACTACCTTGGTAGGCATTTGAAAGGCACCACAAAAGTTGTTCTACGTGCTTTCTGGGCTGAGATGGGGAACCGCTGAATTTTGGACTCGGCCGGTGACAAAATGTTCCAAACACACCCCATGCACAACTCCACCGGGGAAGGTGCCAGACAGGAGTTCTCCTGGTAGTTTTTACACTACCTTGGTAGGCATCTGAAAGACACCACAAAAGTTGTTCTACCTGCTTTGTGGGCTGAGATGGGGAATCGCTGAATTTTGGACTCGGCTGGTGACAAAATGTTCCAAACACACCCCATGCAAAACTCCACCGGGGAAGGTGCCAGACAGGAGTTCTCCTGGTAGTTTTTACATTGCTCCGGTAGGCATCTGAAAGACACGACAAAAGTTGTTCTACCTGCTTTCTGGGCTGAGATGGGGAACCGCTGAATTTTGGACTCGGCCGGTGACAAAATGTTCCAAACACACCCCATGCACAACTCCACCGGGGAAGGTGCCAGACAGGAGTTCTCCTGGTAGTTTTTACACTACCTTGGTAGGCAGCTGAAAGACACCACAAAAGTTGTTCTACCTGCTTTGTGGGCTGAGATGGGGAACCGCTGAATTTTGGAGTCGGCCGTTGACAAAATGTTCCAAACACACCCCATGCACAACTCCACCGGGGAAGGTGCCAGACAGGAGTTCTCCTGGTAGTTTTTACACTACCTTGGTAGGCATCTGAAAGACACCACAAAAGTTGTTCTACCTGCTTTCTGGGCTGAGATGGGGAACCGCTGAATTTTGGAGTCGGCTGGTGGCAAAATGTTCCAAACACACCCCCTGCACAACTCCACCGGGGAAGGTGCCAGACAGGAGTTCTCCTGGTAGTTTTTACATTGCTCCGGTAGGCATCTGAAAGACACCACAAAAGTTGTTCTACCTGCTTTGTGGGCTGAGATGGGGAACCGCTGAATTTTGGAGTCGGCCGTTGACAAAATGTTCCAAACACACCCCATGCACAACTCCACCGGGGAAGGTGCCAGACAGGAGTTCTCCTGGTAGTTTTTACACTACCTTGGTAGGCATCTGAAAGACACCACAAAAGTTGTTCTACCTGCTTTCTGGGCTGAGATGGGGAACCGCTGAAGTTTGGTGTCGGCCGTTGACAAAATGTTCCAAACACACCCCATGCACAACTCCACCGGGGAAGGTGCCAGACAGGAGTTCTCTTGGTAGTTTTTACACTACCTTGGTAGGCATCTGAAAGGCACCACAAAAGTTGTTCTACCTGCTTTCTGGGCTGAGATGGGGAACCGCTGAATTTCGGACTCAGCTGGTGACAAAATGTTCCAAACACACCCCATGCACAACTCCACCGGGGAAGGTGCCAGACAGGAGTTCTCCTGGTAGTTTTTACACTACCTTGGTAGGCATCTGAAAGACACCACAAAAGTTGTTCTACCTGCTTTCTGGGCTGAGATGGGGAATCGCTGAATTTTGGACTCGGCCGGTGACAAAATGTTCCAAACACACCCCATGCACAACTCCACCGGGGAAGGTGCCAGACAGGAGTTCTCCTGGTAGTTTTTACACTACCTTGGTAGGCATCTGAAAGACATCACAAAAGTTGTTCTACCTGCTTTCTGGGCTGAGATGGGGAAACGCTGAATTTTGGAGTCGGCCGTTGACAAAATGTTCCAAACACACCCCATGCACAACTCCACCGGGGAAGGTGCCGGACAGGAGTTCTCCTGGTAGTTTTTACACTACCTTGGTAGGCATCTGAAAGGCACCACAAAAGTTGTTCTACCTGCTTTCTGGGCTGAGATGGGGAACCGCTGAATTTTGGAGTCGGCCGTTGACAAAATGTTCCAAACACACCCCATGCACAACTCCACCGGGGAAGGTGCCAGACAGGAGTTCTCTTGGTAGTTTTTACACTACCTTGGTAGGCATCTGAAAGACACCACAAAAGTTGTTTTACCTGCTTTGTGGGCTGAGATGGGGAATCGCTGAATTTTGGACTCGGCCGGTGACAAAATGTTCCAAACACACCCCATGCACAACTCCACCGGGGAAGGTGCCAGACAGGAGTTCTCTTGGTAGTTTTTACACTACCTTGGTAGGCAGCTGAAAGGCACCACAAAAGTTGTTCTACCTGCTTTCTGGGCTGAGATGGGGAACCGCTGAATTTTGGACTCGGCTGGTGACAAAATGTTCCAAACACACCCCCTGCACAACTCCACCGGGGAAGGTGCCAGACAGGAGTTCTCCTGGTAGTTTTTACACTACCTTGGTAGGCATCTGAAAGACACCACAAAAGTTGTTCTACCTGCTTTGTGGGCTGAGATGGGGAATCGCTGAATTTTGGACTCGGCCGGTGACAAAATGTTCCAAACACACCCCATGCACAACTCCACCGGGGAAGGTGCCAGACAGGAGTTCTCCTGGTAGTTTTTACACTACCTTGGTAGGCATCTGAAAGACATCACAAAAGTTGTTCTACCTGCTTTCTGGGCTGAGATGGGGAACCGCTGAATTTTGGAGTCGGCGGGTGACAAAATGTTCCAAACACACCCCCTGCACAACTCCACCGGGGAAGGTGCCAGACAGGAGTTCTCTTGGTAGTTTTTACACTACCTTGGTAGGGAGCTGAAAGGCACCACAAAAGTTGTTCTACCTGCTTTCTGGGCTGAGATGGGGAACCGCTGAATTTTGGAGTCGGCCGGTGACAAAATGTTCCAAACACACCCCATGCACAACTCCACCGGGGAAGGTGCCAGACAGGAGTTCTCTTGGTAGTTTTTACACTACCTTGGTAGGCATCTGAAAGACACCACAAAAGTTGTTCTACCTGCTTTGTGGGCTGAGATGGGGAATCGCTGAATTTTGGACTCGGCCGGTGACAAAATGTTCCAAACACACCCCCATGCACAACTCCACCGGGGAAGGTGCCAGACAGGAGTTCTCCTGGTAGTTTTTACATTGCTCCGGTAGGCATCTGAAAGACACCACAAAAGTTGTTCTACCTGCTTTCTGGGCTGAGATGGGGAACCGCTGAATTTTGGAGTCGGCTGGTGGCAAAATGTTCCAAACACACCCCATGCACAACTCCACCGGGGAAGGTGCCAGACAGGAGTTCTCCTGGTAGTTTTTACACTACCTTGGTAGGCAGCTGAAAGGCACCACAAAAGTTGTTCTACCTGCTTTCTGGGCTGAGATGGGGAATCGCTGAATTTTGGAGTCGGCCGGTGACAAAATGTTCCAAACACACCCCCTGCACAACTCCACCGGGGAAGGTGCCAGACAGGAGTTCTCCTGGTAGTTTTTACATTGCTCCGGTAGGCATCTGAAAGACACCACAAAAGTTGTTCTACCTGCTTTGTGGGCTGAGATGGGGAACCGCTGAATTTTGGAGTCGGCCGGTGACAAAATGTTCCAAACACACCCCATGCACAACTCCACCGGGGAAGGTGCCAGACAGGAGTTCTCCTGGTAGTTTTTACACTACCTTGGTAGGCATCTGAAAGACACCACAAAAGTTGTTCTACCTGCTTTCTGGGCTGAGATGGGGAACCGCTGAATTTTGGAGTCGGCTGGTGGCAAAATGTTCCAAACACACCCCCTGCACAACTCCACCGGGGAAGGTGTCAGACAGGAGTTCTCCTGGTAGTTTTTACATTGCTCCGGTAGGCATCTGAAAGACACCACAAAAGTTGTTCTACCTGCTTTGTGGGCTGAGATGGGGAACCGCTGAATTTTGGAGTCGGCCGTTGACAAAATGTTCCAAACACACCCCATGCACAACTCCAGCGGGGAAGGTGCCAGACAGGAGTTCTCCTGGTAGTTTTTACACTACCTTGGTAGGCATCTGAAAGACACCACAAAAGTTGTTCTACCTGCTTTCTGGGCTGAGATGGGGAACCGCTGAATTTTGGAGTCGGCCGTTGACAAAATGTTCCAAACACACCCCATGCACAACTCCACCGGGGAAGGTGCCAGACAGGAGTTCTCTTGGTAGTTTTTACACTACCTTGGTAGGCATCTGAAAGACACCACAAAAGTTGTTCTACCTGCTTTCTGGGCTGAGATGGGGAATCGCTGAATTTTGGACTCGGCCGGTGACAAAATGTTCCAAACACACCCCATGCACAACTCCACCGGGGAAGGTGCCAGACAGGAGTTCTCTTGGTAGTTTTTACACTACCTCGGTAGGCATCTGAAAGACACCACAAAAGTTGTTCTACCTGCTTTCTGGGCTGAGATGGGGAACCGCTGAATTTTGGACTCGGCTGGTGACAAAATTTTCCAAACACACCCCATGCACAACTCCACCGGGGAAGGTGCCAGACAGGAGTTCTCCTGGTAGTTTTTACATTGCTCTGGTAGGCATCTGAAAGACACCACAAAAGTTGTTCTACCTGCTTTCTGGGCTGAGATGGGGAATCGCTGAATTTTGGACTCGGCCGGTGACAAAATGTTCCAAACACACCCCCATGCACAACTCCACCGGGGAAGGTGCCAGACAGGAGTTCTCCTGGTAGTTTTTACACTACCTTGGTAGGCATCTGAAAGACATCACAAAAGTTGTTCTACCTGCTTTCTGGGCTGAGATGGGGAAACGCTGAATTTTGGAGTCGGCTGGTGACAAAATGTTCCAAACACACCCCATGCACAACTCCACCGGGAAGGTGCCAGACAGGAGTTCTCCTGGTAGTTTTTACACTACCTTGGTAGGCAGCTGAAAGGCACCACAAAAGTTGTTCTTCCTGCTTTCTGGCTGAGATGGGGGAACCGCTGAATTTTGGAGTCGGCCGGTGACAAAATGTTCCAAACACACCCCATGCACAACTCCACCGGGGAAGGTGCCAGACAGGAGTTCTCTTGGTAGTTTTTACACTACCTTGGTAGGCATCTGAAAGACACCACAAAAGTTGTTCTACCTGCTTTGTGGGCTGAGATGGGGAATCGCTGAATTTTGGACTCGGCCGGTGACAAAATGTTCCAAACACACCCCATGCAAAACTCCACCGGGGAAGGTGCCAGACAGGAGTTCTCCTGGTAGTTTTTACATTGCTCCGGTAGGCATCTGAAAGACACGACAAAAGTTGTTCTACCTGCTTTCTGGGCTGAGATGGGGAACCGCTGAATTTTGGACTCGGCCGGTGACAAAATGTTCCAAACACACCCCATGCACAACTCCACCGGGGAAGGTGCCAGACAGGAGTTCTCCTGGTAGTTTTTACACTACCTTGGTAGGCAGCTGAAAGACACCACAAAAGTTGTTCTACCTGCTTTCTGGGCTGAGATGGGGAATCGCTGAATTTTGGAGTCGGCCGGTGACAAAATGTTCCAAACACACCCCATGCACAACTCCACCGGGGAAGGTGCCAGACAGGAGTTCTCTTGGTAGTTTTTACACTACCTTGGTAGGCATTTGAAAGGCACCACAAAAGTTGTTCTACCTGCTTTCTGGGCTGAGATGGGGAACCGCTGAAGTTTGGACTAGGCTGGTGACAAAATGTTCCAAACACACCCCATGCACAACTCCACCGGGGAAGGTGCCAGACAGGAGTTCTCCTGGTAGTTTTTACACTACCTTGGTAGGCATCTGAAAGACACCACAAAAGTTGTTCTACCTGCTTTCTGGGCTGAGATGGGGAACCGCTGAATTTTGGAGTCGGCTGGTGGCAAAATGTTCCAAACACACCCCCTGCACAACTCCACCGGGGAAGGTGCCAGACAGGAGTTCTCCTGGTAGTTTTTACATTGCTCCGGTAGGCATCTGAAAGACACCACAAAAGTTGTTCTACCTGCTTTCTGGGCTGAGATGGGGAACCGCTGAATTTTGGAGTCGGCCCGTTGACAAAATGTTCCAAACACACCCCATGCACAACTCCACCGGGGAAGGTGCCAGACAGGAGTTCTCCTGGTAGTTTTTACACTACCTTGGTAGGCATCTGAAAGACACCACAAAAGTTGTTCTACCTGCTTTCTGGGCTGAGATGGGGAACCGCTGAATTTTGGACTCGGCTTGTGACAAAATGTTCCAAACACACCCCATGCACAACTCCACCGGGGAAGGTGACAGACAGGAGTTCTCTTGGTAGTTTTTACACTACCTTGGTAGGCAGCTGAAAGGCACCACAAAAGTTGTTCTACCTGCTTTCTGGGCTGAGATGGGGAACCGCTGAATTTTGGACTCGGCTGGTGACAAAATGTTCCAAACACACCCCATGCACAACTCCACCGGGGAAGGTGCCAGACAGGAGTTCTCCTGGTAGTTTTTACACTACCTTGGTAGGCAGCTGAAAGGCACCACAAAAGTTGTTCTTCCTGCTTTGTGGGCTGAGATGGGGAATCGCTGAATTTTGGACTCGGCCGGTGACAAAATGTTCCAAACACACCCCATGCAAAATTCCACCGGGGAAGGTGCCAGACAGGAGTTCTCCTGGTAGTTTTTACATTGCTCCGGTAGGCATCTGAAAGACACCACAAAAGTTGTTCTACCTGCTTTGTGGCCTGAGATGGGGAATCGCTGAATTTTGGACTCGGCTGGTGACAAAATGTTCCAAACACACCCCATGCACAACTCCACCGGGGAAGGTGCCAGACAGGAGTTCTCCTGGTAGTTTTTACACTACCTTGGTAGGCATCTGAAACACACGACAAAAGTTGTTCTACCTGCTTTCTGGGCTGAGATGGGGAACCGCTGAATTTTGGAGTCGGCCGGTGACAAAATGTTCCAAACACACCCCATGCACAACTCCACCGGGGAAGGTGCCAGACAGGAGTTCTCCTGGTAGTTTTTAGACTACCTTGGTAGGCAGCTGAAAGACACCACAAAAGTTGTTCTACCTGCTTTCTGGGCTGAGATGGGGAACCGCTGAATTTTGGACTCGGCTGGTGACAAAATGTTCCAAACACACCCCATGCACAACTCCACCGGGGAAGGTGCCAGACAGGAGTTCTCCTGGTAGTTTTTACACTACCTTGGTAGGCATCTGAAAGACACCACAAAAGTTGTTCTACCTGCTTTCTGGGCTGAGATGGGGAACCGCTGAATTTTGGAGTCGGCTGGTGACAAAATGTTCCAAACACACCCCCTGCACAACTCCACCGGGGAAGGTGCCAGACAGGAGTTCTCCTGGTAGTTTTTACATTGCTCCGGTAGGCATCTGAAAGACACCACAAAAGTTGTTCTACCTGCTTTCTGGGCTGAGATGGGGAACCGCTGAATTTTGGAGTCGGCCGTTGACAAAATGTTCCAAACACACCCCATGCACAACTCCACCGGGGAAGGTGCCAGACAGGAGTTCTCCTGGTAGTTTTTACACTACCTTGGTAGGCATTTGAAAGGCACCACAAAAGTTGTTCTTCCTGCTTTCTGGTCTGAGATGGGGAACAGCTGAATTTTGGAGTCGGCCGGTGACAAAATGTTCCAAACACACCCCATGCACAACTCCACCGGGGAAGGTGCCAGGAACGAATTCTGTTGGTAGTTTTTACACTACCTTGGTAGGCAGCTGAAAGGCACCACAAAAGTTGTTCCACCTGCTTTGTGGGCTGAGATGGGGAACCGCTGAATTTTGGAGTCGGCTGGTGGCAAAATGTTCCAAACACACCCCATGCACGACTCCACCGGGGAAGGTGCCAGACAGGAGTTCTCCTGGTAGTTTTTACATTGCTCCGGTAGGCATCTGAAAGACACCACAAAAGTTGTTCTACCTGCTTTCTGGGCTGAGATGGGGAAACGCTGAATTTTGGAGTCGGCCGGTGACAAAATGTTCCAAACACACCCCATGCACAACTCCACCGGGGAAGGTGCCAGACAGGAGTTCTCTTGGTAGTTTTTACACTACCTTGGTAGGCACCTGAAAGGCACCACAAAAGTTGTTCTACCTGCTTTCTGGGCTGAGATGGGGAACCGCTGAATTTTGGACTCGGCCGGTGACAAAATGTTCCAAACACACCCCCTGCACAACTCCACCACGGAAGGTGCCAGACAGGAGTTCTCCTGGTAGTTTTTACATTGCTCCGGTAGGCATCTGAAAGACACCACAAAACTTGTTCTACCTGCTTTCTGGGCTGAGATGGGGAATCGCTGAATTTTGGACTCGGCCAGTGACAAAATGTTCCAAACACCCCCCCTGCACAACTCCACCGGGGAAGGTGCCAGACAGGAGTTCTCCTAGTAGTTTTTACACTACCTTGGTAGGCAGCTGAAAGGCACCACAAAAGTTGTTCTACCTGCTTTGTGGGCTGAGATGGGGAACCGCTGAATTTTGGAGTCGGCTGGTGGCAAAATGTTCCAAACACACCCCCTGCACAACTCCACCGGGGAAGGTGCCAGACAGGAGTTCTCCTGGTAGTTTTTACATTGCTCCGGTAGGCATCTGAAAGACACCACAAAAGTTGTTCTACCTGCTTTCTGGGCTGAGATGGGGAACCGCTGAATTTTGGACTCGGCCGGTGACAAAATGTTCCAAACACACCCCATGCACAACTCCACCGGGGAAGGTGCCAGACAGGAGTTCTCTTGGTAGTTTTTACACTACCTTGGTAGGCATCTGAAAGACACCACAAAAGTTGTTCTACCTGCTTTCTGGGCTGAGATGGGGAACCGCTAAATTTTGGAGTAGGCTGGTGACAAAATGTTCCAAACACATCCCCTGCACAACTCCACCACGGAAGGTGCCAGACAGGAGTTCTCCTGGTAGTTTTTACATTGCTCCGGTAGGCATCTGAAAGACACCACAAAGTTGTTCTACCTGCTTTCTGGGCTGAGATGGGGAATCGCTGAATTTTGGAGTCGGCCGGTGACAAAATGTTCCAAACACACCCCATGCACAACTCCACCGGGGAAGGTGCCAGGAACGAATTCTGTTGGTAGTTTTTACACTACCTTGGTAGGCAGCTGAAAGGCACAAGAAAATAAGTTGTACCTGCTTTCTGGGCTGAGATGGGGAACCGCTGAATTTTGGAGTCGGCTGGTGGCAAAATGTTCCAAACACACCCCCTGCACAACTCCACCGGGGAAGGTGCCAGACAGGAGTTCTCCTGGTAGTTTTTACATTGCTCCGGTAGGCATCTGAAAGACACCACAAAAGATGTTCTACCTGCTTTCTGGGCTGAGATGGGGAACCGCTGAATTTTGGAGTCGGCCGGTGACAAAATGTTCCAAACACACCCCATGCACAACTCCACCGGGGAAGGTGCCAGACAGGAGTTCTCCTGGTAGTTTTTACACTACCTTGGTAGGCATCTGAAAGACACCACAAAAGTTGTTCTACCTGCTTTCTGGGCTGAGATGGGGAACCGCTGAATTTTGGAGTCGGCTGGTGGCAAAATGTTCCAAACACACCCCCTGCACAACTCCACCGGGGAAGGTGTCAGACAGGAGTTCTCCTGGTAGTTTTTACATTGCTCCGGTAGGCATCTGAAAGACACCACAAAAGTTGTTCTACCTGCTTTGTGGGCTGAGATGGGGAACCGCTGAATTTTGGAGTCGGCCGTTGACAAAATGTTCCAAACACACCCCATGCACAACTCCAGCGGGGAAGGTGCCAGACAGGAGTTCTCCTGGTAGTTTTTACACTACCTTGGTAGGCATCTGAAAGACACCACAAAAGTTGTTCTACCTGCTTTCTGGGCTGAGATGGGGAACCGCTGAATTTTGGAGTCGGCCGTTGACAAAATGTTCCAAACACACCCCATGCACAACTCCACCGGGGAAGGTGCCAGACAGGAGTTCTCTTGGTAGTTTTTACACTACCTTGGTAGGCATCTGAAAGACACCACAAAAGTTGTTCTACCTGCTTTCTGGGCTGAGATGGGGAATCGCTGAATTTTGGACTCGGCCGGTGACAAAATGTTCCAAACACACCCCATGCACAACTCCACCGGGGAAGGTGCCAGACAGGAGTTCTCTTGGTAGTTTTTACACTACCTCGGTAGGCATCTGAAAGACACCACAAAAGTTGTTCTACCTGCTTTCTGGGCTGAGATGGGGAACCGCTGAATTTTGGACTCGGCTGGTGACAAAATGTTCCAAACACACCCCATGCACAACTCCACCGGGGAAGGTGCCAGACAGGAGTTCTCCTGGTAGTTTTTACATTGCTCTGGTAGGCATCTGAAAGACACCACAAAAGTTGTTCTACCTGCTTTCTGGGCTGAGATGGGGAATCGCTGAATTTTGGACTCGGCCGGTGACAAAATGTTCCAAACACACCCCATGCACAACTCCACCGGGGAAGGTGCCAGACAGGAGTTCTCCTGGTAGTTTTTACACTACCTTGGTAGGCATCTGAAAGACATCACAAAAGTTGTTCTACCTGCTTTCTGGGCTGAGATGGGGAAACGCTGAATTTTGGAGTCGGCTGGTGACAAAATGTTCCAAACACACCCCATGCACAACTCCACCGGGGAAGGTGCCAGACAGGAGTTCTCCTGGTAGTTTTTACACTACCTTGGTAGGCAGCTGAAAGGCACCACAAAAGTTGTTCTTCCTGCTTTCTGGGCTGAGATGGGGAACCGCTGAATTTTGGAGTCGGCCGGTGACAAAATGTTCCAAACACACCCCATGCACAACTCCACCGGGGAAGGTGCCAGACAGGAGTTCTCTTGGTAGTTTTTACACTACCTTGGTAGGCATCTGAAAGACACCACAAAAGTTGTTCTACCTGCTTTGTGGGCTGAGATGGGGAATCGCTGAATTTTGGACTCGGCCGGTGACAAAATGTTCCAAACACACCCCATGCAAAACTCCACCGGGGAAGGTGCCAGACAGGAGTTCTCCTGGTAGTTTTTACATTGCTCCGGTAGGCATCTGAAAGACACGACAAAAGTTGTTCTACCTGCTTTCTGGGCTGAGATGGGGAACCGCTGAATTTTGGACTCGGCCGGTGACAAAATGTTCCAAACACACCCCATGCACAACTCCACCGGGGAAGGTGCCAGACAGGAGTTCTCCTGGTAGTTTTTACACTACCTTGGTAGGCAGCTGAAAGACACCACAAAAGTTGTTCTACCTGCTTTCTGGGCTGAGATGGGGAATCGCTGAATTTTGGAGTCGGCCGGTGACAAAATGTTCCAAACACACCCCATGCACAACTCCACCGGGGAAGGTGCCAGACAGGAGTTCTCTTGGTAGTTTTTACACTACCTTGGTAGGCATTTGAAAGGCACCACAAAAGTTGTTCTACCTGCTTTCTGGGCTGAGATGGGGAACCGCTGAAGTTTGGACTCGGCTGGTGACAAAATGTTCCAAACACACCCCATGCACAACTCCACCGGGGAAGGTGCCAGACAGGAGTTCTCCTGGTAGTTTTTACACTACCTTGGTAGGCATCTGAAAGACACCACAAAAGTTGTTCTACCTGCTTTCTGGGCTGAGATGGGGAACCGCTGAATTTTGGAGTCGGCTGGTGGCAAAATGTTCCAAACACACCCCCTGCACAACTCCACCGGGGAAGGTGCCAGACAGGAGTTCTCCTGGTAGTTTTTACATTGCTCCGGTAGGCATCTGAAAGACACCACAAAAGTTGTTCTACCTGCTTTCTGGGCTGAGATGGGGAACCGCTGAATTTTGGAGTCGGCCGTTGACAAAATGTTCCAAACACACCCCATGCACAACTCCACCGGGGAAGGTGCCAGACAGGAGTTCTCCTGGTAGTTTTTACACTACCTTGGTAGGCATCTGAAAGACACCACAAAAGTTGTTCTACCTGCTTTCTGGGCTGAGATGGGGAACCGCTGAATTTTGGACTCGGCTTGTGACAAAATGTTCCAAACACACCCCATGCACAACTCCACCGGGGAAGGTGACAGACAGGAGTTCTCTTGGTAGTTTTTACACTACCTTGGTAGGCAGCTGAAAGGCACCACAAAAGTTGTTCTACCTGCTTTCTGGGCTGAGATGGGGAACCGCTGAATTTTGGACTCGGCTGGTGACAAAATGTTCCAAACACACCCCATGCACAACTCCACCGGGGAAGGTGCCAGACAGGAGTTCTCCTGGTAGTTTTTACACTACCTTGGTAGGCAGCTGAAAGGCACCACAAAAGTTGTTCTTCCTGCTTTGTGGGCTGAGATGGGGAATCGCTGAATTTTGGACTCGGCCGGTGACAAAATGTTCCAAACACACCCCATGCAAAATTCCACCGGGGAAGGTGCCAGACAGGAGTTCTCCTGGTAGTTTTTACATTGCTCCGGTAGGCACCTGAAAGGCACCACAAAAGTTGTTCTACCTGCTTTCTGGGCTGAGATGGGGAACCGCTGAATTTTGGAGTCGGCTGGTGGCAAAATGTTCCAAACACACCCCCTGCACAACTCCACCGGGGAAGGTGTCAGACAGGAGTTCTCCTGGTAGTTTTTACATTGCTCCGGTAGGCATCTGAAAGACACCACAAAAGTTGTTCTACCTGCTTTGTGGGCTGAGATGGGGAACCGCTGAATTTTGGAGTCGGCCGTTGACAAAATGTTCCAAACACACCCCATGCACAACTCCAGCGGGGAAGGTGCCAGACAGGAGTTCTCCTGGTAGTTTTTACACTACCTTGGTAGGCATCTGAAAGACACCACAAAAGTTGTTCTACCTGCTTTCTGGGCTGAGATGGGGAACCGCTGAATTTTGGAGTCGGCCGTTGACAAAATGTTCCAAACACACCCCATGCACAACTCCACCGGGGAAGGTGCCAGACAGGAGTTCTCTTGGTAGTTTTTACACTACCTTGGTAGGCATCTGAAAGACACCACAAAAGTTGTTCTACCTGCTTTCTGGGCTGAGATGGGGAATCGCTGAATTTTGGACTCGGCCGGTGACAAAATGTTCCAAACACACCCCATGCACAACTCCACCGGGGAAGGTGCCAGACAGGAGTTCTCTTGGTAGTTTTTACACTACCTCGGTAGGCATCTGAAAGACACCACAAAAGTTGTTCTACCTGCTTTCTGGGCTGAGATGGGGAACCGCTGAATTTTGGACTCGGCTGGTGACAAAATGTTCCAAACACACCCCATGCACAACTCCACCGGGGAAGGTGACAGACAGGAGTTCTCTTGGTAGTTTTTACACTACCTTGGTAGGCAGCTGAAAGGCACCACAAAAGTTGTTCTACCTGCTTTCTGGGCTGAGATGGGGAACCGCTGAATTTTGGACTCGGCTGGTGACAAAATGTTCCAAACACACCCCATGCACAACTCCACCGGGGAAGGTGCCAGACAGGAGTTCTCCTGGTAGTTTTTACACTACCTTGGTAGGCAGCTGAAAGGCACCACAAAAGTTGTTCTTCCTGCTTTGTGGGCTGAGATGGGGAATCGCTGAATTTTGGACTCGGCCGGTGACAAAATGTTCCAAACACACCCCATGCAAAATTCCACCGGGGAAGGTGCCAGACAGGAGTTCTCCTGGTAGTTTTTACATTGCTCCGGTAGGCACCTGAAAGGCACCACAAAAGTTGTTCTACCTGCTTTCTGGGCTGAGATGGGGAACCGCTGAATTTTGGAGTCGGCTGGTGGCAAAATGTTCCAAACACACCCCCTGCACAACTCCACCGGGGAAGGTGTCAGACAGGAGTTCTCCTGGTAGTTTTTACATTGCTCCGGTAGGCATCTGAAAGACACCACAAAAGTTGTTCTACCTGCTTTGTGGGCTGAGATGGGGAACCGCTGAATTTTGGAGTCGGCCGTTGACAAAATGTTCCAAACACACCCCATGCACAACTCCAGCGGGGAAGGTGCCAGACAGGAGTTCTCCTGGTAGTTTTTACACTACCTTGGTAGGCATCTGAAAGACACCACAAAAGTTGTTCTACCTGCTTTCTGGGCTGAGATGGGGAACCGCTGAATTTTGGAGTCGGCCGTTGACAAAATGTTCCAAACACACCCCATGCACAACTCCACCGGGGAAGGTGCCAGACAGGAGTTCTCTTGGTAGTTTTTACACTACCTTGGTAGGCATCTGAAAGACACCACAAAAGTTGTTCTACCTGCTTTCTGGGCTGAGATGGGGAATCGCTGAATTTTGGACTCGGCCGGTGACAAAATGTTCCAAACACACCCCATGCACAACTCCACCGGGGAAGGTGCCAGACAGGAGTTCTCTTGGTAGTTTTTACACTACCTCGGTAGGCATCTGAAAGACACCACAAAAGTTGTTCTACCTGCTTTCTGGGCTGAGATGGGGAACCGCTGAATTTTGGACTCGGCTGGTGACAAAATGTTCCAAACACACCCCATGCACAACTCCACCGGGGAAGGTGCCAGACAGGAGTTCTCCTGGTAGTTTTTACATTGCTCTGGTAGGCATCTGAAAGACACCACAAAAGTTGTTCTACCTGCTTTCTGGGCTGAGATGGGGAATCGCTGAATTTTGGACTCGGCCGGTGACAAAATGTTCCAAACACACCCCATGCACAACTCCACCGGGGAAGGTGCCAGACAGGAGTTCTCCTGGTAGTTTTTACACTACCTTGGTAGGCATCTGAAAGACATCACAAAAGTTGTTCTACCTGCTTTCTGGGCTGAGATGGGGAAACGCTGAATTTTGGAGTCGGCTGGTGACAAAATGTTCCAAACACACCCCATGCACAACTCCACCGGGGAAGGTGCCAGACAGGAGTTCTCCTGGTAGTTTTTACACTACCTTGGTAGGCAGCTGAAAGGCACCACAAAAGTTGTTCTTCCTGCTTTCTGGGCTGAGATGGGGAACCGCTGAATTTTGGAGTCGGCCGGTGACAAAATGTTCCAAACACACCCCATGCACAACTCCACCGGGGAAGGTGCCAGACAGGAGTTCTCTTGGTAGTTTTTACACTACCTTGGTAGGCATCTGAAAGACACCACAAAAGTTGTTCTACCTGCTTTGTGGGCTGAGATGGGGAATCGCTGAATTTTGGACTCGGCCGGTGACAAAATGTTCCAAACACACCCCATGCAAAACTCCACCGGGGAAGGTGCCAGACAGGAGTTCTCCTGGTAGTTTTTACATTGCTCCGGTAGGCATCTGAAAGACACGACAAAAGTTGTTCTACCTGCTTTCTGGGCTGAGATGGGGAACCGCTGAATTTTGGACTCGGCCGGTGACAAAATGTTCCAAACACACCCCATGCACAACTCCACCGGGGAAGGTGCCAGACAGGAGTTCTCCTGGTAGTTTTTACACTACCTTGGTAGGCAGCTGAAAGACACCACAAAAGTTGTTCTACCTGCTTTCTGGGCTGAGATGGGGAATCGCTGAATTTTGGAGTCGGCCGGTGACAAAATGTTCCAAACACACCCCATGCACAACTCCACCGGGGAAGGTGCCAGACAGGAGTTCTCTTGGTAGTTTTTACACTACCTTGGTAGGCATTTGAAAGGCACCACAAAAGTTGTTCTACCTGCTTTCTGGGCTGAGATGGGGAACCGCTGAAGTTTGGACTCGGCTGGTGACAAAATGTTCCAAACACACCCCATGCACAACTCCACCGGGGAAGGTGCCAGACAGGAGTTCTCCTGGTAGTTTTTACACTACCTTGGTAGGCATCTGAAAGACACCACAAAAGTTGTTCTACCTGCTTTCTGGGCTGAGATGGGGAACCGCTGAATTTTGGAGTCGGCTGGTGGCAAAATGTTCCAAACACACCCCCTGCACAACTCCACCGGGGAAGGTGCCAGACAGGAGTTCTCCTGGTAGTTTTTACATTGCTCCGGTAGGCATCTGAAAGACACCACAAAAGTTGTTCTACCTGCTTTCTGGGCTGAGATGGGGAACCGCTGAATTTTGGAGTCGGCCGTTGACAAAATGTTCCAAACACACCCCATGCACAACTCCACCGGGGAAGGTGCCAGACAGGAGTTCTCCTGGTAGTTTTTACACTACCTTGGTAGGCATCTGAAAGACACCACAAAAGTTGTTCTACCTGCTTTCTGGGCTGAGATGGGGAACCGCTGAATTTTGGACTCGGCTTGTGACAAAATGTTCCAAACACACCCCATGCACAACTCCACCGGGGAAGGTGACAGACAGGAGTTCTCTTGGTAGTTTTTACACTACCTTGGTAGGCAGCTGAAAGGCACCACAAAAGTTGTTCTACCTGCTTTCTGGGCTGAGATGGGGAACCGCTGAATTTTGGACTCGGCTGGTGACAAAATGTTCCAAACACACCCCATGCACAACTCCACCGGGGAAGGTGCCAGACAGGAGTTCTCCTGGTAGTTTTTACACTACCTTGGTAGGCAGCTGAAAGGCACCACAAAAGTTGTTCTTCCTGCTTTGTGGGCTGAGATGGGGAATCGCTGAATTTTGGACTCGGCCGGTGACAAAATGTTCCAAACACACCCCATGCAAAATTCCACCGGGGAAGGTGCCAGACAGGAGTTCTCCTGGTAGTTTTTACATTGCTCCGGTAGGCATCTGAAAGACACCACAAAAGTTGTTCTACCTGCTTTGTGGGCTGAGATGGGGAATCGCTGAATTTTGGACTCGGCTGGTGACAAAATGTTCCAAACACACCCCATGCACAACTCCACCGGGGAAGGTGCCAGACAGGAGTTCTCCTGGTAGTTTTTACACTACCTTGGTAGGCATCTGAAACACACGACAAAAGTTGTTCTACCTGCTTTCTGGGCTGAGATGGGGAACCGCTGAATTTTGGAGTCGGCCGGTGACAAAATGTTCCAAACACACCCCATGCACAACTCCACCGGGGAAGGTGCCAGACAGGAGTTCTCCTGGTAGTTTTTAGACTACCTTGGTAGGCAGCTGAAAGACACCACAAAAGTTGTTCTACCTGCTTTCTGGGCTGAGATGGGGAACCGCTGAATTTTGGACTCGGCTGGTGACAAAATGTTCCAAACACACCCCATGCACAACTCCACCGGGGAAGGTGCCAGACAGGAGTTCTCCTGGTAGTTTTTACACTACCTTGGTAGGCATCTGAAAGACACCACAAAAGTTGTTCTACCTGCTTTCTGGGCTGAGATGGGGAACCGCTGAATTTTGGAGTCGGCTGGTGACAAAATGTTCCAAACACACCCCCTGCACAACTCCACCGGGGAAGGTGCCAGACAGGAGTTCTCCTGGTAGTTTTTACATTGCTCCGGTAGGCATCTGAAAGACACCACAAAAGTTGTTCTACCTGCTTTCTGGGCTGAGATGGGGAACCGCTGAATTTTGGAGTCGGCCGTTGACAAAATGTTCCAAACACACCCCATGCACAACTCCACCGGGGAAGGTGCCAGACAGGAGTTCTCCTGGTAGTTTTTACACTACCTTGGTAGGCATTTGAAAGGCACCACAAAAGTTGTTCTTCCTGCTTTCTGGTCTGAGATGGGGAACAGCTGAATTTTGGAGTCGGCCGGTGACAAAATGTTCCAAACACACCCCATGCACAACTCCACCGGGGAAGGTGCCAGGAACGAATTCTGTTGGTAGTTTTTACACTACCTTGGTAGGCAGCTGAAAGGCACCACAAAAGTTGTTCCACCTGCTTTGTGGGCTGAGATGGGGAACCGCTGAATTTTGGAGTCGGCTGGTGGCAAAATGTTCCAAACACACCCCATGCACGACTCCACCGGGGAAGGTGCCAGACAGGAGTTCTCCTGGTAGTTTTTACATTGCTCCGGTAGGCATCTGAAAGACACCACAAAAGTTGTTCTACCTGCTTTCTGGGCTGAGATGGGGAAACGCTGAATTTTGGAGTCGGCCGGTGACAAAATGTTCCAAACACACCCCATGCACAACTCCACCGGGGAAGGTGCCAGACAGGAGTTCTCTTGGTAGTTTTTACACTACCTTGGTAGGCATCTGAAAGGCACCACAAAAGTTGTTCTACCTGCTTTCTGGGCTGAGATGGGGAACCGCTGAATTTTGGACTCGGCCGGTGACAAAATGTTCCAAACACACCCCCTGCACAACTCCACCACGGAAGGTGCCAGACAGGAGTTCTCCTGGTAGTTTTTACATTGCTCCGGTAGGCATCTGAAAGACACCACAAAACTTGTTCTACCTGCTTTCTGGGCTGAGATGGGGAATCGCTGAATTTTGGACTCGGCCGGTGACAAAATGTTCCAAACACCCCCCCTGCACAACTCCACCGGGGAAGGTGCCAGACAGGAGTTCTCCTAGTAGTTTTTACACTACCTTGGTAGGCAGCTGAAAGGCACCACAAAAGTTGTTCTACCTGCTTTGTGGGCTGAGATGGGGAACCGCTGAATTTTGGAGTCGGCTGGTGGCAAAATGTTCCAAACACACCCCCTGCACAACTCCACCGGGGAAGGTGCCAGACAGGAGTTCTCCTGGTAGTTTTTACATTGCTCCGGTAGGCATCTGAAAGACACCACAAAAGTTGTTCTACCTGCTTTCTGGGCTGAGATGGGGAACCGCTGAATTTTGGAGTCGGCCGGTGACAAAATGTTCCAAACACACCCCATGCACAACTCCACCGGGGAAGGTGCCAGACAGGAGTTCTCTTGGTAGTTTTTACACTACCTTGGTAGGCATCTGAAAGACACCACAAAAGTTGTTCTACCTGCTTTCTGGGCTGAGATGGGGAACCGCTAAATTTTGGAGTAGGCTGGTGACAAAATGTTCCAAACACACCCCCTGCACAACTCCACCACGGAAGGTGCCAGACAGGAGTTCTCCTGGTAGTTTTTACATTGCTCCGGTAGGCATCTGAAAGACACCACAAAGTTGTTCTACCTGCTTTCTGGGCTGAGATGGGGAATCGCTGAATTTTGGAGTCGGCCGGTGACAAAATGTTCCAAACACACCCCATGCACAACTCCACCGGGGAAGGTGCCAGGAACGAATTCTGTTGGTAGTTTTTACACTACCTTGGTAGGCAGCTGAAAGGCACAAGAAAATAAGTTCTACCTGCTTTCTGGGCTGAGATGGGGAACCGCTGAATTTTGGAGTCGGCTGGTGGCAAAATGTTCCAAACACACCCCCTGCACAACTCCACCGGGGAAGGTGCCAGACAGGAGTTCTCCTGGTAGTTTTTACATTGCTCCGGTAGGCATCTGAAAGATACCACAAAAGATGTTCTACCTGCTTTCTGGGCTGAGATGGGGAACCGCTGAATTTTGGAGTCGGCCGGTGACAAAATGTTCCAAACACACCCCATGCACAACTCCACCGGGGAAGGTGCCAGACAGGAGTTCTCTTGGTAGTTTTTACACTACCTTGGTAGGCAGCTGAAAGGCACCACAAAAGTTGTTCTACCTGCTTTCTGGGCTGAGATGGGGAACCGCTGAATTTTGGACTCGGCTGGTGACAAAATGTTCCAAACACACCCCATGCACAACTCCACCGGGGAAGGTGCCAGACAGGAGTTCTCCTGGTAGTTTTTACACTACCTTGGTAGGCATCTGAAAGACACCACAAAAGTTGTTCTACCTGCTTTCTGGGCTGAGATGGGGAACCGCTGAATTTTGGAGTCGGCTGGTGACAAAATGTTCCAAACACACCCCCTGCACAACTCCACCGGGGAAGGTGCCAGACAGGAGTTCTCCTGGTAGTTTTTACATTGCTCCGGTAGGCATCTGAAAGACACCACAAAAGTTGTTCTACCTGCTTTCTGGGCTGAGATGGGGAACCGCTGAATTTTGGAGTCGGCCGTTGACAAAATGTTCCAAACACACCCCATGCACAACTCCACCGGGGAAGGTGCCAGACAGGAGTTCTCCTGGTAGTTTTTACACTACCTTGGTAGGCATTTGAAAGGCACCACAAAAGTTGTTCTTCCTGCTTTCTGGTCTGAGATGGGGAACAGCTGAATTTTGGAGTCGGCCGGTGACAAAATGTTCCAAAGACACCCCATGCACAACTCCACCGGGGAAGGTGCCAGGAACGAATTCTGTTGGTAGTTTTTACACTACCTTGGTAGGCAGCTGAAAGGCACCACAAAAGTTGTTCTACCTGCTTTCTGGGCTGAGATGGGGAACCGCTGAATTTTGGAGTCGGCTGGTGGCAAAATGTTCCAAACACACCCCATGCACGACTCCACCGGGGAAGGTGCCAGACAGGAGTTCTCCTGGTAGTTTTTACATTGCTCCGGTAGGCATCTGAAAGACACCACAAAAGTTGTTCTACCTGCTTTCTGGGCTGAGATGGGGAAACGCTGAATTTTGGAGTCGGCCGGTGACAAAATGTTCCAAACACACCCCATGCACAACTCCACCGGGGAAGGTGCCAGACAGGAGTTCTCTTGGTAGTTTTTACACTACCTTGGTAGGCATCTGAAAGGCACCACAAAAGTTGTTCTACCTGCTTTCTGGGCTGAGATGGGGAACCGCTGAATTTTGGACTCGGCCGGTGACAAAATGTTCCAAACACACCCCCTGCACAACTCCACCACGGAAGGTGCCAGACAGGAGTTCTCCTGGTAGTTTTTACATTGCTCTGGTAGGCATCTGAAAGACACCACAAAAGTTGTTCTACCTGCTTTCTGGGCTGAGATGGGGAATGGCTGAATTTTGGACTCGGCCGGTGACAAAATGTTCCAAACACACCCCCTGCACAACTCCACCGGGGAAGGTGCCAGACAGGAGTTCTCTTGGTAGTTTTTACACTACCTTGGTAGGCAGCTGAAAGGCACAAGAAAAGAAGTTGTACCTGCTTTCTGGGCTGAGATGGGGAACCGCTGAATTTTGGAGTCGGCTGGTGGCAAAATGTTCCAAACACACCCCCTGCACAACTCCACCGGGGAAGGTGCCAGACAGGAGTTCTCCTGGTAGTTTTTACACTACCTTGGTAGGCAGCTGAAAGGCACCACAAAAGTTGTTCTACCTGCTTTCTGGGCTGAGATGGGGAACCGCTGAATTTTGGACTCGGCTGGTGACAAAATGTTCCAAACACACCCCATGCACAACTCCACCGGGGAAGGTGCCAGACAGGAGTTCTCCTGGTAGTTTTTACACTACCTTGGTAGGCATTTGAAAGGCACCACAAAAGTTGTTCTTCCTGCTTTCTGGGCTGAGATGGGGAAACGCTGAATTTTGGAGTCGGCCGGTGACAAAATGTTCCAAACACACCCCCTGCACAACTCCACCGGGGAAGGTGCCAGACAGGAGTTCTCCTGGTAGTTTTTACACTACCTTGGTAGGCATTTGAAAGGCACCACAAAAGTTGTTCTTCCTGCTTTCTGGTCTGAGATGGGGAACCGCTGAATTTTGGAGTCGGCCGGTGACAAAATGTTCCAAACACACCCCATGCACAACTCCACCGGGGAAGGTGCCAGGAACGAATTCTGTTGGTAGTTTTTACACTACCTTGGTAGGCATTTGAAAGGCACCACAAAAGTTGTTCTACCTGCTTTTCTGGGCTGAGATGGGGAACCGCTGAATTTTGGAGTCGGCTGGTGGCAAAATGTTCCAAACACACCCCCTGCACAACTCCACCGGGGAAGGTGCCAGACAGGAGTTCTCCTGGTAGTTTTTACATTGCTCCGGTAGGCATCTGAAAGACACCACAAAAGTTGTTCTACCTGCTTTCTGGGCTGAGATGGGGAACCGCTGAATTTTGGACTCGGCCGGTGACAAAATGTTCCAAACACACCCCATGCACAACTCCACCGGGGAAGGTGCCAGACAGGAGTTCTCTTGGTAGTTTTTACACTACCTTGGTAGGCATCTGAAAGGCTCCACAAAACTTGTTCTACCTGCTTTCTGGGCTGAGATGGGGAACCGCTAAATTTTGGACTCGGCTGGTGACAAAATGTTCCAAACACCTCCCCTGCACAACTCCACCACGGAAGGTGCCAGACAGGAGTTCTCCTGGTAGTTTTTACATTGCTCCGGTAGGCATCTGAAAGACACCACAAAAGTTGTTCTACCTGCTTTCTGGGCTGAGATGGGGAACCGCTAAATTTTGGACTCGGCTGGTGACAAAATGTTCCAAACACCCCCCCTGCACAACTCCACCGGGGAAGGTGCCAGACAGGAGTTCTCCTGGTAGTTTTTACATTGCTCCGGTAGGCATCTGAAAGACACCACAAAAGTTGTTCTACCTGCTTTCTGGGCTGAGATGGGGAATCGCTGAATTTTGGACTCGGCCGGTGACAAAATGTTCCAAACACACCCCCTGCACAACTCCACCGGGGAAGGTGCCAGACAGGAGTTCTCTTAGTAGTTTTTACACTACCTTGGTAGGCACCTGAAAGGCACCACAAAAGTTGTTCTACCTGCTTTCTGGGCTGAGATGGGGAACCGCTGAATTTTGGACTCGGCCGGTGACAAAATGTTCCAAACACACCCCATGCACAACTCCACCACGGAAGGTGCCAGACAGGAGTTCTCTTAGTAGTTTTTACACTACCTTGGTAGACATCTGAAAGACACCACAAAAGTTGTTCTACCTGCTTTCTGGGCTGAGATGGGGAACAGATGAATTTTGGAGTCGGCTGGTGACAAAATGTTCCAAACACACCCCATGCACAACTCCACCGGGGAAGGTGCCAGACAGGAGTTCTCTTGGTAGTTTTTACACTACCTTGGTAGGCATCTAAAAGACACCACAAAAGTTGTTCTACCTGCTTTCTGGGCTGAGATGGGGAACCGCTGAATTTTGGAGTCGGCTGGTGACAAAATGTTCCAAAGACACCCCATGCACAACTCCACCGGGGAAGGTGCCAGACAGGAGTTCTCCTGGTAGTTTTTACATTGCTCCGGTAGGCATCTGAAAGACACCACAAAAGTTGTTCTACCTGCTTTCTGGGCTGAGATGGGGAATCGCTGAATTTTGGAGTCGGCCGGTGGCAAAATGTTCCACAGACACCCCATGCACAACTCCACCGGGGAAGGTGCCAGACAGGAGTTCTCCTGGTAGTTTTTACATTGCTCCGGTAGGCATCTGAAAGACACCACAAAAGTTGTTCTACCTGCTTTCTGGGCTGAGATGGGGAATCGCTGAATTTTGGACCTGGCCGGTGGCAAAATGTTCCACAGACACCCCATGCACAACTCCACCGGGGAAGGTGCCAGGAACGAATTCTTTTGGTAGTTTTTACACTACCTTGGTAGGCAGCTGAAAGGCACAAAAAAAGTTGTTTTACCTGCTTTGTGGGCTGAGATGGGGAACCGCTGAATTTTGGAGTCGGCTGGTGACAAAATGTTCCAAACACACCCCATGCACAACTCCACCACGGAAGGTGCCAGACAGGAGTTCTCCTGGTAGTTTTTACACTACCTTGGTAGGCATCTGAAAGACACCACAAAAGTTGTTCTACCTGCTTTCTGGGCTGAGATGGGGAATCGCTGAATTTTGGAGTCGGCCGGTGACAAAATGTTCCAAACACACCCCATGCACAACTCCACCGGGGAAGGTGCCAGACAGGAGTTCTCTTAGTAGTTTTTACACTACCTTGGTAGGCAGCTGAATGGCACCACAAAAGTTGTTCTACCTGCTTTCTGGGCTGAGATGGGGAATCGCTGAATTTTGGACTCGGCCGGTGACAAAATGTTCCAAACACACCCCATGCAAAACTCCACCGGGGAAGGTGCCAGACAGGAGTTCTCCTGGTAATTTTTACATTGCTCCGGTAGGCATCTGAAAGACACCACAAAAGTTGTTCTACCTGCTTTCTGGGCTGAGATGGGGAACCGCTGAATTTTGGACTCGGCCGGTGACAAAATGTTCCACAGACACCCTATGCACAACTCCACCGGGGAAGGTGCCAGACAGGAGTTCTCCTGGTAGTTTTTACACTACCTTGGTAGGCAGCTGAAAGGCTCAAGAAAAGAAGTTTTACCTGCTTTCTGGGCTGAGATGGGGAAACGCTGAATTTTGGAGTCGGCTGGTGACAAAATGTTCCAAACACACCCCATGCACAACTCCACCGGGGAAGGTGCCAGACAGGAGTTCTCCTGGTAGTTTTTACATTGCTCCGGTAGGCATCTGAAAGACACCACAAAAGTTGTTCTACCTGCTTTCTGGGCTGAGATGGGGAACCGCTGAATTTTGGAGTCGGCCGGTGACAAAATGTTCCACAGACACCCCATGCACAACTCCACCGGGGAAGGTGCCAGGAACGAATTCTGTTGGTAGTTTTTACACTACCTTGGTAGGCAGCTGAAAGGCACCACAAAAGTTGTTCTACCTGCTTTCTGGGCTGAGATGGGGAACCGCTGAATTTTGGAGTCGGCTGGTGGCAAAATGTTCCAAACACACCCCATGCACAACTCCACCACGGAAGGTGCCAGACAGGAGTTCTCCTGGTAGTTTTTACATTGCTCCGGTAGGCATCTGAAAGATACCACAAAAGATGTTCTACCTGCTTTCTGGGCTGAGATGGGGAACCGCTGAATTTTGGAGTCGGCCGGTGACAAAATGTTCCACAGACACCCCATGCACAACTCCACCGGGGAAGGTGCCAGACGGGATTTCTCCTGGTAATTTTTACTCTACCTTGGTAGGCATCTGAAAGACACCACAAAAGTTGTTCTACCTGCTTTCTGGGCTGAGATGGGGAACCGCTGAATTTTGGACTCGGCTGGTGACAAAATGTTCCAAACACACCCCATGCACAACTCCACCGGGGAAGGTGCCAGACAGGAGTTCTCCTGGTAGTTTTTACACTACCTTGGTAGGCATTTGAAAGGCACCACAAAAGTTGTTCTTCCTGCTTTCTGGGCTGAGATGGGGAAACGCTGAATTTTGGAGTCGGCCGGTGACAAAATGTTCCAAACACACCCCCTGCACAACTCCACCGGGGAAGGTGCCAGACAGGAGTTCTCCTGGTAGTTTTTACACTACCTTGGTAGGCATTTGAAAGGCACCACAAAAGTTGTTCTTCCTGCTTTCTGGTCTGAGATGGGGAACCGCTGAATTTTGGAGTCGGCCGGTGACAAAATGTTCCAAACACACCCCATGCACAACTCCACCGGGGAAGGTGCCAGGAACGAATTCTGTTGGTAGTTTTTACACTACCTTGGTAGGCAGCTGAAAGGCACCACAAAAGTTGTTCTACCTGCTTTTCTGGGCTGAGATGGGGAACCGCTGAATTTTGGAGTCGGCTGGTGGCAAAATGTTCCAAACACACCCCCTGCACAACTCCACCGGGGAAGGTGCCAGACAGGAGTTCTCCTGGTAGTTTTTACATTGCTCCGGTAGGCATCTGAAAGACACCACAAAAGTTGTTCTACCTGCTTTCTGGGCTGAGATGGGGAACCGCTGAATTTTGGACTCGGCCCGTGACAAAATGTTCCAAACACACCCCATGCACAACTCCACCGGGGAAGGTGCCAGACAGGAGTTCTCTTGGTAGTTTTTACACTACCTTGGTAGGCATCTGAAAGGCTCCACAAAACTTGTTCTACCTGCTTTCTGGGCTGAGATGGGGAACCGCTAAATTTTGGACTCGGCTGGTGACAAAATGTTCCAAACACCTCCCCTGCACAACTCCACCACGGAAGGTGCCAGACAGGAGTTCTCCTGGTAGTTTTTACATTGCTCCGGTAGGCATCTGAAAGACACCACAAAAGTTGTTCTACCTGCTTTCTGGGCTGAGATGGGGAACCGCTAAATTTTGGACTCGGCTGGTGACAAAATGTTCCAAACACCCCCCCTGCACAACTCCACCACGGAAGGTGCCAGACAGGAGTTCTCCTGGTAGTTTTTACATTGCTCCGGTAGGCATCTGAAAGACACCACAAAAGTTGTTCTACCTGCTTTCTGGGCTGAGATGGGGAATCGCTGAATTTTGGACTCGGCCGGTGACAAAATGTTCCAAACACACCCCCTGCACAACTCCACCGGGGAAGGTGCCAGACAGGAGTTCTCTTAGTAGTTTTTACACTACCTTGGTAGGCACCTGAAAGGCACCACAAAAGTTGTTCTACCTGCTTTCTGGGCTGAGATGGGGAACCGCTGAATTTTGGACTCGGCCGGTGACAAAATGTTCCAAACACACCCCATGCACAACTCCACCACGGAAGGTGCCAGACAGGAGTTCTCCTGGTAGTTTTTACATTGCTCCGGTAGGCATCTGAAAGACACCACAAAAGTTGTTCTACCTGCTTTCTGGGCTGAGATGGGGAACCGCTGAATTTTGGAGTCGGCTGGTGACAAAATGTTCCAAACATACCCCATGCACAACTCCACCGGGGAAGGTGCCAGACAGGAGTTCTCCTGGTAGTTTTTACATTGCTCCGGTAGGCATCTGAAAGACACCACAAAAGTTGTTCTACCTGCTTTCTGGGCTGAGATGGGGAACCGCTGAATTTTGGAGTCGGCCGGTGACAAAATGTTCCACAGACACCCCATGCACAACTCCACCGGGGAAGGTGCCAGGAACGAATTCTGTTGGTAGTTTTTACACTACCTTGGTAGGCAGCTGAAAGGCACCACAAAAGTTGTTCTACCTGCTTTCTGGGCTGAGATGGGGAACCGCTGAATTTTGGAGTCGGCTGGTGGCAAAATGTTCCAAACACACCCCATGCACAACTCCACCACGGAAGGTGCCAGACAGGAGTTCTCCTGGTAGTTTTTACATTGCTCCGGTAGGCATCTGAAAGATACCACAAAAGATGTTCTACCTGCTTTCTGGGCTGAGATGGGGAACCGCTGAATTTTGGAGTCGGCCGGTGACAAAATGTTCCACAGACACCCCATGCACAACTCCACCGGGGAAGGTGCCAGACGGGATTTCTCCTGGTAATTTTTACTCTACCTTGGTAGGCATCTGAAAGACACCACAAAAGTTGTTCTACCTGCTTTCTGGGCTGAGATGGGGAACCGCTGAATTTTGGACTCGGCTGGTGACAAAATGTTCCAAACACACCCCATGCACAACTCCACCGGGGAAGGTGCCAGACAGGAGTTCTCCTGGTAGTTTTTACACTACCTTGGTAGGCATTTGAAAGGCACCACAAAAGTTGTTCTTCCTGCTTTCTGGGCTGAGATGGGGAAACGCTGAATTTTGGAGTCGGCCGGTGACAAAATGTTCCAAACACACCCCCTGCACAACTCCACCGGGGAAGGTGCCAGACAGGAGTTCTCCTGGTAGTTTTTACACTACCTTGGTAGGCATTTGAAAGGCACCACAAAAGTTGTTCTTCCTGCTTTCTGGTCTGAGATGGGGAACCGCTGAATTTTGGAGTCGGCCGGTGACAAAATGTTCCAAACACACCCCATGCACAACTCCACCGGGGAAGGTGCCAGGAACGAATTCTGTTGGTAGTTTTTACACTACCTTGGTAGGCAGCTGAAAGGCACCACAAAAGTTGTTCTACCTGCTTTTCTGGGCTGAGATGGGGAACCGCTGAATTTTGGAGTCGGCTGGTGGCAAAATGTTCCAAACACACCCCCTGCACAACTCCACCGGGGAAGGTGCCAGACAGGAGTTCTCCTGGTAGTTTTTACATTGCTCCGGTAGGCATCTGAAAGACACCACAAAAGTTGTTCTACCTGCTTTCTGGGCTGAGATGGGGAACCGCTGAATTTTGGACTCGGCCCGTGACAAAATGTTCCAAACACACCCCATGCACAACTCCACCGGGGAAGGTGCCAGACAGGAGTTCTCTTGGTAGTTTTTACACTACCTTGGTAGGCATCTGAAAGGCTCCACAAAACTTGTTCTACCTGCTTTCTGGGCTGAGATGGGGAACCGCTAAATTTTGGACTCGGCTGGTGACAAAATGTTCCAAACACCTCCCCTGCACAACTCCACCACGGAAGGTGCCAGACAGGAGTTCTCCTGGTAGTTTTTACATTGCTCCGGTAGGCATCTGAAAGACACCACAAAAGTTGTTCTACCTGCTTTCTGGGCTGAGATGGGGAATCGCTGAATTTTGGACTCGGCCGGTGACAAAATGTTCCAAACACACCCCCTGCACAACTCCACCGGGGAAGGTGCCAGACAGGAGTTCTCTTAGTAGTTTTTACACTACCTTGGTAGGCACCTGAAAGGCACCACAAAAGTTGTTCTACCTGCTTTCTGGGCTGAGATGGGGAACCGCTGAATTTTGGACTCGGCCGGTGACAAAATGTTCCAAACACACCCCATGCACAACTCCACCACGGAAGGTGCCAGACAGGAGTTCTCTTAGTAGTTTTTACACTACCTTGGTAGACATCTGAAAGACACCACAAAAGTTGTTCTACCTGCTTTCTGGGCTGAGATGGGGAACAGATGAATTTTGGAGTCGGCTGGTGACAAAATGTTCCAAACACACCCCATGCACAACTCCACCGGGGAAGGTGCCAGACAGGAGTTCTCTTGGTAGTTTTTACACTACCTTGGTAGGCATCTAAAAGACACCACAAAAGTTGTTCTACCTGCTTTCTGGGCTGAGATGGGGAACCGCTGAATTTTGGAGTCGGCTGGTGACAAAATGTTCCAAAGACACCCCATGCACAACTCCACCGGGGAAGGTGCCAGACAGGAGTTCTCCTGGTAGTTTTTACATTGCTCCGGTAGGCATCTGAAAGACACCACAAAAGTTGTTCTACCTGCTTTCTGGGCTGAGATGGGGAATCGCTGAATTTTGGAGTCGGCCGGTGGCAAAATGTTCCACAGACACCCCATGCACAACTCCACCGGGGAAGGTGCCAGACAGGAGTTCTCCTGGTAGTTTTTACATTGCTCCGGTAGGCATCTGAAAGACACCACAAAAGTTGTTCTACCTGCTTTCTGGGCTGAGATGGGGAATCGCTGAATTTTGGACCTGGCCGGTGGCAAAATGTTCCACAGACACCCCATGCACAACTCCACCGGGGAAGGTGCCAGGAACGAATTCTTTTGGTAGTTTTTACACTACCTTGGTAGGCAGCTGAAAGGCACAAAAAAAGTTGTTTTACCTGCTTTGTGGGCTGAGATGGGGAACCGCTGAATTTTGGAGTCGGCTGGTGACAAAATGTTCCAAACACACCCCATGCACAACTCCACCACGGAAGGTGCCAGACAGGAGTTCTCCTGGTAGTTTTTACACTACCTTGGTAGGCATCTGAAAGACACCACAAAAGTTGTTCTACCTGCTTTCTGGGCTGAGATGGGGAATCGCTGAATTTTGGAGTCGGCCGGTGACAAAATGTTCCAAACACACCCCATGCACAACTCCACCGGGGAAGGTGCCAGACAGGAGTTCTCCTGGTAGTTTTTACACTACCTTGGTAGGCAGCTGAATGGCACCACAAAAGTTGTTCTACCTGCTTTCTGGGCTGAGATGGGGAATCGCTGAATTTTGGACTCGGCCGGTGACAAAATGTTCCAAACACACCCCATGCAAAACTCCACCGGGGAAGGTGCCAGACAGGAGTTCTCCTGGTAATTTTTACATTGCTCTGGTAGGCATCTGAAAGACACCACAAAAGTTGTTCTACCTGCTTTCTGGGCTGAGATGGGGAACCGCTGAATTTTGGACTCGGCCGGCGACAAAATGTTCCACAGACACCCTATGCACAACTCCACCGGGGAAGGTGCCAGGAACGAATTCTGTTGGTAGTTTTTACACTACCTTGGTAGGCAGCTGAAAGGCTCAAGAAAAGAAGTTTTACCTGCTTTGTGGGCTGAGATGGGGAACCGCTGAATTTTGGAGTCGGCTGGTGACAAAATGTTCCTAACACACCCCATGCACAACTCCACCGGGGAAGGTGCCAGACAGGAGTTCTCCTGGTAGTTTTTACACTACCTTGGTAGGCACCTGAAAGGCTCAAGAAAAGAAGTTTTACCTGCTTTCTGGGCTGAGATGGGGAAACGCTGAATTTTGGAGTCGGCTGGTGACAAAATGTTCCAAACACACCCCATGCACAACTCCACCGGGGAAGGTGCCAGACAGGAGTTCTCCTGGTAGTTTTTACATTGCTCCGGTAGGCATCTGAAAGACACCACAAAAGTTGTTCTACCTGCTTTCTGGGCTGAGATGGGGAACCGCTGAATTTTGGAGTCGGCCGGTGACAAAATGTTCCACAGACACCCCATGCACAACTCCACCGGGGAAGGTGCCAGGAACGAATTCTGTTGGTAGTTTTTACACTACCTTGGTAGGCAGCTGAAAGGCACCACAAAAGTTGTTCTACCTGCTTTCTGGGCTGAGATGGGGAACCGCTGAATTTTGGAGTCGGCTGGTGGCAAAATGTTCCAAACACACCCCCTGCACAACTCCACCGGGGAAGGTGCCAGACAGGAGTTCTCCTGGTAGTTTTTACATTGCTCCGGTAGGCATCTGAAAGATACCACAAAAGATGTTCTACCTGCTTTCTGGGCTGAGATGGGGAACCGCTGAATTTTGGAGTCGGCCGGTGACAAAATGTTCCACAGACACCCCATGCACAACTCCACCGGGGAAGGTGCCAGACAGGAGTTCTCCTGGTAGTTTTTACACTACCTTGGTAGGCATCTGAAAGACACCACAAAAGTTGTTCTACCTGCTTTGTGGGCTGAGATGGGGAACCGCTGAATTTTGGAGTCGGACGGTGACAAAATGTTCCACAGACACCCCATGCACAACTCCACCGGGGAAGGTGCCAGGAACGAATTCTGTTGGTAGTTTTTACACTACCTTGGTAGGCAGCTGAAAGGCACAAGAAAAGTTGTTGTACCTGCTTTGTGGGCTGAGATGGGGAATCGCTGAATTTTGGAGTCGGCCGTTGACAAAATGTTCCAAACACACCCCCTGCACAACTCCACCGGGGAAGGTGCCAGACAGGAGTTCTCCTGGTAGTTTTTACACTACCTTGGTAGGCAGCTGAAAGACACCACAAAAGTTGTTCTACCTGCTTTCTGGGCTGAGATGGGGAACCGCTGAATTTTGGACTCGGCCGGTGACAAAATGTTCCAAACACACCCCATGCACAACTCCACCGGGGAAGGTGCCAGACAGGAGTTCTCCTGGTAGTTTTTACACTACCTTGGTAGGCATCTGAAAGACACCACAAAAGTTGTTCTACCTGCTTTCTGGGCTGAGATGGGGAACCGCTGAATTTTGGAGTCGGCTGGTGACAAAATGTTCCAAACACACCCCCTGCACAACTCCACCGGGGAAGGTGCCAGACAGGAGTTCTCCTGGTAGTTTTTACATTGCTCCGGTAGGCATCTGAAAGACACCACAAAAGTTGTTCTACCTGCTTTCTGGGCTGAGATGGGGAACCGCTGAATTTTGGAGTCGGCCGGTGACAAAATGTTCCAAACACCCCCCCTGCACAACTCCACCGGGGAAGGTGCCAGGAACGAATTCTGTTGGTAGTTTTTACACTACCTTGGTAGGAAGCTGAAAGGCACAAGAAAAGAAGTTGTACCTGCTTTGTGGGCTGAGATGGGGAACCGCTGAATTTTGGAGTCGGCTGGTGGCAAAATGTTCCAAACACACCCCCTGCACAACTCCACCGGGGAAGGTGCCAGACAGGAGTTCTCCTGGTAGTTTTTACATTGCTCCGGTAGGCATCTGAAAAATACCACAAAAGTTGTTCTACCTGCTTTCTGGGCTGAGATGGGGAACCGCTGAATTTCGGACTCGGCCGGTGACAAAATGTTCCAAACACACCCCCTGCACAACTCCACCACGGAAGGTGCCAGACAGGAGTTCTCCTGGTAATTTTTACACTACCTTGGTAGGCATCTGAAAGACACCACAAAAGTTGTTCTACCTGCTTTCTGGGCTGAGATGGGGAAACGCTGAATTTTGGACTCGGCTGGTGACAAAATGTTCCAAACACACCCCATGCACAACTCCACCGGGGAAGGTGCCAGACAGGAGTTCTCCTGGTAGTTTTTACACTACCTTGGTAGGCATCTGAAAGACACCACAAAAGTTGTTCTACCTGCTTTCTGGGCTGAGATGGGGAACCGCTGAATTTTGGACTCGGCCGGTGACAAAATGTTCCAAACACACCCCATGCACAACTCCACCGGGGAAGGTGCCAGACAGGAGTTCTCTTGGTAGTTTTTACACTACCTTGGTAGGCATTTGAAAGGCACCACAAAAGTTGTTCTACCTGCTTTCTGGGCTGAGATGGGGAAATGCTGAATTTTGGAGTCGGCTGGTGACAAAATGTTCCAAACACACCCCATGCACAACTCCACCGGGGAAGGTGCCAGACAGGAGTTCTCCTGGTAGTTTTTACACTACCTTGGTAGGCATCTGAAAGACACCACAAAAGTTGTTCTACCTGCTTTCTGGGCTGACATGGGGAAACGCTGAATTTTGGAGTCGGCTGGTGACAAAATGTTCCAAACACACCCCCTGCACAACTCCACCGGGGAAGGTGCCAGACAGGAGTTCTCCTGGTAGTTTTTACATTGCTCCGGTAGGCATCTGAAAGACACCACAAAAGTTGTTCTACCTGCTTTCTGGGCTGAGATGGGGAACCGCTGAATTTTGGAGTCGGCTGGTGGCAAAATGTTCCAAACACACCCCCTGCACAACTCCACCGGGGAAGGTGCCAGACAGGAGTTCTCCTGGTAGTTTTTACATTGCTCCGGTAGGCATCTGAAAGATACCACAAAAGATGTTCTACCTGCTTTCTGGGCTGAGATGGGGAACCGCTGAATTTTGGAGTCGGCCGGTGACAAAATGTTCCAAACACACCCCATGCACAACTCCACCGGGGAAGGTGCCAGGCAGGAGTTCTCTTGGTAGTTTTTACACTACCTTGGTAGGCAGCTGAAAGGCACCACAAAAGTTGTTCTACCTGCTTTCTGGGCTGAGATGGGGAACCGCTGAATTTTGGACTCGGCTGGTGACAAAATGTTCCAAACACACCCCATGCACAACTCCACCGGGGAAGGTGCCAGACAGGAGTTCTCTTGGTAGTTTTTACACTACCTTGGTAGGCATCTGAAAGACACCACAAAAGTTGTTCTACCTGCTTTCTGGGCTGAGATGGGGAACCGCTGAATTTTGGAGTCGGCTGGTGGCAAAATGTTCCAAACACACCCCCTGCACAACTCCACCGGGGAAGGTGCCAGACAGGAGTTCTCTTGGTAGTTTTTACACTACCTTGGTAGGCATCTAAAAGACACCACAAAAGTTGTTCTACCTGCTTTCTGGGCTGAGATGGGGAAACGCTGAATTTTGGAGTCGGCTGGTAAACACACCCCCTGCACAACTCCACCGGGGAAGGTGCCAGGCAGGAGTTCTCTTGGTAGTTTTTACATTGCTCCGGTAGGCATCTGAAAGACACCACAAAGTTGTTCTACCTGCTTTCTGGGCTGAGATGGGGAATCGCTGAATTTTGGAGTCGGCCGGTGACAAAATGTTCCAAACACACCCCATGCACAACTCCACCGGGGAAGGTGCCAGGAACGAATTCTGTTGGTAGTTTTTACACTACCTTGGTAGGCAGCTGAAAGGCACAAGAAAAGAAGTTGTACCTGCTTTCTGGGCTGAGATGGGGAACCGCTGAATTTTGGAGTCGGCTGGTGACAAAATGTTCCAAACACACCCCCTGCACAACTCCACCGGGGAAGGTGCCAGACAGGAGTTCTCCTGGTAGTTTTTACACTACCTTGGTAGGCAGCTGAAAGGCACCACAAAAGTTGTTCTACCTGCTTTCTGGGCTGAGATGGGGAACCGCTGAATTTTGGACTCGGCTGGTGACAAAATGTTCCAAACACACCCCATGCACAACTCCACCGGGGAAGGTGCCAGACAGGAGTTCTCCTGGTAGTTTTTACACTACCTTGGTAGGCATTTGAAAGGCACCACAAAAGTTGTTCTTCCTGCTTTCTGGGCTGAGATGGGGAAACGCTGAATTTTGGAGTCGGCCGGTGACAAAATGTTCCAAACACACCCCCTGCACAACTCCACCGGGGAAGGTGCCAGACAGGAGTTCTCCTGGTAGTTTTTACACTACCTTGGTAGGCATTTGAAAGGCACCACAAAAGTTGTTCTTCCTGCTTTCTGGTCTGAGATGGGGAACCGCTGAATTTTGGAGTCGGCCGGTGACAAAATGTTCCAAACACACCCCATGCACAACTCCACCGGGGAAGGTGCCAGGAACGAATTCTGTTGGTAGTTTTTACACTACCTTGGTAGGCAGCTGAAAGGCACCACAAAAGTTGTTCTACCTGCTTTTCTGGGCTGAGATGGGGAACCGCTGAATTTTGGAGTCGGCTGGTGGCAAAATGTTCCAAACACACCCCCTGCACAACTCCACCGGGGAAGGTGCCAGACAGGAGTTCTCCTGGTAGTTTTTACATTGCTCCGGTAGGCATCTGAAAGACACCACAAAAGTTGTTCTACCTGCTTTCTGGGCTGAGATGGGGAACCGCTGAATTTTGGACTCGGCCGGTGACAAAATGTTCCAAACACACCCCATGCACAACTCCACCGGGGAAGGTGCCAGACAGGAGTTCTCTTGGTAGTTTTTACACTACCTTGGTAGGCATCTGAAAGGCTCCACAAAACTTGTTCTACCTGCTTTCTGGGCTGAGATGGGGAACCGCTAAATTTTGGACTCGGCTGGTGACAAAATGTTCCAAACACCTCCCCTGCACAACTCCACCACGGAAGGTGCCAGACAGGAGTTCTCCTGGTAGTTTTTACATTGCTCCGGTAGGCATCTGAAAGACACCACAAAAGTTGTTCTACCTGCTTTCTGGGCTGAGATGGGGAATCGCTAAATTTTGGACTCGGCTGGTGACAAAATGTTCCAAACACCCCCCCTGCACAACTCCACCGGGGAAGGTGCCAGACAGGAGTTCTCCTAGTAGTTTTTACACTACCTTGGTAGGCAGCTGAAAGGCACCACAAAAGTTGTTCTACCTGCTTTCTGGGCTGAGATGGGGAACCGCTGAATTTTGGAGTCGGCTGGTGGCAAAATGTTCCAAACACACCCCATGCACAACTCCACCGGGGAAGGTGCCAGACAGGAGTTCTCTTGGTAGTTTTTACACTACCTTGGTAGGCATCTGAAAGACACCACAAAAGTTGTTCTACCTGCTTTCTGGGCTGAGATGGGGAACCGCTAAATTTTGGAGTAGGCTGGTGACAAAATGTTCCAAACACACCCCCTGCACAACTCCACCACGGAAGGTGCCAGACAGGAGTTCTCCTGGTAGTTTTTACATTGCTCCGGTAGGCATCTGAAAGACACCACAAAAGTTGTTCTACCTGCTTTCTGGGCTGAGATGGGGAATCGCTGAATTTTGGACTCGGCCGGTGACAAAATGTTCCAAACACACCCCATGCACAACTCCACCGGGGAAGGTGCCAGACAGGAGTTCTCTTGGTAGTTTTTACACTACCTTGGTAGGCATCTGAAAGACACCACAAAAGTTGTTCTACCTGCTTTCTGGGCTGAGATGGGGAACCGCTAAATTTTGGAGTAGGCTGGTGACAAAATGTTCCAAACACACCCCCTGCACAACTCCACCACGGAAGGTGCCAGACAGGAGTTCTCCTGGTAGTTTTTACATTGCTCTGGTAGGCATCTGAAAGACACCACAAAAGTTGTTCTACCTGCTTTCTGGGCTGAGATGGGGAATCGCTGAATTTTGGAGTCGGCCGGTGACAAAATGTTCCAAACACACCCCATGCACAACTCCACCGGGGAAGGTGCCAGGCAGGAGTTCTCTTGGTAGTTTTTACACTACCTTGGTAGGCATCTAAAAGACACAACAAAAGTGGTTCTACCTGCTTTCTGGGCTGAGATGGGGAAACGCTGAATTTTGGAGTCGGCTGGTGACAAAATGTTCCAAACACACCCCATGCACAACTCCACCGGGGAAGGTGCCAGACAGGAGTTCTCTTGGTAGTTTTTACACTACCTTGGTAGGCAGCTGAAAGACACCACAAAAGTTGTTCTACCTGCTTTGTGGGCTGAGATGGGGAAACGCTGAATTTTGGAGTCGGCTGGTGGCAAAATGTTCCAAACACACCCCATGCACAACTCCACCGGGGAAGGTGCCAGACAGGAGTTCTCCTGGTAGTTTTTACATTGCTCCGGTAGGCATCTGAAAGACACCACAAAGTTGTTCTACCTGCTTTCTGGACTGAGATGGGGAATCGCTGAATTTTGGAGTCGGCCGGTGACAAAATGTTCCAAACACACCCCATGCACAACTCCACCGGGGAAGGTGCCAGACAGGAGTTCTCCTGGTAGTTTTTACACTACCTTGGTAGGCAGCTGAAAGGCACAAGAAAAGAAGTTGTACCTGCTTTCTGGGCTGAGATGGGGAACCGCTGAATTTTGGAGTCGGCTGGTGGCAAAATGTTCCAAACACACCCCCTGCACAACTCCACCGGGGAAGGTGCCAGACAGGAGTTCTCCTGGTAGTTTTTACATTGCTCCGGTAGGCATCTGAAAGATACCACAAAAGATGTTCTACCTGCTTTCTGGGCTGAGATGGGGAACCGCTGAATTTTGGAGTCGGCCGGTGACAAAATGTTCCAAACACACCCCATGCACAACTCCACCGGGGAAGGTGCCAGACAGGAGTTCTCTTGGTAGTTTTTACACTACCTTGGTAGGCAGCTGAAAGGCACCACAAAAGTTGTTCTACCTGCTTTCTGGGCTGAGATGGGGAACCGCTGAATTTTGGACTCGGCTGGTGACAAAATGTTCCAAACACACCCCATGCACAACTCCACCGGGGAAGGTGCCAGACAGGAGTTCTCCTGGTAGTTTTTACACTACCTTGGTAGGCATCTGAAAGACACCACAAAAGTTGTTCTACCTGCTTTCCTGGGCTGAGATGGGGAACCGCTGAATTTTGGAGTCGGCTGGTGACAAAATGTTCCAAACACACCCCCTGCACAACTCCACCGGGGAAGGTGCCAGACAGGAGTTCTCCTGGTAGTTTTTACATTGCTCCGGTAGGCATCTGAAAGACACCACAAAAGTTGTTCTTCCTGCTTTCTGGTCTGAGATGGGGAAACGCTGAATTTTGGAGTCGGCCGGTGACAAAATGTTCCAAAGACACCCCATGCACAACTCCACCGGGGAAGGTGCCAGGAACGAATTCTGTTGGTAGTTTTTACACTACCTTGGTAGGCAGCTGAAAGGCACCACAAAAGTTGTTCTACCTGCTTTGTGGGCTGAGATGGGGAACCGCTGAATTTTGGAGTCGGCTGGTGGCAAAATGTTCCAAACACACCCCATGCACGACTCCACCGGGGAAGGTGCCAGACAGGAGTTCTCCTGGTAGTTTTTACATTGCTCCGGTAGGCATCTGAAAGACACCACAAAAGTTGTTCTACCTGCTTTCTGGGCTGAGATGGGGAAACGCTGAATTTTGGAGTCGGCCGGTGACAAAATGTTCCAAACACACCCCATGCACAACTCCACCGGGGAAGGTGCCAGACAGGAGTTCTCTTGGTAGTTTTTACACTACCTTGGTAGGCATCTGAAAGGCACCACAAAAGTTGTTCTACCTGCTTTCTGGGCTGAGATGGGGAACCGCTGAATTTTGGACTCGGCCGGTGACAAAATGTTCCAAACACACCCCCTGCACAACTCCACCACGGAAGGTGCCAGACAGGAGTTCTCCTGGTAGTTTTTACATTGCTCTGGTAGGCATCTGAAAGACACCACAAAAGTTGTTCTACCTGCTTTCTGGGCTGAGATGGGGAATCGCTGAATTTTGGACTCGGCCGGTGACAAAATGTTCCAAACACACCCCCTGCACAACTCCACCGGGGAAGGTGCCAGACAGGAGTTCTCCTAGTAGTTTTTACACTACCTTGGTAGGCAGCTGAAAGGCACCACAAAAGTTGTTCTACCTGCTTTGTGGGCTGAGATGGGGAACCGCTGAATTTTGGAGTCGGCTGGTGGCAAAATGTTCCAAACACACCCCCTGCACAACTCCACCGGGGAAGGTGCCAGACAGGAGTTCTCCTGGTAGTTTTTACATTGCTCCGGTAGGCATCTGAAAGACACCACAAAAGTTGTTCTACCTGCTTTCTGGGCTGAGATGGGGAACCGCTGAATTTTGGACTCGGCCGGTGACAAAATGTTCCAAACACACCCCATGCACAACTCCACCGGGGAAGGTGCCAGACAGGAGTTCTCTTGGTAGTTTTTACACTACCTTGGTAGGCATCTGAAAGACACCACAAAAGTTGTTCTACCTGCTTTCTGGGCTGAGATGGGGAACCGCTAAATTTTGGAGTAGGCTGGTGACAAAATGTTCCAAACACCCCCCCTGCACAACTCCACCGGGGAAGGTGCCAGACAGGAGTTCTCCTGGTAGTTTTTACATTGCTCCGGTAGGCATCTGAAAGACACCACAAAAGTTGTTCTACCTGCTTTCTGGGCTGAGATGGGGAATCGCTGAATTTTGGAGTCGGCCGGTGACAAAATGTTCCAAACACACCCCATGCACAACTCCACCGGGGAAGGTGCCAGACAGGAGTTCTCTTGGTAGTTTTTACACTACCTTGGTAGGCATCTAAAAGACACCACAAAAGTTGTTCTACCTGCTTTCTGGGCTGAGATGGGGAAACGCTGAATTTTGGAGTCGGCTGGTAAACACACCCCCTGCACAACTCCACCGGGGAAGGTGCCAGGCAGGAGTTCTCTTGGTAGTTTTTACACTACCTTGGTAGGCAGCTGAAAGACACCACAAAAGTTGTTCTACCTGCTTTGTGGGCTGAGATGGGGAAACACTGAATTTTGGAGTCGGCTGGTGGCAAAATGTTCCAAACACACCCCATGCACAACTCCACCGGGGAAGGTGCCAGACAGGAGTTCTCCTGGTAGTTTTTACATTGCTCCGGTAGGCATCTGAAAGACACCACAAAGTTGTTCTACCTGCTTTCTGGGCTGAGATGGGGAATCGCTGAATTTTGGAGTCGGCCGGTGACAAAATGTTCCAAACACACCCCATGCACAACTCCACCGGGGAAGGTGCCAGGAACGAATTCTGTTGGTAGTTTTTACACTACCTTGGTAGGCAGCTGAAAGGCACAAGAAAAGAAGTTGTACCTGCTTTCTGGGCTGAGATGGGGGAACCGCTGAATTTTGGAGTCGGCTGGTGGCAAAATGTTCCAAACACACCCCATGCACAACTCCACCGGGGAAGGTGCCAGACAGGAGTTCTCCTGGTAGTTTTTACACTACCTTGGTAGGCAGCTGAAAGGCACCACAAAAGTTGTTCTACCTGCTTTCTGGGCTGAGATGGGGAACCGCTGAATTTTGGACTCGGCTGGTGACAAAATGTTCCAAACACACCCCATGCACAACTCCACCGGGGAAGGTGCCAGACAGGAGTTCTCCTGGTAGTTTTTACACTACCTTGGTAGGCATTTGAAAGGCACCACAAAAGTTGTTCTTCCTGCTTTCTGGGCTGAGATGGGGAAACGCTGAATTTTGGAGTCGGCCGGTGACAAAATGTTCCAAACACACCCCCTGCACAACTCCACCGGGGAAGGTGCCAGACAGGAGTTCTCCTGGTAGTTTTTACACTACCTTGGTAGGCATTTGAAAGGCACCACAAAAGTTGTTCTTCCTGCTTTCTGGTCTGAGATGGGGAACCGCTGAATTTTGGAGTCGGCCGGTGACAAAATGTTCCAAACACACCCCATGCACAACTCCACCGGGGAAGGTGCCAGGAACGAATTCTGTTGGTAGTTTTTACACTACCTTGGTAGGCAGCTGAAAGGCACCACAAAAGTTGTTCTACCTGCTTTTCTGGGCTGAGATGGGGAACCGCTGAATTTTGGAGTCGGCTGGTGGCAAAATGTTCCAAACACACCCCCTGCACAACTCCACCGGGGAAGGTGCCAGACAGGAGTTCTCCTGGTAGTTTTTACATTGCTCCGGTAGGCATCTGAAAGACACCACAAAAGTTGTTCTACCTGCTTTCTGGGCTGAGATGGGGAACCGCTGAATTTTGGACTCGGCCGGTGACAAAATGTTCCAAACACACCCCATGCACAACTCCACCGGGGAAGGTGCCAGACAGGAGTTCTCTTGGTAGTTTTTACACTACCTTGGTAGGCATCTGAAAGGCTCCACAAAACTTGTTCTACCTGCTTTCTGGGCTGAGATGGGGAACCGCTAAATTTTGGACTCGGCTGGTGACAAAATGTTCCAAACACCTCCCCTGCACAACTCCACCACGGAAGGTGCCAGACAGGAGTTCTCCTGGTAGTTTTTACATTGCTCCGGTAGGCATCTGAAAGACACCACAAAAGTTGTTCTACCTGCTTTCTGGGCTGAGATGGGGAACCGCTAAATTTTGGACTCGGCTGGTGACAAAATGTTCCAAACACCCCCCCTGCACAACTCCACCACGGAAGGTGCCAGACAGGAGTTCTCCTGGTAGTTTTTACATTGCTCCGGTAGGCATCTGAAAGACACCACAAAAGTTGTTCTACCTGCTTTCTGGGCTGAGATGGGGAATCGCTGAATTTTGGACTCGGCCGGTGACAAAATGTTCCAAACACACCCCCTGCACAACTCCACCGGGGAAGGTGCCAGACAGGAGTTCTCTTAGTAGTTTTTACACTACCTTGGTAGGCACCTGAAAGGCACCACAAAAGTTGTTCTACCTGCTTTCTGGGCTGAGATGGGGAACCGCTGAATTTTGGACTCGGCCGGTGACAAAATGTTCCAAACACACCCCATGCACAACTCCACCACGGAAGGTGCCAGACAGGAGTTCTCTTAGTAGTTTTTACACTACCTTGGTAGACATCTGAAAGACACCACAAAAGTTGTTCTACCTGCTTTCTGGGCTGAGATGGGGAACAGATGAATTTTGGAGTCGGCTGGTGACAAAATGTTCCAAACACACCCCATGCACAACTCCACCGGGGAAGGTGCCAGACAGGAGTTCTCTTGGTAGTTTTTACACTACCTTGGTAGGCATCTAAAAGACACCACAAAAGTTGTTCTACCTGCTTTCTGGGCTGAGATGGGGAACCGCTGAATTTTGGAGTCGGCTGGTGACAAAATGTTCCAAAGACACCCCATGCACAACTCCACCGGGGAAGGTGCCAGACAGGAGTTCTCCTGGTAGTTTTTACATTGCTCCGGTAGGCATCTGAAAGACACCACAAAAGTTGTTCTACCTGCTTTCTGGGCTGAGATGGGGAATCGCTGAATTTTGGAGTCGGCCGGTGGCAAAATGTTCCACAGACACCCCATGCACAACTCCACCGGGGAAGGTGCCAGACAGGAGTTCTCCTGGTAGTTTTTACATTGCTCCGGTAGGCATCTGAAAGACACCACAAAAGTTGTTCTACCTGCTTTCTGGGCTGAGATGGGGAATCGCTGAATTTTGGACCTGGCCGGTGGCAAAATGTTCCACAGACACCCCATGCACAACTCCACCGGGGAAGGTGCCAGGAACGAATTCTTTTGGTAGTTTTTACACTACCTTGGTAGGCAGCTGAAAGGCACAAAAAAAGTTGTTTTACCTGCTTTGTGGGCTGAGATGGGGAACCGCTGAATTTTGGAGTCGGCTGGTGACAAAATGTTCCAAACACACCCCATGCACAACTCCACCACGGAAGGTGCCAGACAGGAGTTCTCCTGGTAGTTTTTACACTACCTTGGTAGGCATCTGAAAGACACCACAAAAGTTGTTCTACCTGCTTTCTGGGCTGAGATGGGGAATCGCTGAATTTTGGAGTCGGCCGGTGACAAAATGTTCCAAACACACCCCATGCACAACTCCACCGGGGAAGGTGCCAGACAGGAGTTCTCCTGGTAATTTTTACATTGCTCCGGTAGGCATCTGAAAGACACCACAAAAGTTGTTCTACCTGCTTTGTGGGCTGAGATGGGGAACCGCTGAATTTTGGACTCGGCCGGTGACAAAATGTTCCACAGACACCCTATGCACAACTCCACCGGGGAAGGTGCCAGGAACGAATTCTGTTGGTAGTTTTTACACTACCTTGGTAGGCAGCTGAAAGGCTCAAGAAAAGAAGTTTTACCTGCTTTGTGGGCTGAGATGGGGAACCGCTGAATTTTGGAGTCGGCTGGTGACAAAATGTTCCTAACACACCCCATGCACAACTCCACCGGGGAAGGTGCCAGACAGGAGTTCTCCTGGTAGTTTTTACACTACCTTGGTAGGCACCTGAAAGGCTCAAGAAAAGAAGTTTTACCTGCTTTCTGGGCTGAGATGGGGAAACGCTGAATTTTGGAGTCGGCTGGTGACAAAATGTTCCAAACACACCCCATGCACAACTCCACCGGGGAAGGTGCCAGACAGGAGTTCTCCTGGTAGTTTTTACATTGCTCCGGTAGGCATCTGAAAGACACCACAAAAGTTGTTCTACCTGCTTTCTGGGCTGAGATGGGGAACCGCTGAATTTTGGAGTCGGCCGGTGACAAAATGTTCCACAGACACCCCATGCACAACTCCACCGGGGAAGGTGCCAGGAACGAATTCTGTTGGTAGTTTTTACACTACCTTGGTAGGCAGCTGAAAGGCACCACAAAAGTTGTTCTACCTGCTTTCTGGGCTGAGATGGGGAACCGCTGAATTTTGGAGTCGGCTGGTGGCAAAATGTTCCAAACACACCCCATGCACAACTCCACCACGGAAGGTGCCAGACAGGAGTTCTCCTGGTAGTTTTTACATTGCTCCGGTAGGCATCTGAAAGATACCACAAAAGATGTTCTACCTGCTTTCTGGGCTGAGATGGGGAACCGCTGAATTTTGGAGTCGGCCGGTGACAAAATGTTCCACAGACACCCCATGCACAACTCCACCGGGGAAGGTGCCAGACAGGAGTTCTCCTGGTAATTTTTACTCTACCTTGGTAGGCATCTGAAAGACACCACAAAAGTTGTTCTACCTGCTTTCTGGGCTGAGATGGGGAACCGCTGAATTTTGGACTCGGCTGGTGACAAAATGTTCCAAACACACCCCATGCACAACTCCACCGGGGAAGGTGCCAGACAGGAGTTCTCCTGGTAGTTTTTACACTACCTTGGTAGGCATTTGAAAGGCACCACAAAAGTTGTTCTTCCTGCTTTCTGGGCTGAGATGGGGAAACGCTGAATTTTGGAGTCGGCCGGTGACAAAATGTTCCAAACACACCCCCTGCACAACTCCACCGGGGAAGGTGCCAGGCAGGAGTTCTCTTAGTAGTTTTTACACTACCTTGGTAGGCATTTGAAAGGCACCACAAAAGTTGTTCTTCCTGCTTTCTGGTCTGAGATGGGGAACCGCTGAATTTTGGAGTCGGCCGGTGACAAAATGTTCCAAACACACCCCATGCACAACTCCACCGGGGAAGGTGCCAGGAACGAATTCTGTTGGTAGTTTTTACACTACCTTGGTAGGCATCTGAAAGGCTCCACAAAACTTGTTCTACCTGCTTTCTGGGCTGAGATGGGGAACCGCTAAATTTTGGACTCGGCTGGTGACAAAATGTTCCAAACACCTCCCCTGCACAACTCCACCACGGAAGGTGCCAGACAGGAGTTCTCCTGGTAGTTTTTACATTGCTCCGGTAGGCATCTGAAAGACACCACAAAAGTTGTTCTACCTGCTTTCTGGGCTGAGATGGGGAACCGCTAAATTTTGGACTCGGCTGGTGACAAAATGTTCCAAACACCCCCCCTGCACAACTCCACCACGGAAGGTGCCAGACAGGAGTTCTCCTGGTAGTTTTTACATTGCTCCGGTAGGCATCTGAAAGACACCACAAAAGTTGTTCTACCTGCTTTCTGGGCTGAGATGGGGAATCGCTGAATTTTGGACTCGGCCGGTGACAAAATGTTCCAAACACACCCCCTGCACAACTCCACCGGGGAAGGTGCCAGACAGGAGTTCTCTTAGTAGTTTTTACACTACCTTGGTAGGCACCTGAAAGGCACCACAAAAGTTGTTCTACCTGCTTTCTGGGCTGAGATGGGGAACCGCTGAATTTTGGACTCGGCCGGTGACAAAATGTTCCAAACACACCCCATGCACAACTCCACCACGGAAGGTGCCAGACAGGAGTTCTCTTAGTAGTTTTTACACTACCTTGGTAGACATCTGAAAGACACCACAAAAGTTGTTCTACCTGCTTTCTGGGCTGAGATGGGGAACAGATGAATTTTGGAGTCGGCTGGTGACAAAATGTTCCAAACACACCCCATGCACAACTCCACCGGGGAAGGTGCCAGACAGGAGTTCTCTTGGTAGTTTTTACACTACCTTGGTAGGCATCTAAAAGACACCACAAAAGTTGTTCTACCTGCTTTCTGGGCTGAGATGGGGAACCGCTGAATTTTGGAGTCGGCTGGTGACAAAATGTTCCAAAGACACCCCATGCACAACTCCACCGGGGAAGGTGCCAGACAGGAGTTCTCCTGGTAGTTTTTACATTGCTCCGGTAGGCATCTGAAAGACACCACAAAAGTTGTTCTACCTGCTTTCTGGGCTGAGATGGGGAATCGCTGAATTTTGGAGTCGGCCGGTGGCAAAATGTTCCACAGACACCCCATGCACAACTCCACCGGGGAAGGTGCCAGACAGGAGTTCTCCTGGTAGTTTTTACATTGCTCCGGTAGGCATCTGAAAGACACCACAAAAGTTGTTCTACCTGCTTTCTGGGCTGAGATGGGGAATCGCTGAATTTTGGACCTGGCCGGTGGCAAAATGTTCCACAGACACCCCATGCACAACTCCACCGGGGAAGGTGCCAGGAACGAATTCTTTTGGTAGTTTTTACACTACCTTGGTAGGCAGCTGAAAGGCACAAAAAAAGTTGTTTTACCTGCTTTGTGGGCTGAGATGGGGAACCGCTGAATTTTGGAGTCGGCTGGTGACAAAATGTTCCAAACACACCCCATGCACAACTCCACCACGGAAGGTGCCAGACAGGAGTTCTCCTGGTAGTTTTTACACTACCTTGGTAGGCATCTGAAAGACACCACAAAAGTTGTTCTACCTGCTTTCTGGGCTGAGATGGGGAATCGCTGAATTTTGGAGTCGGCCGGTGACAAAATGTTCCAAACACACCCCATGCACAACTCCACCGGGGAAGGTGCCAGACAGGAGTTCTCCTGGTAATTTTTACATTGCTCCGGTAGGCATCTGAAAGACACCACAAAAGTTGTTCTACCTGCTTTGTGGGCTGAGATGGGGAACCGCTGAATTTTGGACTCGGCCGGTGACAAAATGTTCCACAGACACCCTATGCACAACTCCACCGGGGAAGGTGCCAGGAACGAATTCTGTTGGTAGTTTTTACACTACCTTGGTAGGCAGCTGAAAGGCTCAAGAAAAGAAGTTTTACCTGCTTTGTGGGCTGAGATGGGGAACCGCTGAATTTTGGAGTCGGCTGGTGACAAAATGTTCCTAACACACCCCATGCACAACTCCACCGGGGAAGGTGCCAGACAGGAGTTCTCCTGGTAGTTTTTACACTACCTTGGTAGGCACCTGAAAGGCTCAAGAAAAGAAGTTTTACCTGCTTTCTGGGCTGAGATGGGGAAACGCTGAATTTTGGAGTCGGCTGGTGACAAAATGTTCCAAACACACCCCATGCACAACTCCACCGGGGAAGGTGCCAGACAGGAGTTCTCCTGGTAGTTTTTACATTGCTCCGGTAGGCATCTGAAAGACACCACAAAAGTTGTTCTACCTGCTTTCTGGGCTGAGATGGGGAACCGCTGAATTTTGGAGTCGGCCGGTGACAAAATGTTCCACAGACACCCCATGCACAACTCCACCGGGGAAGGTGCCAGGAACGAATTCTGTTGGTAGTTTTTACACTACCTTGGTAGGCAGCTGAAAGGCACCACAAAAGTTGTTCTACCTGCTTTCTGGGCTGAGATGGGGAACCGCTGAATTTTGGAGTCGGCTGGTGGCAAAATGTTCCAAACACACCCCATGCACAACTCCACCGGGGAAGGTGCCAGACAGGAGTTCTCCTGGTAGTTTTTACATTGCTCCGGTAGGCATCTGAAAGATACCACAAAAGATGTTCTACCTGCTTTCTGGGCTGAGATGGGGAACCGCTGAATTTTGGAGTCGGCCGGTGACAAAATGTTCCACAGACACCCCATGCACAACTCCACCGGGGAAGGTGCCAGACAGGAGTTCTCCTGGTAATTTTTACTCTACCTTGGTAGGCATCTGAAAGACACCACAAAAGTTGTTCTACCTGCTTTCTGGGCTGAGATGGGGAACCGCTGAATTTTGGACTCGGCTGGTGACAAAATGTTCCAAACACACCCCATGCACAACTCCACCGGGGAAGGTGCCAGACAGGAGTTCTCCTGGTAGTTTTTACACTACCTTGGTAGGCATTTGAAAGGCACCACAAAAGTTGTTCTTCCTGCTTTCTGGGCTGAGATGGGGAAACGCTGAATTTTGGAGTCGGCCGGTGACAAAATGTTCCAAACACACCCCCTGCACAACTCCACCGGGGAAGGTGCCAGGCAGGAGTTCTCTTAGTAGTTTTTACACTACCTTGGTAGGCATTTGAAAGGCACCACAAAAGTTGTTCTTCCTGCTTTCTGGTCTGAGATGGGGAACCGCTGAATTTTGGAGTCGGCCGGTGACAAAATGTTCCAAACACACCCCATGCACAACTCCACCGGGGAAGGTGCCAGGAACGAATTCTGTTGGTAGTTTTTACACTACCTTGGTAGGCATCTGAAAGGCTCCACAAAACTTGTTCTACCTGCTTTCTGGGCTGAGATGGGGAACCGCTAAATTTTGGACTCGGCTGGTGACAAAATGTTCCAAACACCTCCCCTGCACAACTCCACCACGGAAGGTGCCAGACAGGAGTTCTCCTGGTAGTTTTTACATTGCTCCGGTAGGCATCTGAAAGACACCACAAAAGTTGTTCTACCTGCTTTCTGGGCTGAGATGGGGAACCGCTAAATTTTGGACTCGGCTGGTGACAAAATGTTCCAAACACCCCCCCTGCACAACTCCACCACGGAAGGTGCCAGACAGGAGTTCTCCTGGTAGTTTTTACATTGCTCCGGTAGGCATCTGAAAGACACCACAAAAGTTGTTCTACCTGCTTTCTGGGCTGAGATGGGGAATCGCTGAATTTTGGACTCGGCCGGTGACAAAATGTTCCAAACACACCCCCTGCACAACTCCACCGGGGAAGGTGCCAGACAGGAGTTCTCTTAGTAGTTTTTACACTACCTTGGTAGGCACCTGAAAGGCACCACAAAAGTTGTTCTACCTGCTTTCTGGGCTGAGATGGGGAACCGCTGAATTTTGGACTCGGCCGGTGACAAAATGTTCCAAACACACCCCATGCACAACTCCACCACGGAAGGTGCCAGACAGGAGTTCTCTTAGTAGTTTTTACACTACCTTGGTAGACATCTGAAAGACACCACAAAAGTTGTTCTACCTGCTTTCTGGGCTGAGATGGGGAACAGATGAATTTTGGAGTCGGCTGGTGACAAAATGTTCCAAACACACCCCATGCACAACTCCACCGGGGAAGGTGCCAGACAGGAGTTCTCTTGGTAGTTTTTACACTACCTTGGTAGGCATCTAAAAGACACCACAAAAGTTGTTCTACCTGCTTTCTGGGCTGAGATGGGGAACCGCTGAATTTTGGAGTCGGCTGGTGACAAAATGTTCCAAAGACACCCCATGCACAACTCCACCGGGGAAGGTGCCAGACAGGAGTTCTCCTGGTAGTTTTTACATTGCTCCGGTAGGCATGTGAAAGACACCACAAAAGTTGTTCTACCTGCTTTCTGGGCTGAGATGGGGAATCGCTGAATTTTGGAGTCGGCCGGTGGCAAAATGTTCCACAGACACCCCATGCACAACTCCACCGGGGAAGGTGCCAGACAGGAGTTCTCCTGGTAGTTTTTACATTGCTCCGGTAGGCATCTGAAAGACACCACAAAAGTTGTTCTACCTGCTTTCTGGGCTGAGATGGGGAATCGCTGAATTTTGGACCTGGCCGGTGGCAAAATGTTCCACAGACACCCCATGCACAACTCCACCGGGGAAGGTGCCAGGAACGAATTCTTTTGGTAGTTTTTACACTACCTTGGTAGGCAGCTGAAAGGCACAAAAAAAGTTGTTTTACCTGCTTTGTGGGCTGAGATGGGGAACCGCTGAATTTTGGAGTCGGCTGGTGACAAAATGTTCCAAACACACCCCATGCACAACTCCACCACGGAAGGTGCCAGACAGGAGTTCTCCTGGTAGTTTTTACACTACCTTGGTAGGCATCTGAAAGACACCACAAAAGTTGTTCTACCTGCTTTCTGGGCTGAGATGGGGAATCGCTGAATTTTGGAGTCGGCCGGTGACAAAATGTTCCAAACACACCCCATGCACAACTCCACCGGGGAAGGTGCCAGACAGGAGTTCTCTTAGTAGTTTTTACACTACCTTGGTAGGCAGCTGAATGGCACCACAAAAGTTGTTCTACCTGCTTTGTGGGCTGAGATGGGGAATCGCTGAATTTTGGACTCGGCCGGTGACAAAATGTTCCAAACACACCCCATGCAAAACTCCACCGGGGAAGGTGCCAGACAGGAGTTCTCCTGGTAATTTTTACATTGCTCTGGTAGGCATCTGAAAGACACCACAAAAGTTGTTCTACCTGCTTTCTGGGCTGAGATGGGGAACCGCTGAATTTTGGACTCGGCTGGTGACAAAATGTTCCAAACACACCCCATGCACAACTCCACCGGGGAAGGTGCCAGACAGGAGTTCTCTTGGTAGTTTTTACACTACCTTGGTAGGCATCTGAAAGACACCACAAAAGTTGTTCTACCTGCTTTCTGGGCTGAGATGGGGAAACGCTGAATTTTGGAGTCGGCTGGTGACAAAATGTTCCAAACACACCCCCTGCACAACTCCACCGGGGAAGGTGCCAGACAGGAGTTCTCCTGGTAGTTTTTACACTACCTTGGTAGGCAGCTGAAAGGCACCCCAAAAGTTGTTCTACCTGCTTTCTGGGCTGAGATGGGGAACAGCTGAATTTTGGACTCGGCTGGTGACAAAATGTTCCAAACACACCCCATGCACAACTCCACCGGGGAAGGTGCCAGACAGGAGTTCTCCTGGTAGTTTTTACACTACCTTGGTAGGCATCTGAAAGACACCACAAAAGTTGTTCTACCTGCTTTCTGGGCTGAGATGGGGAAACGCTGAATTTTGGAGTCGGCTGGTGACAAAATGTTCCAAACACACCCCCTGCACAACTCCACCGGGGAAGGTGCCAGACAGGAGTTCTCCTGGTAGTTTTTACATTGCTCCGGTAGGCATCTGAAAGACACCACAAAAGTTGTTCTACCTGCTTTCTGGGCTGAGATGGGGAACCGCTGAATTTTGGAGTCGGCCGGTGACAAAATGTTCCAAACACACCCCCTGCACAACTTTACCGGGGAAGGTGCCAGGAACGAATTCTGTTGGTAGTTTTTACACTACCTTGGTAGGCAGCTGAAAGGCACAAGAAAAGTTGTTGTACCTGCTTTGTGGGATGAGATGGGGAACCGCTGAATTTCGGAGTCGGCCGTTGACAAAATGTTCCAAACACACCCCATGCACAACTCCACCGGGGAAGGTGCCAGGCAGGAGTTCTCTTGGTAGTTTTTACACTACCTTGGTAGGCAGCTGAAAGGCACCACAAAAGTTGTTCTACCTGCTTTCTGGGCTGAGATGGGGAACCGCTGAATTTTGGACTCGGCTGGTGACAAAATGTTCCAAACACACCCCATGCACAACTCCACCGGGGAAGGTGCCAGACAGGAGTTCTCTTGGTAGTTTTTACACTACCTTGGTAGGCATCTGAAAGACACCACAAAAGTTGTTCTACCTGCTTTCTGGGCTGAGATGGGGAACCGCTGAATTTTGGAGTCGGCTGGTGGCAAAATGTTCCAAACACACCCCCTGCACAACTCCACCGGGGAAGGTGCCAGACAGGAGTTCTCCTGGTAGTTTTTACACTACCTTGGTAGGCAGCTGAAAGGCACCCCAAAAGTTGTTCTACCTGCTTTCTGGGCTGAGATGGGGAACAGCTGAATTTTGGACTCGGCTGGTGACAAAATGTTCCAAACACCCCCCCTGCACAACTCCACCACGGAAGGTGCCAGACAGGAGTTCTCCTGGTAGTTTTTACATTGCTCCGGTAGGCATCTGAAAGACACCACAAAAGTTGTTCTACCTGCTTTGTGGGCTGAGATGGGGAATCGCTGAATTTTGGACTCGGCCGGTGACAAAATGTTCCAAACACACCCCATGCACAACTCCACCGGGGAAGGTGCCAGACAGGAGTTCTCTTGGTAGTTTTTACACTACCTTGGTAGGCATCTGAAAGACACCACAAAAGTTGTTCTACCTGCTTTCTGGGCTGAGATGGGGAACCGCTGAATTTTGGACTCGGCTGGTGACAAAATGTTCCAAACACACCCCATGCACAACTCCACCGGGGAAGGTGCCAGACAGGAGTTCTCTTGGTAGATTTTACATTGCTCCGGTAGGCAGCTGAAAGACACCACAAAAGTTGTTCTACCTTTTTTCTGGGCTGAGATGAGGAACCGCTGAATTTTGGACTCGGCCGGTGACAAAATGTTCCAAACACACCCCCTGCACAACTCCACTAGCGAAGGTGCCAGACAGGAGTTCTCTTAGTAGTTTTTACACTACCTTGGTAGGCACCTGAAAGGCACCACAAAAGTTGTTCTACCTGCTTTCTGGGCTGAGATGGGGAACCGCTGAATTTTTGGGGTCGGCCGGTGACAAAATGTTCCAAACACACCCCATGCACAACTCCACCGGGGAAGGTGCCAGACAGAAGTTCTCTTGGTAGTTTTTACACTACCTTGGTAGGCAGCTGAAAGGCACCACAAAAGTTGTTCTACCTGCTTTCTGGGCTGAGATGGGGAACCGCTGAATTTTGGACTCGGCTGGTGACAAAATGTTCCAAACACACCCCATGCACAACTCCACCGGGGAAGGTGCCAGACAGGAGTTCTCCTGGTAGTTTTTACACTACCTTGGTAGGCATCTGAAAGACACCACAAAAGTTGTTCTACCTGCTTTCTGGGCTGAGATGGGGAACCGCTGAATTTTGGACTCGGCTGGTGACAAAATGTTCCAAACACACCCCATGCACAACTCCACCGGGGAAGGTGCCAGACAGGAGTTCTCCTGGTAGTTTTTACACTACCTTGGTAGGCATTTGAAAGGCACCACAAAAGTTGTTCTTCCTGCTTTCTGGGCTGAGATGGGGAAACGCTGAATTTTGGAGTCGGCCGGTGACAAAATGTTCCAAACACACCCCCTGCACAACTCCACCGGGGAAGGTGCCAGACAGGAGTTCTCCTGGTAGTTTTTACACTACCTTGGTAGGCATTTGAAAGGCACCACAAAAGTTGTTCTTCCTGCTTTCTGGTCTGAGATGGGGAACCGCTGAATTTTGGAGTCGGCCGGTGACAAAATGTTCCAAACACACCCCATGCACAACTCCACCGGGGAAGGTGCCAGGAACGAATTCTGTTGGTAGTTTTTACACTACCTTGGTAGGCAGCTGAAAGGCACCACAAAAGTTGTTCTACCTGCTTTTCTGGGCTGAGATGGGGAACCGCTGAATTTTGGAGTCGGCTGGTGGCAAAATGTTCCAAACACACCCCCTGCACAACTCCACCGGGGAAGGTGCCAGACAGGAGTTCTCCTGGTAGTTTTTACATTGCTCCGGTAGGCATCTGAAAGACACCACAAAAGTTGTTCTACCTGCTTTCTGGGCTGAGATGGGGAACCGCTGAATTTTGGACTCGGCCGGTGACAAAATGTTCCAAACACACCCCATGCACAACTCCACCGGGGAAGGTGCCAGACAGGAGTTCTCTTGGTAGTTTTTACACTACCTTGGTAGGCATCTGAAAGGCTCCACAAAACTTGTTCTACCTGCTTTCTGGGCTGAGATGGGGAACCGCTAAATTTTGGACTCGGCTGGTGACAAAATGTTCCAAACACCTCCCCTGCACAACTCCACCACGGAAGGTGCCAGACAGGAGTTCTCCTGGTAGTTTTTACATTGCTCCGGTAGGCATCTGAAAGACACCACAAAAGTTGTTCTACCTGCTTTCTGGGCTGAGATGGGGAACCGCTAAATTTTGGACTCGGCTGGTGACAAAATGTTCCAAACACCCCCCCTGCACAACTCCACCACGGAAGGTGCCAGACAGGAGTTCTCCTGGTAGTTTTTACATTGCTCCGGTAGGCATCTGAAAGACACCACAAAAGTTGTTCTACCTGCTTTCTGGGCTGAGATGGGGAATCGCTGAATTTTGGACTCGGCCGGTGACAAAATGTTCCAAACACACCCCCTGCACAACTCCACCGGGGAAGGTGCCAGACAGGAGTTCTCTTAGTAGTTTTTACACTACCTTGGTAGGCACCTGAAAGGCACCACAAAAGTTGTTCTACCTGCTTTCTGGGCTGAGATGGGGAACCGCTGAATTTTGGACTCGGCCGGTGACAAAATGTTCCAAACACACCCCATGCACAACTCCACCACGGAAGGTGCCAGACAGGAGTTCTCTTAGTAGTTTTTACACTACCTTGGTAGACATCTGAAAGACACCACAAAAGTTGTTCTACCTGCTTTCTGGGCTGAGATGGGGAACAGATGAATTTTGGAGTCGGCTGGTGACAAAATGTTCCAAACACACCCCATGCACAACTCCACCGGGGAAGGTGCCAGACAGGAGTTCTCTTGGTAGTTTTTACACTACCTTGGTAGGCATCTAAAAGACACCACAAAAGTTGTTCTACCTGCTTTCTGGGCTGAGATGGGGAACCGCTGAATTTTGGAGTCGGCTGGTGACAAAATGTTCCAAAGACACCCCATGCACAACTCCACCGGGGAAGGTGCCAGACAGGAGTTCTCCTGGTAGTTTTTACATTGCTCCGGTAGGCATGTGAAAGACACCACAAAAGTTGTTCTACCTGCTTTCTGGGCTGAGATGGGGAATCGCTGAATTTTGGAGTCGGCCGGTGGCAAAATGTTCCACAGACACCCCATGCACAACTCCACCGGGGAAGGTGCCAGACAGGAGTTCTCCTGGTAGTTTTTACATTGCTCCGGTAGGCATCTGAAAGACACCACAAAAGATGTTCTACCTGCTTTCTGGGCTGAGATGGGGAACCGCTGAATTTTGGACCTGGCCGGTGGCAAAATGTTCCACAGACACCCCATGCACAACTCCACCGGGGAAGGTGCCAGGAACGAATTCTTTTGGTAGTTTTTACACTACCTTGGTAGGCACCTGAAAGGCACAAAAAAAGTTGTTTTACCTGCTTTGTGGGCTGAGATGGGGAACCGCTGAATTTTGGAGTCGGCTGGTGACAAAATGTTCCAAACACACCCCATGCACAACTCCACCACGGAAGGTGCCAGACAGGAGTTCTCCTGGTAGTTTTTACACTACCTTGGTAGGCATCTGAAAGACACCACAAAAGTTGTTCTACCTGCTTTCTGGGCTGAGATGGGGAATCGCTGAATTTTGGAGTCGGCCGGTGACAAAATGTTCCAAACACACCCCATGCACAACTCCACCGGGGAAGGTGCCAGACAGGAGTTCTCTTAGTAGTTTTTACACTACCTTGGTAGGCAGCTGAATGGCACCACAAAAGTTGTTCTACCTGCTTTGTGGGCTGAGATGGGGAATCGCTGAATTTTGGACTCGGCCGGTGACAAAATGTTCCAAACACACCCCATGCAAAACTCCACCGGGGAAGGTGCCAGACAGGAGTTCTCCTGGTAATTTTTACATTGCTCTGGTAGGCATCTGAAAGACACCACAAAAGTTGTTCTACCTGCTTTCTGGGCTGAGATGGGGAACCGCTGAATTTTGGACTCGGCTGGTGACAAAATGTTCCAAACACACCCCATGCACAACTCCACCGGGGAAGGTGCCAGACAGGAGTTCTCTTGGTAGTTTTTACACTACCTTGGTAGGCATCTGAAAGACACCACAAAAGTTGTTCTACCTGCTTTCTGGGCTGAGATGGGGAACCGCTGAATTTTGGAGTCGGCTGGTGGCAAAATGTTCCAAACACACCCCCTGCACAACTCCACCGGGGAAGGTGCCAGACAGGAGTTCTCCTGGTAGTTTTTACACTACCTTGGTAGGCAGCTGAAAGGCACCCCAAAAGTTGTTCTACCTGCTTTCTGGGCTGAGATGGGGAACAGCTGAATTTTGGACTCGGCTGGTGACAAAATGTTCCAAACACACCCCATGCACAACTCCACCGGGGAAGGTGCCAGACAGGAGTTCTCCTGGTAGTTTTTACACTACCTTGGTAGGCATCTGAAAGACACCACAAAAGTTGTTCTACCTGCTTTCTGGGCTGAGATGGGGAAACGCTGAATTTTGGAGTCGGCTGGTGACAAAATGTTCCAAACACACCCCCTGCACAACTCCACCGGGGAAGGTGCCAGACAGGAGTTCTCCTGGTAGTTTTTACATTGCTCCGGTAGGCATCTGAAAGACACCACAAAAGTTGTTCTACCTGCTTTCTGGGCTGAGATGGGGAACCGCTGAATTTTGGAGTCGGCCGGTGACAAAATGTTCCAAACACACCCCCTGCACAACTTTACCGGGGAAGGTGCCAGGCAGGAGTTCTCTTGGTAGTTTTTACACTACCTTGGTAGGCAGCTGAAAGGCACCACAAAAGTTGTTCTACCTGCTTTCTGGGATGAGATGGGGAACCGCTGAATTTCGGAGTCGGCCGTTGACAAAATGTTCCAAACACACCCCATGCACAACTCCACCGGGGAAGGTGCCAGGCAGGAGTTCTCTTGGTAGTTTTTACACTACCTTGGTAGGCAGCTGAAAGGCACCACAAAAGTTGTTCTACCTGCTTTCTGGGCTGAGATGGGGAACCGCTGAATTTTGGACTCGGCTGGTGACAAAATGTTCCAAACACACCCCATGCACAACTCCACCGGGGAAGGTGCCAGGCAGGAGTTCTCTTGGTAGTTTTTACACTACCTTGGTAGGCATCTGAAAGACACCACAAAAGTTGTTCTACCTGCTTTCTGGGCTGAGATGGGGAACCGCTGAATTTTGGAGTCGGCTGGTGGCAAAATGTTCCAAACACACCCCCTGCACAACTCCACCGGGGAAGGTGCCAGACAGGAGTTCTCCTGGTAGTTTTTACACTACCTTGGTAGGCAGCTGAAAGGCACCCCAAAAGTTGTTCTACCTGCTTTCTGGGCTGAGATGGGGAACAGCTGAATTTTGGACTCGGCTGGTGACAAAATGTTCCAAACACCCCCCCTGCACAACTCCACCACGGAAGGTGCCAGACAGGAGTTCTCCTGGTAGTTTTTACATTGCTCCGGTAGGCATCTGAAAGACACCACAAAAGTTGTTCTACCTGCTTTGTGGGCTGAGATGGGGAATCGCTGAATTTTGGACTCGGCCGGTGACAAAATGTTCCAAACACACCCCATGCACAACTCCACCGGGGAAGGTGCCAGACAGGAGTTCTCTTGGTAGTTTTTACACTACCTTGGTAGGCATCTGAAAGACACCACAAAAGTTGTTCTACCTGCTTTCTGGGCTGAGATGGGGAACCGCTGAATTTTGGACTCGGCTGGTGACAAAATGTTCCAAACACACCCCCTGCACAACTCCACTAGCGAAGGTGCCAGACAGGAGTTCTCTTGGTAGATTTTACATTGCTCCGGTAGGCAGCTGAAAGACACCACAAAAGTTGTTCTACCTGCTTTCTGGGCTGAGATGAGGAACCGCTGAATTTTGGACTCGGCCGGTGACAAAATGTTCCAAACACACCCCCTGCACAACTCCACTAGCGAAGGTGCCAGACAGGAGTTCTCTTAGTAGTTTTTACACTACCTTGGTAGGCACCTGAAAGGCACCACAAAAGTTGTTCTACCTGCTTTCTGGGCTGAGATGGGGAACCGCTGAATTTTTGGGGTCGGCCGGTGACAAAATGTTCCAAACACACCCCATGCACAACTCCACCGGGGAAGGTGCCAGACAGGAGTTCTCTTGGTAGTTTTTACACTACCTTGGTAGGCAGCTGAAAGGCACCACAAAAGTTGTTCTACCTGCTTTCTGGGCTGAGATGGGGAACCGCTGAATTTTGGACTCGGCTGGTGACAAAATGTTCCAAACACACCCCATGCACAACTCCACCGGGGAAGGTGCCAGACAGGAGTTCTCCTGGTAGTTTTTACACTACCTTGGTAGGCATCTGAAAGACACCACAAAAGTTGTTCTACCTGCTTTCTGGGCTGAGATGGGGAACCGCTGAATTTTGGACTCGGCCGGTGACAAAATGTTCCAAACACACCCCATGCACAACTCCACCGGGGAAGGTGCCAGACAGGAGTTCTCTTGGTAGTTTTTACACTACCTTGGTAGGCATCTGAAAGACACCACAAAAGTTGTTCTACCTGCTTTCTGGGCTGAGATGGGGAACCGCTGAATTTTGGACTCGGCTGGTGACAAAATGTTCCAAACACACCCCCTGCACAACTCCACTAGCGAAGGTGCCAGACAGGAGTTCTCTTGGTAGATTTTACATTGCTCCGGTAGGCAGCTGAAAGACACCACAAAAGTTGTTCTACCTGCTTTCTGGGCTGAGATGAGGAACCGCTGAATTTTGGACTCGGCCGGTGACAAAATGTTCCAAACACACCCCCTGCACAACTCCACTAGCGAAGGTGCCAGACAGGAGTTCTCTTAGTAGTTTTTACACTACCTTGGTAGGCACCTGAAAGGCACCACAAAAGTTGTTCTACCTGCTTTCTGGGCTGAGATGGGGATCCGCTGAATTTTTGGACTCGGCCGGTGACAAAATGTTCCAAACACACCCCATGCACAACTCCACCGGGGAAGGTGCCAGACAGGAGTTCTCTTGGTAGTTTTTACACTACCTTGGTAGGCAGCTGAAAGGCACCACAAAAGTTGTTCTACCTGCTTTCTGGGCTGAGATGGGGAACCGCTGAATTTTGGACTCGGCTGGTGACAAAATGTTCCAAACACACCCCATGCACAACTCCACCGGGGAAGGTGCCAGACAGGAGTTCTCCTGGTAGTTTTTACACTACCTTGGTAGGCATCTGAAAGACACCACAAAAGTTGTTCTACCTGCTTTCTGGGCTGAGATGGGGAACCGCTGAATTTTGGACTCGGCCGGTGACAAAATGTTCCAAACACACCCCATGCACAACTCCACCGGGGAAGGTGCCAGACAGGAGTTCTCCTGGTAGTTTTTACACTACCTTGGTAGGCATTTGAAAGGCACCACAAAAGTTGTTCTACCTGCTTTCTGGGCTGAGATGGGGAAACGCTGAATTTTGGACTCGGCTGGTGACAAAATGTTCCAAACACACCCCATGCACAACTCCACCGGGGAAGGTGCCAGGCAGGAGTTCTCCTGGTAGTTTTTACACTACCTTGGTAGGCATCTGAAAGACACCACAAAAGTTGTTCTACCTGCTTTCTGGGCTGAGATGGGGAACCGCTGAATTTTGGAGTCGGCTGGTGACAAAATGTTCCAAACACACCCCCTGCACAACTCCACCGGGGAAGGTGCCAGACAGGAGTTCTCCTGGTAGTTTTTACATTGCTCCGGTAGGCATCTGAAAGACACCACAAAAGTTGTTCTACCTGCTTTCTGGGCTGAGATGGGGAACCGCTGAATTTTGGAGTCGGCCGGTGACAAAATGTTCCAAACACACCCCATGCACAACTCCACCGGGGAAGGTGCCAGGAACGAATTCTGTTGGTAGTTTTTACACTACCTTGGTAGGAAGCTGAAAGGCACAAGAAAAGAAGTTGTACCTGCTTTGTGGGCTGAGATGGGGAACCGCTGAATTTTGGAGTCGGCTGGTGGCAAAATGTTCCAAACACACCCCATGCACAACTCCACCGGGGAAGGTGCCAGACAGGAGTTCTCCTGGTAGTTTTTACATTGCTCCGGTAGGCATCTGAAAGATACCACAAAAGATGTTCTACCTGCTTTCTGGGCTGAGATGGGGAACCGCTGAATTTCGGACTCGGCCGGTGACAAAATGTTCCAAACACACCCCCTGCACAACTCCACCGGGGAAGGTGCCAGACAGGAGTTCTCCTGGTAATTTTTACACTACCTGGGTAGGCATCTGAAAGACACCACAAAAGTTGTTCTACCTGCTTTCTGTGCTGAGATGGGGAAACGCTGAATTTTGGAGTCGGCTGGTGACAAAATGTTCCAAACACACCCCATGCACAACTCCACCGGGGAAGGTGCCAGACAGGAGTTCTCCTGGTAGTTTTTACACTACCTTGGTAGGCATCTGAAAGACACTACAAAAGTTGTTCTACCTGCTTTCTGGGCTGAGATGGGGAATCGCTGAATTTTGGAGTCGGCCGGTGACAAAATGTTCCAAAGACACCCCATGCACAACTCCACCGGGGAAGGTGCCAGACAGGAGTTCTCTTGGTAGTTTTTACACTACCTTGGTAGGCATCTGAAAGACACCACAAAAGTTGTTCTACCTGCTTTCTGGGCTGAGATGGGGAACCGCTGAATTTTGGACTCGGCTGGTGACAAAATGTTCCAAACACACCCCATGCACAACTCCACCGGGGAAGGTGCCAGACAGGAGTTCTCCTGGTAGTTTTTACACTACCTTGGTAGGCATCTGAAAGACACCACAAAAGTTGTTCTACCTGCTTTCTGGGCTGAGATGGGGAACCGCTGAATTTTGGACTCGGCCGGTGACAAAATGTTCCAAACACACCCCATGCACAACTCCACCGGGGAAGGTGCCAGACAGGAGTTCTCCTGGTAGTTTTTACACTACCTTGGTAGGCATTTGAAAGGCACCACAAAAGTTGTTCTACCTGCTTTCTGGGCTGAGATGGGGAAACGCTGAATTTTGGACTCGGCTGGTGACAAAATGTTCCAAAGACACCCCATGCACAACTCCACCGGGGAAGGTGCCAGGCAGGAGTTCTCCTGGTAGTTTTTACACTACCTTGGTAGGCATCTGAAAGACACCACAAAAGTTGTTCTACCTGCTTTCTGGGCTGAGATGGGGAACCGCTGAATTTTGGAGTCGGCTGGTGACAAAATGTTCCAAACACACCCCCTGCACAACTCCACCGGGGAAGGTGCCAGACAGGAGTTCTCCTGGTAGTTTTTACATTGCTCCGGTAGGCATCTGAAAGACACCACAAAAGTTGTTCTACCTGCTTTCTGGGCTGAGATGGGGAACCGCTGAATTTTGGAGTCGGCCGGTGACAAAATGTTCCAAACACACCCCCTGCACAACTCCACCGGGGAAGGTGCCAGGAACGAATTCTGTTGGTAGTTTTTACACTACCTTGGTAGGAAGCTGAAAGGCACAAGAAAAGAAGTTGTACCTGCTTTGTGGGCTGAGATGGGGAACCGCTGAATTTTGGAGTCGGCTGGTGGCAAAATGTTCCAAACACACCCCATGCACAACTCCACCGGGGAAGGTGCCAGACAGGAGTTCTCCTGGTAGTTTTTACATTGCTCCGGTAGGCATCTGAAAAATACCACAAAAGATGTTCTACCTGCTTTCTGGGCTGAGATGGGGAACCGCTGAATTTCGGACTCGGCCGGTGACAAAATGTTCCAAACACACCCCCTGCACAACTCCACCGGGGAAGGTGCCAGACAGGAGTTCTCCTGGTAATTTTTACACTACCTGGGTAGGCATCTGAAAGACACCACAAAAGTTGTTCTACCTGCTTTCTGGGCTGAGATGGGGAAACGCTGAATTTTGGAGTCGGCTGGTGACAAAATGTTCCAAACACACCCCATGCACAACTCCACCGGGGAAGGTGCCAGACAGGAGTTCTCCTGGTAGTTTTTACACTACCTTGGTAGGCATCTGAAAGACACTACAAAAGTTGTTCTACCTGCTTTCTGGGCTGAGATGGGGAATCGCTGAATTTTGGAGTCGGCCGGTGACAAAATGTTCCAAAGACACCCCATGCACAACTCCACCGGGGAAGGTGCCAGACAGGAGTTCTCTTGGTAGTTTTTACACTACCTTGGTAGGCATCTGAAAGACACCACAAAAGTTGTTCTACCTGCTTTCTGGGCTGAGATGGGGAATCGCTGAATTTTGGACTCGGCCGGTGACAAAATGTTCCAAACACACCCCATGCACAACTCCACCGGGGAAGGTGCCAGACAGGAGTTCTCCTAGTAGTTTTTACACTACCTTGGTAGGCATCTGAAAGACACCACAAAAGTTGTTTTACCTGCTTTCTGGGCTGAGATGGGGAACCGCTGACTTTTGGACTCGGCTGGTGACAAAATGTTCCAAACACCCCCCCTGCACAACTCCACCACGGAAGGTGCCAGACAGGAGTTCTCCTGGTAGTTTTTACATTGCTCCGGTAGGCATCTGAAAGACACCACAAAAGTTGTTCTACCTGCTTTCTGGGCTGAGATGGGGAACCGCTGAATTTTGGACTCGGCCGGTGACAAAATGTTCCAAACACACCCCATGCACAACTCCACCGGGGAAGGTGCCAGGAACGAATTCTGTTGGTAGTTTTTACACTACCTTGGTAGGCAGCTGAAAGGCACAAGAAAAGTTGTTGTACCTGCTTTGTGGGATGAGATGGGGAACCGCTGAATTTTGGAGTCGGCCGTTGACAAAATGTTCCAAACACACCCCATGCACAACTCCACCGGGGAAGGTGCCAGGCAGGAGTTCTCTTGGTAGTTTTTACACTACCTTGGTAGGCATCTGAAAGACACCACAAAAGTTGTTCTACCTGCTTTCTGGGCTGAGATGGGGAACCGCTGAATTTTGGACTCGGCTGGTGACAAAATGTTCCAAACACACCCCATGCACAACTCCACCGGGGAAGGTGCCAGACAGGAGTTCTCCTGGTTGTTTTTACACTACCTTGGTAGGCATCTGAAAGACACCACAAAAGTTGTTCTACCTGCTTTCTGGGCTGAGATGGGGAACCGCTGAATTTTGGAGTCGGCTGGTGGCAAAATGTTCCAAACACACCCCATGCACAACTCCACCGGGGAAGGTGCCAGACAGGAGTTCTCCTGGTAGTTTTTACACTACCTTGGTAGGCAGCTGAAAGGCACCCCAAAAGTTGTTCTACCTGCTTTCTGGGCTGAGATGGGGAACCGCTGAATTTTGGACTCGGCTGGTGACAAAATGTTCCAAACACCCCCCCTGCACAACTCCACCACGGAAGGTGCCAGACAGGAGTTCTCCTGGTAGTTTTTACATTGCTCCGGTAGGCATCTGAAAGACACCACAAAAGTTGTTCTACCTGCTTTGTGGGCTGAGATGGGGAATCGCTGAATTTTGGACTCGGCCGGTGACAAAATGTTCCAAACACACCCCATGCACAACTCCACCGGGGAAGGTGCCAGACAGGAGTTCTCTTGGTAGTTTTTACACTACCTTGGTAGGCATCTGAAAGACACCACAAAAGTTGTTCTACCTGCTTTCTGGGCTGAGATGGGGAACCGCTGAATTTTGGACTCGGCTGGTGACAAAATGTTCCAAACACACCCCCTGCACAACTCCACTAGCGAAGGTGCCAGACAGGAGTTCTCTTGGTAGATTTTACATTGCTCCGGTAGGCAGCTGAAAGACACCACAAAAGTTGTTCTACCTGCTTTGTGGGCTGAGATGAGGAACCGCTGAATTTTGGACTCGGCCGGTGACAAAATGTTCCAAACACACCCCCTGCACAACTCCACTAGCGAAGGTGCCAGACAGGAGTTCTCTTAGTAGTTTTTACACTACCTTGGTAGGCACCTGAAAGGCACCACAAAAGTTGTTCTACCTGCTTTCTGGGCTGAGATGGTGAACCGCTGAATTTTGGAGTCGGCTGGTGACAAAATGTTCCAAACACACCCCCTGCACAACTCCACCGGGGAAGGTGCCAGGAACGAATTCTGTTGGTAGTTTTTACACTACCTTGGTAGGAAGCTGAAAGGCACAAGAAAAGAAGTTGTACCTGCTTTGTGGGCTGAGATGGGGAACCGCTGAATTTTGGAGTCGGCTGGTGGCAAAATGTTCCAAACACACCCCATGCACAACTCCACCGGGGAAGGTGCCAGACAGGAGTTCTCCTGGTAGTTTTTACATTGCTCCGGTAGGCATCTGAAAGATACCACAAAAGATGTTCTACCTGCTTTCTGGGCTGAGATGGGGAACCGCTGAATTTTGGACTCGGCCGGTGACAAAATGTTCCAAACACACCCCATGCACAACTCCACCACGGAAGGTGCCAGACAGGAGTTCTCCTGGTAATTTTTACACTACCTGGGTAGGCATCTGAAAGACACCACAAAAGTTGTTCTACCTGCTTTCTGGGCTGAGATGGGGAAACGCTGAATTTTGGAGTCGGCTGGTGACAAAATGTTCCAAACACACCCCATGCACAACTCCACCGGGGAAGGTGCCAGACAGGAGTTCTGTTGGTAGTTTTTACACTACCTTGGTAGGCATCTGAAAGACACCACAAAAGTTGTTCTACCTGCTTTCTGGGCTGAGATGGGGAATCGCTGAATTTTGGAGTCGGCCGGTGACAAAATGTTCCAAAGACACCCCATGCACAACTCCACCGGGGAAGGTGCCAGACAGGAGTTCTCTTGGTAGTTTTTACACTACCTTGGTAGGCATCTGAAAGACACCACAAAAGTTGTTCTACCTGCTTTCTGGGCTGAGATGGGGAATCGCTGAATTTTGGACTCGGCCGGTGACAAAATGTTCCAAACACACCCCATGCACAACTCCACCGGGGAAGGTGCCAGACAGGAGTTCTCCTAGTAGTTTTTACACTACCTTGGTAGGCATCTGAAAGACACCACAAAAGTTGTTTTACCTGCTTTCTGGGCTGAGATGGGGAACCGCTGAATTTTGGAGTCGGCTGGTGACAAAATGTTCCAAACACCCCCCCTGCACAACTCCACCGGGGAAGGTGCCAGACAGGAGTTCTCCTGTAGTTTTTACATTGCTCCGGTAGGCATCTGAAAGACACCACAAAAGTTGTTCTACCTGCTTTCTGGGCTGAGATGGGGAACCGCTGAATTTTGGAGTCGGACGGTGACAAAATGTTCCACAGACACCCCATGCACAACTCCACCGGGGAAGGTGCCAGGAACGAATTCGGTTGGTAGTTTTTACACTACCTTGGTAGGCAGCTGAAAGGCACAAGAAAAGTTGTTGTACCTGCTTTGTGGGCTGAGATGGGGAACCGCTGAATTTTGGAGTCGGCCGTTGACAAAATGTTCCAAACACACACCATGCACAACTCCACCGGGGAAGGTGCCAGACAGGAGTTCTCTTGGTAGTTTTTACACTACCTTGGTAGGCAGCTGAAAGGCACCACAAAAGTTGTTCTACCTGCTTTCTGGGCTGAGATGGGGAACCGCTGAATTTTGGAGTCGGCTGGTGACAAAATGTTCCAAACACACCCCATGCACAACTCCACCGGGGAAGGTGCCAGACAGGAGTTCTCCTGGTAGTTTTTACACTACCTTGGTAGGCATCTGAAAGACACCACAAAAGTTGTTCTACCTGCTTTCTGGGCTGAGATGGGGAACCGCTGAATTTTGGAGTCGGCTGGTGGCAAAATGTTCCAAACACACCCCCTGCACAACTCCACCGGGGAAGGTGCCAGACAGGAGTTCTCCTGGTAGTTTTTACACTACCTTGGTAGGCAGCTGAAAGGCACCCCAAAAGTTGTTCTACCTGCTTTCTGGGCTGAGATGGGGAACCGCTGAATTTTGGACTCGGCTGGTGACAAAATGTTCCAAACACCCCCCCTGCACAACTCCACCACGGAAGGTGCCAGACAGGAGTTCTCCTGGTAGTTTTTACATTGCTCCGGTAGGCATCTGAAAGACACCACAAAAGTTGTTCTACCTGCTTTGTGGGCTGAGATGGGGAATCGCTGAATTTTGGACTCGGCCGGTGACAAAATGTTCCAAACACACCCCATGCACAACTCCACCGGGGAAGGTGCCAGACAGGAGTTCTCTTGGTAGTTTTTACACTACCTTGGTAGGCATCTGAAAGACACCACAAAAGTTGTTCTACCTGCTTTCTGGGCTGAGATGGGGAACCGCTGAATTTTGGACTCGGCTGGTGACAAAATGTTCCAAACACACCCCCTGCACAACTCCACTAGCGAAGGTGCCAGACAGGAGTTCTCTTTGTAGATTTTACACTACCTTGGTAGGCAGCTGAAAGGCACCACAAAAGTTGTTCTATCTGCTTTCTGGGCTGAGATGGGGAATCGCTGAATTTTGGACTCGGCCGGTGACAAAATGTTCCAAAGACACCCCATGCACAACTCCACCGGGGAAGGTGCCAGACAGGAGTTCTCTTTGTAGTTTTTACACTACCTTGGTAGGCATTTGAAAGGCACCACAAAAGTTGTTCTACCTGCTTTCTGGGCTGAGATGGGGAACCGCTGAATTTTGGAGTCGGCTGGTGACAAAATGTTCCAAACACACCCCCTGCACAACTCCACTAGCGAAGGTGCCAGACAGGAGTTCTCTTAGTAGTTTTTACACTACCTTGGTAGGCACCTGAAAGGCACCACAAAAGTTGTTCTACCTGCTTTCTGGGCTGAGATGGGGAACCGCTGAATTTTTGGACTCGGCCGGTGACAAAATGTTCCAAACACACCCCCTGCACAACTCCACCGGGGAAGGTGCCAGGCAGGAGTTCTCTTGGTAGTTTTTACACTACCTTGGTAGGCATTTGAAAGACACCACAAAAGTTGTTCTACCTGCTTTCTGGGCTGAGATGGGGAACCGCTGAATTTTTGGGGTCGGCCGGTGACAAAATATTCCGAACACACCCCATGCACAACTCCACCGGGGAAGGTGCCAGACAGGAGTTCTCCTGTAGTTTTTACATTGCTCCGGTAGGCATCTGAAAGACACCACAAAAGTTGTTCTACCTGCTTTCTGGGCTGAGATGGGGAAACGCTGAATTTTGGAGTCGGCCGGTGACAAAATGTTCCAAACACACCCCATGCACAACTCCACCGGGGAAGGTGCCAGGCAGGAGTTCTCTTGGTAGTTTTTACACTACCTTGGTAGGCAGCTGAAAGGCACCACAAAAGTTGTTCTACCTGCTTTCTGGGCTGAGATGGGGAACCGCTGAATTTTGGACTCGGCTGGTGACAAAATGTTCCGAACACACCCCATGCACAACTCCACCGGGGAAGGTGCCAGACAGGAGTTCTCCTGTTAGTTTTTACATTGCTCCGGTAGGCAGCTGAAAGACACCACAAAAGTTGTTCTACCTGCTTTCTGGGCTGAGATGGGGAATCGCTGAATTTTGGACTCGGCCGGTGACAAAATGTTCCAAAGACACCCCATGCACAACTCCACCGGGGAAGGTGCCAGACAGGAGTTCTCCTGGTAGATTTTACACTACCTTGGTAAGAAGCTGCAAGGCAGCACAAAAGTTGTTCTACCTGCTTTCTGGGCTGAGATGGGGAATCGCTGAATTTTGGACTCGGCCGGTGACAAAATGTTCCAAACACACCCCATGCACAACTCCACCGGGGAAGGTGCCAGACAGGAGTTCTCTTGGTAGTTTTTACACTACCTTGGTAGGCATCTGAAAGACACCACAAAAGTTGTTCTACCTGCTTTCTGGGCTGAGATGGGGAATCGCTGAATTTTGGACTCGGCCGGTGACAAAATGTTCCAAACACACCCCATGCACAACTCCACCGGGGAAGGTGCCAGACAGGAGTTCTCCTAGTAGTTTTTACACTACCTTGGTAGGCATCTGAAAGACACCACAAAAGTTGTTTTACCTGCTTTCTGGGCTGAGATGGGGAACCGCTGAATTTTGGACTCGGCTGGTGACAAAATGTTCCAAACACCCCCCCTGCACAACTCCACCACGGAAGGTGCCAGACAGGAGTTCTCCTGGTAGTTTTTACATTGCTCCGGTAGGCATCTAAAAGACACCACAAAAGTTGTTCTACCTGCTTTCTGGGCTGAGATGGGGAACAGCTGAATTTTGGAGTCGGACGGTGACAAAATGTTCCACAGACACCCCCTGCACAACTCCACCGGGGAAGGTGCCAGACAGGAGTTCTCTTAGTAGTTTTTACACTACCTTGGTAGGCAGCTGAAAGGCACAAGAAAAGTTGTTCTACCTGCTTTGTGGGCTGAGATGGGGAACCGCTGAATTTTGGAGTCGGCCGGTGACAAAATGTTCCAAACACACACCATGCACAACTCCACCGGGGAAGGTGCCAGGCAGGAGTTCTCTTGGTAGTTTTTACACTACCTTGGTAGGCAGCTGAAAGGCACCACAAAAGTTGTTCTACCTGCTTTCTGGGCTGAGATGGGGAACCGCTGAATTTTGGAGTCGGCTGGTGACAAAATGTTCCAAACACACCCCATGCACAACTCCACCGGGGAAGGTGCCAGACAGGAGTTCTCCTGGTAGTTTTTTACACTACCTTGGTAGGCATCTGAAAGACACCACAAAAGTTGTTCTACCTGCTTTCTGGGCTGAGATGGGGAACCGCTGAATTTTGGAGTCGGCTGGTGGCAAAATGTTCCAAACACACCCCCTGCACAACTCCACCGGGGAAGGTGCCAGACAGGAGTTCTCCTGGTAGTTTTTACACTACCTTGGTAGGCAGCTGAAAGGCACCCCAAAAGTTGTTCTACCTGCTTTCTGGGCTGAGATGGGGAACCGCTGAATTTTGGACTCGGCTGGTGACAAAATGTTCCAAACACCCCCCCTGCACAACTCCACCACGGAAGGTGCCAGACAGGAGTTCTCCTGGTAGTTTTTACATTGCTCCGGTAGGCATCTGAAAGACACCACAAAAGTTGTTCTACCTGCTTTGTGGGCTGAGATGGGGAATCGCTGAATTTTGGACTCGGCCGGTGACAAAATGTTCCAAACACACCCCATGCACAACTCCACCGGGGAAGGTGCCAGACAGGAGTTCTCTTGGTAGTTTTTACACTACCTTGGTAGGCATCTGAAAGACACCACAAAAGTTGTTCTACCTGCTTTCTGGGCTGAGATGGGGAACCGCTGAATTTTGGACTCGGCTGGTGGCAAAATGTTCCAAACACACCCCATGCACAACTCCACCGGGGAAGGTGCCAGACAGGAGTTCTCCTGGTAGTTTTTACATTGCTCCGGTAGGCAGCTGAAAGACACCACAAAAGTTGTTCTACCTGCTTTCTGGGCTGAGATGAGGAACCGCTGAATTTTGGACTCGGCCGGTGACAAAATGTTCCAAACACACCCCCTGCACAACTCCACCGGGGAAGGTGCCAGACAGGAGTTCTCTTAGTAGTTTTTACACTACCTTGGTAGGCACCTGAAAGGCACCACAAAAGTTGTTCTACCTGCTTTCTGGGCTGAGATGGGGAACCGCTGAATTTTGGACTCGGCCGGTGACAAAATGTTCCAAACACACCCCATGCACAACTCCACCGGGGAAGGTGCCAGGCAGGAGTTCTCTTGGTAGTTTTTACACTACCTTGGTAGGCATTTGAATGACACCACAAAAGTTGTTCTACCTGCTTTCTGGGCTGAGATGGGGAACCGCTGAATTTTTGGACTCGGCTGGTGACAAAATATTCCGAACACACCCCATGCACAACTCCACCGGGGAAGGTGCCAGACAGGAGTTCTCCTGGTAGTTTTTACATTGCTCTGGTAGGCACCTGAAAGACACCACAAAAGTTGTTCTACCTGCTTTCTGGGCTGAGATGGGGAACCGCTGAATTTTGGAGTCGGCCGTTGACAAAATGTTCCAAACACACCCCATGCACAACTCCACCGGGGAAGGTGCCAGACAGGAGTTCTCTTGGTAGTTTTTACACTACCTTGGTAGGCAGCTGAAAGGCACCACAAAAGTTGTTCTACCTGCTTTCTGGGCTGAGATGGGGAACCGCTGAATTTTGGAGTCGGCTGGTGACAAAATGTTCCAAACACACCCCATGCACAACTCCACCGGGGAAGGTGCCAGACAGGAGTTCTCCTGGTAGTTTTTACACTACCTTGGTAGGCATCTGAAAGACACCACAAAAGTTGTTCTACCTGCTTTCTGGGCTGAGATGGGGAACCGCTGAATTTTGGAGTCGGCTGGTGGCAAAATGTTCCAAACACACCCCCTGCACAACTCCACCGGGGAAGGTGCCAGACAGGAGTTCTCCTGGTAGTTTTTACACTACCTTGGTAGGCAGCTGAAAGGCACCCCAAAAGTTGTTCTACCTGCTTTCTGGGCTGAGATGGGGAACCGCTGAATTTTGGACTCGGCTGGTGACAAAATGTTCCAAACACCCCCCCTGCACAACTCCACCACGGAAGGTGCCAGACAGGAGTTCTCCTGGTAGTTTTTACATTGCTCCGGTAGGCATCTGAAAGACACCACAAAAGTTGTTCTACCTGCTTTGTGGGCTGAGATGGGGAATCGCTGAATTTTGGACTCGGCCGGTGACAAAATGTTCCAAACACACCCCATGCACAACTCCACCGGGGAAGGTGCCAGACAGGAGTTCTCTTGGTAGTTTTTACACTACCTTGGTAGGCATCTGAAAGACACCACAAAAGTTGTTCTACCTGCTTTCTGGGCTGAGATGGGGAACCGCTGAATTTTGGACTCGGCTGGTGACAAAATGTTCCAAACACACCCCATGCACAACTCCACCGGGGAAGGTGCCAGACAGGAGTTCTCCTGGTAGTTTTTACATTGCTCCGGTAGGCAGCTGAAAGACACCACAAAAGTTGTTCTACCTGCTTTCTGGGCTGAGATGAGGAACCGCTGAATTTTGGACTCGGCCGGTGACAAAATGTTCCAAACACACCCCCTGCACAACTCCACCGGGGAAGGTGCCAGACAGGAGTTCTCTTAGTAGTTTTTACACTACCTTGGTAGGCACCTGAAAGGCACCACAAAAGTTGTTCTACCTGCTTTCTGGGCTGAGATGGGGAACCGCTGAATTTTGGACTCGGCCGGTGACAAAATGTTCCAAACACACCCCATGCACAACTCCACCGGGGAAGGTGCCAGGCAGGAGTTCTCTTGGTAGTTTTTACACTACCTTGGTAGGCATTTGAATGACACCACAAAAGTTGTTCTACCTGCTTTCTGGGCTGAGATGGGGAACCGCTGAATTTTTGGACTCGGCTGGTGACAAAATATTCCGAACACACCCCATGCACAACTCCACCGGGGAAGGTGCCAGACAGGAGTTCTCCTGGTAGTTTTTACATTGCTCCGGTAGGCATCTGAAAGACACCACAAAAGTTGTTCTACCTGCTTTCTGGGCTGAGATGGGGAAACGCTGAATTTTGGAGTCGGCCGGTGACAAAATGTTCCAAACACACCCCATGCACAACTCCACCGGGGAAGGTGCCAGGCAGGAGTTCTCTTGGTAGTTTTTACACTACCTTGGTAGGCAGCTGAAAGGCACCACAAAAGTTGTTCTACCTGCTTTGTGGGCTGAGATGGGGAACCGCTGAATTTTGGACTCGGCTGGTGACAAAATGTTCCGAACACACCCCCTGCACAACTCCACCGGGGAAGGTGCCAGACAGGAGTTCTCTTAGTAGTTTTTACAGTACCTTGGTAGGCATTTGAAAGGCACCACAAAAGTTGTTCTACCTGCTTTCTGGGCTGAGATGGGGAAACGCTGAATTTTGGACTCGGCTGGTGACAAAATGTTCCAAACACACCCCATGCACAACTCCACCGGGGAAGGTGCCAGACAGGAGTTCTCCTGGTAGTTTTTACACTACCTTGGTAGGCATCTGAAAGACACCACAAAAGTTGTTCTACCTGCTTTCTGGGCTGAGATGGGGAACCGCTGAATTTTGGAGTCGGCTGGTGACAAAATGTTCCAAACACACCCCCTGCACAACTCCACCGGGGAAGGTGCCAGACAGGAGTTCTCCTGGTAGTTTTTACATTGCTCCGGTAGGCATCTGAAAGACACCACAAAAGTTGTTCTACCTGCTTTCTGGGCTGAGATGGGGAACCGCTGAATTTTGGACTCGGCTGGTGACAAAATGTTCCAAACACACCCCCTGCACAACTCCACCGGGGAAGGTGCCAGGAACGAATTCTGTTGGTAGTTTTTACACTACCTTGGTAGGAAGCTGAAAGGCACAAGAAAAGAAGTTGTACCTGCTTTGTGGGCTGAGATGGGGAACCGCTGAATTTTGGAGTCGGCTGGTGGCAAAATGTTCCAAACACACCCCATGCACAACTCCACCGGGGAAGGTGCCAGACAGGAGTTCTCCTGGTAGTTTTTACATTGCTCCGGTAGGCATCTGAAAGATACCACAAAAGATGTTCTACCTGCTTTCTGGGCTGAGATGGGGAACCGCTGAATTTTGGACTCGGCCGGTGACAAAATGTTCCAAACACACCCCATGCACAACTCCACCGGGGAAGGTGCCAGACAGGAGTTCTCCTGGTAATTTTTACACTACCTGGGTAGGCATCTGAAAGACACCACAAAAGTTGTTCTACCTGCTTTCTGGGCTGAGATGGGGAAACGCTGAATTTTGGAGTCGGCCGGTGACAAAATGTTCCAAACACACCCCATGCACAACTCCACCGGGGAAGGTGCCAGACAGGAGTTCTCTTGGTAGTTTTTACACTACCTTGGTAGGCATCTGAAAGACACCACAAAAGTTGTTCTACCTGCTTTCTGGGCTGAGATGGGGAATCGCTGAATTTTGGACTCGGCCGGTGACAAAATGTTCCAAACACACCCCATGCACAACTCCACCGGGGAAGGTGCCAGACAGGAGTTCTCCTAGTAGTTTTTACACTACCTTGGTAGGCATCTGAAAGACACCACAAAAGTTGTTTTACCTGCTTTCTGGGCTGAGATGGGGAACCGCTGAATTTTGGACTCGGCTGGTGACAAAATGTTCCAAACACCCCCCCTGCACAACTCCACCACGGAAGGTGCCAGACAGGAGTTCTCCTGGTAGTTTTTACATTGCTCCGGTAGGCATCTGAAAGACACCACAAAAGTTGTTCTACCTGCTTTCTGGGCTGAGATGGGGAACCGCTGAATTTTGGAGTCGGCCGGTGACAAAATGTTCCACAGACACCCCATGCACAACTCCACCGGGGAAGGTGCCAGGAACGAATTCTGTTGGTAGTTTTTACACTACCTTGGTAGGCAGCTGAAAGGCACAAGAAAAGTTGTTGTACCTGCTTTGTGGGCTGAGATGGGGAACCGCTGAATTTTGGAGTCGGCCGTTGACAAAATGTTCCAAACACACACCATGCACAACTCCACCGGGGAAGGTGCCAGACAGGAGTTCTCTTGGTAGTTTTTACACTACCTTGGTAGGCACCTGAAAGGCACCACAAAAGTTGTTCTACCTGCTTTCTGGGCTGAGATGGGGAACCGCTGAATTTTGGACTCGGCTGGTGACAAAATGTTCCAAACACACCCCATGCACAACTCCACCGGGGAAGGTGCCAGACAGGAGTTCTCCTGGTAGTTTTTACACTACCTTGGTAGGCATCTGAAAGACACCACAAAAGTTGTTCTACCTGCTTTCTGGGCTGAGATGGGGAACCGCTGAATTTTGGAGTCGGCTGGTGGCAAAATGTTCCAAACACACCCCCTGCTCAACTCCACCGGGGAAGGTGCCAGACAGGAGTTCTCCTGGTAGTTTTTACACTACCTTGGTAGGCAGCTGAAAGGCACCCCAAAAGTTGTTCTACCTGCTTTGTGGGCTGAGATGGGGAACCGCTGAATTTTGGAGTCGGCTGGTGACAAAATGTTCCAAACACCCCCCCTGCACAACTCCACCACGGAAGGTGCCAGACAGGAGTTCTCCTGGTAGTTTTTACATTGCTCCGGTAGGCATCTGAAAGACACCACAAAAGTTGTTCTACCTGCTTTGTGGGCTGAGATGGGGAACCGCTGAATTTTGGACTCGGCTGGTGACAAAATGTTCCAAACACACCCCCTGCACAACTCCACTAGCGAAGGTGCCAGACAGGAGTTCTCTTGGTAGATTTTACACTACCTTGGTAGGCAGCTGAAAGGCACCACAAAAGTTGTTCTATCTGCTTTCTGGGCTGAGATGGGGAATCGCTGAATTTTGGACTCGGCCGGTGACAAAATGTTCCAAAGACACCCCATGCACAACTCCACCGGGGAAGGTGCCAGGCAGGAGTTCTCTTGGTAGTTTTTACACTACCTTGGTAGGCATTTGAAAGGCACCACAAAAGTTGTTCTACCTGCTTTCTGGGCTGAGATGGGGAATCGCTGAATTTTGGAGTCGGCTGGTGACAAAATGTTCCAAACACACCCCATGCACAACTCCACCGGGGAAGGTGCCAGACAGGAGTTCTCCTGGTAGTTTTTACATTGCTCCGGTAGGCATCTGAAAGACACCACAAAAGTTGTTCTACCTGCTTTCTGGGCTGAGATGGGGAACCGCTGAATTTTGGACTCGGCCAGTGACAAAATGTTCCAAAGACACCCCATGCACAACTCCACTAGCGAAGGTGCCAGACAGGAGTTCTCCTGGTAGTTTTTACACTACCTTGGTAGGCACCTGAAAGGCACCACAAAAGTTGTTCTACCTGCTTTCTGGGCTGAGATGGGGAACCGCTGAATTTTGGACTCGGCCGGTGACAAAATGTTCCAAACACACCCCATGCACAACTCCACCGGGGAAGGTGCCAGACAGGAGTTCTTTTGGTAGTTTTTACACTACCTTGGTAGGCATCTGAAAGGCACCACAAAAGTTGTTCTACCTGCTTTCTGGGCTGAGATGGGGAATCGCTGAATTTTGGACTCGGCCGGTGACAAAATGTTCCAAACACACCCCCTGCACAACTCCACCGGGGAAGGTGCCAGACAGGAGTTCTCCTGGTAGTTTTTACATTGCTCCGGTAGGCATCTGAAAGACACCACAAAAGTTGTTCTACCTGCTTTCTGGGCTGAGATGGGGAAACGCTGAATTTTGGACTCGGCCGGTGACAAAATGTTCCAAACACACCCCCTGCAAAACTCCACCGGGGAAGGTGCCAGACAAGCGTTCTCTTGATAGTTTTTACACTACCTTGGTAGGCATCTAAAAGACACCACAAAAGATGTTCTACCTGCTTTCTGGGCTGAGATGGGGAACCGCTGAATTTTGGAGTCGGCCGGTGACAAAATGTTCCAAACACACCCCCTGCACAACTCCACCAGGGAAGGTGCCAGACAGGAGTTCTCCTGGTAGATTTTACACTACCTTGGTAGGGAGCTGAAAGGCAGCACAAAAATTGTTCTACCTGCTTTCTGGGCTGAGATGGGGAGTCGCTGAATTTTGGACTCGGCCGGTGACAAAATGTTCCAAAGACACCCCATGCACAACTCCACCGGGGAAGGTGCCAGGCAGGAGTTCTCTTTGTAGTTTTTACACTACCTTGGTAGGCATTTGAAAGGCACCACAAAAGTTGTTCTACCTGCTTTCTGGGCTGAGATGGGGAACCGCTGAATTTTGGAGTCGGCTGGTGACAAAATGTTCCAAACACACCCCATGCACAACTCCACCGGGGAAGGTGCCAGACAGGAGTTCTCCTGGTAGTTTTTACATTGCTCCGGTAGGCAGCTGAAAGACACCACAAAAGTTGTTCTACCTGCTTTCTGGGCTGAGATGAGGAACCGCTGAATTTTGGACTCGGCCGGTGACAAAATGTTCCAAACACACCCCCTGCACAACTCCACCGGGGAAGGTGCCAGACAGGAGTTCTCTTAGTAGTTTTTACACTACCTTGGTAGGCAGCTGAAAGGCACCACAAAAGTTGTTCTACCTGCTTTCTGGGCTGAGATGGGGAACCGCTGAATTTTGGACTCGGCCGGTGACAAAATGTTCCAAACACACCCAATGCACAACTCCACTAGCGAAGGTGCCAGACAGGAGTTCTCCTGGTAGTTTTTACACTACCTTGGTAGGCACCTGAAAGGCACCACAAAAGTTGTTCTACCTGCTTTCTGGGCTGAGATGGGGAACCGCTGAATTTTTGGACTCGGCCGGTGACAAAATGTTCCAAACACACCCCCTGCACAACTCCACCGGGGAAGGTGCCAGGCAGGAGTTCTCTTGGTAGTTTTTACACTACCTTGGTAGGCATTTGAATGACACCACAAAAGTTGTTCTACCTGCTTTCTGGGCTGAGATGGGGAACCGCTGAATTTTTGGACTCGGCTGGTGACAAAATATTCCGAACACACCCCATGCACAACTCCACCGGGGAAGGTGCCAGACAGGAGTTCTCCTGTAGTTTTTACATTGCTCCGGTAGGCATCTGAAAGACACCACAAAAGTTGTTCTACCTGCTTTCTGGGCTGAGATGGGGAAACGCTGAATTTTGGAGTCGGCCGGTGACAAAATGTTCCAAACACACCCCATGCACAACTCCACCGGGGAAGGTGCCAGGCAGGAGTTCTCTTGGTAGTTTTTACACTACCTTGGTAGGCAGCTGAAAGGCACCACAAAAGTTGTTCTACCTGCTTTCTGGGCTGAGATGGGGAACCGCTGAATTTTGGACTCGGCTGGTGACAAAATGTTCCGAACACACCCCATGCACAACTCCACCGGGGAAGGTGCCAGACAGGAGTTCTCCTGGTAGTTTTTACATTGCTCCGGTAGGCAGCTGAAAGACACCACAAAAGTTGTTCTACCTGCTTTCTGGGCTGAGATGGGGAATCGCTGAATTTTGGACTCGGCCGGTGACAAAATGTTCCAAAGACACCCCATGCACAACTCCACCGGGGAATGTGCCAGACAAGCGTTCTCTTGATAGTTTTTACACTACCTTGGTAGGCATCTGAAAGACACCACAAAAGTTGTTCTACCTGCTTTCTGGGCTGAGATGGGGAACCGCTGAATTTTGGAGTCGGCCGGTGACAAAATGTTCCAAAGACACCCCCTGCACAACTCCACTAGCGAAGGTGCCAGGGACGAGCTCTGTTGGTAGTTTTTACATTGCTCCGGTAGGCATCAAAAGGACACCACAAAAGTTGTTCTACCTGCTTTCTGGGCTGAGATGGGGAATCGCTGAATTTTGGACTCGGCCGGTGACAAAATGTTCCAAAGACACCCCATGCACAACTCCACCGGGGAAGGTGCCAGGCAGGAGTTCTCTTGGTAGTTTTTACACTACCTTGGTAGGCATTTGAAAGGCACCACAAAAGTTGTTCTACCTGCTTTCTGGGCTGAGATGGGGAACCGCTGAATTTTGGAGTCGGCCGGTGACAAAATGTCCAAACACACCCCCTGCACAACTCCACCGGGGAAGGTGCCAGACAGGAGTTCTCTTGGTAGATTTTACACTACCTTGGTAGGGAGCTGAAAGGCAGCACAAAAGTTGTTCTACCTGCTTTCTGGGCTGAGATGGGGAATCGCTGAATTTTGGACTCGGCCGGTGACAAAATGTTCCAAACACACCCCCTGCACAACTCCACCGGGGAAGGTGCCAGACAGGAGTTCTCCTGGTAGTTTTTACACTACCTTGGTAGGCACCTGAAAGGCACCACAAAAGTTGTTCTACCTGCTTTCTGGGCTGAGATGGGGAACCGCTGAATTTTGGAGTCGGCCGGTGACAAAATGTTCCGAACACACCCCATGCACAACTCCACTAGCGAAGGTGCCAGGGACGAGCTCTGTTGGTAGTTTTAACATTGCTCCGGTAGGCATCAAAAGGACACCACAAAAGTTGTTCTACCTGCTTTCTGGGCTGAGATGGGGAATCGCTGAATTTTGGACTCGGCCGGTGACAAAATGTTCCAAACACACCCCCTGCACAACTCCACCGGGGAAGGTGCCAGGCAGGAGTTCTCTTGGTAGTTTTTACACTACCTTGGTAGGCATTTGAAAGGCACCACAAAAGTTGTTCTACCTGCTTTCTGGGCTGAGATGGGGAATCGCTGAATTTTGGAGTCGGCTGGTGACAAAATGTTCCAAACACACCCCATGCACAACTCCACCGGGGAAGGTGCCAGACAGGAGTTCTCCTGGTAGTTTTTACATTGCTCCGGTAGGCATCTGAAAGACACCACAAAAGTTGTTCTACCTGCTTTCTGGGCTGAGATGGGGAACCGCTGAATTTTGGACTCGGCCAGTGACAAAATGTTCCAAAGACACCCCATGCACAACTCCACCGGGGAAGGTGCCAGACAGGAGTTCTCCTGGTAGTTTTTACACTACCTTGGTAGGCACCTGAAAGGCACCACAAAAGTTGTTCTACCTGCTTTCTGGGCTGAGATGGGGAACCGCTGAATTTTGGACTCGGCCGGTGACAAAATGTTCCAAACACACCCCATGCACAACTCCACCGGGGAAGGTGCCAGACAGGAGTTCTCCTGGTAGTTTTTACACTACCTTGGTAGGCATTTGAAAGGCACCACAAAAGTTGTTCTACCTGCTTTCTGGGCTGAGATGGGGAACCGCTGAATTTTGGAGTCGGCCGGTGACAAAATGTTCCAAACACACCCCCTGCACAACTCCACCGGGGAAGGTGCCAGGCAGGAGTTCTCTTGGTAGTTTTTACACTACCTTGGTAGGCATCTGAAAGGCACCACAAAAGTTGTTCTACCTGCTTTCTGGGCTGAGATGGGGAATCGCTGAATTTTGGACTCGGCCGGTGACAAAATGTTCCAAACACACCCCCTGCACAACTCCACCGGGGAAGGTGCCAGACAGGAGTTCTCCTGGTAGTTTTTACATTGCTCCCGTAGGCATCTGAAAGACACCACAAAAGTTGTTCTACCTGCTTTCTGGGCTGAGATGGGGAAACGCTGAATTTTGGACTCGGCCGGTGACAAAATGTTCCAAACACACCCCATGCACAACTCCACCGGGGAAGGTGCCAGACAGGAGTTCTCCTGGTAGATTTTATACTACCTTGGTAGGGAGCTGAAAGGCAGCACAAAAGTTGTTCTACCTGCTTTGTGGGCTGAGATGGGGAGTCGCTGAATTTTGGACTCGGCCGGTGACAAAATGTTCCAAACACACCCCCTGCACAACTCCACCGGGGAAGGTGCCAGACAGGAGTTCTCCTGGTAGTTTTTACACTACCTTGGTAGGCACCTGAAAGGCACCACAAAAGTTGTTCTACCTGCTTTCTGGGCTGAGATGGGGAACTGCTGAATTTTGGAGTCGGCTGGTGACAAAATGTTCCAAACACACCCCATGCACAACTCCACCGGGGAAGGTGCCAGACAGGAGTTCTCCTGGTAGTTTTTACATTGCTCCGGTAGGCATCTGAAAGACACCACAAAAGTTGTTCTACCTGCTTTCTGGGCTGAGATGAGGAACCGCTGAATTTTGGAGTCGGCCGGTGACAAAATGTTCCAAACACACCCCCTGCACAACTCCACCGGGGAAGGTTCCAGGCAGGAGTTCTCTTGGTAGTTTTTACACTACCTTGGTAGGCATTTGAAAGACACCACAAAAGTTGTTCTACCTGCTTTCTGGGCTGAGATGGGGAACCGCTGAATTTTTGGACTCGGCTGGTGACAAAATATTCCGAACACACCCCATGCACAACTCCACCGGGGAAGGTGCCAGACAGGAGTTCTCCTGTAGTTTTTACATTGCTCCGGTAGGCATCTGAAAGACACCACAAAAGTTGTTCTACCTGCTTTCTGGGCTGAGATGGGGAATCGCTGAATTTTGGACTCGGCCGGTGACAAAATGTTCCACAGACACCCCATGCACAACTCCACCGGGGAAGGTGCCAGGCAGGAGTTCTCTTGGTAGTTTTTACACTACCTTGGTAGGCAGCTGAAAGACACCACAAAAGTTGTTCTACCTGCTTTCTGGGCTGAGATGGGGAACCGCTGAATTTTGGACTCGGCCGGTGACAAAATGTTCCAAACACACCCCCTGCACAACTCCACCGGGGAAGGTTCCAGGCAGGAGTTCTCTTGGTAGTTTTTACACTACCTTGGTAGGCATTTGAAAGACACCACAAAAGTTGTTCTACCTGCTTTCTGGGCTGAGATGGGGAACCGCTGAATTTTTGGACTCGGCTGGTGACAAAATATTCCGAACACACCCCATGCACAACTCCACCGGGGAAGGTGCCAGACAGGAGTTCTCCTGTAGTTTTTACATTGCTCCGGTAGGCATCTGAAAGACACCACAAAAGTTGTTCTACCTGCTTTCTGGGCTGAGATGGGGAAACGCTGAATTTTGGACTCGGCCGGTGACAAAATGTTCCAAACACACCCCATGCACAACTCCACCGGGGAAGGTGCCAGGCAGGAGTTCTCTTGGTAGTTTTTACACTACCTTGGTAGGCAGCTGAAAGACACCACAAAAGTTGTTCTACCTGCTTTCTGGGCTGAGATGGGGAATCGCTGAATTTTGGAGTCGGGCGGTGACAAAATGTTCCAAACACACCCCATGCACAACTCCACTAGCGAAGGTGCCAGGGACGAGCTCTGTTGGTAGTTTTTACATTGCTCCGGTAGGCATCAAAAGGACACCACAAAAGTTGTTCTACCTGCTTTCTGGGCTGAGATGGGGAATCGCTGAATTTTGGACTCGGCCGGTGACAAAATGTTCCAAACACACCCCATGCACAACTCCACCGGGGAAGGTGCCAGGCAGGAGTTCTCTTGGTAGTTTTTACACTACCTTGGTAGGGAGCTGCAAGGCAGCACAAAAGTTGTTCTACCTGCTTTCTGGGCTGAGATGGGGAACCGCTGAATTTTGGACTCGGCCGGTGACAAAATGTTCCAAACACACCCCATGCACAACTCCACCGGGGAAGGTGCCAGACAGGAGTTCTCCTGGTAGTTTTTACACTACCTTGGTAGGCACCTGAAAGGCACCACAAAAGTTGTTCTACCTGCTTTCTGGGCTGAGATGGGGAATCGCTGAATTTTGGACTCGGCCGGTGACAAAATGTTCCAAAGACACCCCATGCACAACTCCACCGGGGAAGGTGCCAGACAGGAGTTCTCCTGTAGTTTTTACACTACCTTGGTAGGCATCTGAAAGGCAGCACAAAAGTTTTTCTACCTGCTTTCTGGGCTGAGATGGGGAAACGCTGAATTTTGGACTCGGCTGGTGACAAAATGTTCCAAAGACACCCCCTGCACAACTCCACCGGGGAAGGTGCCAGACAGGAGTTCTCCTGGTAGTTTTTACACTACCTTGGTAGGCACCTGAAAGGCACCACAAAAGTTGTTCTACCTGCTTTCTGGGCTGAGATGGGGAATCGCTGAATTTTGGACTCGGCCGGTGACAAAATGTTCCAAACACACCCCATGCACAACTCCACCGGGGAAGGTGCCAGGCAGGAGTTCTCTTGGTAGTTTTTACACTACCTTGGTAGGCAGCTGAAAGGCACCACAAAAGTTGTTCTACCTGCTTTCTGGGCTGAGATGGGGAACCGCTGAATTTTGGAGTCGGCTGGTGACAAAATGTTCCGAACACACCCCCTGCACAACTATACCGGGGAAGGTGCCAGACAGGAGTTCTCCTGGTAGTTTTTACACTACCTTGGTAGGCAGCTAAAAGGCACCACAAAAGTTGTTCTACCTGCTTTCTGGGCTGAGATGGGGAAACGCTGAATTTTGGAGTCGGCCGGTGACAAAATGTTCCAAACACACCCCATGCACAACTCCACCGGGGAAGGTGCCAGACAGGAGTTCTCTTAATAGTTTTTACACTACCTTGGTAGGCAGCTAAAAGGCACCACAAAAGTTGTTCTACCTGCTTTCTGGGCTGAGATGGGGAACCGCTGAATTTTGGACTCGGCCGGTGACAAAATGTTCCAAACACACCCCATGCACAACTCCACTAGCGAAGGTGCCAGGGACGAGCTCTGTTGGTAGTTTTTACATTGCTCCGGTAGGCATCAAAAGGACACCACAAAAGTTGTTCTACCTGCTTTCTGGGCTGAGATGGGGAAACGCTGAATTTTGGACTCGGCCGGTGACAAAATGTTCCAAAGACACCCCATGCACAACTCCACCGGGGAAGGTGCCAGGCAGGAGTTCTCTTGGTAGTTTTTACACTACCTTGGTAGGGAGCTGCAAGGCAGCACAAAAGTTGTTCTACCTGCTTTCTGGGCTGAGATGGGGAACCGCTGAATTTTGGACTCGGCCGGTGACAAAATGTTCCAAACACACCCCCTGCACAACTCCACCGGGGAAGGTGCCAGACAGGAGTTCTCCTGGTAGTTTTTACACTACCTTGGTAGGCACCTGAAAGGCACCACATAAGTTGTTCTACCTGCTTTCTGGGCTGAGATGGGGAATCGCTGAATTTTGGACTCGGCCGGTGACAAAATGTTCCAAACACACCCCATGCACAACTCCACCGGGGAAGGTGCCAGACAGGAGTTCTCCTGGTAGTTTTTACACTACCTTGGTAGGCACCTGAAAGGCACCACAAAAGTTGTTCTACCTGCTTTCTGGGCTGAGATGGGGAATCGCTGAATTTTGGACTCGGCCGGTGACAAAATGTTCCAAACACACCCCATGCACAACTCCACCGGGGAAGGTGCCAGACAGGAGTTCTCCTGGTAGTTTTTACACTACCTTGGTAGGCATCTGAAAGACACCACAAAAGTTGTTCTACCTGCTTTCTGGGCTGAGATGGGGAATCGCTGAATTTTGGACTCGGCCGGTGACAAAATGTTCCAAACACACCCCATGCACAACTCCACCGGGGAAGGTGCCAGACAGGAGTTCTCCTGGTAGTTTTTACATTGCTCCGGTAGGCAGCTGAAAGACACCACAAAAGTTGTTCTACCTGCTTTCTGGGCTGAGATGGGGAACCGCTGAATTTTGGAGTCGGCCGGTGACAAAATGTTCCAAACACACCCCATGCACAACTCCACCGGGGAAGGTGCCAGGCAGGAGTTCTCTTGGTAGTTTTTACACTACCTTGGTAGGCATCTGAAAGGCACCACAAAAGTTGTTCTACCTGCTTTCTGGGCTGAGATGGGGAATCGCTGAATTTTGGACTCGGCCGGTGACAAAATGTTCCAAACACACCCCCTGCACAACTCCACCGGGGAAGGTGCCAGACAGGAGTTCTCTTGGTAGTTTTTACACTACCTTGGTAGGCATCTGAAAGACACCACAAAAGTTGTTCTACCTGCTTTGTGGGCTGAGATGGGGAATCGCTGAATTTTGGACTCGGCCGGTGACAAAATGTTCCAAAGACACCCCATGCACAACTCCACCGGGGAAGGTGCCAGACAGGAGTTCTCCTGTAGTTTTTACATTGCTCCGGTAGGCATCTGAAAGACACCACAAAAGTTGTTCTACCTGCTTTCTGGGCTGAGATGGGGAACCGCTGAATTTTGGAGTCGGCCGGTGACAAAATGTTCCAAACACACCCCCTGCACAACTCCACCGGGGAAGGTGCCAGACAGGAGTTCTCTTGGTAGATTTTACACTACCTTGGTAGGGAGCTGAAAGGCAGCACAAAAGTTGTTCTACCTGCTTTCTGGGCTGAGATGGGGAAACGCTGAATTTTGGACTCGGCCGGTGACAAAATGTTCCAAAGACACCCCATGCACAACTCCACCGGGGAAGGTGCCAGACAGGAGTTCTCCTGTAGTTTTTACATTGCTCCGGTAGGCATCTGAAAGACACCACAAAAGTTGTTCTACCTGCTTTCTGGGCTGAGATGGGGAACCGCTGAATTTTGGAGTCGGCCGGTGACAAAATGTTCCAAACACACCCCCTGCACAACTCCACCGGGGAAGGTGCCAGACAGGAGTTCTCTTGGTAGATTTTACACTACCTTGGTAGGGAGCTGAAAGGCACCACAAAAGTTGTTCTACCTGCTTTCTGGGCTGAGATGGGGAATCGCTGAATTTTGGACTCGGCCGGTGACAAAATGTTCCAAACACACCCCCTGCACAACTCCACCGGGGAAGGTGCCAGACAGGAGTTCTCCTGGTAGTTTTTACACTACCTTGGTAGGCAGCTGAAAGGCACCACAAAAGTTGTTCTACCTGCTTTCTGGGCTTAGATGGGGAACCGCTGAATTTTGGAGTCGGCCGGTGACAAAATGTTCCGAACACACCCCATGCACAACTCCACTAGCGAAGGTGCCAGGGACGAGGTCTGTTGGTAGTTTTTACATTGCTCCGGTAGGCATCAAAAGGACACCACAAAAGTTGTTCTACCTGCTTTCTGGGCTGAGATGGGGAACCGCTGAATTTTGGACTCGGCCGGTGACAAAATGTTCCAAACACACCCCCTGCACAACTCCACCGGGGAAGGTGCCAGACAGGAGTTCTCCTGGTAGTTTTTACACTACCTTGGTAGGCACCTGAAAGGCACCACAAAAGTTGTTCTACCTGCTTTCTGGGCTGAGATGGGGAATCGCTGAATTTTGGACTCGGCCGGTGACAAAATGTTCCAAAGACACCCCATGCACAACTCCACCGGGGAAGGTGCCAGACAGGAGTTCTCTTGGTAGATTTTACACTACCTTGGTAGGCATCTGAAAGGCAGCACAAAAGTTTTTCTACCTGCTTTCTGGGCTGAGATGGGGAAACGCTGAATTTTGGACTCGGCTGGTGACAAAATGTTCCAAACACACCCCATGCACAACTCCACCGGGGAAGGTGCCAGACAGGAGTTCTCCTGGTAGTTTTTACACTACCTTGGTAGGCACCAGAAAGGCACCACAAAAGTTGTTCTACCTGCTTTCTGGGCTGAGATGGGGAATCGCTGAATTTTGGACTCGGCCGGTGACAAAATGTTCCAAACACACCCCATGCACAACTCCACCGGGGAAGGTGCCAGACAGGAGTTCTCTTGGTAGTTTTTACACTACCTTGGTAGGCAGCTGAAAGGCACCACAAAAGTTGTTCTACCTGCTTTCTGGGCTGAGATGGGGAACCGCTGAATTTTGGAGTCGGCCGGTGACAAAATGTTCCAAACACACCCCATGCACAACTCCACCGGGGAAGGTGCCAGGCAGGAGTTCTCTTGGTAGTTTTTACACTACCTTGGTAGGCATCTGAAAGGCACCACAAAAGTTGTTCTACCTGCTTTCTGGGCTGAGATGGGGAACCGCTGAATTTTGGACTCGGCCGGTGACAAAATGTTCCAAACACACCCCCTGCACAACTCCACCGGGGAAGGTGCCAGACAGGAGTTCTCCTGGTAGTTTTTACATTGCTCCGGTAGGCATCTGAAAGACACCACAAAAGTTGTTCTACCTGCTTTCTGGGCTGAGATGGGGAAACGCTGAATTTTGGACTCGGCCGGTGACAAAATGTTCCAAAGACACCCCATGCACAACTCCACCGGGGAAGGTGCCAGACAGGAGTTCTCCTGTAGTTTTTACATTGCTCCGGTAGGCATCTGAAAGACACCACAAAAGTTGTTCTACCTGCTTTCTGGGCTGAGATGGGGAACCGCTGAATTTTGGAGTCGGCCGGTGACAAAATGTTCCAAACACACCCCCTGCACAACTCCACCGGGGAAGGTGCCAGACAGGAGTTCTCTTGGTAGTTTTTACACTACCTTGGTAGGCAGCTGAAAGGCACCACAAAAGTTGTTCTATCTGCTTTCTGGGCTGAGATGGGGAATCGCTGAATTTTGGACTCGGCCGGTGACAAAATGTTCCAAACACACCCCCTGCACAACTCCACCGGGGAAGGTGCCAGACAGGAGTTCTCCTGGTAGTTTTTTACACTACCTTGGTAGGCACCTGAAAGGCACCACAACAGTTGTTCTACCTGCTTTCTGGGCTGAGATGGGGAACCGCTGAATTTTGGAGTCGGCCGGTGACAAAATGTTCCGAACACACCCCATGCACAACTCCACTAGCGAAGGTGCCAGGGACGAGCTCTGTTGGTAGTTTTTACATTGCTCCGGTAGGCATCAAAAGGACACCACAAAAGTTGTTCTACCTGCTTTCTGGGCTGAGATGGGGAATCGCTGAATTTTGGAGTCGGCCGGTGACAAAATGTTCCAAAGACACCCCATGCACAACTCCACCGGGGAAGGTGCCAGGCAGGAGTTCTCTTTGTAGTTTTTACACTACCTTGGTAGGCATTTGAAAGGCACCACAAAAGTTGTTCTACCTGCTTTCTGGGCTGAGATGGGGAACCGCTGAATTTTGGAGTCGGCTGGTGACAAAATGTTCCAAACACACCCCATGCACAACTCCACCGGGGAAGGTGCCACACAGGAGTTCTCCTGGTAGTTTTTACATTGCTCCGGTAGGCAGCTGAAAGACACCACAAAAGTTGTTCTACCTGCTTTCTGGGCTGAGATGAGGAACCGCTGAATTTTGGACTCGGCCGGTGACAAAATGTTCCAAACACACCCCCTGCACAACTCTACCGGGGAAGGTGCCAGACAGGAGTTCTCTTAGTAGTTTTTACACTACCTTGGTAGGCACCTGAAAGGCACCACAAAAGTAGTTCTACCTGCTTTCTGGGCTGAGATGGGGAACCGCTGATTTTTGGAGTCGGCCGGTGACAAAATGTTCCAAACACACCCAAAGCACAACTCCACTAGCGAAGGTGCCAGACAGGAGTTCTCTTGGTAGTTTTTACACTACCTTGGTAGGCACCTGAAAGGCAGCACAAAAGTTGTTCTACCTGCTTTCTGGGCTGAGATGGGGAACCGCTGAATTTTGGACTCGGCCGGTGACAAAATGTTCCAAACACCCCCCCTGCACAACTCCACCGGGGAAGGTGCCAGACAGGAGTTCTCTTGATAGTTTTTACACTACCTTGGTAGGCATTTGAAAGACACCACAAAAGTTGTTCTACCTGCTTTCTGGGCTGAGATGGGGAACCGCTGAATTTTTGGACTCGGCTGGTGACAAAATATTCCGAACACACCCCATGCACAACTCCACCGGGGAAGGTGCCAGACAGGAGTTCTCCTGTAGTTTTTACATTGCTCCGGTAGGCATCTGAAAGGCACCACAAAAGTTGTTCTACCTGCTTTCTGGGCTGAGATGGGGAACCGCTGAATTTTGGACTCGGCCGGTGACAAAATGTTCCAAACACACCCCCTGCACAACTCCACCGGGGAAGGTGCCAGACAGGAGTTCTCCTGGTAGTTTTTTACACTACCTTGGTAGGCACCTGAAAGGCACCACAAAAGTTGTTCTACCTGCTTTCTGGGCTGAGATGGGGAACCGCTGAATTTTGGAGTCGGCCGGTGACAAAATGTTCCGAACACACCCCATGCACAACTCCACTAGCGAAGGTGCCAGGGACGAGCTCTGTTGGTAGTTTTTACATTGCTCCGGTAGGCATCAAAAGGACACCACAAAAGTTGTTCTACCTGCTTTCTGGGCTGAGATGGGGAATCACTGAATTTTGGAGTCGGCCGGTGACAAAATGTTCCAAAGACACCCCATGCACAACTCCACCGGGGAAGGTGCCAGGCAGGAGTTCTCTTTGTAGTTTTTACACTACCTTGGTAGGCATTTGAAAGGCACCACAAAAGTTGTTCTACCTGCTTTCTGGGCTGAGATGGGGAACCGCTGAATTTTGGACTCGGCTGGTGACAAAATGTTCCAAACACACCCCATGCACAACTCCACCGGGGAAGGTGCCACACAGGAGTTCTCCTGGTAGTTTTTACATTGCTCCGGTAGGCAGCTGAAAGACACCACAAAAGTTGTTCTACCTGCTTTCTGGGCTGAGATGGGGAACCGCTGAATTTTGGACTCGGCCGGTGACAAAATGTTCCAAACACACCCCATGCACAACTCCACCGGGGAAGGTGCCAGACAGGAGTTCTCTTAGTAGTTTTTACACTACCTTGGTAGGCAGCTGAAAGGCAGCACAAAAGTTGTTCTACCTGCTTTCTGGGCTGAGATGGGGAACCGCTGAATTTTGGAGTCGGCCGGTGACAAAATGTTCCAAACACCCCCCCTGCACAACTCCACCGGGGAAGGTGCCAGACAGGAGTTCTCTTTGTAGTTTTTACACTACCTTGGTAGGCAGCTGAAAGGCACCACAAAAGTTGTTCTATCTGCTTTCTGGGCTGAGATGGGGAACCGCTGATTTTTGGACTCGGCTGGTGACAAAATATTCCGAACACACCCCATGCACAACTCCACCGGGGAAGGTGCCAGACAGGAGTTCTCCTGTAGTTTTTACATTGCTCCGGTAGGCATCTGAAAGTCACCACAAAAGTTGTTCTACCTGCTTTCTGGGCTGAGATGGGGAACCGCTGAATTTTGGACTCGGCCGGTGACAAAATGTTCCAAACACACCCCCTGCACAACTCCACCGGGGAAGGTGCCAGACAGGAGTTCTCCTGGTAGTTTTTTACACTACCTTGGTAGGCACCTGAAAGGCACCACAAAAGTTGTTCTACCTGCTTTCTGGGCTGAGATGGGGAACCGCTGAATTTTGGAGTCGGCCGGTGACAAAATGTTCCGAACACACCCCATGCACAACTCCACTAGCGAAGGTGCCAGGGACGAGCTCTGTTGGTAGTTTTTACATTGCTCCGGTAGGCATCAAAAGGACACCACAAAAGTTGTTCTACCTGCTTTCTGGGCTGAGATGGGGAATCACTGAATTTTGGAGTCGGCCGGTGACAAAATGTTCCAAAGACACCCCATGCACAACTCCACCGGGGAAGGTGCCAGGCAGGAGTTCTCTTTGTAGTTTTTACACTACCTTGGTAGGCATTTGAAAGGCACCACAAAAGTTGTTCTACCTGCTTTCTGGGCTGAGATGGGGAACCGCTGAATTTTGGACTCGGCTGGTGACAAAATGTTCCAAACACACCCCATGCACAACTCCACCGGGGAAGGTGCCACACAGGAGTTCTCCTGGTAGTTTTTACATTGCTCCGGTAGGCAGCTGAAAGACACCACAAAAGTTGTTCTACCTGCTTTCTGGGCTGAGATGGGGAACCGCTGAATTTTGGACTCGGCCGGTGACAAAATGTTCCAAACACACCCCCTGCACAACTCTACCGGGGAAGGTGCCAGGCAGGAGTTCTCTTAGTAGTTTTTACACTACCTTGGTAGGCAGCTGAAAGGCAGCACAAAAGTTGTTCTACCTGCTTTCTGGGCTGAGATGGGGAACCGCTGAATTTTGGAGTCGGCCGGTGACAAAATGTTCCAAACACCCCCCCTGCACAACTCCACCGGGGAAGGTGCCAGACAGGAGTTCTCTTTGTAGTTTTTACACTACCTTGGTAGGCATTTGAAAGACACCACAAAAGTTGTTCTACCTGCTTTCTGGGCTGAGATGGGGAACCGCTGAATTTTTGGACTCGGCTGGTGACAAAATATTCCGAACACACCCCATGCACAACTCCACCGGGGAAGGTGCCAGGCAGGAGTTCTCCTGTAGTTTTTACATTGCTCCGGTAGGCATCTGAAAGTCACCACAAAAGTTGTTCTACCTGCTTTCTGGGCTGAGATGGGGAACCGCTGAATTTTGGAGTCGGCCGGTGACAAAATGTTCCGAACACACCCCATGCACAACTCCACTAGCGAAGGTGCCAGGGACGAGCTCTGTTGGTAGTTTTAACATTGCTCCGGTAGGCATCAAAAGGACACCACAAAAGTTGTTCTACCTGCTTTCTGGGCTGAGATGGGGAATCGCTGAATTTTGGAGTCGGCCGGTGACAAAACGTTCCAAAGACATCCCATGCACAACTCCACCGGGGAAGGTGCCAGACAGGAGTTCTCCTGGTAGTTTTTACACTACCTTGGTAGGCACCTGAAAGGCACCACAAAAGTTGTTCTACCTGCTTTCTGGGCTGAGATGGGGAACCGCTGAATTTTGGACTCGGCCGGTGACAAAATGTTCCAAACACACCCCATGCACAACTCCACCGGGGAAGGTGCCAGGCAGGAGTTCTCTTGGTAGTTTTTACACTACCTTGGTAGGCACCTGAAAGGCACCACAAAAGTTGTTCTACCTGCTTTCTGGGCTGAGATGGGGAAACGCTGAATTTTGGACTCGGCTGGTGACAAAATGTTCCGAACACACCCCATGCACAACTCCACCGGGGAAGGTGCCAGACAGGAGTTCTCCTGGTAGTTTTTACATTGCTCCGGTAGGCAGCTGAAAGACACCACAAAAGTTGTTCTACCTGCTTTCTGGGCTGAGATGGGGAATCGCTGAATTTTGGACTCGGCCGGTGACAAAATGTTCCAAAGACACCCCATGCACAACTCCACCGGGGAATGTGCCAGACAAGCGTTCTCTTGATAGTTTTTACACTACCTTGGTAGGCATCTGAAAGACACCACAAAAGTTGTTCTACCTGCTTTCTGGGCTGAGATGGGGAACCGCTGAATTTTGGAGTCGGCCGGTGACAAAATGTTCCAAACACACCCCCTGCACAACTCCACCGGGGAAGGTGCCAGACAGGAGTTCTCCTGGTAGTTTTTACATTGCTCCGGTAGGCATCTGAAAGGCACCACAAAAGTTGTTCTACCTGCTTTCTGGGCTGAGATGGGGAACCGCTGAATTTTGGAGTCGGCCGGTGACAAAATGTTCCAAACACACCCCATGCACAACTCCACCGGGGAAGGTGCCAGACAGGAGTTCTCTTGGTAGTTTTTACACTACCTTGGTAGGGAGCTGAAAGGCACCACAAAAGTTGTTCTACCTGCTTTCTGGGCTGAGATGGGGAACCGCTGAATTTTGGAGTCGGCCGGTGACAAAATGTTCCAAACACACCCCCTGCACAACTCCACCGGGGAAGGTGCCAGACAGGAGTTCTCCTGGTAGTTTTTACATTGCTCCGGTAGGCATCAAAAGGACACCACAAAAGTTGTTCTACCTGCTTTCTGGGCTGAGATGGGGAACCGCTGAATTTTGGACTCGGCCGGTGACAAAATGTTCCAAACACACCCCATGCACAACTCCACCGGGGAAGGTGCCAGACAGGAGTTCTCCTGGTAGTTTTTACATTGCTCCGGTAGGCATCTGAAAGACACCACAAAAGTTGTTCTACCTGCTTTCTGGGCTGAGATGGGGAAACGCTGAATTTTGGACTCGGCCGGTGACAAAATGTTCCAAACACACCCCATGCACAACTCCACCGGGGAAGGTGCCAGACAGGAGTTCTCTTGGTAGTTTTTACACTACCTTGGTAGGGAGCTGAAAGGCATCACAAAAGTTGTTCTACCTGCTTTCTGGGCTGAGATGGGGAACCGCTGAATTTTGGAGTCGGCCGGTGACAAAATGTTCCAAACACACCCCATGCACAACTCCACCGGGGAAGGTGCCAGGCAGGAGTTCTCTTGGTAGTTTTTACACTACCTTGGTAGGCATCTGAAAGGCACCACAAAAGTTGTTCTACCTGCTTTCTGGGCTGAGATGGGGAACCGCTGAATTTTGGACTCGGCCGGTGACAAAATGTTCCAAACACACCCCCTGCACAACTCCACCGGGGAAGGTGCCAGACAGGAGTTCTCCTGGTGGTTTTTACATTGCTCCGGTAGGCATCTGAAAGACACCACAAAAGTTGTTCTACCTGCTTTCTGGGCTGAGATGGGGAACCGCTGAATTTTGGACTCGGCCGGTGACAAAATGTTCCAAACACACCCCCTGCACAACTCCACCGGGGAAGGTGCCAGACAAGCGTTCTCTTGGTAGTTTTTACACTACCTTGGTAGGCATCTAAAAGACACCACAAAAGATGTTCTACCTGCTTTCTGGGCTGAGATGGGGAACCGCTGAATTTTGGAGTCGGCCGGTGACAAAATGTTCCAAACACACCCCCTGCACAACTCCACCGGGGAAGGTGCCAGACAGGAGTTCTCTTGGTAGATTTTACACTACCTTGGTAGGCAGCTGAAAGGCACCACAAAAGTTGTTCTATCTGCTTTCTGGGCTGAGATGGGGAATCGCTGAATTTTGGACTCGGCCGGTGACAAAATGTTCCAAAGACACCCCATGCACAACTCCACCGGTGAAGGTGCCAGGCAGGAGTTCTCTTTGTAGTTTTTACACTACCTTGGTAGGCATTTGAAAGGCACCACAAAAGTTGTTCTACCTGCTTTCTGGGCTGAGATGGGGAACCGCTGAATTTTGGACTCGGCTGGTGACAAAATGTTCCAAACACACCCCATGCACAACTCCACCGGGGAAGGTGCCAGACAGGAGTTCTCCTGGTAGTTTTTACATTGCTCCGGTAGGCAGCTGAAAGACACCACAAAAGTTGTTCTACCTGCTTTCTGGGCTGAGATGAGGAACCGCTGAATTTTGGACTCGGCCGGTGACAAAATGTTCCAAACACACCCCCTGCACAACTCCACCGGGGAAGGTGCCAGACAGGAGTTCTCTTAGTAGTTTTTACACTACCTTGGTAGGCAGCTGAAAGGCACCACAAAAGTTGTTCTACCTGCTTTCTGGGCTGAGATGGGGAACCGCTGAATTTTGGAGTCGGCCGGTGACAAAATGTTCCAAACACACCCAATGCACAACTCCACTAGCGAAGGTGCCAGACAGGAGTTCTCCTGGTAGTTTTTACACTACCTTGGTAGGCATCTGAAAGGCACCACAAAAGTTGTTCTACCTGCTTTCTGGGCTGAGATGGGGAACCGCTGAATTTTGGACTCGGCTGGTGACAAAATGTTCCAAACACACCCCCTGCACAACTCCACCGGGGAAGGTGCCAGGCAGGAGTTCTCTTGGTAGTTTTTACACTACCTTGGTAGGCAGCTGAAAGACACCACAAAAGTTGTTCTACCTGCTTTCTGGGCTGAGATGGGGAACCGCTGAATTTTTGGACTCGGCTGGTGACAAAATATTCCGAACACACCCCATGCACAACTCCACCGGGGAAGGTGCCAGACAGGAGTTCTCCTGTAGTTTTTACATTGCTCCGGTAGGCATCTGAAAGACACCACAAAAGTTGTTCTACCTGCTTTCTGGGCTGAGATGGGGAACCGCTGAATTTTGGAGTCGGCCGGTGACAAAATGTTCCAAACACACCCCCTGCACAACTCCACCGGGGAAGGTGCCAGACAGGAGTTCTCCTGGTAGTTTTTACATTGCTCCGGTAGGCATCTGAAAGACACCACAAAAGTTGTTCTACCTGCTTTCTGGGCTGAGATGGGGAACCGCTGAATTTTGGAGTCGGCCGGTGACAAAATGTTCCAAACACACCCCATGCACAACTCCACCGGGGAAGGTGCCAGGCAGGAGTTCTCTTGGTAGTTTTTACACTACCTTGGTAGGCATCTGAAAGGCACCACAAAAGTTGTTCTACCTGCTTTCTGGGCTGAGATGGGGAATCGCTGAATTTTGGACTCGGCCGGTGACAAAATGTTCCAAAGACACCCCCTGCACAACTCCACCGGGGAAGGTGCCAGACAGGAGTTCTCCTGGTAGTTTTTACATTGCTCCGGTAGGCATCTGAAAGACACCACAAAAGTTGTTCTACCTGCTTTCTGGGCTGAGATGGGGAAACGCTGAATTTTGGACTCGGCCGGTGACAAAATGTTCCAAACACACCCCATGCACAACTCCACCGGGGAAGGTGCCAGACAGGAGTTCTCCTGTAGTTTTTACATTGCTCCGGTAGGCATCTGAAAGACACCACAAAAGTTGTTCTACCTGCTTTCTGGGCTGAGATGGGGAAACGCTGAATTTTGGACTCGGCCGGTGACAAAATGTTCCAAACACCCCCCCTGCACAACTCCACCGGGGAAGGTGCCAGACAGGAGTTCTCTTGGTAGTTTTTACACTACCTTGGTAGGCATTTGAAAGACACCACAAAAGTTGTTCTGCCTGCTTTCTGGGCTGAGATGGGGAACCGCTGAATTTTTGGACTCGGCTGGTGACAAAATATTCCGAACACACCCCATGCACAACTCCACCGGGGAAGGTGCCAGACAGGAGTTCTCCTGTAGTTTTTACATTGCTCCGGTAGGCATCTGAAAGTCACCACAAAAGTTGTTCTACCTGCTTTCTGGGCTGAGATGGGGAACCGCTGAATTTTGGAGTCGGCCGGTGACAAAATGTTCCAAACACACCCCCTGCACAACTCCACCGGGGAAGGTGCCAGACAGGAGTTCTCTTGGTAGATTTTACACTACCTTGGTAGGCACCTGAAAGGCACCACAAAAGTTGTTCTACCTGCTTTCTGGGCTGAGATGGGGAACCGCTGAATTTTGGAGTCGGCCGGTGACAAAATGTTCCGAACACACCCCATGCACAACTCCACTAGCGAAGGTGCCAGGGACGAGCTCTGTTGGTAGTTTTAACATTGCTCCGGTAGGCATCAAAAGGACACCACAAAAGTTGTTCTACCTGCTTTCTGGGCTGAGATGGGGAATCGCTGAATTTTGGAGTCGGCCGGTGACAAAACGTTCCAAAGACATCCCATGCACAACTCCACCGGGGAAGGTGCCAGGCAGGAGTTCTCCTGGTAGTTTTTACACTACCTTGGTAGGCATTTGAAAGGCACCACAAAAGTTGTTCTACCTGCTTTCTGGGCTGAGATGGGGAATCGCTGAATTTTGGAGTCGGCTGGTGACAAAATGTTCCAAAGACACCCCATGCACAACTACACCGGGGAAGGTGCCAGACAGGAGTTCTCCTGGTAGTTTTTACATTGCTCCGGTAGGCATCTGAAAGACACCACAAAAGTTGTTCTACCTGCTTTGTGGGCTGAGATGGGGAACCGCTGAATTTTGGACTCGGCCAGTGACAAAATGTTCCAAAGACACCCCATGCACAACTCCACCGGGGAAGGTGCCAGACAGGAGTTCTCCTGGTAGTTTTTACACTACCTTGGTAGGCACCTGAAAGGCACCACAAAAGTTGTTCTACCTGCTTTCTGGGCTGAGATGGGGAACCGCTGAATTTTGGACTCGGCCGGTGACAAAATGTTCCAAACACACCCCATGCACAACTCCACCGGGGAAGGTGCCAGGCAGGAGTTCTCTTGGTAGTTTTTACACTACCTTGGTAGGCACCTGAAAGGCACCACAAAAGTTGTTCTACCTGCTTTCTGGGCTGAGATGGGGAAACGCTGAATTTTGGACTCGGCTGGTGACAAAATGTTCCAAACACACCCCATGCACAACTCCACCGGGGAAGGTGCCAGACAGGAGTTCTCCTGGTAGTTTTTACATTGCTCCGGTAGGCAGCTGAAAGACACCACAAAAGTTGTTCTACCTGCTTTCTGGGCTGAGATGGGGAATCGCTGAATTTTGGACTCGGCCGGTGACAAAATGTTCCAAAGACACCCCATGCACAACTCCACCGGGGAATGTGCCAGACAAGCGTTCTCTTGATAGTTTTTACACTACCTTGGTAGGCATCTGAAAGACACCACAAAAGTTGTTCTACCTGCTTTCTGGGCTGAGATGGGGAACCGCTGAATTTTGGAGTCGGCCGGTGACAAAATGTTCCAAAGACACCCCCTGCACAACTCCACCGGGGAAGGTGCCAGACAGGAGTTCTCCTGGTAGTTTTTACATTGCTCCGGTAGGCATCTGAAAGGCACCACAAAACTTGTTCTACCTGCTTTCTGGGCTGAGATGGGGAACCGCTGAATTTTGGAGTCGGCCGGTGACAAAATGTTCCAAACACACCCCATGCACAACTCCACCGGGGAAGGTGCCAGACAGGAGTTCTCTTGGTAGTTTTTACACTACCTTGGTAGGGAGCTGAAAGGCACCACAAAAGTTGTTCTACCTGCTTTCTGGGCTGAGATGGGGAACCGCTGAATTTTGGACTCGGCCGGTGACAAAATGTTCCAAACACACCCCCTGCACAACTCCACCGGGGAAGGTGCCAGACAGGAGTTCTCCTGGTAGTTTTTACATTGCTCCGGTAGGCATCAAAAGGACACCACAAAAGTTGTTCTACCTGCTTTCTGGGCTGAGATGGGGAACCGCTGAATTTTGGACTCGGCCGGTGACAAAATGTTCCAAACACACCCCATGCACAACTCCACCGGGGAAGGTGCCAGACAGGAGTTCTCCTGGTAGTTTTTACATTGCTCCGGTAGGCATCTGAAAGACACCACAAAAGTTGTTCTACCTGCTTTCTGGGCTGAGATGGGGAAACGCTGAATTTTGGACTCGGCCGGTGACAAAATGTTCCAAACACACCCCATGCACAACTCCACCGGGGAAGGTGCCAGACAGGAGTTCTCTTGGTAGTTTTTACACTACCTTGGTAGGGAGCTGAAAGGCACCACAAAAGTTGTTCTACCTGCTTTCTGGGCTGAGATGGGGAACCGCTGAATTTTGGAGTCGGCCGGTGACAAAATGTTCCAAACACACCCCATGCACAACTCCACCGGGGAAGGTGCCAGGCAGGAGTTCTCTTGGTAGTTTTTACACTACCTTGGTAGGCATCTGAAAGGCACCACAAAAGGTGTTCTACCTGCTTTCTGGGCTGAGATGGGGAACCGCTGAATTTTGGACTCGGCCGGTGACAAAATGTTCCAAACACACCCCCTGCACAACTCCACCGGGGAAGGTGCCAGACAGGAGTTCTCCTGGTGGTTTTTACATTGCTCCGGTAGGCATCTGAAAGACACCACAAAAGTTGTTCTACCTGCTTTCTGGGCTGAGATGGGGAACCGCTGAATTTTGGACTCGGCCGGTGACAAAATGTTCCAAACACACCCCCTGCACAACTCCACCGGGGAAGGTGCCAGACAAGCGTTCTCTTGGTAGTTTTTACACTACCTTGGTAGGCATCTAAAAGACACCACAAAAGATGTTCTACCTGCTTTCTGGGCTGAGATGGGGAACCGCTGAATTTTGGAGTCGGCCGGTGACAAAATGTTCCAAACACACCCCCTGCACAACTCCACCGGGGAAGGTGCCAGACAGGAGTTCTCTTGGTAGATTTTACACTACCTTGGTAGGCAGCTGAAAGGCACCACAAAAGTTGTTCTATCTGCTTTCTGGGCTGAGATGGGGAATCGCTGAATTTTGGACTCGGCCGGTGACAAAATGTTCCAAAGACACCCCCTGCACAACTCCACCGGGGAAGGTGCCAGGCAGGAGTTCTCTTTGTAGTTTTTACACTACCTTGGTAGGCATTTGAAAGGCACCACAAAAGTTGTTCTACCTGCTTTCTGGGCTGAGATGGGGAACCGCTGAATTTTGGACTCGGCTGGTGACAAAATGTTCCAAACACACCCCATGCACAACTCCACCGGGGAAGGTGCCAGACAGGAGTTCTCCTGGTAGTTTTTACATTGCTCCGGTAGGCAGCTGAAAGACACCACAAAAGTTGTTCTACCTGCTTTCTGGGCTGAGATGAGGAACCGCTGAATTTTGGACTCGGCCGGTGACAAAATGTTCCAAACACACCCCCTGCACAACTCCACCGGGGAAGGTGCCAGACAGGAGTTCTCCTGGTAGTTTTTACACTACCTTGGTAGGCAGCTGAAAGGCACCACAAAAGTTGTTCTACCTGCTTTCTGGGCTGAGATGGGGAACCGCTGAATTTTGGAGTCGGCCGGTGACAAAATGTTCCAAACACACCCAATGCACAACTCCACTAGCGAAGGTGCCAGACAGGAGTTCTCCTGGTAGTTTTTACACTACCTTGGTAGGCATCTGAAAGGCACAACAAAAGTTGTTCTACCTGCTTTCTGGGCTGAGATGGGGAACCGCTGAATTTTGGACTCGGCTGGTGACAAAATGTTCCAAACACACCCCATGCACAACTCCACCGGGGAAGGTGCCAGGCAGGAGTTCTCTTGGTAGTTTTTACACTACCTTGGTAGGCAGCTGAAAGACACCACAAAAGTTGTTCTACCTGCTTTCTGGGCTGAGATGGGGAACCGCTGAATTTTTGGACTCGGCTGGTGACAAAATATTCCGAACACACCCCATGCACAACTCCACCGGGGAAGGTGCCAGGCAGGAGTTCTCTTGGTAGTTTTTACACTACCTTGGTAGGCATCTGAAAGGCACCACAAAAGTTGTTCTACCTGCTTTCTGGGCTGAGATGGGGAATCGCTGAATTTTGGACTCGGCCGGTGACAAAATGTTCCAAAGACACCCCCTGCACAACTCCACCGGGGAAGGTGCCAGACAGGAGTTCTCTTGGTAGTTTTTACATTGCTCCGGTAGGCATCTGAAAGACACCACAAAAGTTGTTCTACCTGCTTTCTGGGCTGAGATGGGGAAACGCTGAATTTTGGACTCGGCCGGTGACAAAATGTTCCAAACACACCCCCTGCACAACTCCACCGGGGAAGGTGCCAGACAGGAGTTCTCCTGTAGTTTTTACATTGCTCCGGTAGGCATCTGAAAGACACCACAAAAGTTGTTCTACCTGCTTTCTGGGCTGAGATGGGGAAACGCTGAATTTTGGACTCAGCCGGTGACAAAATGTTCCAAACACCCCCCCTGCACAACTCCACCGGGGAAGGTGCCAGACAGGAGTTCTCTTGGTAGTTTTTACACTACCTTGGTAGGCATTTGAAAGACACCACAAAAGTTGTCTGCCTGCTTTCTGGGCTGAGATGGGGAACCGCTGAATTTTTGGACTCGGCTGGTGACAAAATATTCCGAACACACCCATGCACAACTCCACCGGGGAAGGTGCCAGACAGGAGTTCTCCTGTAGTTTTTACATTGCTCCGGTAGGCATCTGAAAGTCACCACAAAAGTTGTTCTACCTGCTTTCTGGGCTGAGATGGGGAACCGCTGAATTTTGGAGTCGGCCGGTGACAAAATGTTCCAAACACACCCCCTGCACAACTCCACCGGGGAAGGTGCCAGACAGGAGTTCTCTTGGTAGATTTTACACTACCTTGGTAGGCACCTGAAAGGCACCACAAAAGTTGTTCTACCTGCTTTCTGGGCTGAGATGGGGAACCGCTGAATTTTGGAGTCGGCCGGTGACAAAATGTTCCGAACACACCCCATGCACAACTCCACTAGCGAAGGTGCCAGGGACGAGCTCTGTTGGTAGTTTTAACATTGCTCCGGTAGGCATCAAAAGGACACCACAAAAGTTGTTCTACCTGCTTTCTGGGCTGAGATGGGGAATCGCTGAATTTTGGAGTCGGCCGGTGACAAAACGTTCCAAAGACATCCCATGCACAACTCCACCGGGGAAGGTGCCAGGCAGGAGTTCTCTTGGTAGTTTTTACACTACCTTGGTAGGCATTTGAAAGGCACCACAAAAGTTGTTCTACCTGCTTTCTGGGCTGAGATGGGGAATCGCTGAATTTTGGAGTCGGCTGGTAACAAAATGTTCCAAAGACACCCCATGCACAACTACACCGGGGAAGGTGCCCAGACAGGAGTTCTCCTGGTAGTTTTTACATTGCTCCGGTAGGCATCTGAAAGACACCACAAAAGTTGTTCTACCTGCTTTCTGGGCTGAGATGGGGAACCGCTGAATTTTGGACTCGGCCAGTGACAAAATGTTCCAAAGACACCCCATGCACAACTCCACCGGGGAAGGTGCCAGACAGGAGTTCTCCTGGTAGTTTTTACACTACCTTGGTAGGCACCTGAAAGGCACCACAAAAGGTTGTTCTACCTGCTTTCTGGGCTGAGATGGGGAAACGCTGAATTTTGGACTCGGCTGGTGACAAAATGTTCCGAACACACCCCATGCACAACTCCACCGGGGAAGGTGCCAGACAGGAGTTCTCCTGGTAGTTTTTACATTGCTCCGGTAGGCAGCTGAAAGACACCACAAAAGTTGTTCTACCTGCTTTCTGGGCTGAGATGGGGAACCGCTGAATTTTGGACTCGGCCGGTGACAAAATGTTCCAAAGACACCCCATGCACAACTCCACCGGGGAATGTGCCAGACAAGCGTTCTCTTGATAGTTTTTACACTACCTTGGTAGGCATCTGAAAGACACCACAAAAGTTGTTCTACCTGCTTTCTGGGCTGAGATGGGGAACCGCTGAATTTTGGAGTCGGCCGGTGACAAAATGTTCCAAACACACCCCCTGCACAACTCCACCGGGGAAGGTGCCAGACAGGAGTTCTCCTGGTAGTTTTTACATTGCTCCGGTAGGCATCTGAAAGGCACCACAAAAGTTGTTCTACCTGCTTTCTGGGCTGAGATGGGGAACCGCTGAATTTTGGAGTCGGCCGGTGACAAAATGTTCCAAACACACCCCATGCACAACTCCACCGGGGAAGGTGCCAGGCAGGAGTTCTCTTGGTAGTTTTTACACTACCTTGGTAGGGAGCTGAAAGGCACCACAAAAGTTGTTCTACCTGCTTTCTGGGCTGAGATGGGGAACCGCTGAATTTTGGACTCGGCCGGTGACAAAATGTTCCAAACACACCCCCTGCACAACTCCACCGGGGAAGGTGCCAGACAGGAGTTCTCCTGGTAGTTTTTACATTGCTCCGGTAGGCATCAAAAGGACACCACAAAAGTTGTTCTACCTGCTTTCTGGGCTGAGATGGGGAAACGCTGAATTTTGGACTCGGCCGGTGACAAAATGTTCCAAACACACCCCATGCACAACTCCACCGGGGAAGGTGCCAGACAGGAGTTCTCCTGGTAGTTTTTACATTGCTCCGGTAGGCATCTGAAAGACACCACAAAAGTTGTTCTACCTGCTTTCTGGGCTGAGATGGGGAACCGCTGAATTTTGGACTCGGCCGGTGACAAAATGTTCCAAACACACCCCCTGCACAACTCCACCGGGGAAGGTGCCAGACAGGAGTTCTCTTGGTAGTTTTTACACTACCTTGGTAGGGAGCTGAAAGGCACCACAAAAGTTGTTCTACCTGCTTTCTGGGCTGAGATGGGGAACCGCTGAATTTTGGAGTCGGCCGGTGACAAAATGTTCCAAACACACCCCATGCACAACTCCACCGGGGAAGGTGCCAGGCAGGAGTTCTCTTGGTAGTTTTTACACTACCTTGGTAGGCATCTGAAAGGCACCACAAAAGTTGTTCTACCTGCTTTCTGGGCTGAGATGGGGAACCGCTGAATTTTGGACTCGGCCGGTGACAAAATGTTCCAAAGACACCCCCTGCACAACTCCACCGGGGAAGGTGCCAGACAGGAGTTCTCCTGGTGGTTTTTACATTGCTCCGGTAGGCATCTGAAAGACACCACAAAAGTTGTTCTACCTGCTTTCTGGGCTGAGATGGGGAACCGCTGAATTTTGGACTCGGCCGGTGACAAAATGTTCCAAACACACCCCCTGCACAACTCCACCGGGGAAGGTGCCAGACAAGCGTTCTCTTGGTAGTTTTTACACTACCTTGGTAGGCATCTAAAAGACACCACAAAAGATGTTCTACCTGCTTTCTGGGCTGAGATGGGGAACCGCTGAATTTTGGAGTCGGCCGGTGACAAAATGTTCCAAACACACCCCCTGCACAACTCCACCGGGGAAGGTGCCAGACAGGAGTTCTCTTGGTAGATTTTACACTACCTTGGTAGGCAGCTGAAAGGCACCACAAAAGTTGTTCTATCTGCTTTCTGGGCTGAGATGGGGAATCGCTGAATTTTGGACTCGGCCGGTGACAAAATGTTCCAAAGACACCCCCTGCACAACTCCACCGGGGAAGGTGCCAGGCAGGAGTTCTCTTTGTAGTTTTTACACTACCTTGGTAGGCATTTGAAAGGCACCACAAAAGTTGTTCTACCTGCTTTCTGGGCTGAGATGGGGAACCGCTGAATTTTGGACTCGGCTGGTGACAAAATGTTCCAAACACACCCCATGCACAACTCCACCGGGGAAGGTGCCAGACAGGAGTTCTCCTGGTAGTTTTTACATTGCTCCGGTAGGCAGCTGAAAGACACCACAAAAGTTGTTCTACCTGCTTTCTGGGCTGAGATGAGGAACCGCTGAATTTTGGACTCGGCCGGTGACAAAATGTTCCAAACACACCCCCTGCACAACTCCACCGGGGAAGGTGCCAGACAGGAGTTCTCTTAGTAGTTTTTACACTACCTTGGTAGGCAGCTGAAAGGCACCACAAAAGTTGTTCTACCTGCTTTCTGGGCTGAGATGGGGAACCGCTGAATTTTGGAGTCGGCCGGTGACAAAATGTTCCAAACACACCCAATGCACAACTCCACTAGCGAAGGTGCCAGACAGGAGTTCTCCTGGTAGTTTTTACACTACCTTGGTAGGCATCTGAAAGGCACCACAAAAGTTGTTCTACCTGCTTTCTGGGCTGAGATGGGGAACCGCTGAATTTTGGACTCGGCTGGTGACAAAATGTTCCAAACACACCCCCTGCACAACTCCACCGGGGAAGGTGCCAGGCAGGAGTTCTCTTGGTAGTTTTTACACTACCTTGGTAGGCAGCTGAAAGACACCACAAAAGTTGTTCTACCTGCTTTCTGGGCTGAGATGGGGAACCGCTGAATTTTTGGACTCGGCTGGTGACAAAATATTCCGAACACACCCCATGCACAACTCCACCGGGGAAGGTGCCAGACAGGAGTTCTCCTGTAGTTTTTACATTGCTCCGGTAGGCATCTGAAAGACACCACAAAAGTTGTTCTACCTGCTTTCTGGGCTGAGATGGGGAACCGCTGAATTTTGGAGTCGGCCGGTGACAAAATGTTCCAAACACACCCCCTGCACAACTCCACCGGGGAAGGTGCCAGACAGGAGTTCTCCTGGTAGTTTTTACATTGCTCCGGTAGGCATCTGAAAGACACCACAAAAGTTGTTCTACCTGCTTTCTGGGCTGAGATGGGGAACCGCTGAATTTTGGAGTCGGCCGGTGACAAAATGTTCCAAACACACCCCATGCACAACTCCACCGGGGAAGGTGCCAGGCAGGAGTTCTCTTGGTAGTTTTTACACTACCTTGGTAGGCATCTGAAAGGCACCACAAAAGTTGTTCTACCTGCTTTCTGGGCTGAGATGGGGAATCGCTGAATTTTGGACTCGGCCGGTGACAAAATGTTCCAAAGACACCCCCTGCACAACTCCACCGGGGAAGGTGCCAGACAGGAGTTCTCCTGGTAGTTTTTACATTGCTCCGGTAGGCATCTGAAAGACACCACAAAAGTTGTTCTACCTGCTTTCTGGGCTGAGATGGGGAAACGCTGAATTTTGGACTCGGCCGGTGACAAAATGTTCCAAACACCCCCCCTGCACAACTCCACCGGGGAAGGTGCCAGACAGGAGTTCTCTTGGTAGTTTTTACACTACCTTGGTAGGCATTTGAAAGACACCACAAAAGTTGTTCTGCCTGCTTTCTGGGCTGAGATGGGGAACCGCTGAATTTTGGAGTCGGCCGGTGACAAAATGTTCCAAACACACCCCATGCACAACTCCACCGGGGAAGGTGCCAGGCAGGAGTTCTCTTGGTAGTTTTTACACTACCTTGGTAGGGAGCTGAAAGGCACCACAAAAGTTGTTCTACCTGCTTTCTGGGCTGAGATGGGGAACCGCTGAATTTTGGACTCGGCCGGTGACAAAATGTTCCAAACACACCCCCTGCACAACTCCACCGGGGAAGGTGCCAGACAGGAGTTCTCCTGGTAGTTTTTACATTGCTCCGGTAGGCATCAAAAGGACACCACAAAAGTTGTTCTACCTGCTTTCTGGGCTGAGATGGGGAAACGCTGAATTTTGGACTCGGCCGGTGACAAAATGTTCCAAACACACCCCATGCACAACTCCACCGGGGAAGGTGCCAGACAGGAGTTCTCCTGGTAGTTTTTACATTGCTCCGGTAGGCATCTGAAAGACACCACAAAAGTTGTTCTACCTGCTTTCTGGGCTGAGATGGGGAAACGCTGAATTTTGGACTCGGCCGGTGACAAAATGTTCCAAACACACCCCATGCACAACTCCACCGGGGAAGGTGCCAGACAGGAGTTCTCTTGGTAGTTTTTACACTACCTTGGTAGGCAGCTGAAAGGCACCACAAAAGTTGTTCTACCTGCTTTCTGGGCTGAGATGGGGAACCGCTGAATTTTGGACTCGGCCGGTGACAAAATGTTCCAAACACACCCCATGCACAACTCCACCGGGGAAGGTGCCAGGCAGGAGTTCTCTTGGTAGTTTTTACACTACCTTGGTAGGCATCTGAAAGGCACCACAAAAGTTGTTCTACCTGCTTTCTGGGCTGAGATGGGGAACCGCTGAATTTTGGACTCGGCCGGTGACAAAATGTTCCAAAGACACCCCCTGCACAACTCCACCGGGGAAGGTGCCAGACAGGAGTTCTCCTGGTGGTTTTTACATTGCTCCGGTAGGCATCTGAAAGACACCACAAAAGTTGTTCTACCTGCTTTCTGGGCTGAGATGGGGAACCGCTGAATTTTGGACTCGGCCGGTGACAAAATGTTCCAAACACACCCCCTGCACAACTCCACCGGGGAAGGTGCCAGACAAGCGTTCTCTTGGTAGTTTTTACACTACCTTGGTAGGCATCTAAAAGACACCACAAAAGATGTTCTACCTGCTTTCTGGGCTGAGATGGGGAACCGCTGAATTTTGGAGTCGGCCGGTGACAAAATGTTCCAAACACACCCCCTGCACAACTCCACCGGGGAAGGTGCCAGACAGGAGTTCTCTTGGTAGATTTTACACTACCTTGGTAGGCAGCTGAAAGGCACCACAAAAGTTGTTCTATCTGCTTTCTGGGCTGAGATGGGGAATCGCTGAATTTTGGACTCGGCCGGTGACAAAATGTTCCAAAGACACCCCCTGCACAACTCCACCGGGGAAGGTGCCAGGCAGGAGTTCTCTTTGTAGTTTTTACACTACCTTGGTAGGCATTTGAAAGGCACCACAAAAGTTGTTCTACCTGCTTTCTGGGCTGAGATGGGGAACCGCTGAATTTTGGACTCGGCTGGTGACAAAATGTTCCAAACACACCCCATGCACAACTCCACCGGGGAAGGTGCCAGACAGGAGTTCTCCTGGTAGTTTTTACATTGCTCCGGTAGGCAGCTGAAAGACACCACAAAAGTTGTTCTACCTGCTTTCTGGGCTGAGATGAGGAACCGCTGAATTTTGGACTCGGCCGGTGACAAAATGTTCCAAACACACCCCCTGCACAACTCCACCGGGGAAGGTGCCAGACAGGAGTTCTCTTAGTAGTTTTTACACTACCTTGGTAGGCAGCTGAAAGGCACCACAAAAGTTGTTCTACCTGCTTTCTGGGCTGAGATGGGGAACCGCTGAATTTTGGAGTCGGCCGGTGACAAAATGTTCCAAACACACCCAATGCACAACTCCACTAGCGAAGGTGCCAGACAGGAGTTCTCCTGGTAGTTTTTACACTACCTTGGTAGGCATCTGAAAGGCACCACAAAAGTTGTTCTACCTGCTTTCTGGGCTGAGATGGGGAACCGCTGAATTTTGGACTCGGCTGGTGACAAAATGTTCCAAACACACCCCCTGCACAACTCCACCGGGGAAGGTGCCAGGCAGGAGTTCTCTTGGTAGTTTTTACACTACCTTGGTAGGCAGCTGAAAGACACCACAAAAGTTGTTCTACCTGCTTTCTGGGCTGAGATGGGGAACCGCTGAATTTTTGGACTCGGCTGGTGACAAAATATTCCGAACACACCCCATGCACAACTCCACCGGGGAAGGTGCCAGACAGGAGTTCTCCTGTAGTTTTTACATTGCTCCGGTAGGCATCTGAAAGACACCACAAAAGTTGTTCTACCTGCTTTCTGGGCTGAGATGGGGAACCGCTGAATTTTGGAGTCGGCCGGTGACAAAATGTTCCAAACACACCCCCTGCACAACTCCACCGGGGAAGGTGCCAGACAGGAGTTCTCCTGGTAGTTTTTACATTGCTCCGGTAGGCATCTGAAAGACACCACAAAAGTTGTTCTACCTGCTTTCTGGGCTGAGATGGGGAACCGCTGAATTTTGGAGTCGGCCGGTGACAAAATGTTCCAAACACACCCCATGCACAACTCCACCGGGGAAGGTGCCAGGCAGGAGTTCTCTTGGTAGTTTTTACACTACCTTGGTAGGCATCTGAAAGGCACCACAAAAGTTGTTCTACCTGCTTTCTGGGCTGAGATGGGGAATCGCTGAATTTTGGACTCGGCCGGTGACAAAATGTTCCAAAGACACCCCCTGCACAACTCCACCGGGGAAGGTGCCAGACAGGAGTTCTCCTGGTAGTTTTTACATTGCTCCGGTAGGCATCTGAAAGACACCACAAAAGTTGTTCTACCTGCTTTCTGGGCTGAGATGGGGAAACGCTGAATTTTGGACTCGGCCGGTGACAAAATGTTCCAAACACCCCCCCTGCACAACTCCACCGGGGAAGGTGCCAGACAGGAGTTCTCTTGGTAGTTTTTACACTACCTTGGTAGGCATTTGAAAGACACCACAAAAGTTGTTCTGCCTGCTTTCTGGGCTGAGATGGGGAACCGCTGAATTTTTGGACTCGGCTGGTGACAAAATATTCCGAACACACCCCATGCACAACTCCACCGGGGAAGGTGCCAGACAGGAGTTCTCCTGTAGTTTTTACATTGCTCCGGTAGGCATCTGAAAGTCACCACAAAAGTTGTTCTACCTGCTTTCTGGGCTGAGATGGGGAACCGCTGAATTTTGGAGTCGGCCGGTGACAAAATGTTCCAAACACACCCCCTGCACAACTCCACCGGGGAAGGTGCCAGACAGGAGTTCTCTTGGTAGATTTTACACTACCTTGGTAGGCACCTGAAAGGCACCACAAAAGTTGTTCTACCTGCTTTCTGGGCTGAGATGGGGAACCGCTGAATTTTGGAGTCGGCCGGTGACAAAATGTTCCGAACACACCCCATGCACAACTCCACTAGCGAAGGTGCCAGGGACGAGCTCTGTTGGTAGTTTTAACATTGCTCCGGTAGGCATCAAAAGGACACCACAAAAGTTGTTCTACCTGCTTTCTGGGCTGAGATGGGGAATCGCTGAATTTTGGACTCGGCCGGTGACAAAACGTTCCAAAGACATCCCATGCACAACTCCACCGGGGAAGGTGCCAGGCAGGAGTTCTCTTGGTAGTTTTTACACTACCTTGGTAGGCATTTGAAAGGCACCACAAAAGTTGTTCTACCTGCTTTCTGGGCTGAGATGGGGAATCGCTGAATTTTGGAGTCGGCTGGTAACAAAATGTTCCAAAGACACCCCATGCACAACTACACCGGGGAAGGTGCCAGACAGGAGTTCTCCTGGTAGTTTTTACATTGCTCCGGTAGGCATCTGAAAGACACCACAAAAGTTGTTCTACCTGCTTTCTGGGCTGAGATGGGGAACCGCTGAATTTTGGAGTCGGCCGGTGACAAAATGTTCCAAACACACCCCATGCACAACTCCACCGGGGAAGGTGCCAGACAGGAGTTCTCCTGGTAGTTTTTACACTACCTTGGTAGGCACCTGAAAGGCACCACAAAAGTTGTTCTACCTGCTTTCTGGGCTGAGATGGGGAACCGCTGAATTTTGGACTCGGCCGGTGACAAAATGTTCCAAACACACCCCATGCACAACTCCACCGGGGAAGGTGCCAGGCAGGAGTTCTCTTGGTAGTTTTTACACTACCTTGGTAGGCATTTGAAAGGCACCACAAAAGTTGTTCTACCTGCTTTCTGGGCTGAGATGGGGAAACGCTGAATTTTGGACTCGGCTGGTGACAAAATGTTCCAAACACACCCCCTGCACAACTCTACCGGGGAAGGTGCCAGACAGGAGTTCTCTTAGTAGTTTTTACACTACCTTGGTAGGCAGCTGAAAGGCACCACAAAAGTAGTTCTACCTGCTTTCTGGGCTGAGATGGGGAACCGCTGATTTTTGGAGTCGGCCGGTGACAAAATGTTCCAAACACACCCAAAGCACAACTCCACTAGCGAAGGTGCCAGACAGGAGTTCTCTTGGTAGTTTTTACACTACCTTGGTAGGCACCTGAAAGGCAGCACAAAAGTTGTTCTACCTGCTTTCTGGGCTGAGATGGGGAATCGCTGAATTTTGGACTCGGCCGGTGACAAAATGTTCCAAAGACACCCCATGCACAACTCCACCGGGGAATGTGCCAGACAAGCGTTCTCTTGATAGTTTTTACACTACCTTGGTAGGCATCTGAAAGACACCACAAAAGTTGTTCTACCTGCTTTCTGGGCTGAGATGGGGAACCGCTGAATTTTGGAGTCGGCCGGTGACAAAATGTTCCAAACACACCCCCTGCACAACTCCACCGGGGAAGGTGCCAGACAGGAGTTCTCCTGGTAGTTTTTACATTGCTCCGGTAGGCATCTGAAAGGCACCACAAAAGTTGTTCTACCTGCTTTCTGGGCTGAGATGGGGAACCGCTGAATTTTGGAGTCGGCCGGTGACAAAATGTTCCAAACACACCCCATGCACAACTCCACCGGGGAAGGTGCCAGACAGGAGTTCTCTTGGTAGTTTTTACACTACCTTGGTAGGGAGCTGAAAGGCACCACAAAAGTTGTTCTACCTGCTTTCTGGGCTGAGATGGGGAACCGCTGAATTTTGGACTCGGCCGGTGACAAAATGTTCCAAACACACCCCCTGCACAACTCCACCGGGGAAGGTGCCAGACAGGAGTTCTCCTGGTAGTTTTTACATTGCTCCGGTAGGCATCTGAAAGACACCACAAAAGTTGTTCTACCTGCTTTCTGGGCTGAGATGGGGAACCGCTGAATTTTGGAGTCGGCCGGTGACAAAATGTTCCACAGACACCCCATGCACAACTCCACCGGGGAAGGTGCCAGGAACGAATTCTGTTGGTAGTTTTTACACTACCTTGGTAGGCAGCTGAAAGGCACCACAAAAGTTGTTCTACCTGCTTTCTGGGCTGAGATGGGGAACCGCTGAATTTTGGACTCGGCTGGTGACAAAATGTTCCAAAGACACCCCATGCACAACTCCACTAGCGAAGGTGCCAGGGACGAGCTCTGTTGGTAGTTTTTACATTGCTCCGGTAGGCATCAAAAGGACACCACAAAAGTTGTTCTACCTGCTTTCTGGGCTGAGATGGGGAATCGCTGAATTTTGGACTCGGCCGGTGACAAAATGTTCCAAACACACCCCATGCACAACTCCACCGGGGAAGGTGCCAGACAGGAGTTCTCCTGGTAGTTTTTACATTGCTCCGGTAGGCATCTGAAAGACACCACAAAAGTTGTTCTACCTGCTTTCTGGGCTGAGATGGGGAACCGCTGAATTTTGGACTCGGCCAGTGACAAAATGTTCCAAACACACCCCATGCACAACTCCACCGGGGAAGGTGCCAGACAGGAGTTCTCCTGGTAGATTTTACACTACCTTGGTAGGGAGCTGAAAGACACCACAAAAGCTGTTCTACCTGCTTTCTGGGCTGAGATGGGGAATCGCTGAATTTTGGACTCGGCCGGTGACAAAATGTTCCAAACACACCCCATGCATAACTCCACCGGGGAAGGTGCCAGACAGGAGTTCTCCTGGTAGTTTTTACACTACCTTGGTAGGCACCTGAAAGGCACCACAAAAGTTGTTCTACCTGCTTTCTGGGCTGAGATGGGGAATCGCTGAATTTTGGACTCGGCCGGTGACAAAATGTTCCAAACACACCCCATGCACAACTCCACCGGGGAAGGTGCCAGACAGGAGTTCTCTTGGTAGATTTTACACTACCTTGGTAGGCATCTGAAAGGCAGCACAAAAGTTGTTCTACCTGCTTTCTGGGCTGAGATGGGGAAACGCTGAATTTTGGACTCGGCTGGTGACAAAATGTTCCAAAGACACCCCCTGCACAACTCCACCGGGGAAGGTGCCAGACAGGAGTTCTCCTGGTAGTTTTTACACTACCTTGGTAGGCACCTGAAAGGCACCACAAAAGTTGTTCTACCTGCTTTCTGGGCTGAGATGGGGAATCGCTGAATTTTGGACTCGGCCGGTGACAAAATGTTCCAAACACACCCCCTGCACAACTCCACCGGGGAAGGTGCCAGACAGGAGTTCTCCTGGTAGTTTTTACATTGCTCCGGTAGGCATCTGAAAGGCACCACAAAAGTTGTTCTACCTGCTTTCTGGGCTGAGATGGGGAACCGCTGAATTTTGGAGTCGGCTGGTGACAAAATGTTCCAAACACACCCCATGCACAACTCCACCGGGGAAGGTGCCAGACAGGAGTTCTCTTGGTAGTTTTTTACACTACCTTGGTAGGCAGCTGAAAGGCACCACAAAAGTTGCTCTACCTGCTTTCTGGGCTGAGATGGGGAACCGCTGAATTTTGGACTCGGCCGGTGACAAAATGTTCCAAACACACCCCATGCACAACTCCACCGGGGAAGGTGCCAGGCAGGAGTTCTCTTGGTAGTTTTTACACTACCTTGGTAGGCATCTGAAAGCCACCACAAAAGTTGTTCTACCTGCTTTCTGGGCTGAGATGGGGAATCGCTGAATTTTGGACTCGGCCGGTGACAAAATGTTCCAAACACACCCCATGCACAACTCCACTAGCGAAGGTGCCAGGGACGAGCTCTGTTGGTAGTTTTTACATTGCTCCGGTAGGCATCAAAAGGACACCAAAAAAGTTGTTCTACCTGCTTTCTGGGCTGAGATGGGGAATCGCTGAATTTTGGACTCGGCCGGTGACAAAATGTTCCAAACACACCCCCTGCACAACTCCACCGGGGAAGGTGCCAGACAGGAGTTCTCCTGGTAGTTTTTACACTACCTTGGTAGGCACCTGAAAGGCACCACAAAAGTTGTTCTACCTGCTTTCTGGGCTGAGATGGGGAACCGCTGAATTTTGGACTCGGCCGGTGACAAAATGTTCCAAAGACACCCCATGCACAACTCCACCGGGGAAGGTGCCAGGCAGGAGTTCTCTTGGTAGTTTTTACACTACCTTGGTAGGCATCTGAAAGACACCACAAAAGTTGTTCTACCTGCTTTCTGGGCTGAGATGGGGAACCGCTGAATTTTGGACTCGGCCGGTGACAAAATGTTCCAAAGACACCCCATGCACAACTCCACCGGGGAATGTGCCAGACAAGCGTTCTCTTGATAGTTTTTACACTACCTTGGTAGGCATCTGAAAGACACCACAAAAGTTGTTCTACCTGCTTTCTGGGCTGAGATGGGGAACAGCTGAATTTTGGAGTCGGGCGGTGACAAATGTTCCAAACACACCCCATGCACAACTCCACTAGCGAAGGTGCCAGGGACGAGCTCTGTTGGTAGTTTTTACATTGCTCCGGTAGGCATCAAAAGGATACCACAAAAGTTGTTCTACCTGCTTTCTGGGCTGAGATGGGGAATCGCTGAATTTTGGACTCGGCCGGTGACAAAATGTTCCAAAGACACCCCATGCACAACTCCACCGGGGAAGGTGCCAGGCAGGAGTTCTCTTGGTAGTTTTTACACTACCTTGGTAGGCAGCTGAAAGGCACCACAAAAGTTGTTCTACCTGCTTTCTGGGCTGAGATGGGGAACCGCTGAATTTTGGAGTCGGCCGGTGACAAAATGTTCCAAACACACCCAATGCACAACTCCACTAGCGAAGGTGCCAGACAGGAGTTCTCCTGGTAGTTTTTACACTACCTTGGTAGGCACCTGAAAGGCACCACAACAGTTGTTCTACCTGCTTTCTGGGCTGAGATGAGGAAACGCTGAATTTTGGACTCGGCCGGTGACAAAATGTTCCAAACACACCCCCTGCACAACTCCACCGGGGAAGGTGCCAGACAGGAGTTCTCTTGGTAGTTTTTACACTACCTTGGTAGGCATTTGAAAGACACCACAAAAGTTGTTCTACCTGCTTTCTGGGCTGAGATGGGGAACCGCTGAATTTTTGGACTCGGCTGGTGACAAAATATTCCGAACACACCCCATGCACAACTCCACCGGGGAAGGTGCCAGACAGGAGTTCTCCTGTAGTTTTTACATTGCTCCGGTAGGCATCTGAAAGACACCACAAAAGTTGTTCTACCTGCTTTCTGGGCTGAGATGGGGAACCGCTGAATTTTGGAGTCGGCCGGTGACAAATGTTCCAAACACACCCCCTGCACAACTCCACCGGGGAAGGTGCCAGACAGGAGTTCTCTTGGTAGATTTTACACTACCTTGGTAGGCAGCTGAAAGGCACCACAAAAGTTGTTCTACCTGCTTTCTGGGCTGAGATGGGGAACCGCTGAATTTTGGACTCGGCCGGTGACAAAATGTTCCAAACACACCCCCTGCACAACTCCACCGGGGAAGGTGCCAGACAAGCGTTCTCTTGGTAGTTTTTACACTACCTTGGTAGGCATCTAAAAGACACCACAAAAGATGTTCTACCTGCTTTCTGGGCTGAGATGGGGAACCGCTGAATTTTGGAGTCGGCCGGTGACAAAATGTTCCAAACACACCCCCTGCACAACTCCACCGGGGAAGGTGCCAGACAGGAGTTCTCTTGGTAGATTTTACACTACCTTGGTAGGCAGCTGAAAGGCACCACAAAAGTTGTTCTATCTGCTTTCTGGGCTGAGATGGGGAATCGCTGAATTTTGGACTCGGCCGGTGACAAAATGTTCCAAAGACACCCCATGCACAACTCCACCGGGGAAGGTGCCAGGCAGGAGTTCTCTTTGTAGTTTTTACACTACCTTGGTAGGCATTTGAAAGGCACCACAAAAGTTGTTCTACCTGCTTTCTGGGCTGAGATGGGGAACCGCTGAATTTTGGACTCGGCTGGTGACAAAATGTTCCAAACACACCCCATGCACAACTCCACCGGGGAAGGTGCCAGACAGGAGTTCTCCTGGTAGTTTTTACATTGCTCCGGTAGGCAGCTGAAAGACACCACAAAAGTTGTTCTACCTGCTTTCTGGGCTGAGATGAGGAACCGCTGAATTTTGGACTCGGCCGGTGACAAAATGTTCCAAACACACCCCCTGCACAACTCACCGGGGAAGGTGCCAGACAGGAGTTCTCTTAGTAGTTTTTACACTACCTTGGTAGGCAGCTGAAAGGCACCACAAAAGTTGTTCTACCTGCTTTCTGGGCTGAGATGGGGAACCGCTGAATTTTGGAGTCGGCCGGTGACAAAATGTTCCAAACACACCCAATGCACAACTCCACTAGCGAAGGTGCCAGACAGGAGTTCTCCTGGTAGTTTTTACACTACCTTGGTAGGCATCTGAAAGGCACCACAAAAGTTGTTCTACCTGCTTTCTGGGCTGAGATGGGGAACCGCTGAATTTTGGAGTCGGCTGGTGACAAAATGTTCCAAACACACCCCCTGCACAACTCCACCGGGGAAGGTGCCAGGCAGGAGTTCTCTTGGTAGTTTTTACACTACCTTGGTAGGCATTTGAAAGACACCACAAAAGTTGTTCTACCTGCTTTCTGGGCTGAGATGGGGAACCGCTGAATTTTTGGACTCGGCTGGTGACAAAATATTCCGAACACACCCCATGCACAACTCCACCGGGGAAGGTGCCAGACAGGAGTTCTCCTGTAGTTTTTACATTGCTCCGGTAGGCATCTGAAAGACACCACAAAAGTTGTTCTACCTGCTTTCTGGGCTGAGATGGGGAACCGCTGAATTTTGGAGTCGGCCGGTGACAAAATGTTCCAAACACACCCCATGCACAACTCCACCGGGGAAGGTGCCAGGCAGGAGTTCTCCTGGTAGTTTTTACATTGCTCCGGTAGGCATCTGAAAGACACCACAAAAGTTGTTCTACCTGCTTTCTGGGCTGAGATGGGGAACCGCTGAATTTTGGAGTCGGCCGGTGACAAAATGTTCCAAACACACCCCATGCACAACTCCACCGGGGAAGGTGCCAGACAGGAGTTCTCTTGGTAGTTTTTACACTACCTTGGTAGGCATCTGAAAGGCACCACAAAAGTTGTTCTACCTGCTTTCTGGGCTGAGATGGGGAATCGCTGAATTTTGGACTCGGCCGGTGACAAAATGTTCCAAACACACCCCATGCACAACTCCACCGGGGAAGGTGCCAGACAGGAGTTCTCCTGTAGTTTTTACATTGCTCCGGTAGGCATCTGAAAGACACCACAAAAGTTGTTCTACCTGCTTTCTGGGCTGAGATGGGGAAACGCTGAATTTTGGACTCGGCCGGTGACAAAATGTTCCAAACACCCCCCCTGCACAACTCCACCGGGGAAGGTGCCAGACAGGAGTTCTCTTGGTAGTTTTTACACTACCTTGGTAGGCATTTGAAAGACACCACAAAAGTTGTTCTACCTGCTTTCTGGGCTGAGATGGGGAACCGCTGAATTTTTGGACTCGGCTGGTGACAAAATATTCCGAACACACCCCATGCACAACTCCACCGGGGAAGGTGCCAGACAGGAGTTCTCCTGTAGTTTTTACATTGCTCCGGTAGGCATCTGAAAGTCACCACAAAAGTTGTTCTACCTGCTTTGTGGGCTGAGATGGGGAACCGCTGAATTTTGGAGTCGGCCGGTGACAAAATGTTCCAAACACACCCCCTGCACAACTCCACCACGGAAGGTGCCAGACAGGAGTTCTCCTGGTAGATTTTACACTACCTTGGTAGGCAGCTGAAAGGCACCACAAAAGTTGTTCTACCTGCTTTCTGGGCTGAGATGGGGAACCGCTGAATTTTGGAGTCGGCCGGTGACAAAATGTTCCGAACACACCCCATGCACAACTCCACTAGCGAAGGTGCCAGGGACGAGCTCTGTTGGTAGTTTTAACATTGCTCCGGTAGGCATCAAAAGGACACCACAAAAGTTGTTCTACCTGCTTTCTGGGCTGAGATGGGGAATCGCTGAATTTTGGAGTCGGCCGGTGACAAAACGTTCCAAAGACATCCCATGCACAACTCCACCGGGGAAGGTGCCAGGCAGGAGTTCTCTTGGTAGTTTTTACACTACCTTGGTAGGCATTTGAAAGGCACCACAAAAGTTGTTCTACCTGCTTTCTGGGCTGAGATGGGGAATCGCTGAATTTTGGAGTCGGCTGGTGACAAAATGTTCCAAAGACACCCCATGCACAACTCCACCGGGGAAGGTGCCAGACAGGAGTTCTCCTGGTAGTTTTTACATTGCTCCGGTAGGCAGCTGAAAGACACCACAAAAGTTGTTCTACCTGCTTTCTGGGCTGAGATGGGGAACCGCTGAATTTTGGACTCGGCCAGTGACAAAATGTTCCAAAGACACCCCATGCACAACTCCACCGGGGAAGGTGCCAGACAGGAGTTCTCCTGGTAGTTTTTACACTACCTTGGTAGGCACCTGAAAGGCACCACAAAAGTTGTTCTACCTGCTTTCTGGGCTGAGATGGGGAACCGCTGAATTTTGGACTCGGCCGGTGACAAAATGTTCCAAACACACCCCATGCACAACTCCACCGGGGAAGGTGCCAGGCAGGAGTTCTCTTGGTAGTTTTTACACTACCTTGGTAGGCATTTGAAAGGCACCACAAAAGTTGTTCTACCTGCTTTCTGGGCTGAGATGGGGAAACGCTGAATTTTGGACTCGGCTGGTGACAAAATGTTCCGAACACACCCCATGCACAACTCCACCGGGGAAGGTGCCAGACAGGAGTTCTCCTGGTAGTTTTTACATTGCTCCGGTAGGCAGCTGAAAGACACCACAAAAGTTGTTCTACCTGCTTTCTGGGCTGAGATGGGGAATCGCTGAATTTTGGACTCGGCCGGTGACAAAATGTTCCAAAGACACCCCATGCACAACTCCACCGGGGAATGTGCCAGACAAGCGTTCTCTTGATAGTTTTTACACTACCTTGGTAGGCATCTGAAAGACACCACAAAAGTTGTTCTACCTGCTTTCTGGGCTGAGATGGGGAAACGCTGAATTTTGGACTCGGCCGGTGACAAAATGTTCCAAACACCCCCCCTGCACAACTCCACCGGGGAAGGTGCCAGACAGGAGTTCTCTTGGTAGTTTTTACACTACCTTGGTAGGCATTTGAAAGACACCACAAAAGTTGTTCTACCTGCTTTCTGGGCTGAGATGGGGAACCGCTGAATTTTTGGACTCGGCTGGTGACAAAATATTCCGAACACACCCCATGCACAACTCCACCGGGGAAGGTGCCAGACAGGAGTTCTCCTGTAGTTTTTACATTGCTCCGGTAGGCATCTGAAAGTCACCACAAAAGTTGTTCTACCTGCTTTGTGGGCTGAGATGGGGAACCGCTGAATTTTGGAGTCGGCCGGTGACAAAATGTTCCAAACACACCCCCTGCACAACTCCACCGGGGAAGGTGCCAGACAGGAGTTCTCTTGGTAGATTTTACACTACCTTGGTAGGCAGCTGAAAGGCACCACAAAAGTTGTTCTACCTGCTTTCTGGGCTGAGATGGGGAACCGCTGAATTTTGGAGTCGGCCGGTGACAAAATGTTCCGAACACACCCCATGCACAACTCCACTAGCGAAGGTGCCAGGGACGAGCTCTGTTGGTAGTTTTAACATTGCTCCGGTAGGCATCAAAAGGACACCACAAAAGTTGTTCTACCTGCTTTCTGGGCTGAGATGGGGAATCGCTGAATTTTGGAGTCGGCCGGTGACAAAACGTTCCAAAGACATCCCATGCACAACTCCACCGGGGAAGGTGCCAGGCAGGAGTTCTCTTGGTAGTTTTTACACTACCTTGGTAGGCATTTGAAAGGCACCACAAAAGTTGTTCTACCTGCTTTCTGGGCTGAGATGGGGAATCGCTGAATTTTGGAGTCGGCTGGTGACAAAATGTTCCAAAGACACCCCATGCACAACTACACCGGGGAAGGTGCCAGACAGGAGTTCTCCTGGTAGTTTTTACATTGCTCCGGTAGGCATCTGAAAGACACCACAAAAGTTGTTCTACCTGCTTTCTGGGCTGAGATGGGGAACCGCTGAATTTTGGAGTCGGCTGGTGACAAAATGTTCCAAAGACACCCCATGCACAACTCCACCGGGGAAGGTGCCAGACAGGAGTTCTCCTGGTAGTTTTTACACTACCTTGGTAGGCACCTGAAAGGCACCACAAAAGTTGTTCTACCTGCTTTCTGGGCTGAGATGGGGAACCGCTGAATTTTGGACTCGGCCGGTGACAAAATGTTCCAAACACACCCCATGCACAACTCCACCGGGGAAGGTGCCAGGCAGGAGTTCTCTTGGTAGTTTTTACACTACCTTGGTAGGCATTTGAAAGGCACCACAAAAGTTGTTCTACCTGCTTTCTGGGCTGAGATGGGGAAACGCTGAATTTTGGACTCGGCTGGTGACAAAATGTTCCGAACACACCCCATGCACAACTCCACCGGGGAAGGTGCCAGACAGGAGTTCTCCTGGTAGTTTTTACATTGCTCCGGTAGGCAGCTGAAAGACACCACAAAAGTTGTTCTACCTGCTTTCTGGGCTGAGATGGGGAATCGCTGAATTTTGGACTCGGCCGGTGACAAAATGTTCCAAAGACACCCCATGCACAACTCCACCGGGGAATGTGCCAGACAAGCGTTCTCTTGATAGTTTTTACACTACCTTGGTAGGCATCTAAAAGACACCACAAAAGTTGTTCTACCTGCTTTCTGGGCTGAGATGGGGAACCGCTGAATTTTGGAGTCGGCCGGTGACAAAATGTTCCAAACACACCCCCTGCACAACTCCACCGGGGAAGGTGCCAGACAGGAGTTCTCCTGGTAGTTTTTACATTGCTCCGGTAGGCATCTGAAAGGCACCACAAAAGTTGTTCTACCTGCTTTCTGGGCTGAGATGGGGAACCGCTGAATTTTGGAGTCGGCCGGTGACAAAATGTTCCAAAGACACCCCATGCACAACTCCACCGGGGAAGGTGCCAGACAGGAGTTCTCTTGGTAGTTTTTACACTACCTTGGTAGGGAGCTGAAAGGCACCACAAAAGTTGTTCTACCTGCTTTCTGGGCTGAGATGGGGAACCGCTGAATTTTGGACTCGGCCGGTGACAAAATGTTCCAAACACACCCCCTGCACAACTCCACCGGGGAAGGTGCCAGACAGGAGTTCTCCTGGTAGTTTTTACATTGCTCCGGTAGGCATCAAAAGGACATCACAAAAGTTGTTCTACCTGCTTTCTGGGCTGAGATGGGGAAACGCTGAATTTTGGACTCGGCCGGTGACAAAATGTTCCAAACACACCCCATGCACAACTCCACCGGGGAAGGTGCCAGACAGGAGTTCTCCTGGTAGTTTTTACATTGCTCCGGTAGGCATCTGAAAGACACCACAAAAGTTGTTCTACCTGCTTTCTGGGCTGAGATGGGGAACAGCTGAATTTTGGACTCGGCCGGTGACAAAATGTTCCAAACACACCCCCTGCACAACTCCACCGGGGAAGGTGCCAGACAGGAGTTCTCTTGGTAGTTTTTACACTACCTTGGTAGGGAGCTGAAAGGCACCACAAAAGTTGTTCTACCTGCTTTCTGGGCTGAGATGGGGAACCGCTGAATTTTGGAGTCGGCCGGTGACAAAATGTTCCAAACACACCCCATGCACAACTCCACCGGGGAAGGTGCCAGGCAGGAGTTCTCTTGGTAGTTTTTACACTACCTTGGTAGGCATCTGAAAGGCACCACAAAAGTTGTTCTACCTGCTTTCTGGGCTGAGATGGGGAATCGCTGAATTTTGGACTCGGCCGGTGACAAAATGTTCCAAACACACCCCCTGCACAACTCCACCGGGGAAGGTGCCAGACAGGAGTTCTCCTGGTAGTTTTTACATTGCTCCGGTAGGCATCTGAAAGACACCACAAAAGTTGTTCTACCTGCTTTCTGGGCTGAGATGGGGAACCGCTGAATTTTGGACTCGGCCGGTGACAAAATGTTCCAAACACACCCCCTGCACAACTCCACCGGGGAAGGTGCCAGACAGGAGTTCTCCTGTAGTTTTTACATTGCTCCGGTAGGCATCTGAAAGACACCACAAAAGTTGTTCTACCTGCTTTCTGGGCTGAGATGGGGAAACGCTGAATTTTGGACTCGGCCGGTGACAAAATGTTCCAAACACCCCCCCTGCACAACTCCACCGGGGAAGGTGCCAGACAGGAGTTCTCTTGGTAGTTTTTACACTACCTTGGTAGGCATTTGAAAGACACCACAAAAGTTGTTCTACCTGCTTTCTGGGCTGAGATGGGGAACCGCTGAATTTTTGGACTCGGCTGGTGACAAAATATTCCGAACACACCCCATGCACAACTCCACCGGGGAAGGTGCCAGACAGGAGTTCTCCTGTAGTTTTTACATTGCTCCGGTAGGCATCTGAAAGTCACCACAAAAGTTGTTCTACCTGCTTTGTGGGCTGAGATGGGGAACCGCTGAATTTTGGAGTCGGCCGGTGACAAAATGTTCCAAACACACCCCCTGCACAACTCCACCGGGGAAGGTGCCAGACAGGAGTTCTCTTGGTAGATTTTACACTACCTTGGTAGGCAGCTGAAAGGCACCACAAAAGTTGTTCTACCTGCTTTCTGGGCTGAGATGGGGAACCGCTGAATTTTGGAGTCGGCCGGTGACAAAATGTTCCGAACACACCCCATGCACAACTCCACTAGCGAAGGTGCCAGGGACGAGCTCTGTTGGTAGTTTTAACATTGCTCCGGTAGGCATCAAAAGGACACCACAAAAGTTGTTCTACCTGCTTTCTGGGCTGAGATGGGGAATCGCTGAATTTTGGAGTCGGCCGGTGACAAAACGTTCCAAAGACATCCCATGCACAACTCCACCGGGGAAGGTGCCAGGCAGGAGTTCTCTTGGTAGTTTTTACACTACCTTGGTAGGCATTTGAAAGGCACCACAAAAGTTGTTCTACCTGCTTTCTGGGCTGAGATGGGGAATCGCTGAATTTTGGAGTCGGCTGGTGACAAAATGTTCCAAAGACACCCCATGCACAACTACACCGGGGAAGGTGCCAGACAGGAGTTCTCCTGGTAGTTTTTACATTGCTCCGGTAGGCATCTGAAAGACACCACAAAAGTTGTTCTACCTGCTTTCTGGGCTGAGATGGGGAACCGCTGAATTTTGGACTCGGCCAGTGACAAAATGTTCCAAAGACACCCCATGCACAACTCCACCGGGGAAGGTGCCAGACAGGAGTTCTCCTGGTAGTTTTTACACTACCTTGGTAGGCACCTGAAAGGCACCACAAAAGTTGTTCTACCTGCTTTCTGGGCTGAGATGGGGAACCGCTGAATTTTGGACTCGGCCGGTGACAAAATGTTCCAAACACACCCCATGCACAACTCCACCGGGGAAGGTGCCAGGCAGGAGTTCTCTTGGTAGTTTTTACACTACCTTGGTAGGCATTTGAAAGGCACCACAAAAGTTGTTCTACCTGCTTTCTGGGCTGAGATGGGGAAACGCTGAATTTTGGACTCGGCTGGTGACAAAATGTTCCGAACACACCCCATGCACAACTCCACCGGGGAAGGTGCCAGACAGGAGTTCTCCTGGTAGTTTTTACATTGCTCCGGTAGGCAGCTGAAAGACACCACAAAAGTTGTTCTACCTGCTTTCTGGGCTGAGATGGGGAATCGCTGAATTTTGGACTCGGCCGGTGACAAAATGTTCCAAAGACACCCCATGCACAACTCCACCGGGGAATGTGCCAGACAAGCGTTCTCTTGATAGTTTTTACACTACCTTGGTAGGCATCTAAAAGACACCACAAAAGTTGTTCTACCTGCTTTCTGGGCTGAGATGGGGAACCGCTGAATTTTGGAGTCGGCCGGTGACAAAATGTTCCAAACACACCCCCTGCACAACTCCACCGGGGAAGGTGCCAGACAGGAGTTCTCCTGGTAGTTTTTACATTGCTCCGGTAGGCATCTGAAAGGCACCACAAAAGTTGTTCTACCTGCTTTCTGGGCTGAGATGGGGAACCGCTGAATTTTGGAGTCGGCCGGTGACAAAATGTTCCAAAGACACCCCATGCACAACTCCACCGGGGAAGGTGCCAGACAGGAGTTCTCTTGGTAGTTTTTACACTACCTTGGTAGGGAGCTGAAAGGCACCACAAAAGTTGTTCTACCTGCTTTCTGGGCTGAGATGGGGAACCGCTGAATTTTGGACTCGGCCGGTGACAAAATGTTCCAAACACACCCCCTGCACAACTCCACCGGAGAAGGTGCCAGACAGGAGTTCTCCTGGTAGTTTTTACATTGCTCCGGTAGGCATCAAAAGGACATCACAAAAGTTGTTCTACCTGCTTTCTGGGCTGAGATGGGGAAACGCTGAATTTTGGACTCGGCCGGTGACAAAATGTTCCAAACACACCCCATGCACAACTCCACCGGGGAAGGTGCCAGACAGGAGTTCTCCTGGTAGTTTTTACATTGCTCCGGTAGGCATCTGAAAGACACCACAAAAGTTGTTCTACCTGCTTTCTGGGCTGAGATGGGGAACAGCTGAATTTTGGACTCGGCCGGTGACAAAATGTTCCAAACACACCCCCTGCACAACTCCACCGGGGAAGGTGCCAGACAGGAGTTCTCTTGGTAGTTTTTACACTACCTTGGTAGGGAGCTGAAAGGCACCACAAAAGTTGTTCTACCTGCTTTCTGGGCTGAGATGGGGAACCGCTGAATTTTGGAGTCGGCCGGTGACAAAATGTTCCAAACACACCCCATGCACAACTCCACCGGGGAAGGTGCCAGGCAGGAGTTCTCTTGGTAGTTTTTACACTACCTTGGTAGGCATCTGAAAGGCACCACAAAAGTTGTTCTACCTGCTTTCTGGGCTGAGATGGGGAATCGCTGAATTTTGGACTCGGCCGGTGACAAAATGTTCCAAACACACCCCCTGCACAACTCCACCGGGGAAGGTGCCAGACAGGAGTTCTCCTGGTAGATTTTACATTGCTCCGGTAGGCATCTGAAAGACACGACAAAAGTTGTTCTACCTGCTTTCTGGGCTGAGATGGGGAACCGCTGAATTTTGGACTCGGCCGGTGACAAAATGTTCCAAACACACCCCCTGCACAACTCCACCGGGGAAGGTGCCAGACAAGCGTTCTCTTGGTAGTTTTTACACTACCTTGGTAGGCATCTAAAAGACACCACAAAAGTTGTTCTACCTGCTTTCTGGGCTGAGATGGGGAACCGCTGAATTTTGGACTCGGCCGGTGACAAAATGTTCCAAACACACCCCCTGCACAACTCCACCGGGGAAGGTGCCAGACAGGAGTTCTCTTGGTAGATTTTACACTACCTTGGTAGGCAGCTGAAAGGCACCACAAAAGTTGTTCTATCTGCTTTCTGGGCTGAGATGGGGAATCGCTGAATTTTGGACTCGGCCGGTGACAAAATGTTCCAAAGACACCCCATGCACAACTCCACCGGGGAAGGTGCCAGGCAGGAGTTCTCCTGGTAGTTTTTACACTACCTTGGTAGGCATTTGAAAGGCACCACAAAAGTTGTTCTACCTGCTTTCTGGGCTGAGATGGGGAACCGCTGAATTTTGGACTCGGCTGGTGACAAAATGTTCCAAACACACCCCATGCACAACTCCACCGGGGAAGGTGCCAGACAGGAGTTCTCCTGGTAGTTTTTACATTGCTCCGGTAGGCAGCTGAAAGACACCACAAAAGTTGTTCTACCTGCTTTCTGGGCTGAGATGAGGAACCGCTGAATTTTGGACTCGGCCGGTGACAAAATGTTCCAAACACACCCCCTGCACAACTCCACCGGGGAAGGTGCCAGACAGGAGTTCTCTTAGTAGTTTTTTACACTACCTTGGTAGGCAGCTGAAAGGCACCACAAAAGTTGTTCTACCTGCTTTCTGGGCTGAGATGGGGAACCGCTGAATTTTGGAGTCGGCCGGTGACAAAATGTTCCAAACACACCCAATGCACAACTCCACTAGCGAAGGTGCCAGACAGGAGTTCTCCTGGTAGTTTTTACACTACCTTGGTAGGCATCTGAAAGGCACCACAAAAGTTGTTCTACCTGCTTTCTGGGCTGAGATGGGGAACCGCTGAATTTTGGACTCGGCTGGTGACAAAATGTTCCAAAGACACCCCCTGCACAACTCCACCGGGGAAGGTGCCAGGCAGGAGTTCTCTTGGTAGTTTTTACACTACCTTGGTAGGCATTTGAAAGACACCACAAAAGTTGTTCTACCTGCTTTCTGGGCTGAGATGGGGAACCGCTGAATTTTTGGACTCGGCTGGTGACAAAATATTCCGAACACACCCCATGCACAACTCCACCGGGGAAGGTGCCAGACAGGAGTTCTCCTGTAGTTTTTACATTGCTCCGGTAGGCATCTGAAAGACACCACAAAAGTTGTTCTACCTGCTTTCTGGGCTGAGATGGGGAACCGCTGAATTTTGGAGTCGGCCGGTGACAAAATGTTCCAAAGACACCCCATGCACAACTCCACCGGGGAAGGTGCCAGACAGGAGTTCTCCTGGTAGTTTTTACACTACCTTGGTAGGCACCTGAAAGGCACCACAAAAGTTGTTCTACCTGCTTTCTGGGCTGAGATGGGGAACCGCTGAATTTTGGACTCGGCCGGTGACAAAATGTTCCAAACACACCCCATGCACAACTCCACCGGGGAAGGTGCCAGGCAGGAGTTCTCTTGGTAGTTTTTACACTACCTTGGTAGGCATTTGAAAGGCACCACAAAAGTTGTTCTACCTGCTTTCTGGGCTGAGATGGGGAAACGCTGAATTTTGGACTCGGCTGGTGACAAAATGTTCCGAACACACCCCATGCACAACTCCACCGGGGAAGGTGCCAGACAGGAGTTCTCCTGGTAGTTTTTACATTGCTCCGGTAGGCAGCTGAAAGACACCACAAAAGTTGTTCTACCTGCTTTCTGGGCTGAGATGGGGAATCGCTGAATTTTGGACTCGGCCGGTGACAAAATGTTCCAAAGACACCCCATGCACAACTCCACCGGGGAATGTGCCAGACAAGCGTTCTCTTGATAGTTTTTACACTACCTTGGTAGGCATCTAAAAGACACCACAAAAGTTGTTCTACCTGCTTTCTGGGCTGAGATGGGGAACCGCTGAATTTTGGAGTCGGCCGGTGACAAAATGTTCCAAACACACCCCCTGCACAACTCCACCGGGGAAGGTGCCAGACAGGAGTTCTCCTGGTAGTTTTTACATTGCTCCGGTAGGCATCTGAAAGGCACCACAAAAGTTGTTCTACCTGCTTTCTGGGCTGAGATGGGGAACCGCTGAATTTTGGAGTCGGCCGGTGACAAAATGTTCCAAAGACACCCCATGCACAACTCCACCGGGGAAGGTGCCAGACAGGAGTTCTCTTGGTAGTTTTTACACTACCTTGGTAGGGAGCTGAAAGGCACCACAAAAGTTGTTCTACCTGCTTTCTGGGCTGAGATGGGGAACCGCTGAATTTTGGACTCGGCCGGTGACAAAATGTTCCAAACACACCCCCTGCACAACTCCACCGGGGAAGGTGCCAGACAGGAGTTCTCCTGGTAGTTTTTACATTGCTCCGGTAGGCATCAAAAGGACATCACAAAAGTTGTTCTACCTGCTTTCTGGGCTGAGATGGGGAAACGCTGAATTTTGGACTCGGCCGGTGACAAAATGTTCCAAACACACCCCATGCACAACTCCACCGGGGAAGGTGCCAGACAGGAGTTCTCCTGGTAGTTTTTACATTGCTCCGGTAGGCATCTGAAAGACACCACAAAAGTTGTTCTACCTGCTTTCTGGGCTGAGATGGGGAACAGCTGAATTTTGGACTCGGCCGGTGACAAAATGTTCCAAACACACCCCCTGCACAACTCCACCGGGGAAGGTGCCAGACAGGAGTTCTCTTGGTAGTTTTTACACTACCTTGGTAGGGAGCTGAAAGGCACCACAAAAGTTGTTCTACCTGCTTTCTGGGCTGAGATGGGGAACCGCTGAATTTTGGAGTCGGCCGGTGACAAAATGTTCCAAACACACCCCATGCACAACTCCACCGGGGAAGGTGCCAGGCAGGAGTTCTCTTGGTAGTTTTTACACTACCTTGGTAGGCATCTGAAAGGCACCACAAAAGTTGTTCTACCTGCTTTCTGGGCTGAGATGGGGAATCGCTGAATTTTGGACTCGGCCGGTGACAAAATGTTCCAAACACACCCCCTGCACAACTCCACCGGGGAAGGTGCCAGACAGGAGTTCTCCTGGTAGTTTTTACATTGCTCCGGTAGGCATCTGAAAGACACGACAAAAGTTGTTCTACCTGCTTTCTGGGCTGAGATGGGGAACCGCTGAATTTTGGAGTCGGCCGGTGACAAAATGTTCCAAACACACCCCCTGCACAACTCCACCGGGGAAGGTGCCAGACAAGCGTTCTCTTGGTAGTTTTTACACTACCTTGGTAGGCATCTAAAAGACACCACAAAAGTTGTTCTACCTGCTTTCTGGGCTGAGATGGGGAACCGCTGAATTTTGGAGTCGGCCGGTGACAAAATGTTCCAAACACACCCCATGCACAACTCCACCGGGGAAGGTGCCAGACAGGAGTTCTCTTGGTAGATTTTACACTACCTTGGTAGGCAGCTGAAAGGCACCACAAAAGTTGTTCTATCTGCTTTCTGGGCTGAGATGGGGAATCGCTGAATTTTGGACTCGGCCGGTGACAAAATGTTCCAAAGACACCCCATGCACAACTCCACCGGGGAAGGTGCCAGGCAGGAGTTCTCTTTGTAGTTTTTACACTACCTTGGTAGGCATTTGAAAGGCACCACAAAAGTTGTTCTACCTGCTTTCTGGGCTGAGATGGGGAACCGCTGAATTTTGGACTCGGCTGGTGACAAAATGTTCCAAACACACCCCATGCACAACTCCACCGGGGAAGGTGCCAGACAGGAGTTCTCCTGGTAGTTTTTACATTGCTCCGGTAGGCAGCTGAAAGACACCACAAAAGTTGTTCTACCTGCTTTCTGGGCTGAGATGAGGAACCGCTGAATTTTGGACTCGGCCGGTGACAAAATGTTCCAAACACACCCCCTGCACAACTCCACCGGGGAAGGTGCCAGACAGGAGTTCTCTTAGTAGTTTTTACACTACCTTGGTAGGCAGCTGAAAGGCACCACAAAAGTTGTTCTACCTGCTTTCTGGGCTGAGATGGGGAACCGCTGAATTTTGGAGTCGGCCGGTGACAAAATGTTCCAAACACACCCAATGCACAACTCCACTAGCGAAGGTGCCAGACAGGAGTTCTCCTGGTAGTTTTTACACTACCTTGGTAGGCATCTGAAAGGCACCACAAAAGTTGTTCTACCTGCTTTCTGGGCTGAGATGGGGAACCGCTGAATTTTGGACTCGGCTGGTGACAAAATGTTCCAAAGACACCCCCTGCACAACTCCACCGGGGAAGGTGCCAGGCAGGAGTTCTCTTGGTAGTTTTTACACTACCTTGGTAGGCATTTGAAAGACACCACAAAAGTTGTTCTACCTGCTTTCTGGGCTGAGATGGGGAACCGCTGAATTTTTGGACTCGGCTGGTGACAAAATATTCCGAACACACCCCATGCACAACTCCACCGGGGAAGGTGCCAGACAGGAGTTCTCCTGTAGTTTTTACATTGCTCCGGTAGGCATCTGAAAGACACCACAAAAGTTGTTCTACCTGCTTTCTGGGCTGAGATGGGGAACCGCTGAATTTTGGAGTCGGCCGGTGACAAAATGTTCCAAACACACCCCATGCACAACTCCACCGGGGAAGGTGCCAGACAGGAGTTCTCTTGGTAGTTTTTACACTACCTTGGTAGGCAGCTGAAAGGCACCACAAAAGTTGTTCTACCTGCTTTCTGGGCTGAGATGGGGAACCGCTGAATTTTGGAGTCGGCCAGTGACAAAATGTTCCAAACACACCCCATGCACAACTCCACCGGGGAAGGTGCCAGGCAGGAGTTCTCTTGGTAGTTTTTACACTACCTTGGTAGGCATCTGAAAGGCACCACAAAAGTTGTTCTACCTGCTTTCTGGGCTGAGATGGGGAATCGCTGAATTTTGGACTCGGCCGGTGACAAAATGTTCCAAACACACCCCCTGCACAACTCCACCGGGGAAGGTGCCAGACAGGAGTTCTCCTGGTAGTTTTTACATTGCTCCGGTAGGCATCTGAAAGACACCACAAAAGTTGTTCTACCTGCTTTCTGGGCTGAGATGGGGAAACGCTGAATTTTGGACTCGGCCGGTGACAAAATGTTCCAAACACACCCCCTGCACAACTCCACCGGGGAAGGTGCCAGACAGGAGTTCTCCTGTAGTTTTTACATTGCTCCGGTAGGCATCTGAAAGACACCACAAAAGTTGTTCTACCTGCTTTCTGGGCTGAGATGGGGAAACGCTGAATTTTGGAGTCGGCCGGTGACAAAATGTTCCAAACACACCCCCTGCACAACTCCACCGGGGAAGGTGCCAGACAGGAGTTCTCTTGGTAGATTTTACACTACCTTGGTAGGGAGCTGAAAGGCAGCACAAAAGTTGTTCTACCTGCTTTCTGGGCTGAGATGGGGAACCGCTGAATTTTGGACTCGGCCGGTGACAAAATGTTCCAAACACACCCCATGCACAACTCCACCGGGGAAGGTGCCAGACAGGAGTTCTCCTGGTAGTTTTTACATTGCTCCGGTAGGCATCTGAAAGACACCACAAAAGTTGTTCTACCTGCTTTCTGGGCTGAGATGGGGAACCGCTGAATTTTGGACTCGGCCGGTGACAAAATGTTCCAAACACACCCCCTGCACAACTCCACCGGGGAAGGTGCCAGACAGGAGTTCTCTTGGTAGTTTTTACACTACCTTGGTAGGGAGCTGAAAGGCACCACAAAAGTTGTTCTACCTGCTTTCTGGGCTGAGATGGGGAACCGCTGAATTTTGGAGTCGGCCGGTGACAAAATGTTCCAAACACACCCCATGCACAACTCCACCGGGGAAGGTGCCAGGCAGGAGTTCTCTTAGTAGTTTTTACATTGCTCCGGTAGGCATCTGAAAGACACCACAAAAGTTGTTCTACCTGCTTTCTGGGCTGAGATGGGGAACCGCTGAATTTTGGACTCGGCCGGTGACAAAATGTTCCAAACACACCCCCTGCACAACTCCACCGGGGAAGGTGCCAGACAGGAGTTCTCTTGGTAGTTTTTACACTACCTTGGTAGGGAGCTGAAAGGCACCACAAAAGTTGTTCTACCTGCTTTCTGGGCTGAGATGGGGAACCGCTGAATTTTGGAGTCGGCCGGTGACAAAATGTTCCAAACACACCCCATGCACAACTCCACCGGGGAAGGTGCCAGGCAGGAGTTCTCTTAGTAGTTTTTACACTACCTTGGTAGGCATTTGAAAGGCACCACAAAAGTTGTTCTACCTGCTTTCTGGGCTGAGATGGGGAAACGCTGAATTTTGGACTCGGCTGGTGACAAAATGTTCCGAACACACCCCATGCACAACTCCACCGGGGAAGGTGCCAGACAGGAGTTCTCCTGGTAGTTTTTACATTGCTCCGGTAGGCAGCTGAAAGACACCACAAAAGTTGTTCTACCTGCTTTCTGGGCTGAGATGGGGAATCGCTGAATTTTGGACTCGGCCGGTGACAAAATGTTCCAAAGACACCCCATGCACAACTCCACCGGGGAATGTGCCAGACAAGCGTTCTCTTGATAGTTTTTACACTACCTTGGTAGGCATCTGAAAGACACCACAAAAGTTGTTCTACCTGCTTTCTGGGCTGAGATGGGGAACCGCTGAATTTTGGAGTCGGCCGGTGACAAAATGTTCCAAACACACCCCCTGCACAACTCCACCGGGGAAGGTGCCAGACAGGAGTTCTCCTGGTAGTTTTTACATTGCTCCGGTAGGCATCTGAAAGGCAGCACAAAAGTTGTTCTACCTGCTTTCTGGGCTGAGATGGGGAACCGCTGAATTTTGGAGTCGGCCGGTGACAAAATGTTCCAAACACACCCCATGCACAACTCCACCGGGGAAGGTGCCAGACAGGAGTTCTCTTGGTAGTTTTTACACTACCTTGGTAGGGAGCTGAAAGGCACCACAAAAGTTGTTCTACCTGCTTTCTGGGCTGAGATGGGGAACCGCTGAATTTTGGAGTCGGCCGGTGACAAAATGTTCCAAACACACCCCATGCACAACTCCACCGGGGAAGGTGCCAGGCAGGAGTTCTCTTGGTAGTTTTTACACTACCTTGGTAGGCATCTGAAAGGCACCACAAAAGTTGTTCTACCTGCTTTCTGGGCTGAGATGGGGAATCGCTGAATTTTGGACTCGGCCGGTGACAAAATGTTCCAAAGACACCCCCTGCACAACTCCACCGGGGAAGGTGCCAGACAGGAGTTCTCCTGGTAGTTTTTACATTGCTCCGGTAGGCATCTGAAAGACACCACAAAAGTTGTTCTACCTGCTTTCTGGGCTGAGATGGGGAACCGCTGAATTTTGGACTCGGCCGGTGACAAAATGTTCCAAACACACCCCCTGCACAACTCCACCGGGGAAGGTGCCAGACAAGCGTTCTCTTGGTAGTTTTTACACTACCTTGGTAGGCATCTAAAAGACACCACAAAAGATGTTCTACCTGCTTTCTGGGCTGAGATGGGGAACCGCTGAATTTTGGAGTCGGCCGGTGACAAAATGTTCCAAACACACCCCCTGCACAACTCCACCGGGGAAGGTGCCAGGCAGGAGTTCTCTTGGTAGATTTTACACTACCTTGGTAGGCAGCTGAAAGGCACCACAAAAGTTGTTCTATCTGCTTTCTGGGCTGAGATGGGGAATCGCTGAATTTTGGACTCGGCCGGTGACAAAATGTTCCAAAGACACCCCATGCACAACTCCACCGGGGAAGGTGCCAGGCAGGAGTTCTCTTTGTAGTTTTTACACTACCTTGGTAGGCATTTGAAAGGCACCACAAAAGTTGTTCTACCTGCTTTCTGGGCTGAGATGGGGAACCGCTGAATTTTGGAGTCGGCTGGTGACAAAATGTTCCAAACACACCCCATGCACAACTCCACCGGGGAAGGTGCCAGACAGGAGTTCTCCTGGTAGTTTTTACATTGCTCCGGTAGGCAGCTGAAAGACACCACAAAAGTTGTTCTACCTGCTTTCTGGGCTGAGATGGGGAACCGCTGAATTTTGGACTCGGCCGGTGACAAAATGTTCCAAACACACCCCCTGCACAACTCCACCGGGGAAGGTGCCAGACAGGAGTTCTCTTAGTAGTTTTTACACTACCTTGGTAGGCAGCTGAAAGGCACCACAAAAGTTGTTCTACCTGCTTTCTGGGCTGAGATGGGGAACCGCTGAATTTTGGAGTCGGCCGGTGACAAAATGTTCCAAACACACCCCATGCACAACTCCACTAGCGAAGGTGCCAGACAGGAGTTCTCCTGGTAGTTTTTACACTACATTGGTAGGCACCTGAAAGGCACCACAAAAGTTGTTCTACCTGCTTTCTGGGCTGAGATGGGGAACCGCTGAATTTTGGACTCGGCTGGTGACAAAATGTTCCAAACACACCCCCTGCACAACTCCACCGGGGAAGGTGCCAGGCAGGAGTTCTCTTTGTAGTTTTTACACTACCTTGGTAGGCATTTGAAAGACACCACAAAAGTTGTTCTACCTGCTTTCTGGGCTGAGATGGGGAACCGCTGAATTTTTGGACTCGGCTGGTGACAAAATGTTCCAAACACACCCCATGCACAACTCCACCGGGGAAGGTGCCAGACAGGAGTTCTCCTGTAGTTTTTACATTGCTCCGGTAGGCATCTGAAAGACACCACAAAAGTTGTTCTACCTGCTTTCTGGGCTGAGATGGGGAACCGCTGAATTTTGGAGTCGGACGGTGACAAAATGTTCCACAGACACCCCATGCACAACTCCACCGGGGAAGGTGCCAGGCAGGAGTTCTCTTGGTAGTTTTTACACTACCTTGGTAGGCAGCTGAAAGGCACCACAAAAGTTGTTCTACCTGCTTTCTGGGCTGAGATGGGGAACCGCTGAATTTTGGACTCGGCTGGTGACAAAATGTTCCGAACACACCCCATGCACAACTCCACCGGGGAAGGTGCCAGACAGGAGTTCTCCTGGTAGTTTTTACATTGCTCCGGTAGGCAGCTGAAAGACACCACAAAAGTTGTTCTACCTGCTTTCTGGGCTGAGATGGGGAATCGCTGAATTTTGGACTCGGCCGGTGACAAAATGTTCCAAAGACACCCCATGCACAACTCCACCGGGGAATGTGCCAGACAAGCGTTCTCTTGATAGTTTTTACACTACCTTGGTAGGCATCTGAAAGACACCACAAAAGTTGTTCTACCTGCTTTCTGGGCTGAGATGGGGAACCGCTGAATTTTGGACTCGGCTGGTGACAAAATGTTCCAAAGACACCCCATGCACAACTCCACTAGCGAAGGTGCCAGGGACGAGCTCTGTTGGTAGTTTTTACATTGCTCCGGTAGGCATCAAAAGGACACCACAAAAGTTGTTCTACCTGCTTTCTGGGCTGAGATGGGGAATCGCTGAATTTTGGACTCGGCCGGTGACAAAATGTTCCAAAGACACCCCATGCACAACTCCACCGGGGAAGGTGCCAGGCAGGAGTTCTCTTGGTAGTTTTTACACTACCTTGGTAGGCATTTGAAAGGCACCACAAAAGTTGTTCTACCTGCTTTCTGGGCTGAGATGGGGAACCGCTGAATTTTGGAGTCGGCCGGTGACAAAATGTTCCAAACACACCCCATGCACAACTCCACTAGCGAAGGTGCCAGACAGGAGTTCTCCTGGTAGTTTTTACACTACCTTGGTAGGCACCTGAAAGGCACCACAAAAGTTGTTCTACCTGCTTTCTGGGCTGAGATGGGGAACCGCTGAATTTTGGACTCGGCTGGTGACAAAATGTTCCAAACACACCCCCTGCACAACTCCACCGGGGAAGGTGCCAGGCAGGAGTTCTCTTGGTAGTTTTTACACTACCTTGGTAGGCATTTGAAAGACACCACAAAAGTTGTTCTACCTGCTTTCTGGGCTGAGATGGGGAACCGCTGAATTTTTGGACTCGGCTGGTGACAAAATATTCCGAACACACCCCATGCACAACTCCACCGGGGAAGGTGCCAGACAGGAGTTCTCCTGTAGTTTTTACATTGCTCTGGTAGGCATCTGAAAGACACCACAAAAGTTGTTCTACCTGCTTTCTGGGCTGAGATGGGGAAACGCTGAATTTTGGAGTCGGCCGGTGACAAAATGTTCCAAACACACCCCATGCACAACTCCACCGGGGAAGGTGCCAGGCAGGAGTTCTCTTGGTAGTTTTTACACTACCTTGGTAGGCATTTGAAAGACACCACAAAAGTTGTTCTACCTGCTTTCTGGGCTGAGATGGGGAACCGCTGAATTTTGGAGTCGGCCGGTGACAAAATGTTCCAAACACACCCCATGCACAACTCCACCGGGGAAGGTGCCAGACAGGAGTTCTCCTGGTAGTTTTTACATTGCTCCGGTAGGCAGCTGAAAGACACCACAGAAGTTGTTCTACCTGCTTTGTGGGCTGAGATGGGGAATCGCTGAATTTTGGACTCGGCCGGTGACAAAATGTTCCAAAGACACCCCATGCACAACTCCACCGGGGAATGTGCCAGACAAGCGTTCTCTTGATAGTTTTTACACTACCTTGGTAGGCATCTGAAAGACACCACAAAAGTTGTTCTACCTGCTTTCTGGGCTGAGATGGGGAACCGCTGAATTTTGGACTCGGCTGGTGACAAAATGTTCCAAAGACACCCCATGCACAACTCCACTAGCGAAGGTGCCAGGGACGAGCTCTGTTGGTAGTTTTTACATTGCTCCGGTAGGCATCAAAAGGACACCACAAAAGTTGTTCTACCTGCTTTCTGGGCTGAGATGGGGAATCGCTGAATTTTGGACTCGGCCGGTGACAAAATGTTCCAAAGACACCCCATGCACAACTCCACCGGGGAAGGTGCCAGGCAGGAGTTCTCTTGGTAGTTTTTACACTACCTTGGTAGGCATTTGAAAGGCACCACAAAAGTTGTTCTACCTGCTTTCTGGGCTGAGATGGGGAACCGCTGAATTTTGGAGTCGGCTGGTGACAAAATGTTCCAAACACACCCCCTGCACAACTCCACCGGGGAAGGTGCCAGACAGGAGTTCTCTTGGTAGTTTTTACACTACCTTGGTAGGGAGCTGAAAGGCACCACAAAAGTTGTTCTACCTGCTTTCTGGGCTGAGATGGGGAACCGCTGAATTTTGGAGTCGGCCGGTGACAAAATGTTCCAAACACACCCCATGCACAACTCCACCGGGGAAGGTGCCAGGCAGGAGTTCTCTTGGTAGTTTTTACACTACCTTGGTAGGCATCTGAAAGGCACCACAAAAGTTGTTCTACCTGCTTTCTAGGCTGAGATGGGGAATCGCTGAATTTTGGACTCGGCCGGTGACAAAATGTTCCAAACACACCCCATGCACAACTCCACCGGGGAAGGTGCCAGACAGGAGTTCTCCTGGTAGTTTTTACATTGCTCCGGTAGGCATCTGAAAGACACCACAAAAGTTGTTCTACCTGCTTTCTGGGCTGAGATGGGGAACCGCTGAATTTTGGACTCGGCCGGTGACAAAATGTTCCAAACACACCCCCTGCACAACTCCACCGGGGAAGGTGCCAGACAAGCGTTCTCTTGGTAGTTTTTACACTACCTTGGTAGGCATCTAAAAGACACCACAAAAGATGTTCTACCTGCTTTCTGGGCTGAGATGGGGAACCGCTGAATTTTGGAGTCGGCCGGTGACAAAATGTTCCAAACACACCCCCTGCACAACTCCACCGGGGAAGGTGCCAGACAGGAGTTCTCTTGGTAGTTTTTACACTACCTTGGTAGGCAGCTGAAAGGCACCACAAAAGTTGTTCTATCTGCTTTCTGGGCTGAGATGGGGAATCGCTGAATTTTGGACTCGGCCGGTGACAAAATGTTCCAAACACACCCCATGCACAACTCCACCGGGGAAGGTGCCAGGCAGGAGTCCTCTTTGTAGTTTTTACACTACCTTGGTAGGCATTTGAAAGGCACCACAAAAGTTGTTCTACCTGCTTTCTGGGCTGAGATGGGGAACCGCTGAATTTTGGAGTCGGCTGGTGACAAAATGTTCCAAACACACCCCATGCACAACTCCACCGGGGAAGGTGCCAGACAGGAGTTCTCCTGGTAGTTTTTACATTGCTCCGGTAGGCAGCTGAAAGACACCACAAAAGTTGTTCTACCTGCTTTCTGGGCTGAGATGGGGAACCGCTGAATTTTGGACTCGGCCGGTGACAAAATGTTCCAAACACACCCCCTGCACAACTCCACCGGGGAAGGTGCCAGACAGGAGTTCTCTTAGTAGTTTTTACACTACCTTGGTAGGCAGCTGAAAGGCACCACAAAAGTTGTTCTACCTGCTTTCTGGGCTGAGATGGGGAACCGCTGAATTTTGGAGTCGGCCGGTGACAAAATGTTCCAAACACACCCAATGCACAACTCCACTAGCGAAGGTGCCAGACAGGAGTTCTCCTGGTAGTTTTTACACTACCTTGGTAGGCACCTGAAAGGCACCACGAAAGTTGTTCTACCTGCTTTCTGGGCTGAGATGGGGAACCGCTGAATTTTGGACTCGGCTGGTGACAAAATGTTCCAAACACACCCCCTGCACAACTCCACCGGGGAAGGTGCCAGGCAGGAGTTCTCTTGGTAGTTTTTACACTACCTTGGTAGGCATTTGAAAGACACCACAAAAGTTGTTCTACCTGCTTTCTGGGCTGAGATGGGGAACCGCTGAATTTTTGGACTCGGCTGGTGACAAAATATTCCGAACACACCCCCCTGCACAACTCCACCGGGGAAGGTGCCAGACAGGAGTTCTCCTGTAGTTTTTACATTGCTCCGGTAGGCATCTGAAAGACACCACAAAAGTTGTTCTACCTGCTTTCTGGGCTGAGATGGGGAACCGCTGAATTTTGGAGTCGGCCGGTGACAAAATGTTCCAAACACACCCCATGCACAACTCCACCGGGGAAGGTGCCAGGCAGGAGTTCTCTTGGTAGTTTTTACACTACCTTGGTAGGCAGCTGAAAGGCACCACAAAAGTTGTTCTACCTGCTTTCTGGGCTGAGATGGGGAACCGCTGAATTTTGGACTCGGCTGGTGACAAAATGTTCCGAACACACCCCATGCACAACTCCACCGGGGAAGGTGCCAGACAGGAGTTCTCTTAGTAGTTTTTACACTGCTCCGGTAGGCAGCTGAAAGACACCACAAAAGTTGTTCTACCTGCTTTCTGGGCTGAGATGGGGAATCGCTGAATTTTGGACTCGGCCGGTGACAAAATGTTCCAAAGACACCCCATGCACAACTCCACCGGGGAATGTGCCAGACAAGCGTTCTCTTGATAGTTTTTACACTACCTTGGTAGGCATCTGAAAGACACCACAAAAGTTGTTCTACCTGCTTTCTGGGCTGAGATGGGGAACCGCTGAATTTTGGACTCGGCTGGTGACAAAATATTCCAAAGATACCCCATGCACAACTCCACTAGCGAAGGTGCCAGGGACGAGCTCTGTTGGTAGTTTTTACATTGCTCCGGTAGGCATCAAAAGGACACCACAAAAGTTGTTCTACCTGCTTTCTGGGCTGAGATGGGGAATCGCTGAATTTTGGACTCGGCCGGTGACAAAATGTTCCAAAGACACCCCATGCACAACTCCACCGGGGAAGGTGCCAGGCAGGAGTTCTCTTGGTAGTTTTTACACTACCTTGGTAGGCATTTGAAAGGCACCACAAAAGTTGTTCTACCTGCTTTCTGGGCTGAGATGGGGAACCGCTGAATTTTGGAGTCGGCCGGTGACAAAATGTTCCAAACACACCCAATGCACAACTCCACTAGCGAAGGTGCCAGACAGGAGTTCTCCTGGTAGTTTTTACACTATCTTGGTAGGCACCTGAAAGGCACCACAAAAGTTGTTCTACCTGCTTTCTGGGCTGAGATGGGGAACCGCTGAATTTTGGACTCGGCTGGTGACAAAATGTTCCAAACACACCCCATGCACAACTCCACCGGGGAAGGTGCCAGGCAGGAGTTCTCTTGGTAGTTTTTACACTACCTTGGTAGGCATTTGAAAGACACCACAAAAGTTGTTCTACCTGCTTTCTGGGCTGAGATGGGGAACCGCTGAATTTTGGAGTCGGCCGGTGACAAAATGTTCCAAACACACCCCATGCACAACTCCACCGGGGAAGGTGCCAGGCAGGAGTTCTCTTGGTAGTTTTTACACTACCTTGGTAGGCAGCTGAAAGGCACCACAAAAGTTGTTCTACCTGCTTTCTGGGCTGAGATGGGGAACCGCTGAATTTTGGACTCGGCTGGTGACAAAATGTTCCAAAGACACCCCATGCACAACTCCACTAGCGAAGGTGCCAGGGACGAGCTCTGTTGGTAGTTTTTACATTGCTCCGGTAGGCATCAAAAGGACACCACAAAAGTTGTTCTACCTGCTTTCTGGGCTGAGATGGGGAATCGCTGAATTTTGGACTCGGCCGGTGACAAAATGTTCCAAACACACCCCATGCACAACTCCACCGGGGAAGGTGCCAGACAGGAGTTCTCTTGGTAGTTTTTACACTACCTTGGTAGGCATTTGAAAGGCACCACAAAAGTTGTTCTACCTGCTTTCTGGGCTGAGATGGGGAACCGCTGAATTTTGGACTCGGCCGGTGACAAAATGTTCCAAACATACCCCATGCACAACTCCACCGGGGAAGGTGCCAGACAGGAGTTCTCCTGGTAGTTTTTACATTGCTCCGGTAGGCATCTGAAAGACACCACAAAAGTTGTTCTACCTGCTTTCTGGGCTGAGATGGGGAACCGCTGAATTTTGGACTCGGCCAGTGACAAAATGTTCCAAAGACACCCCATGCACAACTCCACCGGGGAAGGTGCCAGACAGGAGTTCTCCTGGTAGATTTTACACTACCTTGGTAGGGAGCTGAAAGACACCACAAAAGCTGTTCTACCTGCTTTCTGGGCTGAGATGGGGAATCGCTGAATTTTGGACTCGGCCGGTGACAAAATGTTCCAAACACACCCCCTGCACAACTCCACCGGGGAAGGTGCCAGACAGGAGTTCTCCTGGTAGTTTTTACACTACCTTGGTAGGCACCTGAAAGGCACCACAAAAGTTGTTCTACCTGCTTTCTGGGCTGAGATGGGGAATCGCTGAATTTTGGACTCGGCCGGTGACAAAATGTTCCAAACACACCCCATGCACAACTCCACCGGGGAAGGTGCCAGACAGGAGTTCTCTTGGTAGATTTTACACTACCTTGGTAGGCATCTGAAAGGCAGCACAAAAGTTGTTCTACCTGCTTTCTGGGCTGAGATGGGGAACCGCTGAATTTTGGACTCGGCTGGTGACAAAATGTTCCAAAGACACCCCCTGCACAACTCCACCGGGGAAGGTGCCAGACAGGAGTTCTCCTGGTAGTTTTTACACTACCTTGGTAGGCACCTGAAAGGCACCACAAAAGTTGTTCTACCTGCTTTCTGGGCTGAGATGGGGAATCGCTGAATTTTGGACTCGGCCGGTGACAAAATGTTCCAAACACACCCCCTGCACAACTCCACCGGGGAAGGTGCCAGACAGGAGTTCTCCTGGTAGTTTTTACATTGCTCCGGTAGGCATCTGAAAGGCACCACAAAAGTTGTTCTACCTGCTTTCTGGGCTGAGATGGGGAACCGCTGAATTTTGGAGTCGGCCGTTGACAAAATGTTCCAAACACACCCCATGCACAACTCCACCGGGGAAGGTGCCAGACAGGAGTTCTCTTGGTAGTTTTTACACTACCTTGGTAGGCAGCTGAAAGGCACCACAAAAGTTGTTCTACCTGCTTTCTGGGCTGAGATGGGGAACCGCTGAATTTTGGACTCGGCCGGTGACAAAATGTTCCAAACACACCCCATGCACAACTCCACCGGGGAAGGTGCCAGGCAGGAGTTCTCTTGGTAGTTTTTACACTACCTTGGTAGGCATCTGAAAGCCACCACAAAAGTTGTTCTACCTGCTTTCTGGGCTGAGATGGGGAATCGCTGAATTTTGGACTCGGCCGGTGACAAAATGTTCCAAACACACCCCCTGCACAACTCCACCGGGGAAGGTGCCAGGCAGGAGTTCTCTTGGTAGTTTTTACACTACCTTGGTAGGCAGCTGAAAGGCACCACAAAAGTTGTTCTACCTGCTTTCTGGGCTGAGATGGGGAACCGCTGAATTTTGGACTCGGCTGGTGACAAAATGTTCCGAACACACCCCATGCACAACTCCACCGGGGAAGGTGCCAGACAGGAGTTCTCCTGGTAGTTTTTACATTGCTCCGGTAGGCAGCTGAAAGACACCACAAAAGTTGTTCTACCTGCTTTCTGGGCTGAGATGGGGAATCGCTGAATTTTGGACTCGGCCGGTGACAAAATGTTCCAAAGACACCCCATGCACAACTCCACCGGGGAATGTGCCAGACAAGCGTTCTCTTGATAGTTTTTACACTACCTTGGTAGGCATCTGAAAGACACCACAAAAGTTGTTCTACCTGCTTTCTGGGCTGAGATGGGGAACCGCTGAATTTTGGAGTCGGGCGGTGACAAAATGTTCCAAAGACACCCCATGCACAACTCCACTAGCGAAGGTGCCAGGGACGAGCTCTGTTGGTAGTTTTTACATTGCTCCGGTAGGCATCAAAAGGACACCAAAAAAGTTGTTCTACCTGCTTTCTGGGCTGAGATGGGGAATCACTGAATTTTGGACTCGGCCGGTGACAAAATGTTCCAAACACACCCCCTGCACAACTCCACCGGGGAAGGTGCCAGACAGGAGTTCTCCTGGTAGTTTTTACACTACCTTGGTAGGCACCTGAAAGGCACCACAAAAGTTGTTCTACCTGCTTTCTGGGCTGAGATGGGGAATCGCTGAATTTTGGACTCGGCTGGTGACAAAATGTTCCAAACACACCCCATGCACAACTCCACCGGGGAAGGTGCCAGGCAGGAGTTCTCTTGGTAGATTTTACACTACCTTGGTAGGCATCTGAAAGGCAGCACAAAAGTTGTTCTACCTGCTTTCTGGGCTGAGATGGGGAAACGCTGAATTTTGGACTCGGCTGGTGACAAAATGTTCCAAAGACACCCCCTGCACAACTCCACCGGGGAAGGTGCCAGACAGGAGTTCTCCTGGTAGTTTTTACACTACCTTGGTAGGCATCTGAAAGGCACCACAAAAGTTGTTCTACCTGCTTTCTGGGCTGAGATGGGGAATCGCTGAATTTTGGACTCGGCCGGTGACAAAATGTTCCAAACACACCCCCTGCACAACTCCACCGGGGAAGGTGCCAGGCAGGAGTTCTCTTGGTAGTTTTTACACTACCTTGGTAGGCAGCTGAAAGGCACCACAAAAGTTGTTCTACCTGCTTTCTGGGCTGAGATGGGGAATCGCTGAATTTTGGACTCGGCCGGTGACAAAATGTTCCAAAGACACCCCATGCACAACTCCACCGGGGAATGTGCCAGACAAGCGTTCTCTTGATAGTTTTTACACTACCTTGGTAGGCATCTGAAAGACACCACAAAAGTTGTTCTACCTGCTTTCTGGGCTGAGATGGGGAACAGCTGAATTTTGGAGTCGGGCGGTGACAAAATGTTCCAAACACACCCCATGCACAACTCCACTAGCGAAGGTGCCAGGGACGAGCTCTGTTGGTAGTTTTTACATTGCTCCGGTAGGCATCAAAAGGACACCAAAAAAGTTGTTCTACCTGCTTTCTGGGCTGAGATGGGGAATCGCTGAATTTTGGACTCGGCCGGTGACAAAATGTTCCAAAGACACCCCATGCACAACTATACCGGGGAAGGTGCCAGGCAGGAGTTCTCTTGGTAGTTTTTACACTACCTTGGTAGGCATTTGAAAGGCACCACAAAAGTTGTTCTACCTGCTTTCTGGGCTGAGATGGGGAACCGCTGAATTTTGGACTCGGCCGGTGACAAAATGTTCCAAACACACCCCCTGCACAACTCCACCGGGGAAGGTGCCAGGCAGGAGTTCTCTTGGTAGTTTTTACACTACCTTGGTAGGCATTTGAAAGGCACCACAAAAGTTGTTCTACCTGCTTTCTGGGCTGAGATGGGGAACCGCTGAATTTTGGAGTCGGCTGGTGACAAAATTTTCCAAACACACCCCATGCACAACTCCACCGGGGAAGGTGCCAGACAGGAGTTCTCCTGGTAGTTTTTACATTGCTCCGGTAGGCAGCTGAAAGACACCACAAAAGTTGTTCTACCTGCTTTCTGGGCTGAGATGAGGAACCGCTGAATTTTGGACTCGGCCGGTGACAAAATGTTCCAAACACACCCCCTGCACAACTCCACCGGGGAAGGTGCCAGACAGGAGTTCTCTTAGTAGTTTTTACACTACCTTGGTAGGCAGCTGAAAGGCACCACAAAAGTAGTTCTACCTGCTTTCTGGGCTGAGATGGGGAACCGCTGAATTTTGGAGTCGGCCGGTGACAAAATGTTCCAAACACACCCAATGCACAACTCCACTAGCGAAGGTGCCAGACAGGAGTTCTCCTGGTAGTTTTTACACTACCTTGGTAGGCACCTGAAAGGCACCACAAAAGTTGTTCTACCTGCTTTCTGGGCTGAGATGGGGAACCGCTGAATTTTGGACTCGGCCGGTGACAAAATGTTCCAAACACACCCCATGCACAACTCCACCGGGGAAGGTGCCAGACAGGAGTTCTCCTGGTAGTTTTTACACTACCTTGGTAGGCATCTGAAAGACACCACAAAAGTTGTTCTACCTGCTTTCTGGGCTGAGATGGGGAACCGCTGAATTTTTGGACTCGGCTGGTGACAAAATATTCCGAACACACCCCATGCACAACTCCACCGGGGAAGGTGCCAGACAGGAGTTCTCTTGGTAGATTTTACACTACCTTGGTAGGCAGCTGAAAGGCACCACAAAAGTTGTTCTACCTGCTTTCTGGGCTGAGATGGGGAACCGCTGAATTTTGGACTCGGCCAGTGACAAAATGTTCCAAACACACCCCATGCACAACTCCACCGGGGAAGGTGCCAGGCAGGAGTTCTCTTGGTAGTTTTTACAGTACCTTGGTAGGCAGCTGAAAGGCACCACAAAAGTTGTTCTACCTGCTTTCTGGGCTGAGATGGGGAACCGCTGAATTTTGGACTCGGCCGGTGACAAAATGTTCCAAACACACCCCCTGCACAACTCCACCGGGGAAGGTGCCAGGCAGGAGTTCTCTTGGTAGTTTTTACACTACCTTGGTAGGCATTTGAAAGGCACCACAAAAGTTGTTCTACCTGCTTTCTGGGCTGAGATGGGGAACCGCTGAATTTTTGGACTCGGCTGGTGACAAAATATTCCGAACACACCCCATGCACAACTCCACCGGGGAAGGTGCCAGGCAGGAGTTCTCTTGGTAGTTTTTACACTACCTTGGTAGGCAGCTGAAAGGCACCACAAAAGTTGTTCTACCTGCTTTCTGGGCTGAGATGGGGAACCGCTGAATTTTGGAGTCGGCCGGTGACAAAATGTTCCAAAGACACCCCCTGCACAACTCCACCGGGGAAGGTGCCAGACAGGAGTTCTCCTAACAGTTTTTACACTACCTTGGTAGGCAGCTGAAAGGCACCACAAAAGTTGTTCTACCTGCTTTCTGGGCTGAGATGGGGAACCGCTGAATTTTGGAGTCGGCCGGTGACAAAATGTTCCGAACACACCCCATGCACAACTCCACTAGCGAAGGTGCCAGGGACGAGCTCTGTTGGTAGTTTTTACATTGCTCCGGTAGGCATCAAAAGGACACCACAAAAGTTGTTCTACCTGCTTTCTGGGCTGAGATGGGGAATCGCTGAATTTTGGACTCGGCCGGTGACAAAATGTTCCAAAGACACCCCATGCACAACTCCACCGGGGAAGGTGCCAGGCAGGAGTTCTCTTGGTAGTTTTTACACTACCTTGGTAGGCATTTGAAAGGCACCACAAAAGTTGTTCTACCTGCTTTCTGGGCTGAGATGGGGAACCGCTGAATTTTGGAGTCGGCTGGTGACAAAATGTTCCAAACACACCCCCTGCACAACTCCACCGGGGAAGGTGCCAGACAGGAGTTCTCCTGGTAGTTTTTACATTGCTCCGGTAGGCATCTGAAAGACACCACAAAAGTTGTTCTACCTGCTTTCTGGGCTGAGATGGGGAACCGCTGAATTTTGGACTCGGCCAGTGACAAAATGTTCCAAAGACACCCCATGCACAACTCCACCGGGGAAGGTGCCAGACAGGAGTTCTCTTAGTAGTTTTTACACTACCTTGGTAGGCACCTGAAAGGCACCACAAATTTGTTCTACCTGCTTTCTGGGCTGAGATGGGGAACCGCTGAATTTTGGACTCGGCTGGTGACAAAATGTTCCAAACACACCCCATGCACAACTCCACCGGGGAAGGTGCCAGGCAGGAGTTCTCCTGGTAGTTTTTACATTGCTCCGGTAGGCAGCTGAAAGACACCACAAAAGTTGTTCTACCTGCTTTCTGGGCTGAGATGGGGAATCGCTGAATTTTGGACTCGGCCGGTGACAAAATGTTCCAAAGACACCCCATGCACAACTCCACCGGGGAAGGTGCCAGACAAGCGTTCTCTTGATAGTTTTTACACTACCTTGGTAGGCATCTGAAAGACACCACAAAAGTTGTTCTACCTGCTTTCTGGGCTGAGATGGGGAACCGCTGAATTTTGGAGTCGGCCGGTGACAAAATGTTCCGAACACACCCCATGCACAACTCCACTAGCGAAGGTGCCAGGGACGAGCTCTGTTGGTAGTTTTTACATTGCTCCGGTAGGCATCAAAAGGACACCACAAAAGTTGTTCTACCTGCTTTCTGGGCTGAGATGGGGAATCGCTGAATTTTGGACTCGGCCGGTGACAAAATGTTCCAAAGACACCCCATGCACAACTCCACCGGGGAAGGTGCCAGGCAGGAGTTCTCTTGGTAGTTTTTACACTACCTTGGTAGGCATTTGAAAGGCACCACAAAAGTTGTTCTACCTGCTTTCTGGGCTGAGATGGGGATCCGCTGAATTTTGGAGTCGGCTGGTGACAAAATGTTCCAAACACACCCCATGCACAACTCCACCGGGGAAGGTGCCAGACAGGAGTTCTCTTAGTAGTTTTTACACTACCTTGGTAGGCAGCTGAAAGGCACCACAAAAGTTGTTCTACCTGCTTTCTGGGCTGAGATGGGGAACCGCTGAATTTTGGACTCGGCCAGTGACAAAATGTTCCAAAGACACCCCAGTCACAACTCCACCGGGGAAGGTGCCAGGCAGGAGTTCTCTTAGTAGTTTTTACACTACCTTGGTAGGCATTTGAAAGGCACCACAAAAGTTGTTCTACCTGCTTTCTGGGCTGAGATGGGGAACCGCTGAATTTTGGACTCGGCCGGTGACAAAATGTTCCAAACACACCCCATGCACAACTCCATCGGGGAAGGTGCCAGGCAGGAGTTCTCTTAGTAGTTTTTACACTACCTTGGTAGGCAGCTGAAAGACACCACAAAAGTTGTTCTACCTGCTTTCTGGGCTGAGATGGGGAAACGCTGAATTTTGGACTCGGCTGGTGACAAAATGTTCCAAACACACCGCATGCACAACTCCACCGGGGAAGGTGCCAGACAGGAGTTCTCTTGATAGATTTTACACTACCTTGGTAGGCATCTGAAAGACACCACAAAAGTTGTTCTACCTGCTTTCTGGGCTGAGATGGGGAACCGCTGAATTTTGGAGTCGGCCGGTGACAAAATGTTCCAAAGACACCCCCTGCACAACTCCACCGGGGAAGGTGCCAGACAAGAGTTCTCTTGAGAGTTTTTACACTACCTTGGTAGGCATCTGAAAGACACCACAAAAGTTGTTCTACCTGCTTTCTGGGCTGAGATGGGGAACCGCTGAATTTTGGACTCGGCCGGTGACAAAATGTTCCAAAGACACCCCCTGCACAACTCCACCGGGGAAGGTGCCAGACAGGAGTTCTCTTAGTAGTTTTTACACTACCTTGGTAGGCAGCTGAAAGACACCACAAAAGTTGTTCTACCTGCTTTCTGGGCTGAGATGGGGAAACGCTGAATTTTGGACTCGGGCTGGTGACAAAATGTTCCAAACACACCCCCTGCACAACTCCACCGGGGAAGGTGCCAGACAGGAGTTCTCCTGGTAGTTTTTACACTACCTTGGTAGGCATCTAAAAGACACCACAAAAGTTGTTCTACCTGCTTTCTGGGCTGAGATGGGGAACAGCTGAATTTTGGACTCGGCTGGTGACAAAATGTTCCAAAGACACCCCATGCACAACTCCACCGGGGAAGGTGCCAGACAGGAGTTCTCCTGGTTAGTTTTTACATTGCTCCGGTAGGCATCTAAAAGACACCACAAAAGATGTTCTACCTGCTTTCTGGGCTGAGATGGGGAACCGCTGAATTTTGGAGTCGGCCGGTGACAAAATGTTCCAAAGACACCCCATGCACAACTCCACCGGGGAAGGTGCCAGACAGGAGTTCTCCTGGTAGTTTTTACATTGCTCTGGTAGGCATCTGAAAGACACCACAAAAGTTGTTCTACCTGCTTTCTGGGCTGAGATGGGGAATCGCTGAATTTTGGACTCGGCTGGTGACAAAATGTTCCAAACACACCCCCTGCACAACTATACCGGGGAAGGTGCCAGACAGGAGTTCTCTTAGTAGTTTTTACATTGCTCCGGTAGGGAGCTGAAAGACACCACAAAAGTTGTTCTACCTGCTTTCTGGGCTGAGATGGGGAACCGCTGAATTTTGGACTCGGCCGGTGACAAAATGTTCCAAAGACACCCCATGCACAACTCCACTAGCGAAGGTGCCATGGACGAGCTCTGTTGGTAGTTTTTACATTGCTCCGGTAGGCATCAAAAGGACACCACAAAAGTTGTTCTACCTGCTTTCTGGGCTGAGATGGGGAATCGCTGAATTTTGGACTCGGCCGGTGACAAAATGTTCCAAAGACACCCCATGCACAACTCCACCGGGGAAGGTGCCAGACAGGAGTTCTCTTAGTAGTTTTTACACTACCTTGGTAGGCACCTGAAAGGCACCACAAAAGTTGTTCTACCTGCTTTCTGGGCTGAGATGGGGAACCGCTGAATTTTGGACTCGGCCGGTGACAAAATGTTCCAAACACACCCCATGCACAACTCCACCGGGGAAGGTGCCAGGCAGGAGTTCTCTTGGTAGTTTTTACACTACCTTGGTAGGCAGCTGAAAGGCACCACAAAAGTTGTTCTACCTGCTTTCTAGGCTGAGATGGGGAACCGCTGAATTTTTGGAGTCGGCTGGTGACAAAATGTTCCGAACACACCCCATGCACAACTCCACCGGGGAAGGTGCCAGACAGGAGTTCTCTTGGTAGTTTTTACATTGCTCCGGTAGGCAGCTGAAAGACACCACAAAAGTTGTTCTACCTGCTTTCTGGGCTGAGATGGGGAACCGCTGAATTTTGGACTCGGCCGGTGACAAAATGTTCCAAACACACCCCCTGCACAACTCCACCGGGGAAGGTGCCAGACAGGAGTTCTCTTAGTAGTTTTTACACTACCTTGGTAGGCAGCTGAAAGACACCACAAAAGTTGTTCTACCTGCTTTCTGGGCTGAGATGGGGAAACGCTGAATTTTGGACTCGGCTGGTGACAAAATGTTCCAAACACACCCCCTGCACAACTCCACCGGGGAAGGTGCCAGACAGGAGTTCTCCTGGTAGATTTTACACTACCTTGGTAGGGAGCTGAAAGGCAGCACAAAAGTTGTTCTACCTGCTTTCTGGGCTGAGATGGGGAATCGCTGAATTTTGGACTCGGCCGGTGACAAAATGTTCCAAACACACCCCCTGCACAACTCCACCGGGGAAGGTGCCAGACAGGAGTTCTGCTGGTAGTTTTTACACTACCTTGGTAGGCATCTAAAAGACACCACAAAAGTTGTTCTACCTGCTTTCTGGGCTGAGATGGTGAACCGCTGAATTTTGGAGTCGGCTGGTGACAAAATGTTCCAAACACACCCCCTGCACAACTCCACCGGGGAAGGTGCCAGACAGGAGTTCTCCTGGTAGTTTTTACATTGCTCCGGTAGGCATCTGAAAGACACCACAAAAGTTGTTCTACCTGCTTCTGGGCTGAGATGGGGAACCGCTGAATTTTGGAGTCGGCCGGTGACAAAATGTTCCAAACACACCCCCTGCACAACTCCACCGGGGAAGTGTGCCAGGAACGAATTCTGTTGGTAGTTTTTACACTACCTTGGTAGGAAGCTGAAAGGCACAAGAAAAGAAGTTGTACCTGCTTTGTGGGCTGAGATGGGGAACCGCTGAATTTTGGAGTCGGCTGGTGGCAAAATGTTCCAAACACACCCCATGCACAACTCCACCGGGGAAGGTGCCAGACAGGAGTTCTCCTGGTAGTTTTTACATTGCTCCGGTAGGCATCTGAAAGATACCACAAAAGATGTTCTACCTGCTTTCTGGGCTGAGATGGGGAACCGCTGAATTTTGGACTCGGCCGGTGACAAAATGTTCCAAACACACCCCCTGCACAACTCCACCGGGGAAGGTGCCAGACAGGAGTTCTCCTGGTAGTTTTTACATTGCTCCGGTAGGCATCTGAAAGGCACCACAAAAGTTGTTCTACCTGCTTTCTGGGCTGAGATGGGGAACCGCTGAATTTTGGGACTCGGCCGGTGACAAAATGTTCCAAACACACCCCATGCACAACTCCACCGGGGAAGGTGCCAGGCAGGAGTTCTCTTGGTAGTTTTTACACTACCTTGGTAGGCAGCTGAAAGGCACCACAAAAGTTGTTCTACCTGCTTTCTAGGCTGAGATGGGGAACCGCTGAATTTTTGGACTCGGCTGGTGACAAAATGTTCCGAACACACCCCATGCACAACTCCACCGGGGAAGGTGCCAGACAGGAGTTCTCCTGGTAGTTTTTACATTGCTCCGGTAGGCAGCTGAAAGACACCACAAAAGTTGTTCTACCTGCTTTCTGGGCTGAGATGGGGAACCGCTGAATTTTGGACTCGGCCGGTGACAAAATGTTCCAAAGACACCCCATGCACAACTCCACCGGGGAAGGTGCCAGACAGGAGTTCTCTTAGTAGTTTTTACACTACCTTGGTAGGCATCTGAAAGACACCACAAAAGTTGTTCTACCTGCTTTCTGGGCTGAGATGGGGAAACGCTGAATTTTGGACTCGGCTGGTGACAAAATGTTCCAAACACACCCCCTGCACAACTCCACCGGGGAAGGTGCCAGACAGGAGTTCTCTTGATAGTTTTTACACTACCTTGGTAGGCATCTGAAAGACACCACAAAAGTTGTTCTACCTGCTTTCTGGGCTGAGATGGGGAAACGCTGAATTTTGGAGTCGGCTGGTGACGATATGTTCCAAACACACCCCCTGCACAACTCCACCGGGGAAGGTGCCAGACGGGAGTTCTCCTGGTAGATTTTACATTGCTCCGGTAGGCATCTGAAAGACACCACAAAAGTTGTTCTATCTGCTTTCTGGGCTGAGATGGGGAACCGCTGAATTTTGGACTCGGCTGGTGACAAAATGTTCCAAAGACACCCCATGCACAACTCCACTAGCGAAGGTGCCAGGGACGAGCTCTGTTGGTAGTTTTTACATTGCTCCGGTAGGCATCAAAAGGACACCACAAAAGTTGTTCTACCTGCTTTCTGGGCTGAGATGGGGAATCGCTGAATTTTGGACTCGGCCGGTGACAAAATGTTCCAAAGACACCCCATGCACAACTCCACCGGGGAAGGTGCCAGACAGGAGTTCTCTTAGTAGTTTTTACACTACCTTGGTAGGCACCTGAAAGGCACCACAAAAGTTGTTCTACCTGCTTTCTGGGCTGAGATGGGGAACCGCTGAATTTTGGACTCGGCCGGTGACAAAATGTTCCAAACACACCCCATGCACAACTCCACCGGGGAAGGTGCCAGGCAGGAGTTCTCTTGGTAGTTTTTACACTACCTTGGTAGGCAGCTGAAAGGCACCACAAAAGTTGTTCTACCTGCTTTCTAGGCTGAGATGGGGAACCGCTGAATTTTTGGACTCGGCTGGTGACAAAATGTTCCGAACACACCCCATGCACAACTCCACCGGGGAAGGTGCCAGACATGAGTTTTCCTGGTAGTTTTTACATTGCTCTGGTAGGCATCTGAAAGACACCACAAAAGTTGTTCTACCTGCTTTCTGGGCTGAGATGGGGAATCGCTGAATTTTGGACTCGGCTGGTGACAAAATGTTCCAAACACACCCCCTGCACAACTCCACCGGGGAAGGTGCCAGACAGGAGTTCTCCTGGTAGATTTTACACTACCTTGGTAGGCAGCTGAAAGACACCACAAAAGTTGTTCTACCTGCTTTCTGGGCTGAGATGGGGAATCGCTGAATTTTGGACTCGGCCGGTGACAAAATGTTCCAAACACACCCCCTGCACAACTCCACCGGGGAAGGTGCCAGACAGGAGTTCTCCTGGTAGTTTTTACACTACCTTGGTAGGCATCTAAAAGACACCACAAAAGTTGTTCTACCTGCTTTCAGGGCTGAGATGGGGAGCAGCTGAATTTTGGACTCGGCTTATGACAAAATGTTCCAAACACACCCCCTGCACAACTATACCGGGGAAGGTGCCAGACAGGAGTTCTCCTGGTAGTTTTTACATTGCTCCGGTAGGCATCTAAAAGACACCACAAAAGATGTTCTACCTGCTTTCTGGGCTGAGATGGGGAACCGCTGAATTTTGGAGTCGGCCGGTGACAAAATGTTCCAAACACAGCCCCTGCACAACTCCACCGGGGAAGGTGCCAGACAGGAGTTCTCTTGGTAGTTTTTACACTACCTTGGTAGGGAGCTGAAAGGCAGCACAAAAGTTGTTCTACCTGCTTTCTGGGCTGAGATGGGGAAACGCTGAATTTTGGACTCGGCCTGTGACAAAATGTTCCAAACACACCCCATGCACAACTCCACCGGGGAAGGTGCCAGACAGGCGTTTTCGTGGTAGTTTTTACACGACCTTGGTAGGCACCTGAAAGGCACCACAAAAGTTGTTCTACCTGCTTTCTGGGCTGAGATGGGGAATCGCTGAATTTTGGACTCGGCCGGTGACAAAATGTTCCAAACACACCCCCTGCACAACTCCACCGGGGAAGGTGCCAGACAGGAGTTCTCCTGGTAGTTTTTACATTGCTCCGGTAGGGAGCTGAAAGACACCACAAAAGTTGTTCTACCTGCTTTCTGGGCTGAGATGGGGAACCGCTGAATTTTGGAGTCGGCCGGTGACAAAATGTTCCAAACACACCCCATGCACAACTCCACCGGGGAAGGTGCCAGGCAGGAGTTCTCTTGGTAGTTTTTACATTGCTCCGGTAGGCATCAAAAGGACACCACAAAAGTTGTTCTACCTGCTTTCTGGGCTGAGATGGGGAATCGCTGAATTTTGGACTCGGCCGGTGACAAAATGTTCCAAAGACACCCCATGCACAACTCCACCGGGGAAGGTGCCAGACAGGAGTTCTCTTAGTAGTTTTTACACTACCTTGGTAGGCACCTGAAAGGCACCACAAAAGTTGTTCTACCTGCTTTCTGGGCTGAGATGGGGAACCGCTGAATTTTGGAGTCGCCCGGTGACAAAATGTTCCAAACACACCCCATGCACAACTCCACCGGGGAAGGTGCCAGGCAGGAGTTCTCTTGGTAGTTTTTACACTACCTTGGTAGGCAGCTGAAAGGCACCACAAAAGTTGTTCTACCTGCTTTCTAGGCTGAGATGGGGAACCGCTGAATTTTTGGACTCGGCTGGTGACAAAATGTTCCGAACACACCCCATGCACAACTCCACCGGGGAAGGTGCCAGACAGGAGTTCTCTTGGTAGTTTTTACATTGCTCCGGTAGGCAGCTGAAAGACACCACAAAAGTTGTTCTACCTGCTTTCTGGGCTGAGATGGGGAACCGCTGAATTTTGGACTCGGCCGGTGACAAAATGTTCCAAACACACCCCCTGCACAACTCCACCGGGGAAGGTGCCAGACAGGAGTTCTCTTAGTAGTTTTTACACTACCTTGGTAGGCAGCTGAAAGACACCACAAAAGTTGTTCTACCTGCTTTCTGGGCTGAGATGGGGAAACGCTGAATTTTGGACTCGGCTGGTGACAAAATGTTCCAAACACACCCCCTGCACAACTCCACCGGGGAAGGTGCCAGACAGGAGTTCTCCTGGTAGATTTTACACTACCTTGGTAGGGAGCTGAAAGGCAGCACAAAAGTTGTTCTACCTGCTTTCTGGGCTGAGATGGGGAATCGCTGAATTTTGGACTCGGCCGGTGACAAAATGTTCCAAACACACCCCCTGCACAACTCCACCGGGGAAGGTGCCAGACAGGAGTTCTGCTGGTAGTTTTTACACTACCTTGGTAGGCATCTAAAAGACACCACAAAAGTTGTTCTACCTGCTTTCTGGGCTGAGATGGTGAACCGCTGAATTTTGGAGTCGGCTGGTGACAAAATGTTCCAAACACACCCCCTGCACAACTCCACCGGGGAAGGTGCCAGACAGGAGTTCTCCTGGTAGTTTTTACATTGCTCCGGTAGGCATCTGAAAGACACCACAAAAGTTGTTCTACCTGCTTTCTGGGCTGAGATGGGGAACCGCTGAATTTTGGAGTCGGCCGGTGACAAAATGTTCCAAACACACCCCCTGCACAACTCCACCGGGGAAGGTGCCAGGAACGAATTCTGTTGGTAGTTTTTACACTACCTTGGTAGGAAGCTGAAAGGCACAAGAAAAGAAGTTGTACCTGCTTTGTGGGCTGAGATGGGGAACCGCTGAATTTTGGAGTCGGCTGGTGGCAAAATGTTCCAAACACACCCCATGCACAACTCCACCGGGGAAGGTGCCAGACAGGAGTTCTCCTGGTAGTTTTTACATTGCTCCGGTAGGCATCTGAAAGATACCACAAAAGATGTTCTACCTGCTTTCTGGGCTGAGATGGGGAACCGCTGAATTTTGGACTCGGCCGGTGACAAAATGTTCCAAACACACCCCCTGCACAACTCCACCGGGGAAGGTGCCAGACAGGAGTTCTCCTGGTAGTTTTTACATTGCTCCGGTAGGCATCTGAAAGGCACCACAAAAGTTGTTCTACCTGCTTTCTGGGCTGAGATGGGGAACCGCTGAATTTTGGACTCGGCCGGTGACAAAATGTTCCAAACACACCCCATGCACAACTCCACCGGGGAAGGTGCCAGGCAGGAGTTCTCTTGGTAGTTTTTACACTACCTTGGTAGGCAGCTGAAAGGCACCACAAAAGTTGTTCTACCTGCTTTCTAGGCTGAGATGGGGAACCGCTGAATTTTTGGACTCGGCTGGTGACAAAATGTTCCGAACACACCCCATGCACAACTCCACCGGGGAAGGTGCCAGACAGGAGTTCTCCTGGTAGTTTTTACATTGCTCCGGTAGGCAGCTGAAAGACACCACAAAAGTTGTTCTACCTGCTTTCTGGGCTGAGATGGGGAACCGCTGAATTTTGGACTCGGCCGGTGACAAAATGTTCCAAAGACACCCCATGCACAACTCCACCGGGGAAGGTGCCAGACAGGAGTTCTCTTAGTAGTTTTTACACTACCTTGGTAGGCATCTGAAAGACACCACAAAAGTTGTTCTACCTGCTTTCTGGGCTGAGATGGGGAAACGCTGAATTTTGGACTCGGCTGGTGACAAAATGTTCCAAACACACCCCCTGCACAACTCCACCGGGGAAGGTGCCAGACAGGAGTTCTCTTGATAGTTTTTACACTACCTTGGTAGGCATCTGAAAGACACCACAAAAGTTGTTCTACCTGCTTTCTGGGCTGAGATGGGGAAACGCTGAATTTTGGAGTCGGCTGGTGACGATATGTTCCAAACACACCCCCTGCACAACTCCACCGGGGAAGGTGCCAGACGGGAGTTCTCCTGGTAGATTTTACATTGCTCCGGTAGGCATCTGAAAGACACCACAAAAGTTGTTCTATCTGCTTTCTGGGCTGAGATGGGGAACCGCTGAATTTTGGACTCGGCTGGTGACAAAATGTTCCAAAGACACCCCATGCACAACTCCACTAGCGAAGGTGCCAGGGACGAGCTCTGTTGGTAGTTTTTACATTGCTCCGGTAGGCATCAAAAGGACACCACAAAAGTTGTTCTACCTGCTTTCTGGGCTGAGATGGGGAATCGCTGAATTTTGGACTCGGCCGGTGACAAAATGTTCCAAAGACACCCCATGCACAACTCCACCGGGGAAGGTGCCAGACAGGAGTTCTCTTAGTAGTTTTTACACTACCTTGGTAGGCACCTGAAAGGCACCACAAAAGTTGTTCTACCTGCTTTCTGGGCTGAGATGGGGAACCGCTGAATTTTGGACTCGGCCGGTGACAAAATGTTCCAAACACACCCCATGCACAACTCCACCGGGGAAGGTGCCAGGCAGGAGTTCTCTTGGTAGTTTTTACACTACCTTGGTAGGCAGCTGAAAGGCACCACAAAAGTTGTTCTACCTGCTTTCTAGGCTGAGATGGGGAACCGCTGAATTTTTGGACTCGGCTGGTGACAAAATGTTCCGAACACACCCCATGCACAACTCCACCGGGGAAGGTGCCAGACATGAGTTTTCCTGGTAGTTTTTACATTGCTCTGGTAGGCATCTGAAAGACACCACAAAAGTTGTTCTACCTGCTTTCTGGGCTGAGATGGGGAATCGCTGAATTTTGGACTCGGCTGGTGACAAAATGTTCCAAACACACCCCCTGCACAACTCCACCGGGGAAGGTGCCAGACAGGAGTTCTCCTGGTAGATTTTACACTACCTTGGTAGGCAGCTGAAAGACACCACAAAAGTTGTTCTACCTGCTTTCTGGGCTGAGATGGGGAATCGCTGAATTTTGGACTCGGCCGGTGACAAAATGTTCCAAACACACCCCCTGCACAACTCCACCGGGGAAGGTGCCAGACAGGAGTTCTCCTGGTAGTTTTTACACTACCTTGGTAGGCATCTAAAAGACACCACAAAAGTTGTTCTACCTGCTTTCAGGGCTGAGATGGGGAGCAGCTGAATTTTGGACTCGGCTTATGACAAAATGTTCCAAACACACCCCCTGCACAACTATACCGGGGAAGGTGCCAGACAGGAGTTCTCCTGGTAGTTTTTACATTGCTCCGGTAGGCATCTAAAAGACACCACAAAAGATGTTCTACCTGCTTTCTGGGCTGAGATGGGGAACCGCTGAATTTTGGAGTCGGCCGGTGACAAAATGTTCCAAACACAGCCCCTGCACAACTCCACCGGGGAAGGTGCCAGACAGGAGTTCTCTTGGTAGTTTTTACACTACCTTGGTAGGGAGCTGAAAGGCAGCACAAAAGTTGTTCTACCTGCTTTCTGGGCTGAGATGGGGAAACGCTGAATTTTGGACTCGGCCTGTGACAAAATGTTCCAAACACACCCCATGCACAACTCCACCGGGGAAGGTGCCAGACAGGCGTTTTCGTGGTAGTTTTTACACGACCTTGGTAGGCACCTGAAAGGCACCACAAAAGTTGTTCTACCTGCTTTCTGGGCTGAGATGGGGAATCGCTGAATTTTGGACTCGGCCGGTGACAAAATGTTCCAAACACACCCCCTGCACAACTCCACCGGGGAAGGTGCCAGACAGGAGTTCTCCTGGTAGTTTTTACATTGCTCCGGTAGGGAGCTGAAAGACACCACAAAAGTTGTTCTACCTGCTTTCTGGGCTGAGATGGGGAACCGCTGAATTTTGGAGTCGGCCGGTGACAAAATGTTCCAAACACACCCCATGCACAACTCCACCGGGGAAGGTGCCAGGCAGGAGTTCTCTTGGTAGTTTTTACATTGCTCCGGTAGGCATCAAAAGGACACCACAAAAGTTGTTCTACCTGCTTTCTGGGCTGAGATGGGGAATCGCTGAATTTTGGACTCGGCCGGTGACAAAATGTTCCAAAGACACCCCATGCACAACTCCACCGGGGAAGGTGCCAGACAGGAGTTCTCTTAGTAGTTTTTACACTACCTTGGTAGGCACCTGAAAGGCACCACAAAAGTTGTTCTACCTGCTTTCTGGGCTGAGATGGGGAACCGCTGAATTTTGGACTCGGCCGGTGACAAAATGTTCCAAACACACCCCATGCACAACTCCACCGGGGAAGGTGCCAGGCAGGAGTTCTCTTGGTAGTTTTTACACTACCTTGGTAGGCAGCTGAAAGGCACCACAAAAGTTGTTCTACCTGCTTTCTAGGCTGAGATGGGGAACCGCTGAATTTTTGGACTCGGCTGGTGACAAAATGTTCCGAACACACCCCATGCACAACTCCACCGGGGAAGGTGCCAGACAGGAGTTCTCCTGGTAGTTTTTACATTGCTCCGGTAGGCAGCTGAAAGACACCACAAAAGTTGTTCTACCTGCTTTCTGGGCTGAGATGGGGAACCGCTGAATTTTGGACTCGGCCGGTGACAAAATGTTCCAAACACACCCCCTGCACAACTCCACCGGGGAAGGTGCCAGACAGGAGTTCTCTTGGTAGTTTTTACACTACCTTGGTAGGCAGCTGAAAGACACCACAAAAGTTGTTCTACCTGCTTTCTGGGCTGAGATGGGGAAACGCTGAATTTTGGACTCGGCTGGTGACAAAATGTTCCAAACACACCCCATGCACAACTCCACCGGGGAAGGTGCCAGACAGGAGTTCTCCTGGTAGATTTTACACTACCTTGGTAGGGAGCTGAAAGGCAGCACAAAAGTTGTTCTACCTGCTTTCTGGGCTGAGATGGGGAATCGCTGAATTTTGGACTCGGCCGGTGACAAAATGTTCCAAACACACCCCCTGCACAACTCCACCGGGGAAGGTGCCAGACAGGAGTTCTGCTGGTAGTTTTTACACTACCTTGGTAGGCATCTAAAAGACACCACAAAAGTTGTTCTACCTGCTTTCTGGGCTGAGATGGTGAACCGCTGAATTTTGGAGTCGGCTGGTGACAAAATGTTCCAAACACACCCCCTGCACAACTCCACCGGGGAAGGTGCCAGACAGGAGTTCTCCTGGTAGTTTTTACATTGCTCCGGTAGGCATCTGAAAGACACCACAAAAGTTGTTCTACCTGCTTTCTGGGCTGAGATGGGGAACCGCTGAATTTTGGAGTCGGCCGGTGACAAAATGTTCCAAACACACCCCCTGCACAACTCCACCGGGGAAGGTGCCAGGAACGAATTCTGTTGGTAGTTTTTACACTACCTTGGTAGGAAGCTGAAAGGCACAAGAAAAGAAGTTGTACCTGCTTTGTGGGCTGAGATGGGGAACCGCTGAATTTTGGAGTCGGCTGGTGGCAAAATGTTCCAAACACACCCCATGCACAACTCCACCGGGGAAGGTGCCAGACAGGAGTTCTCCTGGTAGTTTTTACATTGCTCCGGTAGGCATCTGAAAGATACCACAAAAGATGTTCTACCTGCTTTCTGGGCTGAGATGGGGAACCGCTGAATTTTGGACTCGGCCGGTGACAAAATGTTCCAAACACACCCCCTGCACAACTCCACCGGGGAAGGTGCCAGACAGGAGTTCTCCTGGTAGTTTTTACATTGCTCCGGTAGGCATCTGAAAGGCACCACAAAAGTTGTTCTACCTGCTTTCTGGGCTGAGATGGGGAACCGCTGAATTTTGGACTCGGCCGGTGACAAAATGTTCCAAACACACCCCATGCACAACTCCACCGGGGAAGGTGCCAGGCAGGAGTTCTCTTGGTAGTTTTTACACTACCTTGGTAGGCACCTGAAAGGCACCACAAAAGTTGTTCTACCTGCTTTCTGGGCTGAGATGGGGAACCGCTGAATTTTGGACTCGGCCGGTGACAAAATGTTCCAAACACACCCCATGCACAACTCCACCGGGGAAGGTGCCAGGCAGGAGTTCTCTTGGTAGTTTTTACACTACCTTGGTAGGCAGCTGAAAGGCACCACAAAAGTTGTTCTACCTGCTTTCTAGGCTGAGATGGGGAACCGCTGAATTTTTGGACTCGGCTGGTGACAAAATGTTCCGAAGACACCCCATGCACAACTCCACCGGGGAAGGTGCCAGACAGGAGTTCTCCTGGTAGTTTTTACATTGCTCCGGTAGGCAGCTGAAAGACACCACAAAAGTTGTTCTACCTGCTTTCTGGGCTGAGATGGGGAACCGCTGAATTTTGGACTCGGCCGGTGACAAAATGTTCCAAACACACCCCCTGCACAACTCCACCGGGGAAGGTGCCAGGCAGGAGTTCTCTTGGTAGTTTTTACACTACCTTGGTAGGCAGCTGAAAGGCACCACAAAAGTTGTTCTACCTGCTTTCTAGGCTGAGATGGGGAACCGCTGAATTTTTGGACTCGGCTGGTGACAAAATGTTCCGAACACACCCCATGCACAACTCCACCGGGGAAGGTGCCAGACAGGAGTTCTCCTGGTAGTTTTTACATTGCTCTGGTAGGCATCTGAAAGACACCACAAAAGTTGTTCTACCTGCTTTCTGGGCTGAGATGGGGAATCGCTGAATTTTGGACTCGGCTGGTGACAAAATGTTCCAAACACACCCCCTGCACAACTCCACCGGGGAAGGTGCCAGACAGGAGTTCTCCTGGTAGATTTTACACTACCTTGGTAGGGAGCTGAAAGGCAGCACAAAAGTTGTTCTACCTGCTTTCTGGGCTGAGATGGGGAATCGCTGAATTTTGGACTCGGCCGGTGACAAAATGTTCCAAACACACCCCCTGCACAACTCCACCGGGGAAGGTGCCAGACAGGAGTTCTCCTGGTAGTTTTTACACTACCTTGGTAGGCATCTAAAAGACACCACAAAAGTTGTTCTACCTGCTTTCAGGGCTGAGATGGGGAGCAGCTGAATTTTGGACTCGGCTTATGACAAAATGTTCCAAACACACCCCCTGCACAACTATACCGGGGAAGGTGCCAGACAGGAGTTCTCCTGGTAGTTTTTACATTGCTCCGGTAGGCATCTAAAAGACACCACAAAAGATGTTCTACCTGCTTTCTGGGCTGAGATGGGGAACCGCTGAATTTTGGACTGGGCCAGTGACAAAATGTTCCAAACACAGCCCCTGCACAACTCCACCGGGGAAGGTGCCAGACAGGAGTTCTCTTGGTAGTTTTTACACTACCTTGGTAGGGAGCTGAAAGGCAGCACAAAAGTTGTTCTACCTGCTTTCTGGGCTGAGATGGGGAACCGCTGAATTTTGGACTCGGCCGGTGACAAAATGTTCCAAACACACCCCATGCACAACTCCACCGGGGAAGGTGCCAGGCAGGAGTTCTCTTGGTAGTTTTTACACTACCTTGGTAGGCAGCTGAAAGGCACCACAAAAGTTGTTCTACCTGCTTTCTAGGCTAGAGATGGGGAACCGCTGAATTTTTGGACTCGGCTGGTGACAAAATGTTCCGAACACACCCCATGCACAACTCCACCGGGGAAGGTGCCAGACAGGAGTTCTCCTGGTAGTTTTTACATTGCTCCGGTAGGCAGCTGAAAGACACCACAAAAGTTGTTCTACCTGCTTTCTGGGCTGAGATGGGGAACCGCTGAATTTTGGACTCGGCCGGTGACAAAATGTTCCAAACACACCCCCTGCACAACTCCACCGGGGAAGGTGCCAGACAGGAGTTCTCTTGGTAGTTTTTACACTACCTTGGTAGGCAGCTGAAAGACACCACAAAAGTTGTTCTACCTGCTTTCTGGGCTGAGATGGGGAAACGCTGAATTTTGGACTCGGCTGGTGACAAAATGTTCCAAACACACCCCCTGCACAACTCCACCGGGGAAGGTGCCAGACAGGAGTTCTCCTGGTAGATTTTACACTACCTTGGTAGGGAGCTGAAAGGCAGCACAAAAGTTGTTCTACCTGCTTTCTGGGCTGAGATGGGGAATCGCTGAATTTTGGACTCGGCCGGTGACAAAATGTTCCAAACACACCCCCTGCACAACTCCACCGGGGAAGGTGCCAGACAGGAGTTCTCCTGGTAGTTTTTACACTACCTTGGTAGGCATCTAAAAGACACCACAAAAGTTGTTCTACCTGCTTTCTGGGCTGAGATGGTGAACCGCTGAATTTTGGAGTCGGCTGGTGACAAAATGTTCCAAACACACCCCCTGCACAACTCCACCGGGGAAGGTGCCAGACAGGAGTTCTCCTGGTAGTTTTTACATTGCTCCGGTAGGCATCTGAAAGACACCACAAAAGTTGTTCTACCTGCTTTCTGGGCTGAGATGGGGAACCGCTGAATTTTGGACTCGGCCGGTGACAAAATGTTCCAAACACACCCCCTGCACAACTCCACCGGGGAAGGTGCCAGGAACGAATTCTGTTGGTAGTTTTTACACTACCTTGGTAGGAAGCTGAAAGGCACAAGAAAAGAAGTTGTACCTGCTTTGTGGGCTGAGATGGGGAACCGCTGAATTTTGGAGTCGGCTGGTGGCAAAATGTTCCAAACACACCCCATGCACAACTCCACCGGGGAAGGTGCCAGACAGGAGTTCTCCTGGTAGTTTTTACATTGCTCCGGTAGGCATCTGAAAGATACCACAAAAGATGTTCTACCTGCTTTCTGGGCTGAGATGGGGAACCGCTGAATTTTGGACTCGGCCGGTGACAAAATGTTCCAAACACACCCCCTGCACAACTCCACCGGGGAAGGTGCCAGACAGGAGTTCTCCTGGTAGTTTTTACATTGCTCCGGTAGGGAGCTGAAAGACACCACAAAAGTTGTTCTACCTGCTTTCTGGGCTGAGATGGGGAACCGCTGAATTTTGGACTCGGCCGGTGACAAAATGTTCCAAACACACCCCCTGCACAACTCCACCGGGGAAGGTGCCAGACAGGAGTTCTCTTAGTAGTTTTTACACTACCTTGGTAGGCACCTGAAAGGCACCACAAAAGTTGTTCTACCTGCTTTCTAGGCTGAGATGGGGAACCGCTGAATTTTTGGACTCGGCTGGTGACAAAATGTTCCGAACACACCCCATGCACAACTCCACCGGGGAAGGTGCCAGACAGGAGTTCTCCTGGTAGTTTTTACATTGCTCCGGTAGGCAGCTGAAAGACACCACAAAAGTTGTTCTACCTGCTTTCTGGGCTGAGATGGGGAACCGCTGAATTTTGGACTCGGCCGGTGACAAAATGTTCCAAAGACACCCCATGCACAACTCCACCGGGGAAGGTGCCAGACAGGAGTTCTCTTAGTAGTTTTTACACTACCTTGGTAGGCATCTGAAAGACACCACAAAAGTTGTTCTACCTGCTTTCTGGGCTGAGATGGGGAAACGCTGAATTTTGGACTCGGCTGGTGACAAAATGTTCCAAACACACCCCCTGCACAACTCCACCGGGGAAGGTGCCAGACAGGAGTTCTCTTGATAGTTTTTACACTACCTTGGTAGGCATCTGAAAGACACCACAAAAGTTGTTCTACCTGCTTTCTGGGCTGAGATGGGGAAACGCTGAATTTTGGAGTCGGCTGGTGACGATATGTTCCAAACACACCCCCTGCACAACTCCACCGGGGAAGGTGCCAGACGGGAGTTCTCCTGGTAGATTTTACATTGCTCCGGTAGGCATCTGAAAGACACCACAAAAGTTGTTCTATCTGCTTTCTGGGCTGAGATGGGGAACCGCTGAATTTTGGACTCGGCTGGTGACAAAATGTTCCAAAGACACCCCATGCACAACTCCACTAGCGAAGGTTCCAGGGACGAGCTCTGTTGGTAGTTTTTACATTGCTCCGGTAGGCATCAAAAGGACACCACAAAAGTTGTTCTACCTGCTTTCTGGGCTGAGATGGGGAATCGCTGAATTTTGGACTCGGCCGGTGACAAAATGTTCCAAAGACACCCCATGCACAACTCCACCGGGGAAGGTGCCAGACAGGAGTTCTCTTAGTAGTTTTTACACTACCTTGGTAGGCACCTGAAAGGCACCACAAAAGTTGTTCTACCTGCTTTCTGGCCTGAGATGGGGAACCGCTGAATTTTGGACTCGGCCGGTGACAAAATGTTCCAAACACACCCCATGCACAACTCCACCGGGGAAGGTGCCAGGCAGGAGTTCTCTTGGTAGTTTTTACACTACCTTGGTAGGCAGCTGAAAGGCACCACAAAAGTTGTTCTACCTGCTTTCTAGGCTGAGATGGGGAACCGCTGAATTTTTGGACTCGGCTGGTGACAAAATGTTCCGAACACACCCCATGCACAACTCCACCGGGGAAGGTGCCAGACAGGAGTTCTCCTGGTAGTTTTTACATTGCTCCGGTAGGCAGCTGAAAGACACCACAAAAGTTGTTCTACCTGCTTTCTGGGCTGAGATGGGGAACCGCTGAATTTTGGACTCGGCCGGTGACAAAATGTTCCAAAGACACCCCCTGCACAACTCCACCGGGGAAGGTGCCAGACAGGAGTTCTCCTGGTAGTTTTTACACTACCTTGGTAGGCATCTAAAAGACACCACAAAAGTTGTTCTACCTGCTTTCAGGGCTGAGATGGGGAGCAGCTGAATTTTGGACTCGGCTTATGACAAAATGTTCCAAACACACCCCCTGCACAACTATACCGGGGAAGGTGCCAGACAGGAATTCTCCTGGTAGTTTTTACATTGCTCCGGTAGGCATCTAAAAGACACCACAAAAGATGTTCTACCTGCTTTCTGGGCTGAGATGGGGAACCGCTGAATTTTGGAGTCGGCCGGTGACAAAATGTTCCAAACACACCCCCTGCAGAACTCCACCGGGGAAGGTGCCAGACAGGAGTTCTCTTGGTAGTTTTTACACTACCTTGGTAGGGAGCTGAAAGGCAGCACAAAAGTTGTTCTACCTGCTTTCTGGGCTGAGATGGGGAACCGCTGAATTTTGGACTCGGCCTGTGACAAAATGTTCCAAACACACCCCATGCACAACTCCACCGGGGAAGGTGCCAGACAGGCGTTTTCGTGGTAGTTTTTACACGACCTTGGTAGGCACCTGAAAGGCACCACAAAAGTTGTTCTACCTGCTTTCTGGGCTGAGATGGGGAATCGCTGAATTTTGGACTCGGCCGGTGACAAAATGTTCCAAACACACCCCCTGCACAACTCCACCGGGGAAGGTGCCAGACAGGAGTTCTCCTGGTAGTTTTTACATTGCTCCGGTAGGGAGCTGAAAGACACCACAAAAGTTGTTCTACCTGCTTTCTGGGCTGAGATGGGGAACCGCTGAATTTTGGACTCGGCCGGTGACAAAATGTTCCAAAGACACCCCCTGCACAACTCCACCGGGGAAGGTGCCAGACAGGAGTTCTCTTAGTAGTTTTTACACTACCTTGGTAGGCACCTGAAAGGCACCACAAAAGTTGTTCTACCTGCTTTCTGGGCTGAGATGGGGAACCGCTGAATTTTGGACTCGGCCGGTGACAAAATGTTCCAAACACACCCCATGCACAACTCCACCGGGGAAGGTGCCAGGCAGGAGTTCTCTTGGTAGTTTTTACACTACCTTGGTAGGCAGCTGAAAGGCACCACAAAAGTTGTTCTACCTGCTTTCTAGGCTGAGATGGGGAACCGCTGAATTTTTGGACTCGGCTGGTGACAAAATGTTCCGAACACACCCCATGCACAACTCCACCGGGGAAGGTGCCAGACAGGAGTTCTCCTGGTAGTTTTTACATTGCTCCGGTAGGCAGCTGAAAGACACCACAAAAGTTGTTCTACCTGCTTTCTGGGCTGAGATGGGGAACCGCTGAATTTTGGACTCGGCCGGTGACAAAATGTTCCAAAGACACCCCATGCACAACTCCACCGGGGAAGGTGCCAGACAGGAGTTCTCTTAGTAGTTTTTACACTACCTTGGTAGGCATCTGAAAGACACCACAAAAGTTGTTCTACCTGCTTTCTGGGCTGAGATGGGGAAACGCTGAATTTTGGACTCGGCTGGTGACAAAATGTTCCAAACACACCCCCTGCACAACTCCACCGGGGAAGGTGCCAGACAGGAGTTCTCTTGATAGTTTTTACACTACCTTGGTAGGCATCTGAAAGACACCACAAAAGTTGTTCTACCTGCTTTCTGGGCTGAGATGGGGAAACGCTGAATTTTGGAGTCGGCTGGTGACGATATGTTCCAAACACACCCCCTGCACAACTCCACCGGGGAAGGTGCCAGACGGGAGTTCTCCTGGTAGATTTTACATTGCTCCGGTAGGCATCTGAAAGACACCACAAAAGTTGTTCTATCTGCTTTCTGGGCTGAGATGGGGAATCGCTGAATTTTGGACTCGGCCGGTGACAAAATGTTCCAAAGACACCCCATGCACAACTCCACCGGGGAAGGTGCCAGACAGGAGTTCTCTTAGTAGTTTTTACACTACCTTGGTAGGCATCTGAAAGACACCACAAAAGTTGTTCTACCTGCTTTCTGGGCTGAGATGGGGAACCGCTGAATTTTGGAGTCGGCCGGTGACAAAATGTTCCAAACACACCCCCTGCACAACTCCACCGGGGAAGGTGCCAGACAGGAGTTCTCCTGGTAGATTTTACACTACCTTGGTAGGGAGCTGAAAGGCAGCACAAAAGTTGTTCTACCTGCTTTCTGGGCTGAGATGGGGAATCGCTGAATTTTGGACTCGGCCGGTGACAAAATGTTCCAAACACACCCCATGCACAACTCCACCGGGGAAGGTGCCAGACAGGAGTTCTCCTGGTAGTTTTTACACTACCTTGGTAGGCACGTGAAAGGCAGCACAAAAGTTGTTCTACCTGCTTTCTGGGCTGAGATGGGGAATCGCTGAATTTTGGACTCGGCTGGTGACAAAATGTTCCAAAGACACCCCATGCACAACTCCACCGGGGAAGGTGCCAGACAGGAGTTCTCTTAGTAGTTTTTACACTACCTTGGTAGGCATCTAAAAGACACCACAAAAGTTGTTCTACCTGCTTTCTGGGCTGAGATGGGGAACAGCTGAATTTTGGACTCGGCCGGTGACAAAATGTTCCAAACACACCCCCTGCACAACTATACCGGGGAAGGTGCCAGACAGGAGTTCTCCTGGTAGTTTTTACATTGCTCCGGTAGGCATCTAAAAGACACCACAAAAGATGTTCTACCTGCTTTCTGGGCTGAGATGGGGAACCGCTGAATTTTGGAGTCGGCCGGTGACAAAATGTTCCAAACACACCCCATGCACAACTCCACCGGGGAAGGTGCCAGACAGGAGTTTTCCTGGTAGTTTTTACACTACCTTGGTAGGCACCTGAAAGGCACCACAAAAGTTGTTCTACCTGCTTTCTGGGCTGAGATGGGGAATCGCTGAATTTTGGACTCGGCCGGTGACAAAATGTTCCAAACACACCCCCTGCACAACTCCACCGGGGAAGGTGCCAGACAGGAGTTCTCCTGGTAGTTTTTACATTGCTCCGGTAGGGAGCTGAAAGACACCACAAAAGTTGTTCTACCTGCTTTCTGGGCTGAGATGGGGAACCGCTGAATTTTGGACTCGGCCGGTGACAAAATGTTCCAAAGACACCCCATGCACAACTCCACCGGGGAAGGTGCCAGACAGGAGTTCTCTTAGTAGTTTTTACACTACCTTGGTAGGCACCTGAAAGGCACCACAAAAGTTGTTCTACCTGCTTTCTGGGCTGAGATGGGGAACCGCTGAATTTTGGACTCGGCCGGTGACAAAATGTTCCAAACACACCCCATGCACAACTCCACCGGGGAAGGTGCCAGGCAGGAGTTCTCTTGGTAGTTTTTACACTACCTTGGTAGGCAGCTGAAAGGCACCACAAAAGTTGTTCTACCTGCTTTCTAGGCTGAGATGGGGAACCGCTGAATTTTTGGACTCGGCTGGTGACAAAATGTTCCGAACACACCCCATGCACAACTCCACCGGGGAAGGTGCCAGACAGGAGTTCTCCTGGTAGTTTTTACATTGCTCCGGTAGGCAGCTGAAAGACACCACAAAAGTTGTTCTATCTGCTTTCTGGGCTGAGATGGGGAACCGCTGAATTTTGGACTCGGCTGGTGACAAAATGTTCCAAAGACACCCCATGCACAACTCCACTAGCGAAGGTGCCAGGGACGAGCTCTGTTGGTAGTTTTTACATTGCTCCGGTAGGCATCAAAAGGACACCACAAAAGTTGTTCTACCTGCTTTCTGGGCTGAGATGGGGAATCGCTGAATTTTGGACTCGGCCGGTGACAAAATGTTCCAAAGACACCCCATGCACAACTCCACCGGGGAAGGTGCCAGACAGGAGTTCTCTTAGTAGTTTTTACACTACCTTGGTAGGCACCTGAAAGGCACCACAAAAGTTGTTCTACCTGCTTTCTGGCCTGAGATGGGGAACCGCTGAATTTTGGACTCGGCCGGTGACAAAATGTTCCAAACACACCCCATGCACAACTCCACCGGGGAAGGTGCCAGGCAGGAGTTCTCTTGGTAGTTTTTACACTACCTTGGTAGGCAGCTGAAAGGCACCACAAAAGTTGTTCTACCTGCTTTCTAGGCTGAGATGGGGAACCGCTGAATTTTTGGACTCGGCTGGTGACAAAATGTTCCGAACACACCCCATGCACAACTCCACCGGGGAAGGTGCCAGACAGGAGTTCTCCTGGTAGTTTTTACATTGCTCCGGTAGGCAGCTGAAAGACACCACAAAAGTTGTTCTACCTGCTTTCTGGGCTGAGATGGGGAACCGCTGAATTTTGGACTCGGCCGGTGACAAAATGTTCCAAAGACACCCCCTGCACAACTCCACCGGGGAAGGTGCCAGGCAGGAGTTCTCCTGGTAGTTTTTACACTACCTTGGTAGGCATCTAAAAGACACCACAAAAGTTGTTCTACCTGCTTTCAGGGCTGAGATGGGGAGCAGCTGAATTTTGGACTCGGCTTATGACAAAATGTTCCAAACACACCCCCTGCACAACTATACCGGGGAAGGTGCCAGACAGGAGTTCTCCTGGTAGTTTTTACATTGCTCCGGTAGGCATCTAAAAGACACCACAAAAGATGTTCTACCTGCTTTCTGGGCTGAGATGGGGAACCGCTGAATTTTGGAGTCGGCCGGTGACAAAATGTTCCAAACACACCCCCTGCAGAACTCCACCGGGGAAGGTGCCAGACAGGAGTTCTCTTGGTAGTTTTTACACTACCTTGGTAGGGAGCTGAAAGGCAGCACAAAAGTTGTTCTACCTGCTTTCTGGGCTGAGATGGGGAACCGCTGAATTTTGGACTCGGCCTGTGACAAAATGTTCCAAACACACCCCATGCACAACTCCACCGGGGAAGGTGCCAGACAGGCGTTTTCGTGGTAGTTTTTACACGACCTTGGTAGGCACCTGAAAGGCACCACAAAAGTTGTTCTACCTGCTTTCTGGGCTGAGATGGGGAATCGCTGAATTTTGGACTCGGCCGGTGACAAAATGTTCCAAACACACCCCCTGCACAACTCCACCGGGGAAGGTGCCAGACAGGAGTTCTCCTGGTAGTTTTTACATTGCTCCGGTAGGGAGCTGAAAGACACCACAAAAGTTGTTCTACCTGCTTTCTGGGCTGAGATGGGGAACCGCTGAATTTTGGACTCGGCCGGTGACAAAATGTTCCAAAGACACCCCCTGCACAACTCCACCGGGGAAGGTGCCAGACAGGAGTTCTCTTAGTAGTTTTTACACTACCTTGGTAGGCACCTGAAAGGCACCACAAAAGTTGTTCTACCTGCTTTCTGGGCTGAGATGGGGAACCGCTGAATTTTGGACTCGGCCGGTGACAAAATGTTCCAAACACACCCCATGCACAACTCCACCGGGGAAGGTGCCAGGCAGGAGTTCTCTTGGTAGTTTTTACACTACCTTGGTAGGCAGCTGAAAGGCACCACAAAAGTTGTTCTACCTGCTTTCTAGGCTGAGATGGGGAACCGCTGAATTTTTGGACTCGGCTGGTGACAAAATGTTCCGAACACACCCCATGCACAACTCCACCGGGGAAGGTGCCAGACAGGAGTTCTCCTGGTAGTTTTTACATTGCTCCGGTAGGCAGCTGAAAGACACCACAAAAGTTGTTCTACCTGCTTTCTGGGCTGAGATGGGGAACCGCTGAATTTTGGACTCGGCCGGTGACAAAATGTTCCAAAGACACCCCATGCACAACTCCACCGGGGAAGGTGCCAGACAGGAGTTCTCTTAGTAGTTTTTACACTACCTTGGTAGGCATCTGAAAGACACCACAAAAGTTGTTCTACCTGCTTTCTGGGCTGAGATGGGGAAACGCTGAATTTTGGACTCGGCTGGTGACAAAATGTTCCAAACACACCCCCTGCACAACTCCACCGGGGAAGGTGCCAGACAGGAGTTCTCTTGATAGTTTTTACACTACCTTGGTAGGCATCTGAAAGACACCACAAAAGTTGTTCTACCTGCTTTCTGGGCTGAGATGGGGAAACGCTGAATTTTGGAGTCGGCTGGTGACGATATGTTCCAAACACACCCCCTGCACAACTCCACCGGGGAAGGTGCCAGACGGGAGTTCTCCTGGTAGATTTTACATTGCTCCGGTAGGCATCTGAAAGACACCACAAAAGTTGTTCTATCTGCTTTCTGGGCTGAGATGGGGAATCGCTGAATTTTGGACTCGGCCGGTGACAAAATGTTCCAAAGACACCCCATGCACAACTCCACCGGGGAAGGTGCCAGACAGGAGTTCTCTTAGTAGTTTTTACACTACCTTGGTAGGCATCTGAAAGACACCACAAAAGTTGTTCTACCTGCTTTCTGGGCTGAGATGGGGAACCGCTGAATTTTGGAGTCGGCCGGTGACAAAATGTTCCAAACACACCCCCTGCACAACTCCACCGGGGAAGGTGCCAGACAGGAGTTCTCCTGGTAGATTTTACACTACCTTGGTAGGGAGCTGAAAGGCAGCACAAAAGTTGTTCTACCTGCTTTCTGGGCTGAGATGGGGAATCGCTGAATTTTGGACTCGGCCGGTGACAAAATGTTCCAAACACACCCCATGCACAACTCCACCGGGGAAGGTGCCAGACAGGAGTTCTCCTGGTAGTTTTTACACTACCTTGGTAGGCACGTGAAAGGCAGCACAAAAGTTGTTCTACCTGCTTTCTGGGCTGAGATGGGGAATCGCTGAATTTTGGACTCGGCTGGTGACAAAATGTTCCAAAGACACCCCATGCACAACTCCACCGGGGAAGGTGCCAGACAGGAGTTCTCTTAGTAGTTTTTACACTACCTTGGTAGGCATCTAAAAGACACCACAAAAGTTGTTCTACCTGCTTTCTGGGCTGAGATGGGGAACAGCTGAATTTTGGACTCGGCCGGTGACAAAATGTTCCAAACACACCCCCTGCACAACTATACCGGGGAAGGTGCCAGACAGGAGTTCTCCTGGTAGTTTTTACATTGCTCCGGTAGGCATCTAAAAGACACCACAAAAGATGTTCTACCTGCTTTCTGGGCTGAGATGGGGAACCGCTGAATTTTGGAGTCGGCCGGTGACAAAATGTTCCAAACACACCCCATGCACAACTCCACCGGGGAAGGTGCCAGACAGGAGTTTTCCTGGTAGTTTTTACACTACCTTGGTAGGCACCTGAAAGGCACCACAAAAGTTGTTCTACCTGCTTTCTGGGCTGAGATGGGGAATCGCTGAATTTTGGACTCGGCCGGTGACAAAATGTTCCAAACACACCCCCTGCACAACTCCACCGGGGAAGGTGCCAGACAGGAGTTCTCCTGGTAGTTTTTACATTGCTCCGGTAGGGAGCTGAAAGACACCACAAAAGTTGTTCTACCTGCTTTCTGGGCTGAGATGGGGAACCGCTGAATTTTGGACTCGGCCGGTGACAAAATGTTCCAAAGACACCCCATGCACAACTCCACCGGGGAAGGTGCCAGACAGGAGTTCTCTTAGTAGTTTTTACACTACCTTGGTAGGCACCTGAAAGGCACCACAAAAGTTGTTCTACCTGCTTTCTGGGCTGAGATGGGGAACCGCTGAATTTTGGACTCGGCCGGTGACAAAATGTTCCAAACACACCCCATGCACAACTCCACCGGGGAAGGTGCCAGGCAGGAGTTCTCTTGGTAGTTTTTACACTACCTTGGTAGGCAGCTGAAAGGCACCACAAAAGTTGTTCTACCTGCTTTCTAGGCTGAGATGGGGAACCGCTGAATTTTTGGACTCGGCTGGTGACAAAATATTCCGAACACACCCCATGCACAACTCCACCGGGGAAGGTGCCAGACAGGAGTTCTCCTGGTAGTTTTTACATTGCTCCGGTAGGCAGCTGAAAGACACCACAAAAGTTGTTCTACCTGCTTTCTGGGCTGAGATGGGGAAACGCTGAATTTTGGACTCGGCTGGTGACAAAATGTTCCAAACACACCCCCTGCACAACTCCACCGGGGAAGGTGCCAGACAGGAGTTCTCTTGATAGTTTTTACACTACCTTGGTAGGCATCTGAAAGACACCACAAAAGTTGTTCTACCTGCTTTCTGGGCTGAGATGGGGAAACGCTGAATTTTGGAGTCGGCTGGTGACGATATGTTCCAAACACACCCCCTGCACAACTCCACCGGGGAAGGTGCCAGACAGGAGTTCTCCTGGTAGATTTTACACTACCTTGGTAGGGAGCTGAAAGGCAGCACAAAAGTTGTTCTACCTGCTTTCTGGGCTGAGATGGGGAAACGCTGAATTTTGGACTCGGCCGGTGACAAAATGTTCCAAACACACCCCCTGCACAACTCCACCGGGGAAGGTGCCAGACAGGAGTTCTCCTGGTAGTTTTTACACTACCTTGGTAGGCATTTGAAAGGCACCACAAAAGTTGTTCTACCTGCTTTCTGGGCTGAGATGGGGAATCGCTGAATTTTGGACTCGGCCGGTGACAAAATGTTCCAAACACACCCCCTGCACAACTCCACCGGGGAAGGTGCCAGACAAGCGTTCTCTTAGTAGTTTTTACACTACCTTGGTAGGCATCTAAAAGACACCACAAAAGATGTTCTACCTGCTTTCTGGGCTGAGATGGGGAACCGCTGAATTTTGGAGTCGGCCGGTGACAAAATGTTCCAAACACACCCCATGCACAACTCCACCGGGGAAGGTGCCAGACAGGAGTTTTCCTGGTAGTTTTTACACTACCTTGGTAGGCACCTGAAAGGCACCACAAAAGTTGTTCTACCTGCTTTCTGGGCTGAGATGGGGAACCGCTGAATTTTGGACTCGGCCGGTGACAAAATGTTCCAAACACACCCCATGCACAACTCCACCGGGGAAGGTGCCAGACAGGAGTTCTCTTGGTAGTTTTTACACTACCTTGGTAGGCACCTGAAAGGCACCACAAAAGTTGTTCTACCTGCTTTCTGGGCTGAGATGGGGAACCGCTGAATTTTGGACTCGGCCGGTGACAAAATGTTCCAAACACACCCCATGCACAACTCCACCGGGGAAGGTGCCAGGCAGGAGTTCTCTTGGTAGTTTTTACACTACCTTGGTAGGCAGCTGAAAGGCACCACAAAAGTTGTTCTACCTGCTTTCTAGGCTGAGATGGGGAACCGCTGAATTTTTGGACTCGGCTGGTGACAAAATGTTCCGAACACACCCCATGCACAACTCCACCGGGGAAGGTGCCAGACAGGAGTTCTCCTGGTAGTTTTTACATTGCTCCGGTAGTCAGCTGAAAGACACCACAAAAGTTGTTCTACCTGCTTTCTGGGCTGAGATGGGGAAACGCTGAATTTTGGACTCGGCTGGTGACAAAATGTTCCAAACACACCCCCTGCACAACTCCACCGGGGAAGGTGCCAGACAGGAGTTCTCTTGATAGTTTTTACACTACCTTGGTAGGCATCTGAAAGACACCACAAAAGTTGTTCTACCTGCTTTCTGGGCTGAGATGGGGAAACGCTGAATTTTGGAGTCGGCTGGTGACGATATGTTCCAAACACACCCCCTGCACAACTCCACCGGGGAAGGTGCCAGACAGGAGTTCTCCTGGTAGATTTTACACTACCTTGGTAGGGAGCTGAAAGGCAGCACAAAAGTTGTTCTACCTGCTTTCTGGGCTGAGATGGGGAAACGCTGAATTTTGGACTCGGCCGGTGAAAAAATGTTCCAAACACACCCCCTGCACAACTCCACCGGGGAAGGTGCCAGACAGGAGTTCTCCTGGTAGTTTTTACACTACCTTGGTAGGCACCTGAAAGGCACCACAAAAGTTGTTCTACCTGCTTTCTGGGCTGAGATGGGGAATCGCTGAATTTTGGACTCGGCCGGTGACAAAATGTTCCAAACACACCCCCTGCACAACTCCACCGGGGAAGGTGCCAGACAGGAGTTCTCCTGGTAGTTTTTACATTGCTCCGGTAGGCATCTGAAAGACACCACAAAAGTTGTTCTACCTGCTTTCTGAGCTGAGATAGGGAACCGCTGAATTTTGGAGTCGCCCGGTGACAAAATGTTCCAAACACACCCCATGCACAACTCCACCGGGGAAGGTGCCAAACAGGAGTTCTCTTAATAGTTTTTACACTACCTTGGTAGGCATTTGAAAGGCACCACAAAAGTTGTTCTACCTGCTTTCTGGGCTGAGATGGGGAATCGCTGAATTTTGGACTCGGCCGGTGACAAAATGTTCCAAACACACCCCCTGCAGAACTCCACCGGGGAAGGTGCCAGACAGGAGTTCTCCTGGTAGTTTTTACATTGCTCCGGTAGGCATCTGAAAGACACCACAAAAGTTGTTCTACCTGCTTTCTGGGCTGAGATGGGGAACCGCTGAATTTTGGACTCGGCCGGTGACAAAATGTTCCAAACACACCCCCTGCACAACTCCACCGGGGAAGGTGCCAGACAGGAGTTCTCTTAGTAGTTTTTACACTACCTTGGTAGGCACCTGAAAGGCACCACAAAAGTTGTTCTACCTGCTTTCTGGGCTGAGATGGGGAACCGCTGAATTTTGGAGTCGGCCGGTGACAAAATGTTCCAAACACACCCCATGCACAACTCCCCGGGGAAGGTGCCAGGCAGGAGTTCTCTTGGTAGTTTTTACACTACCTTGGTAGGCATTTGAAAGGCACCACAAAAGTTGTTCTACCTGCTTTCTGGGCTGAGATGGGGAACCGCTGAATTTTTGGACTCGGCTGGTGACAAAATATTCCGAACACACCCCATGCACAACTCCACCGGGGAAGGTGCCAGACAGGAGTTCTCCTGTAGTTTTTACATTGCTCCGGTAGGCAGCTGAAAGACACCACAAAAGTTGTTCTACCTGCTTTCTGGGCTGAGATGGGGAACCGCTGAATTTTGGAGTCGCCCGGTGACAAAATGTTCCAAACACACCCCATGCACAACTCCACCGGGGAAGGTGCCAGACAGGAGTTCTCTTAATAGTTTTTACACTACCTTGGTAGGCAGCTGAAAGGCACCACAAAAGTTGTTCTACCTGCTTTCTGGGCTGAGATGGGGAACAGCTGAATTTTGGAGTCGGCCGGTGACAAAATGTTCCAAACACACCCCATGCACAACTCCACTAGCGAAGGTGCCAGGGACGAGCTCTTTTGGTAGTTTTTACATTGCTCCGGTAGGCATCAAAAGGACACCACAAAAGTTGTTCTACCTGCTTTCTGGGCTGAGATGGGGAACCGCTGAATTTTGGACTCGGCCAGTGACAAAATGTTCCAAAGACACCCCATGCACAACTCCACCGGGGAAGGTGCCAGACAGGAGTTCTCCTGGTAGTTTTTACATTGCTCTGGTAGGCATCTGAAAGACACCACAAAAGTTGTTCTACCTGCTTTCTGGGCTGAGATGGGGAACCGCTGAATTTTGGAGTCGGCCGGTGACAAAATGTTCCAAACACACCCCCTGCACAACTCCACCGGGGAAGGTGCCAGACAGGAGTTCCCTGGTAGTTTTTACACTACCTTGGTAGGCAGCTGAAAGGCACCACAAAAGTTGTTCTACCTGCTTTCTGGGCTGAGATGGGGAACCGCTGAATTTTGGACTCTGCTGGTGACAAAATGTTCCAAACACACCCCATGCACAACTCCACTAGCGAAGGTGCCAGGGACGAGCTCTGTTGGTAGTTTTTACATTGCTCCGGTAGGCATCAAAAGGACACCACAAAAGTTGTTCTACCTGCTTTCTGGCCTGAGATGGGGAATCGCTGAATTTTGGAGTCGGCTGGTGACAAAATGTTCCAAAGACACCCCATGCACAACTCCACCGGGGAAGGTGCCAGGCAGGAGTTCTCTTGGTAGTTTTTACACTACCTTGGTAGGCATTTGAAAGACACCACAAAAGTTGTTCTATCTGCTTTCTGGGCTGAGATGGGGAACCGCTGAATTTTGGACTCGGCCGGTGACAAAATGTTCCAAACACACCCCCTGCACAACTCCACCGGGGAAGGTGCCAGACAGGAGTTCTCCTGGTAGTTTTTACATTGCTCCGGTAGGCATCTGAAAGACACCACAAAAGTTGTTCTACCTGCTTTCTGGGCTGAGATGGGGAACCGCTGAATTTTGGACTCGGCCAGTGACAAAATGTTCCAAACACACCCCCTGCACAACTCCACCGGGGAAGGTGCCAGACAGGAGTTCTCTTAGTAGTTTTTACACTACCTTGGTAGGCACCTGAAAGGCACCACAAAAGTTGTTCTACCTGCTTTCTGGGCTGAGATGGGGAAACGCTGAATTTTGGACTCGGCCGGTGACAAAATGTTCCAAACACACCCCATGCACAACTCCACCGGGGAAGGTGCCAGACAGGAGTTCTCTTGGTAGTTTTTACACTACCTTGGTAGGCAGCTGAAAGGCACCACAAAAGTTGTTCTACCTGCTTTCTGGGCTGAGATGGGGAACCGCTGAATTTTGGACTCGGCTGGTGACAAAATGTTCCGAACACACCCCATGCACAACTCCACCGGGGAAGGTGCCAGACAGGAGTTCTCCTGGTAGTTTTTACATTGCTCCGGTAGGCATCTGAAAGACACCACAAAAGTTGTTCTACCTGCTTTCTGGGCTGAGATGGGGAATCGCTGAATTTTGGACTCGGCCGGTGACAAAATGTTCCAAAGACACCCCATGCACAACTCCACCGGGGAAGGTGCCAGGCAGGAGTTCTCTTGGTAGTTTTTACACTACCTTGGTAGGCATTTGAAAGGCACCACAAAAGTTGTTCTACCTGCTTTCTGGGCTGAGATGGGGAACCGCTGAATTTTGGAGTCGGCTGGTGACAAAATGTTCCAAACACACCCCCTGCACAACTCCACCGGGGAAGGTGCCAGACAGGAGTTCTCCTGGTAGTTTTTACATTGCTCCGGTAGGCATCTGAAAGACACCACAAAAGTTGTTCTACCTGCTTTCTGGGCTGAGATGGGGAACCGCTGAATTTTGGACTCGGCCAGTGACAAAATGTTCCAAAGACACCCCATGCACAACTCCACCGGGGAAGGTGCCAGACAGGAGTTCTCTTAGTAGTTTTTACACTACCTTGGTAGGCACCTGAAAGGCACCACAAAAGTTGTTCTACCTGCTTTCTGGGCTGAGATGGGGAACCGCTGAATTTTGGACTCGGCCGGTGACAAAATGTTCCAAACACACCCCCTGCACAACTCCACCGGGGAAGGTGCCAGGCAGGAGTTCTCTTGGTAGTTTTTACACTACCTTGGTAGGCAGCTGAAAGGCACCACAAAAGTTGTTCTACCTGCTTTCTGGGCTGAGATGGGGAACCGCTGAATTTTGGACTCGGCTGGTGACAAAATGTTCCGAACACACCCCATGCACAACTCCACCGGGGAAGGTGCCAGACAGGAGTTCTCCTGGTAGTTTTTACATTGCTCTGGTAGGCAGCTGAAAGACACCACAAAAGTTGTTCTACCTGCTTTCTGGGCTGAGATGGGGAACCGCTGAATTTTGGAGTCGGCCGGTGACAAAATGTTCCAAACACACCCCATGCACAACTCCACCGGGGAAGGTGCCAGGCAGGAGTTCTCTTGGTAGTTTTTACACTACCTTGGTAGGCAGCTGAAAGGCACCACAAAAGTTGTTCTACCTGCTTTCTGGGCTGAGATGGGGAACCGCTGAATTTTGGACTCGGCTGGTGACAAAATGTTCCGAACACACCCCCTGCACAACTCCACCGGGGAAGGTGCCAGACAGGAGTTCTCCTGGTAGTTTTTACATTGCTCCGGTAGGCATCTGAAAGACACCACAAAAGTTGTTCTACCTGCTTTCTGGGCTGAGATGGGGAACCGCTGAATTTTGGACTCGGCCGGTGACAAAATGTTCCAAAGACACCCCATGCACAACTCCACCGGGGAATGTGCCAGACAAGCGTTCTCTTGATAGTTTTTACACTACCTTGGTAGGCATCTGAAAGACACCACAAAAGTTGTTCTACCTGCTTTGTGGGCTGAGATGGGGAAAAGCTGAATTTTGGAGTCGGGCGGTGACAAAATGTTCCAAACACACCCCATGCACAACTCCACTAGCGAAGGTGCCAGGGACGAGCTCTGTTGGTAGTTTTTACATTGCTCCGGTAGGCATCAAAAGGACACCACAAAAGTTGTTCTACCTGCTTTCTGGGCTGAGATGGGGAATCGCTGAATTTTGGACTCGGCCGGTGACAAAATGTTCCAAAGACACCCCATGCACAACTCCACCGGGGAAGGTGCCAGACAGGAGTTCTGTTGGTAGATTTTACACTACCTTGGTAGGCAGCTGAAAGGCACCACAAAAGTTGTTCTACCTGCTTTCTGGGCTGAGATGGGGAACCGCTGAATTTTGGACTCGGCCGGTGACAAAATGTTCCAAACACACCCCATGCACAACTCCACCGGGGAAGGTGCCAGACAGGAGTTCTTTTGGTAGTTTTTACATTGCTCCGGTAGGCATCTGAAAGACACCACAAAAGTTGTTCTACCTGCTTTCTGGGCTGAGATGGGGAACCGCTGAATTTTGGACTCGGCCAGTGACAAAATGTTCCAAAGACACCCCATGCACAACTCCACCGGGGAAGGTGCCAGACAGGAGTTCTCTTAGTAGTTTTTACACTACCTTGGTAGGCACCTGAAAGGCACCACAAAAGTTGTTCTACCTGCTTTCTGGGCTGAGATGGGGAACCGCTGAATTTTGGAGTCGGCCGGTGACAAAATGTTCCAAACACACCCCATGCACAACTCCACCGGGGAAGGTGCCAGGCAGGAGTTCTCTTGGTAGTTTTTACACTACCTTGGTAGGCAGCTGAAAGACACCACAAAAGTTGTTCTACCTGCTTTCTGGGCTGAGATGGGGAACCGCTGAATTTTGGACTCGGCTGGTGACAAAATGTTCCGAACACACCCCATGCACAACTCCACCGGGGAAGGTGCCAGACAGGAGTTCTCCTGGTAGTTTTTACATTGCTCTGGTAGGCAGCTGAAAGACACCACAAAAGTTGTTCTACCTGCTTTCTGGGCTGAGATGGGGAACCGCTGAATTTTGGACTCGGCCGGTGACAAAATGTTCCAAAGACACCCCATGCACAACTCCACCGGGGAATGTGCCAGACAAGCGTTCTCTTGATAGTTTTTACACTACCTTGGTAGGCATCTGAAAGACACCACAAAAGTTGTTCTACCTGCTTTGTGGGCTGAGATGGGGAAAAGCTGAATTTTGGAGTCGGGCGGTGACAAAATATTCCAAACACACCCCATGCACAACTCCACTAGCGAAGGTGCCAGGGACGAGCTCTGTTGGTAGTTTTTACATTGCTCCGGTAGGCATCAAAAGGACACCACAAAAGTTGTTCTACCTGCTTTCTGGGCTGAGATGGGGAATCGCTGAATTTTGGACTCGGCCGGTGACAAAATGTTCCAAAGACACCCCATGCACAACTCCACCGGGGAAGGTGCCAGACAGGAGTTCTGTTGGTAGATTTTACACTACCTTGGTAGGCAGCTGAAAGGCACCACAAAAGTTGTTCTACCTGCTTTCTGGGCTGAGATGGGGAACCGCTGAATTTTGGAGTCGGCTGGTGACAAAATGTTCCAAACACACCCCATGCACAACTCCACCGGGGAAGGTGCCAGACAGGAGTTCTTTTGGTAGTTTTTACATTGCTCCGGTAGGCATCTGAAAGACACCACAAAAGTTGTTCTACCTGCTTTCTGGGCTGAGATGGGGAACCGCTGAATTTTGGACTCGGCCGGTGACAAAATGTTCCAAAGACACCCCATGCACAACTCCACCGGGGAAGGTGCCAGACAGGAGTTCTCTTAGTAGTTTTTACACTACCTTGGTAGGCACCTGAAAGGCACCACAAAAGTTGTTCTACCTGCTTTCTGGGCTGAGATGGGGAACCGCTGAATTATGGAGTCGGCCGGTGACAAAATGTTCCAAACACACCCCATGCACAACTCCACCGGTGAAGGTGCCAGGCAGGAGTTCTCTTGGTAGTTTTTACACTACCTTGGTAGGCAGCTGAAAGACACCACAAAAGTTGTTCTACCTGCTTTCTGGGCTGAGATGGGGAACCGCTGAATTTTGGACTCGGCTGGTGACAAAATGTTCCGAACACACCCCATGCACAACTCCACCGGGGAAGGTGCCAGACAGGAGTTCTCCTGGTAGTTTTTACATTGCTCTGGTAGGCAGCTGAAAGACACCACAAAAGTTGTTCTACCTGCTTTCTGGGCTGAGATGGGGAACCGCTGAATTTTGGAGTCGGCCGGTGACAAAATGTTCCAAAGACACCCCATGCACAACTCCACCGGGGAATGTGCCAGACACGCGTTCTCTTGATAGTTTTTACACTACCTTGGTAGGCATCTGAAAGACACCACAAAAGTTGTTCTACCTGCTTTCTGGGCTGAGATGGGGAACCGCTGATTTTTGGAGTCGCCCGGTGACAAAATGTTCCAAACACACCCCCTGCACAACTCCACCGGGGAAGGTGCCAGACAGGAGTTCTCTTAGTAGTTTTTACACTACCTTGGTAGGCATCTGAAAGACACCACAAAAGTTGTTCTACCTGCTTTCTGGGCTGAGATGGGGAACCGCTGAATTTTGGAGTCGGCTGGTGACAAAATGTTCCAAACACACCCCCTGCACAACTCCACCGGGGAAGGTGCCAGACAGGAGTTCTCCTGGTAGTTTTTACATTGCTCTGGTAGGCATCTGAAAGACACCACAAAAGTTGTTCTACCTGCTTTCTGGGCTGAGATGGGGAACCGCTGAATTTTGGAGTCGGCTGGTGACAAAATGTTCCAAAGACACCCCATGCACAACTCCACCGGGGAAGGTGCCAGACAAGAGTTCTCTTGAGAGTTTTTACACTACCTTGGTAGGCATCTGAAAGACACCACAAAAGTTGTTCTACCTGCTTTCTGGGCTGAGATGGGGAACCGCTGAATTTTGGACTCGGCCGGTGACAAAAAGTTCCAAACACACCCCCTGCACAACTCCACCGGGGAAGGTGCCAGACAGGAGTTCTCTTAGTAGTTTTTACACTACCTTGGTAGGCAGCTGAAAGACACCACAAAAGTTGTTCTACCTGCTTTCTGGGCTGAGATGGGGAAACGCTGAATTTTGGACTCGGCTGGTGACAAAATGTTCCAAACACACCCCCTGCACAACTCCACCGGGGAAGGTGCCAGACAGGAGTTCTCTTGATAGTTTTTACACTACCTTGGTAGGCATCTGAAAGACACCACAAAAGTTGTTCTACCTGCTTTCTGGGCTGAGATGGGGAAACGCTGAATTTTGGAGTCGGCTGGTGACAAAATGTTCCAAACACACCCCCTGCACAACTCCACCGGGGAAGGTGCCAGACGGGATTTCTCCTGGTAGTTTTTACATTGCTCCGGTAGGCATCTGAAAGACACCACAAAAGTTGTTCTACCTGCTTTCTGGGCTGAGATGGGGAATCGCTGAATTTTGGACTCGGCCGGTGACAAAATGTTCCAAAGACACCCCATGCACAACTCCACCGGGGAAGGTGCCAGACAGGAGTTCTCCTGGTAGTTTTTACACTACCTTGGTAGGCAGCTGAAAGACACCACAAAAGTTGTTCTACCTGCTTTCTGGGCTGAGATGGGGAACCGCTGAATTTTGGACTCGGCTGGTGACAAAATGTTCCAAACACACCCCCTGCACAACTCCACCGGGGAAGGTGCCAGACAGGAGTTCTCTTAGTAGTTTTTACACTACCTTGGTAGGCATCTGAAAGACACCACAAAAGTTGTTCTACCTGCTTTCTGGGCTGAGATGGGGAACCGCTGAATTTTGGAGTCGGCTGGTGACAAAATGTTCCAAACACACCCCCTGCACAACTCCACCGGGGAAGGTGCCAGACAGGAGTTCTCCTGGTAGTTTTTACATTGCTCTGGTAGGCATCTGAAAGACACCACAAAAGTTGTTCTACCTGCTTTCTGGGCTGAGATGGGGAACCGCTGAATTTTGGAGTCGGCTGGTGACAAAATGTTCCAAAGACACCCCATGCACAACTCCACCGGGGAAGGTGCCAGACAAGAGTTCTCTTGAGAGTTTTTACACTACCTTGGTAGGCATCTGAAAGACACCACAAAAGTTGTTCTACCTGCTTTCTGGGCTGAGATGGGGAACCGCTGAATTTTGGAGTCGGCCGGTGACAAAAAGTTCCAAACACACCCCCTGCACAACTCCACCGGGGAAGGTGCCAGGCAGGAGTTCTCTTAGTAGTTTTTACACTACCTTGGTAGGCAGCTGAAAGACACCACAAAAGTTGTTCTACCTGCTTTCTGGGCTGAGATGGGGAAACGCTGAATTTTGGACTCGGCTGGTGACAAAATGTTCCAAACACACCCCCTGCACAACTCCACCGGGGAAGGTGCCAGACAGGAGTTCTCTTGATAGTTTTTACACTACCTTGGTAGGCATCTGAAAGACACCACAAAAGTTGTTCTACCTGCTTTCTGGGCTGAGATGGGGAACCGCTGAATTTTGGAGTCGGGCGGTGACAAAATGTTCCAAACACACCCCATGCACAACTCCACTAGCGAAGGTGCCAGGGACGAGCTCTGTTGGTAGTTTTTACATTGCTCCGGTAGGCATCAAAAGGACACCACAAAAGTTGTTCTACCTGCTTTCTGGGCTGAGATGGGGAATCGCTGAATTTTGGACTCGGCCGGTGACAAAATGTTCCAAAGACACCCCATGCACAACTCCACCGGGGAAGGTGCCAGGCAGGAGTTCTCTTGGTAGTTTTTACACTACCTTGGTAGGCATTTGAAAGGCACCACAAAAGTTGCTCTACCTGCTTTCTGGGCTGAGATGGGGAACCGCTGAATTTTGGAGTCGGCCGGTGACAAAATGTTCCAAAGACACCCCATGCACAACTCCACCGGGGAATGTGCCAGACACGCGTTCTCTTGATAGTTTTTACACTACCTTGGTAGGCATCTGAAAGACACCACAAAAGTTGTTCTACCTGCTTTCTGGGCTGAGATGGGGAACCGCTGAATTTTGGACTCGGCCGGTGACAAAATGTTCCAAACACACCCCCTGCACAACTCCACCGGGGAAGGTGCCAGACAGGAGTTCTCTTAGTAGTTTTTACACTACCTTGGTAGGCATCTGAAAGACACCACAAAAGTTGTTCTACCTGCTTTCTGGGCTGAGATGGGGAACCGCTGAATTTTGGAGTCGGCTGGTGACAAAATGTTCCAAACACACCCCCTGCACAACTCCACCGGGGAAGGTGCCAGACAGGAGTTCTCCTGGTAGTTTTTACATTGCTCTGGTAGGCATCTGAAAGACACCACAAAAGTTGTTCTACCTGCTTTCTGGGCTGAGATGGGGAACCGCTGAATTTTGGAGTCGGCTGGTGACAAAATGTTCCAAAGACACCCCATGCACAACTCCACCGGGGAAGGTGCCAGACAGGAGTTCTCCTGGTAGTTTTTACACTACCTTGGTAGGCAGCTGAAAGACACCACAAAAGTTGTTCTACCTGCTTTCTGGGCTGAGATGGGGAATCGCTGAATTTTGGACTCGGCTGGTGACAAAATGTTCCAAACACACCCCCTGCACAACTCCACCGGGGAAGGTGCCAGACAGGAGTTCTCCTGGTAGATTTTACACTACCTTGGTAGGGAGCTGAAAGGCACCACAAAAGTTGTTCTACCTGCTTTCTGGGCTGAGATGGGGAATCGCTGAATTTTGGACTCGGCCGGTGACAAAATGTTCCAAACACACCCCCTGCACAACTCCACCGGGGAAGGTGCCAGACAGGAGTTCTCCTGGTAGTTTTTACACTACCTTGGTAGGCATCTAAAAGACACCACAAAAGTTGTTCTACCTGCTTTCTGGGCTGAGATGGGGAACAGCTGAATTTTGGACTCGGCTTGTGACAAAATGTTCCAAAGACACCCCCTGCACAACTCCACCGGGGAAGGTGCCAGACAGGAGTTCTCCTGGTAGTTTTTACATTGCTCCGGTAGGCATCTAAAAGACACCACAAAAGATGTTCTACCTGCTTTCTGGGCTGAGATGGGGAACCGCTGAATTTTGGACTCGGCCGGTGACAAAATGTTCCAAACACAGCCCCTGCACAACTCCACCGGGGAAGGTGCCAGACAGGAGTTCTCTTGGTAGATTTTACACTACCTTGGTAGGGAGCTGAAAGGCAGCACAAAAGTTGTTCTACCTGCTTTCTGGGCTGAGATGGGGAATCGCTGAATTTTGGACTCGGCCGGTGACAAAATGTTCCAAACACACCCCATGCACAACTCCACCGGGGAAGGTGCCAGACAAGCGTTCTCTTGATAGTTTTTACACTACCTTGGTAGGCATCTGAAAGACACCACAAAAGTTGTTCTACCTGCTTTGTGGGCTGAGATGGGGAACCGCTGAATTTTGGAGTCGGGCGGTGACAAAATGTTCCAAACACACCCCATGCACAACTCCACTAGCGAAGGTGCCAGGGACGAGCTCTGTTGGTAGTTTTTACATTGCTCCGGTAGGCATCAAAAGGACACCACAAAAGTTGTTCTACCTGCTTTCTGGGCTGAGATGGGGAACCGCTGAATTTTGGACTCGGCCGGTGACAAAATGTTCCAAAGACACCCCATGCACAACTCCACCGGGGAAGGTGCCAGGCAGGAGTTCTCTTGGTAGTTTTTACACTACCTTGGTAGGCATTTGAAAGGCACCACAAAAGTTGCTCTACCTGCTTTCTGGGCTGAGATGGGGAACCGCTGAATTTTGGACTCGGCTGGTGACAAAATGTTCCAAACACACCCCATGCACAACTCCACCGGGGAAGGTGCCAGACAGGAGTTCTCCTGGTAGTTTTTACATTGCTCCGGTAGGCATCTGAAAGACACCACAAAAGTTGTTCTACCTGCTTTCTGGGCTGAGATGGGGAACCGCTGAATTTTGGACTCGGCCAGTGACAAAATGTTCCAAAGACACCCCATGCACAACTCCACCGGGGAAGGTGCCAGACAGGAGTTCTCTTAGTAGTTTTTACACTACCTTGGTAGGCACCTGAAAGGCACCACAAAAGTTGTTCTACCTGCTTTCTGGGCTGAGATGGGGAACCGCTGAATTTTGGACTCGGCCGGTGACAAAATGTTCCAAACACACCCCATGCACAACTCCACCGGGGAAGGTGCCAGGCAGGAGTTCTCTTGGTAGTTTTTACACTACCTTGGTAGGCAGCTGAAAGACACCACAAAAGTTGTTCTACCTGCTTTCTGGGCTGAGATGGGGAACCGCTGAATTTTGGACTCGGCCAGTGACAAAATGTTCCGAACACACCCCATGCACAACTCCACCGGGGAAGGTGCCAGACAGGAGTTCTCCTGGTAGTTTTTACATTGCTCTGGTAGGCAGCTGAAAGACACCACAAAAGTTGTTCTACCTGCTTTCTGGGCTGAGATGGGGAACCGCTGAATTTTGGAGTCGGCCGGTGAAAAAATGTTCCAAAGACACCCCATGCACAACTCCACCGGGGAATGTGCCAGACACGCGTTCTCTTGATAGTTTTTACACTACCTTGGTAGGCATCTGAAAGACACCACAAAAGTTGTTCTACCTGCTTTCTGGGCTGAGATGGGGAAACGCTGAATTTTGGACTCGGCTGGTGACAAAATGTTCCAAACACACCCCCTGCACAACTCCACCGGGGAAGGTGCCAGACAGGAGTTCTCCTGGTAGTTTTTACATTGCTCCGGTAGGCATCTGAAAGACACCACAAAAGTTGTTCTACCTGCTTTCTGGGCTGAGATGGGGAACCGCTGAATTTTGGAGTCGGCTGGTGACAAAATGTTCCAAAGACACCCCATGCACAACTCCACCGGGGAAGGTGCCAGACAAGAGTTCTCTTGAGAGTTTTTACACTACCTTGGTAGGCATCTGAAAGACACCACAAAAGTTGTTCTACCTGCTTTCTGGGCTGAGATGGGGAACCGCTGAATTTTGGACTCGGCCGGTGACAAAATGTTCCAAACACACCCCCTGCACAACTCCACCGGGGAAGGTGCCAGACAGGAGTTCTCTTAGTAGTTTTTACACTACCTTGGTAGGCATCTGAAAGACACCACAAAAGTTGTTCTACCTGCTTTCTGGGCTGAGATGGGGAACCGCTGAATTTTGGAGTCGGCTGGTGACAAAATGTTCCAAACACACCCCCTGCACAACTCCACCGGGGAAGGTGCCAGACAGGAGTTCTCCTGGTAGTTTTTACATTGCTCTGGTAGGCATCTGAAAGACACCACAAAAGTTGTTCTACCTGCTTTCTGGGCTGAGATGGGGAAACGCTGAATTTTGGACTCGGCTGGTGACAAAATGTTCCAAACACACCCCCTGCACAACTCCACCGGGGAAGGTGCCAGACAGGAGTTCTCTTGATAGTTTTTACACTACCTTGGTAGGCATCTGAAAGACACCACAAAAGTTGTTCTACCTGCTTTCTGGGCTGAGATGGGGAAACGCTGAATTTTGGAGTCGGCTGGTGACAAAATGTTCCAAACACACCCCCTGCACAACTCCACCGGGGAAGATGCCAGACGGGATTTCTCCTGGTAGTTTTTACATTGCTCCGGTAGGCATCTGAAAGACACCACAAAAGTTGTTCTACCTGCTTTCTGGGCTGAGATGGGGAATCGCTGAATTTTGGACTCGGCTGGTGACAAAATGTTCCAAACACACCCCCTGCACAACTCCACCGGGGAAGGTGCCAGACAGGAGTTCTCCTGGTAGATTTTACACTACCTTGGTAGGGAGCTGAAAGGCAGCAGAAAAGTTGTTCTACCTGCTTTCTGGGCTGAGATGGGGAATCGCTGAATTTTGGACTCGGCCGGTGACAAAATGTTCCAAACACACCCCCTGCACAACTCCACCGGGGAAGGTGCCAGACAGGAGTTCTCCTGGTAGTTTTTACATTGCTCCGGTAGGCATCTAAAAGACACCACAAAAGATGTTCTACCTGCTTTCTGGGCTGAGATGGGGAACCGCTGAATTTTGGAGTCGGCCGGTGAGAAAATGTTCCAAACACAGCCCCTGCACAACTCCACCGGGGAAGGTGCCAGACAGGAGTTCTCTTGGTAGATTTTACACTACCTTGGTAGGCATTTGAAAGGCACCACAAAAGTTGCTCTACCTGCTTTCTGGGCTGAGATGGGGAACCGCTGAATTTTGGACTCGGCTGGTGACAAAATGTTCCAAACACACCCCATGCACAACTCCACCGGGGAAGGTGCCAGACAGGAGTTCTCCTGGTAGTTTTTACATTGCTCCGGTAGGCATCTGAAAGACACCACAAAAGTTGTTCTACCTGCTTTCTGGGCTGAGATGGGGAACCGCTGAATTTTGGACTCGGCCAGTGACAAAATGTTCCAAAGACACCCCATGCACAACTCCACCGGGGAAGGTGCCAGACAGGAGTTCTCTTAGTAGTTTTTACACTACCTTGGTAGGCACCTGAAAGGCACCACAAAAGTTGTTCTACCTGCTTTCTGGGCTGAGATGGGGAACCGCTGAATTTTGGACTCGGCCGGTGACAAAATGTTCCAAACACACCCCATGCACAACTCCACCGGGGAAGGTGCCAGGCAGGAGTTCTCTTGGTAGTTTTTACACTACCTTGGTAGGCAGCTGAAAGACACCACAAAAGTTGTTCTACCTGCTTTCTGGGCTGAGATGGGGAACCGCTGAATTTTGGACTCGGCCAGTGACAAAATGTTCCGAACACACCCCATGCACAACTCCACCGGGGAAGGTGCCAGACAGGAGTTCTCCTGGTAGTTTTTACATTGCTCTGGTAGGCAGCTGAAAGACACCACAAAAGTTGTTCTACCTGCTTTCTGGGCTGAGATGGGGAACCGCTGAATTTTGGAGTCGGCCGGTGACAAAATGTTCCAAAGACACCCCATGCACAACTCCACCGGGGAATGTGCCAGACACGCGTTCTCTTGATAGTTTTTACACTACCTTGGTAGGCATCTGAAAGACACCACAAAAGTTGTTCTACCTGCTTTCTGGGCTGAGATGGGGAAACGCTGAATTTTGGACTCGGCTGGTGACAAAATGTTCCAAACACACCCCCTGCACAACTCCACCGGGGAAGGTGCCAGACAGGAGTTCTCCTGGTAGTTTTTACATTGCTCCGGTAGGCATCTGAAAGACACCACAAAAGTTGTTCTACCTGCTTTCTGGGCTGAGATGGGGAACCGCTGAATTTTGGAGTCGGCTGGTGACAAAATGTTCCAAAGACACCCCATGCACAACTCCACCGGGGAAGGTGCCAGACAAGAGTTCTCTTGAGAGTTTTTACACTACCTTGGTAGGCATCTGAAAGACACCACAAAAGTTGTTCTACCTGCTTTCTGGGCTGAGATGGGGAACCGCTGAATTTTGGACTCGGCCGGTGACAAAATGTTCCAAACACACCCCCTGCACAACTCCACCGGGGAAGGTGCCAGACAGGAGTTCTCTTAGTAGTTTTTACACTACCTTGGTAGGCATCTGAAAGACACCACAAAAGTTGTTCTACCTGCTTTCTGGGCTGAGATGGGGAACCGCTGAATTTTGGAGTCGGCTGGTGACAAAATGTTCCAAACACACCCCCTGCACAACTCCACCGGGGAAGGTGCCAGACAGGAGTTCTCCTGGTAGTTTTTACATTGCTCTGGTAGGCATCTGAAAGACACCACAAAAGTTGTTCTACCTGCTTTCTGGGCTGAGATGGGGAACCGCTGAATTTTGGACTCGGCCGGTGACAAAATGTTCCAAACACACCCCCTGCACAACTCCACCGGGGAAGGTGCCAGACAGGAGTTCTCTTAGTAGTTTTTACACTACCTTGGTAGGCAGCTGAAAGACACCACAAAAGTTGTTCTACCTGCTTTCTGGGCTGAGATGGGGAAACGCTGAATTTTGGACTCGGCTGGTGACAAAATGTTCCAAACACACCCCCTGCACAACTCCACCGGGGAAGGTGCCAGACAGGAGTTCTCTTGATAGTTTTTACACTACCTTGGTAGGCATCTGAAAGACACCACAAAAGTTGTTCTACCTGCTTTCTGGGCTGAGATGGGGAAACGCTGAATTTTGGAGTCGGCTGGTGACAAAATGTTCCAAACACACCCCCTGCACAACTCCACCGGGGAAGATGCCAGACGGGATTTCTCCTGGTAGTTTTTACATTGCTCCGGTAGGCATCTGAAAGACACCACAAAAGTTGTTCTACCTGCTTTCTGGGCTGAGATGGGGAATCGCTGAATTTTGGACTCGGCTGGTGACAAAATGTTCCAAACACACCCCCTGCACAACTCCACCGGGGAAGGTGCCAGACAGGAGTTCTCCTGGTAGATTTTACACTACCTTGGTAGGGAGCTGAAAGGCAGCAGAAAAGTTGTTCTACCTGCTTTCTGGGCTGAGATGGGGAATCGCTGAATTTTGGACTCGGCCGGTGACAAAATGTTCCAAACACACCCCCTGCACAACTCCACCGGGGAAGGTGCCAGACAGGAGTTCTCCTGGTAGTTTTTACATTGCTCCGGTAGGCATCTAAAAGACACCACAAAAGATGTTCTACCTGCTTTCTGGGCTGAGATGGGGAACCGCTGAATTTTGGAGTCGGCCGGTGAGAAAATGTTCCAAACACAGCCCCTGCACAACTCCACCGGGGAAGGTGCCAGACAGGAGTTCTCTTGGTAGATTTTACACTACCTTGGTAGGGAGCTGAAAGGCAGCACAAAAGTTGTTCTACCTGCTTTCTGGGCTGAGATGGGGAATCGCTGAATTTTGGACTCGGCCGGTGACAAAATGTTCCAAAAACACCCCATGCACAACTCCACCGGGGAAGGTGCCAGACAGGCGTTTTCCTGGTAGTTTTTACACTACCTTGGTAGGCACCTGAAAGGCACCACAAAAGTTGTTCTACCTGCTTTCTGGGCTGAGATGGGGAATCGCTGAATTTTGGACTCGGCCGGTGACAAAATGTTCCAAACACACCCCCTGCACAACTCCACTGGGGAAGGTGCCAGACAGGAGTTCTCCTGGTAGTTTTTACATTGCTCCGGTAGGCATCTGAAAGACACCACAAAAGTTGTTCTACCTGCTTTCTGGGCTGAGATGGGGAATCGCTGAATTTTGGACTCGGCCGGTGACAAAATGTTCCAAACACACCCCATGCACAACTCCACCGGGGAAGGTGCCAGGCAGGAGTTCCCTTGGTACTTTTTACACTACCTTGGTAGGCAGCTGAAAGGCACCACAAAAGTTGTTCTACCTGCTTTCTAGGCTGAGATGGGGAACCGCTGAATTTTTGGACTCGGCTGGTGACAAAATGTTCCGAACACACCCCATGCACAACTCCACCGGGGAAGGTGCCAGACAGGAGTTCTCCTGGTAGTTTTTACATTGCTCCGGTAGGCAGCTGAAAGACACCACAAAAGTTGTTCTACCTGCTTTCTGGGCTGAGATGGGGAACCGCTGAATTTTGGACTCGGCCGGTGACAAAATGTTCCAAACACACCCCCTGCACAACTCCACCGGGGAAGGTGCCAGACAGGAGTTCTCTTAGTAGTTTTTACACTACCTTGGTAGGCATCTGAAAGACACCACAAAAGTTGTTCTACCTGCTTTCTGGGCTGAGATGGGGAAACGCTGAATTTTGGACTCGCTGGTGACAAAATGTTCCAAACACACCCCCTGCACAATTCCACCGGGGAAGGTGCCAGACGGGAGTTCTCCTGGTAGTTTTTACATTGCTCCGGTAGGCATCTGAAAGACACCACAAAAGTTGTTCTATCTGCTTTCTGGGCTGAGATGGGGAATCGCTGAATTTTGGACTCGGCCGGTGACAAAATGTTCCAAACACACCCCATGCACAACTCCACCGGGGAAGGTGCCAGACAGGAGTTCTCTTAGTAGTTTTTACACTACCTTGGTAGGCATCTAAAAGACACCACAAAAGTTGTTCTACCTGCTTTCTGGGCTGAGATGGGGAAACGCTGAATTTTGGACTCGGCTGGTGACAAAATGTTCCAAACACACCCCCTGCACAACTCCACCGGGGAAGGTGCCAGACAGGAGTTCTCTTAGTAGTTTTTGCACTACCTTGGTAGGCATCTGAAAGACACCACAAAAGTTGTTCTACCTGCTTTCTGGGCTGAGATGGGGAAACGCTGAATTTTGGAGTCGGCTGGTGACAAAATGTTCCAAACACACCCCCTGCACAACTCCACCGGGGAAGGTGCCAGACAGGAGTTCTCTTGATAGTTTTTACACTACCTTGGTAGGCATCTGAAAGACACCACAAAAGTTGTTCTACCTGCTTTCTGGGCTGAGATGGGGAAACGCTGAATTTTGGAGTCGGCTGGTGACGATATGTTCCAAACACACCCCCTGCACAACTCCACCGGGGAAGGTGCCAGACGGGAGTTCTCCTGGTAGTTTTTACATTGCTCCGGTAGGCATCTGAAAGACACCACAAAAGTTGTTCTATCTGCTTTCTGGGCTGAGATGGGGAATCGCTGAATTTTGGACTCGGCCGGTGACAAAATGTTCCAAAGACACCCCATGCACAACTCCACCGGGGAAGGTGCCAGACAGGAGTTCTCTTAGTAGTTTTTACACTACCTTGGTAGGCAGCTGAAAGACACCACAAAAGTTGTTCTACCTGCTTTCTGGGCTGAGATGGGGAACCGCTGAATTTTGGAGTCGGCTGGTGACAAAATGTTCCAAAGACACCCCATGCACAACTCCACCGGGGAAGGTGCCAGACAGGAGTTCTCCTGGTAGATTTTACACTACCTTGGTAGGGAGCTGAAAGGCACCACAAAAGTTGTTCTACCTGCTTTCTGGGCTGAGATGGGGAATCGCTGAATTTTGGACTCGGCCGGTGACAAAATGTTCCAAACACACCCCCTGCACAACTCCACCGGGGAAGGTGCCAGACAGGAGTTCTCCTGGTAGTTTTTACACTACCTTGGTAGGGAGCTGAAAGGCAGCACAAAAGTTGTTCTACCTGCTTTCTGGGCTGAGATGGGGAATCGCTGAATTTTGGACTCGGCCGGTGACAAAATGTTCCAAACACGCCCCCTGCACAACTCCACCGGGGAAGGTGCCAGACAAGCGTTCTCTTAGTAGTTTTTACACTACCTTGGTAGGCATCTAAAAGACACCACAAAAGTTGTTCTACCTGCTTTCTGGGCTGAGATGGGGAACAGCTGAATTTTGGACTCGGCTGGTGACAAAATGTTCCAAAGACACCCCCTGCACAACTATACCGGGGAAGGTGCCAGACAGGAGTTCTCTTGGTAGTTTTTACATTGTTCCGGTAGGCATCTAAAAGACACCACAAAAGATGTTCTACCTGCTTTCTGGGCTGAGATGGGGAACCGCTGAATTTTGGAGTCGGCCGGTGACAAAATGTTCCAAACACACCCCCTGCAGAACTCCACCGGGGAAGGTGCCAGACAGGAGTTCTCCTGGTAGTTTTTACATTGCTCCGGTAGGCATCTGAAAGACACCACAAAAGTTGTTCTACCTGCTTTCTGGGCTGAGATGGGGAACCGCTGAATTTTGGACTCGGCCGGTGACAAAATGTTCCAAACACACCCCCTGCACAACTCCACCGGGGAAGGTGCCAGACAGGAGTTCTCTTAGTAGTTTTTACACTACCTTGGTAGGCAGCTGAAAGGCACCACAAAAGTTGTTCTACCTGCTTTCTGGGCTGAGATGGGGAACCGCTGAATTTTGGAGTCGGCCGGTGACAAAATGTTCCAAACACACCCCATGCACAACTCCCCGGGGAAGGTGCCAGACAGGAGTTCTCTTGGTAGTTTTTACACTACCTTGGTAGGCATTTGAAAGGCACCACAAAAGTTGTTCTACCTGCTTTCTGGGCTGAGATGGGGAACCGCTGAATTTTTGGACTCGGCTGGTGACAAAATATTCCGAACACACCCCATGCACAACTCCACCGGGGAAGGTGCCAGACAGGAGTTCTCTTGGTAGTTTTTACACTACCTTGGTAGGCACCTGAAAGGCACCACAAAAGTTGTTCTACCTGCTTTCTGGGCTGAGATGGGGAACCGCTGAATTTTGGACTCGGCTGGTGACAAAATGTTCCAAACACACCCCAGGCACAACTCCACCGGGGAAGGTGCCAGACAGGAGTTCTCCTGGTAGTTTTTACATTGCTCTGGTAGGCAGCTGAAAGGCACCACAAAAGTTGTTCTACCTGCTTTCTGGGCTGAGATGGGGAACAGCAGAATTTTGGAGTCGGCCGGTGACAAAATGTTCCAAACACACCCCCTGCACAACTCCACCGGGGAAGGTTCCAGACAGGAGTTCTCTTAGTAGTTTTTACACTACCTTGGTAGGCAGCTGAAAGGCACCACAAAAGTTGTTCTACCTGCTTTCTGGGCTGAGATGGGGAACCGCTGAATTTTGGAGTCGGCCGGTGACAAAATGTTCCAAACACACCCCATGTACAACTCCACCGGGGAAGGTGCCAGACAGGAGTTCCCTGGTAGTTTTTACACTACCTTGGTAGGCAGCTGAAAGGCACCACAAAAGTTGTTCTACCTGCTTTCTGGGCTGAGATGGGGAACCGCTGAATTTTGGACTCTGCTGGTGACAAAATGTTCCAAACACACCCCATGCACAACTCCACTAGCGAAGGTGCCAGGGACGAGCTCTGTTGGTAGTTTTTACATTGCTCCGGTAGGCATCAAAAGGACACCACAAAAGTTGTTCTACCTGCTTTCTGGGCTGAGATGGGGAACCGCTGAATTTTGGACTCGGCCGGTGACAAAATGTTCCAAAGACACCCCATGCACAACTCCACCGGGGAAGGTGCCAGGCAGGAGTTCTCTTGGTAGTTTTTACACTACCTTGGTAGGCAGCTGAAAGACACCACAAAAGTTGTTCTACCTGCTTTCTGGGCTGAGATGGGGAACCGCTGAATTTTTGGACTCGGCTGGTGACAAAATGTTCCAAAGACACCCCATGCACAACTCCACCGGGGAAGGTGCCAGACAGGAGTTCTCCTGGTAGTTTTTACATTGCTCCGGTAGGCATCTGAAAGACACCACAAAAGTTGTTCTACCTGCTTTCTGGGCTGAGATGGGGAACCGCTGAATTTTGGACTCGGCCAGTGACAAAATGTTCCAAAGACACCCCATGCACAACTCCACCGGGGAAGGTGCCAGACAGGAGTTCTCTTAGTAGTTTTTACACTACATTGGTAGGCACCTGAAAGGCACCACAAAAGTTGTTCTACCTGCTTTCTGGGCTGAGATGGGGAACCGCTGAATTTTGGACTCGGCCGGTGACAAAATGTTCCAAACACACCCCATGCACAACTCCACCGGGGAAGGTGCCAGGCAGGAGTTCTCTTGGTAGTTTTTACACTACCTTGGTAGGCAGCTGAAAGACACCACAAAAGTTGTTCTACCTGCTTTCTGGGCTGAGATGGGGAACCGCTGAATTTTTGGACTCGGCTGGTGACAAAATGTTCCGAACACACCCCATGCACAACTCCACCGGGGAAGGTGCCAGACAGGAGTTCTCCTGGTAGTTTTTACATTGCTCCGGTAGGCATCTGAAAGACACCACAAAAGTTGTTCTACCTGCTTTCTGGGCTGAGATGGGGAACCGCTGAATTTTGGACTCGGCCGGTGACAAAATGTTCCAAACACACCCCATGCACAACTCCACCGGGGAAGGTGCCAGACAGGAGTTCTCTTAATAGTTTTTACACTACCTTGGTAGGCACCTGAAAGGCACCACAAAAGTTGTTCTACCTGCTTTCTGGGCTGAGATGGGGAACCGCTGAATTTTGGAGTCGGCTGGTGACAAAATGTTCCAAACACACCCCCTGCACAACTCCACCGGGGAAGGTGCCAGACAGGAGTTCTCTTGGTAGTTTTTACATTGCTCCGGTAGGCAGCTGAAAGACACCACAAAAGTTGTTCTACCTGCTTTCTGGGCTGAGATGGGGAATCGCTGAATTTTGGACTCGGCCGGTGACAAAATGTTCCAAAGACACCCCATGCACAACTCCACCGGGGAATGTGCCAGACAAGCGTTCTCTTGATAGTTTTTACACTACCTTGGTAGGCATCTGAAAGACACCACAAAAGTTGTTCTACCTGCTTTCTGGGCTGAGATGGGGAAACGCTGAATTTTGGAGTCGGCTGGTGACAAAATGTTCCAAACACACCCCATGCACAACTCCACCGGGGAAGGTGCCAGACAGGAGTTCTCCTGGTAGTTTTTACATTGCTCTGGTAGGCATCTGAAAGACACCACAAAAGTTGTTCTACCTGCTTTCTGGGCTGAGATGGGGAAACGCTGAATTTTGGACTCGGCCGGTGACAAAATGTTCCAAACACACCCCATGCACAACTCCACCGGGGAAGGTGCCAGACAGGAGTTCTCTTAGTAGTTTTTACACTACCTTGGTAGGCATCTGAAAGACACCACAAAAGTTGTTCTACCTGCTTTCTGGGCTGAGATGGGGAAACGCTGAATTTTGGACTCGGCCGGTGACAAAATGTTCCAAACACACCCCCTGCACAACTCCACCGGGGAAGGTGCCAGACGGGAGTTCTCCTGGTAGTTTTTACATTGCTCCGGTAGGCATCTGAAAGACACCACAAAAGTTGTTCTATCTGCTTTCTGGGCTGAGATGGGGAATCGCTGAATTTTGGACTCGGCCGGTGACAAAATGTTCCAAACACACCCCATGCACAACTCCACCGGGGAAGGTGCCAGACAGGAGTTCTCTTAGTAGTTTTTACACTACCTTGGTAGGCATCTAAAAGACACCACAAAAGTTGTTCTACCTGCTTTCTGGGCTGAGATGGGGAAACGCTGAATTTTGGACTCGGCTGGTGACAAAATGTTCCAAAGACACCCCATGCACAACTCCACCGGGGAAGGTGCCAGACAGGAGTTCTCTTAGTAGTTTTTACACTACCTTGGTAGGCAGCTGAAAGGCACCACAAAAGTTGTTCTACCTGCTTTCTGGGCTGAGATGGGGAACCGCTGAATTTTTGGACTCGGCTGGTGACAAAATATTCCGAACACACCCCATGCACAACTCCACCGGGGAAGGTGCCAGACAGGAGTTCTCTTGGTAGTTTTTACACTACCTTGGTAGGCACCTGAAAGGCACCACAAAAGTTGTTCTACCTGCTTTCTGGGCTGAGATGGGGAACCGCTGAATTTTGGACTCGGCTGGTGACAAAATGTTCCAAACACACCCCAGGCACAACTCCACCGGGGAAGGTGCCAGACAGGAGTTCTCCTGGTAGTTTTTACATTGCTCTGGTAGGCAGCTGAAAGGCACCACAAAAGTTGTTCTACCTGCTTTCTGGGCTGAGATGGGGAACAGCAGAATTTTGGAGTCGGCCGGTGACAAAATGTTCCAAACACACCCCCTGCACAACTCCACCGGGGAAGGTTCCAGACAGGAGTTCTCTTAGTAGTTTTTACACTACCTTGGTAGGCAGCTGAAAGGCACCACAAAAGTTGTTCTACCTGCTTTCTGGGCTGAGATGGGGAACCGCTGAATTTTGGAGTCGGCCGGTGATAAAATGTTCCAAACACACCCCATGTACAACTCCACCGGGGAAGGTGCCAGACAGGAGTTCCCTGGTAGTTTTTACACTACCTTGGTAGGCAGCTGAAAGGCACCACAAAAGTTGTTCTACCTGCTTTCTGGGCTGAGATGGGGAACCGCTGAATTTTGGACTCTGCTGGTGACAAAATGTTCCAAACACACCCCATGCACAACTCCACTAGCGAAGGTGCCAGGGACGAGCTCTGTTGGTAGTTTTTACATTGCTCCGGTAGGCATCTGAAAGACACCACAAAAGTTGTTCTACCTGCTTTCTGGGCTGAGATGGGGAACCGCTGAATTTTGGACTCGGCCGGTGACAAAATGTTCCAAAGACACCCCATGCACAACTCCACCGGGGAAGGTGCCAGGCAGGAGTTCTCTTGGTAGTTTTTACACTACCTTGGTAGGCAGCTGAAAGACACCACAAAAGTTGTTCTACCTGCTTTCTGGGCTGAGATGGGGAACCGCTGAATTTTTGGACTCGGCTGGTGACAAAATGTTCCAAAGACACCCCATGCACAACTCCACCGGGGAAGGTGCCAGACAGGAGTTCTCCTGGTAGTTTTTACATTGCTCCGGTAGGCATCTGAAAGACACCACAAAAGTTGTTCTACCTGCTTTCTGGGCTGAGATGGGGAACCGCTGAATTTTGGACTCGGCCAGTGACAAAATGTTCCAAAGACACCCCATGCACAACTCCACCGGGGAAGGTGCCAGACAGGAGTTCTCTTAGTAGTTTTTACACTACATTGGTAGGCACCTGAAAGGCACCACAAAAGTTGTTCTACCTGCTTTCTGGGCTGAGATGGGGAACCGCTGAATTTTGGACTCGGCCGGTGACAAAATGTTCCAAACACACCCCATGCACAACTCCACCGGGGAAGGTGCCAGGCAGGAGTTCTCTTGGTAGTTTTTACACTACCTTGGTAGGCAGCTGAAAGACACCACAAAAGTTGTTCTACCTGCTTTCTGGGCTGAGATGGGGAACCGCTGAATTTTTGGACTCGGCTGGTGACAAAATGTTCCGAACACACCCCATGCACAACTCCACCGGGGAAGGTGCCAGACAGGAGTTCTCCTGGTAGTTTTTACATTGCTCCGGTAGGCATCTGAAAGACACCACAAAAGTTGTTCTACCTGCTTTCTGGGCTGAGATGGGGAACCGCTGAATTTTGGACTCGGCCGGTGACAAAATGTTCCAAACACACCCCATGCACAACTCCACCGGGGAAGGTGCCAGACAGGAGTTCTCTTAATAGTTTTTACACTACCTTGGTAGGCACCTGAAAGGCACCACAAAAGTTGTTCTACCTGCTTTCTGGGCTGAGATGGGGAACCGCTGAATTTTGGAGTCGGCTGGTGACAAAATGTTCCAAACACACCCCCTGCACAACTCCACCGGGGAAGGTGCCAGACAGGAGTTCTCTTGGTAGTTTTTACATTGCTCCGGTAGGCAGCTGAAAGACACCACAAAAGTTGTTCTACCTGCTTTCTGGGCTGAGATGGGGAATCGCTGAATTTTGGACTCGGCCGGTGACAAAATGTTCCAAAGACACCCCATGCACAACTCCACCGGGGAATGTGCCAGACAAGCGTTCTCTTGATAGTTTTTACACTACCTTGGTAGGCATCTGAAAGACACCACAAAAGTTGTTCTACCTGCTTTCTGGGCTGAGATGGGGAAACGCTGAATTTTGGAGTCGGCTGGTGACAAAATGTTCCAAACACACCCCATGCACAACTCCACCGGGGAAGGTGCCAGACAGGAGTTCTCCTGGTAGTTTTTACATTGCTCTGGTAGGCATCTGAAAGACACCACAAAAGTTGTTCTACCTGCTTTCTGGGCTGAGATGGGGAAACGCTGAATTTTGGACTCGGCCGGTGACAAAATGTTCCAAACACACCCCATGCACAACTCCACCGGGGAAGGTGCCAGACAGGAGTTCTCTTAGTAGTTTTTACACTACCTTGGTAGGCATCTGAAAGACACCACAAAAGTTGTTCTACCTGCTTTCTGGGCTGAGATGGGGAAACGCTGAATTTTGGACTCGGCCGGTGACAAAATGTTCCAAACACACCCCCTGCACAACTCCACCGGGGAAGGTGCCAGACGGGAGTTCTCCTGGTAGTTTTTACATTGCTCCGGTAGGCATCTGAAAGACACCACAAAAGTTGTTCTATCTGCTTTCTGGGCTGAGATGGGGAATCGCTGAATTTTGGACTCGGCCGGTGACAAAATGTTCCAAACACACCCCATGCACAACTCCACCGGGGAAGGTGCCAGACAGGAGTTCTCTTAGTAGTTTTTACACTACCTTGGTAGGCATCTAAAAGACACCACAAAAGTTGTTCTACCTGCTTTCTGGGCTGAGATGGGGAAACGCTGAATTTTGGACTCGGCTGGTGACAAAATGTTCCAAACACACCCCCTGCACAACTCCACCGGGGAAGGTGCCAGACAGGAGTTCTCTTAGTAGTTTTTGCACTACCTTGGTAGGCATCTGAAAGACACCACAAAAGTTGTTCTACCTGCTTTCTGGGCTGAGATGGGGAAACGCTGAATTTTGGACTCGGCCGGTGAAAAAATGTTCCAAACACACCCCCTGCACAACTCCACCGGGGAAGGTGCCAGACAGGAGTTCTCTTGATAGTTTTTACTCTACCTTGGTAGGCATCTGAAAGACACCACAAAAGTTGTTCTACCTGCTTTCTGGGCTGAGATGGGGAAACGCTGAATTTTGGAGTCGGCTGGTGACGATATGTTCCAAACACACCCCCTGCACAACTCCACCGGGGAAGGTGCCAGACGGGAGTTCTCCTGGTAGTTTTTACATTGCTCCGGTAGGCATCTGAAAGACACCACAAAAGTTGTTCTATCTGCTTTCTGGGCTGAGATGGGGAATCGCTGAATTTTGGACTCGGCCGGTGACAAAATGTTCCAAACACACCCCATGCACAACTCCACCGGGGAAGGTGCCAGACAGGAGTTCTCTTAGTAGTTTTTACACTACCTTGGTAGGCATCTGAAAGACACCACAAAAGTTGTTCTACCTGCTTTCTGGGCTGAGATGGGGAACCGCTGAATTTTGGACTCGGCTGGTGACAAAATGTTCCAAACACACCCCCTGCACAACTCCACCGGGGAAGGTGCCAGACAGGAGTTCTCCTGGTAGATTTTACACTACCTTGGTAGGGAGCTGAAAGGCACCACAAAAGTTGTTCTACCTGCTTTCTGGGCTGAGATGGGGAATCGCTGAATTTTGGACTCGGCCGGTGACAAAATGTTCCAAAGACACCCCATGCACAACTCCACCGGGGAAGGTGCCAGACAGGAGTTCTCTTGGTAGTTTTTACACTACCTTGGTAGGCATCTGAAAGGCAGCACAAAAGTTGTTCTACCTGCTTTCTGGGCTGAGATGGGGAATCGCTGAATTTTGGACTCGGCCGGTGACAAAATGTTCCAAACACACCCCCTGCACAACTCCACCGGGGAAGGTGCCAGACAAGCGTTCTCTTAGTAGTTTTTACACTACCTTGGTAGGCATCTAAAAGACACCACAAAAGTTGTTCTACCTGCTTTCTGGGCTGAGATGGGGAACAGCTGAATTTTGGACTCGGCTGGTGACAAAATGTTCCAAAGACACCCCCTGCACAACTATACCGGGGAAGGTGCCAGACAGGAGTTCTCCTGGTAGTTTTTACATTGCTCCGGTAGGCATCTAAAAGACACCACAAAAGATGTTCTACCTGCTTTCTGGGCTGAGATGGGGAACCGCTGAATTTTGGAGTCGGCCGGTGACAAAATGTTCCAAACACACCCCCTGCAGAACTCCACCGGGGAAGGTGCCAGACAGGAGTTCTCCTGGTAGTTTTTACATTGCTCCGGTAGGCATCTGAAAGACACCACAAAAGTTGTTCTACCTGCTTTCTGGGCTGAGATGGGGAACCGCTGAATTTTGGACTCGGCCGGTGACAAAATATTCCGAACACACCCCATGCACAACTCCCCGGGGAAGGTGCCAGACAGGAGTTCTCTTGGTAGTTTTTACACTACCTTGGTAGGCATTTGAAAGGCACCACAAAAGTTGTTCTACCTGCTTTCTGGGCTGAGATGGGGAACCGCTGAATTTTGGAGTCGGCTGGTGACAAAATGTTCCAAACACACCCCATGCACAACTCCACCGGGGAAGGTGCCAGACAGGAGTTCTCCTGGTAGTTTTTACATTGCTCTGGTAGGCAGCTGAAAGGCACCACAAAAGTTGTTCTACCTGCTTTCTGGGCTGAGATGGGGAACAGCTGAATTTTGGAGTCGGCCGGTGACAAAATGTTCCAAAGACACCCCATGCACAACTCCACTAGCGAAGGTGCCAGGGACGAGCTCTTTTGGTAGTTTTTACATTGCTCCGGTAGGCATCAAAAGGACACCACAAAAGTTGTTCTACCTGCTTTCTGGGCTGAGATGGGGAATCGCTGAATTTTGGACTCGGCCGGTGACAAAATGTTCCAAACACACCCCATGCACAACTCCACCGGGGAAGGTGCCAGACAGGAGTTCTCTTGGTAGTTTTTACACTACCTTGGTAGGCACCTGAAAGGCACCACAAAAGTTGTTCTACCTGCTTTCTGGGCTGAGATGGGGAACCGCTGAATTTTGGAGTCGGCCGGTGACAAAATGTTCCAAACACACCCCATGCACAACTCCACCGGGGAAGGTGCCAGACAGGAGTTCTCCTGGTAGTTTTTACATTGCTCTGGTAGGCATCTGAAAGACACCACAAAAGTTGTTCTACCTGCTTTCTGGGCTGAGATGGGGAACCGCTGAATTTTGGAGTCGGCCGGTGACAAAATGTTCCAAACACACCCCCTGCACAACTCCACCGGGGAAGGTTCCAGACAGGAGTTCTCTTAGTAGTTTTTACACTACCTTGGTAGGCAGCTGAAAGGCACCACAAAAGTTGTTCTACCTGCTTTCTGGGCTGAGATGGGGAACCGCTGAATTTTGGAGTCGGCCGGTGACAAAATGTTCCAAACACACCCCATGCACAACTCCACCGGGGAAGGTGCCAGACAGGAGTTCCCTGGTAGTTTTTACACTACCTTGGTAGGCAGCTGAAAGGCACCACAAAAGTTGTTCTACCTGCTTTCTGGGCTGAGATGGGGAACCGCTGAATTTTGGACTCTGCTGGTGACAAAATGTTCCAAACACACCCCATGCACAACTCCACTAGCGAAGGTGCCAGGGACGAGCTCTGTTGGTAGTTTTTACATTGCTCCGGTAGGCATCAAAAGGACACCACAAAAGTTGTTCTACCTGCTTTCTGGCCTGAGATGGGGAATCGCTGAATTTTGGACTCGGCCGGTGACAAAATGTTCCAAAGACACCCCATGCACAACTCCACCGGGGAAGGTGCCAGGCAGGAGTTCTCTTGGTAGTTTTTACACTACCTTGGTAGGCATCTGAAAGACACCACAAAAGTTGTTCTAACCTGCTTTCTGGGCTGAGATGGGGAACCGCTGAATTTTGGACTCGGCCAGTGACAAAATGTTCCAAACACACCCCATGCACAACTCCACCGGGGAAGGTGCCAGGCAGGAGTTCTCTTGGTAGTTTTTACACTACCTTGGTAGGCAGCTGAAAGACACCACAAAAGTTGTTCTACCTGCTTTCTGGGCTGAGATGGGGAACAGCTGAATTTTGGACTCGGCTGGTGACAAAATGTTCAAAGACACCCCCTGCACAACTATACCGGGGAAGGTGCCAGACAGGAGTTCTCCTGGTAGTTTTTACATTGCTCCGGTAGGCATCTAAAAGACACCACAAAAGATGTTCTACCTGCTTTCTGGGCTGAGATGGGGAACCGCTGAATTTTGGAGTCGGCCGGTGACAAAATGTTCCAAACACACCCCCCTGCAGAACTCCACCGGGGAAGGTGCCAGACAGGAGTTCTCCTGGTAGTTTTTACATTGCTCCGGTAGGCATCTGAAAGACACCACAAAAGTTGTTCTACCTGCTTTCTGGGCTGAGATGGGGAACCGCTGAATTTTGGACTCGGCCGGTGACAAAATATTCCGAACACACCCCATGCACAACTCCCCGGGGAAGGTGCCAGGCAGGAGTTCTCTTGGTAGTTTTTACACTACCTTGGTAGGCAGCTGAAAGGCACCACAAAAGTTGTTCTACCTGCTTTCTGGGCTGAGATGGGGAACCGCTGAATTTTGGAGTCGGCTGGTGACAAAATGTTCCAAACACACCCCATGCACAACTCCACCGGGGAAGGTGCCAGACAGGAGTTCTCCTGGTAGTTTTTACATTGCTCTGGTAGGCAGCTGAAAGGCACCACAAAAGTTGTTCTACCTGCTTTCTGGGCTGAGATGGGGAACAGCTGAATTTTGGAGTCGGCCGGTGACAAAATGTTCCAAACACACCCCATGCACAACTCCACTAGCGAAGGTGCCAGGGACGAGCTCTTTTGGTAGTTTTTACATTGCTCCGGTAGGCATCAAAAGGACACCACAAAAGTTGTTCTACCTGCTTTCTGGGCTGAGATGGGGAATCGCTGAATTTTGGACTCGGCCGGTGACAAAATGTTCCAAACACACCCCATGCACAACTCCACCGGGGAAGGTGCCAGACAGGAGTTCTCTTGGTAGTTTTTACACTACCTTGGTAGGCACCTGAAAGGCACCACAAAAGTTGTTCTACCCTGCTTTCTGGGCTGAGATGGGGAACCGCTGAATTTTGGAGTCGGCCGGTGACAAAATGTTCCAAACACACCCCATGCACAACTCCACCGGGGAAGGTGCCAGACAGGAGTTCTCCTGGTAGTTTTTACATTGCTCCGGTAGGCATCTGAAAGACACCACAAAAGTTGTTCTACCTGCTTTCTGGGCTGAGATGGGGAACCGCTGAATTTTGGAGTCGGCCGGTGACAAAATGTTCCAAACACACCCCCTGCACAACTCCACCGGGGAAGGTTCCAGACAGGGAGTTCTCTTAGTAGTTTTTACACTACCTTGGTAGGCAGCTGAAAGGCACCACAAAAGTTGTTCTACCTGCTTTCTGGGCTGAGATGGGGAACCGCTGAATTTTGGACTCTGCTGGTGACAAAATGTTCCAAACACACCCCATGCACAACTCCACTAGCGAAGGTGCCAGGGACGAGCTCTGTTGGTAGTTTTTACATTGCTCCGGTAGGCATCAAAAGGACACCACAAAAGTTGTTCTACCTGCTTTCTGGCCTGAGATGGGGAATCGCTGAATTTTGGACTCGGCCGGTGACAAAATGTTCCAAAGACACCCCATGCACAACTCCACCGGGGAAGGTGCCAGGCAGGAGTTCTCTTGGTAGTTTTTACACTACCTTGGTAGGCATTTGAAAGGCACCACAAAAGTTGTTCTACCTGCTTTCTGGGCTGAGATGGGGAACCGCTGAATTTTGGAGTCGGCCGGTGACAAAATGTTCCAAACACACCCCATGCACAACTCCACCGGGGAAGGTGCCAGGCAGGAGTTCTCTTGGTAGTTTTTACACTACCTTGGTAGGCAGCTGAAAGACACCACAAAAGTTGTTCTACCTGCTTTCTGGGCTGAGATGGGGAACCGCTGAATTTTGGACTCGGCCAGTGACAAAATGTTCCAAAGACACCCCATGCACAACTCCACCGGGGAAGGTGCCAGACAGGAGTTCTCTTAGTAGTTTTTACACTACATTGGTAGGCACCTGAAAGGCACCACAAAAGTTGTTCTACCTGCTTTCTGGGCTGAGATGGGGAACCGCTGAATTTTGGACTCGGCCGGTGACAAAATGTTCCAAACACACCCCATGCACAACTCCACCGGGGAAGGTGCCAGGCAGGAGTTCTCTTGGTAGTTTTTACACTACCTTGGTAGGCATCTGAAAGACACCACAAAAGTTGTTCTACCTGCTTTCTGGGCTGAGATGGGGAAACGCTGAATTTTTGGACTCGGCTGGTGACAAAATGTTCCGAACACACCCCATGCACAACTCCACCGGGGAAGGTGCCAGACAGGAGTTCTCCTGGTAGTTTTTACATTGCTCCGGTAGGCAGCTGAAAGACACCACAAAAGTTGTTCTACCTGCTTTCTGGGCTGAGATGGGGAACCGCTGAATTTTGGACTCGGCCGGTGACAAAATGTTCCAAACACACCCCCTGCACAACTCCACCGGGGAAGGTGCCAGGCAGGAGTTCTCTTAATAGTTTTTACACTACCTTGGTAGGCACCTGAAAGGCACCACAAAAGTTGTTCTACCTGCTTTCTGGGCTGAGATGGGGAATCGCTGAATTTTGGAGTCGGCTGGTGACAAAATGTTCCAAACACACCCCATGCACAACTCCACCGGGGAAGGTGCCAGACAGGAGTTCTCCTGGTAGTTTTTACATTGCTCCGGTAGGCAGCTGAAAGACACCACAAAAGTTGTTCTATCTGCTTTCTGGGCTGAGATGGGGAATCGCTGAATTTTGGACTCGGCCGGTGACAAAATGTTCCAAAGACACCCCATGCACAACTCCACCGGGGAATGTGCCAGACAAGCGTTCTCTTGATAGTTTTTACACTACCTTGGTAGGCATCTGAAAGACACCACAAAACTTGTTCTACCTGCTTTCTGGGCTGAGATGGGGAAACGCTGAGTTTTGGAGTCGGCTGGTGACAAAATGTTCCAAACACACCCCATGCACAACTCCACCGGGGAAGGTGCCAGGCAGGAGTTCTCCTGGTAGTTTTTACATTGCTCCGGTAGGCATCTGAAAGACACCACAAAAGTTGTTCTACCTGCTTTCTGGGCTGAGATGGGGAACAGCTGAATTTTGGAGTCGGCTGGTGACAAAATGTTCCAAACGCACCCCATGCACAACTCCACCGGGGAAGGTGCCAGGCAGGAGTTCTCCTGGTAGTTTTTACATTGCTCCGGTAGGCATCTGAAAGACACCACAAAAGTTGTTCTACCTGCTTTCTGGGCTGAGATGGGGAACCCCTGAATTTTGGAGTCGGCTGGTGACAAAATGTTCCAAAGACACCCCCTGCACAACTCCACCGGGGAAGGTGCCAGACAAGAGTTCTCTTGAGAGTTTTTACACTACCTTGGTAGGCAGCTGAAAGGCACCACAAAAGTTGTTCTACCTGCTTTCTGGGCTGAGATGGGGAATCGCTGAATTTTGGAGTCGGCCGGTGACAAAATGTTCCAAACACACCCCCTGCACAACTCCACCGGGGAAGGTTCCAGACAGGAGTTCTCTTAGTAGTTTTTACACTACCTTGGTAGGCAGCTGAAAGGCACCACAAAAGTTGTTCTACCTGCTTTCTGGGCTGAGATGGGGAACCGCTGAATTTTGGACTCGGCTGGTGACAAAATGTTCCAAACACACCCCATGCACAACTCCACTAGCGAAGGTGCCAGGGACGAGCTCTGTTGGTAGTTTTTACATTGCTCCGGTAGGCATCAAAAGGACACCACAAAAGTTGTTCTACCTGCTTTCTGGCCTGAGATGGGGAATCGCTGAATTTTGGACTCGGCCGGTGACAAAATGTTCCAAAGACACCCCATGCACAACTCCACCGGGGAAGGTGCCAGGCAGGAGTTCTCTTGGTAGTTTTTACACTACCTTGGTAGGCATTTGAAAGGCACCACAAAAGTTGTTCTACCTGCTTTCTGGGCTGAGATGGGGAACCGCTGAATTTTGGAGTCGGCCGGTGACAAAATGTTCCAAACACACCCCCTGCACAACTCCACCGGGGAAGGTTCCAGACAGGAGTTCTCTTAGTAGTTTTTACACTACCTTGGTAGGCAGCTGAAAGGCACCACAAAAGTTGTTCTACCTGCTTTCTGGGCTGAGATGGGGAACCGCTGAATTTTGGAGTCGGCCGGTGACAAAATGTTCCAAACACACCCCATGCACAACTCCACCGGGGAAGGTGCCAGACAGGAGTTCCCTGGTAGTTTTTACACTACCTTGGTAGGCAGCTGAAAGGCACCACAAAAGTTGTTCTACCTGCTTTCTGGGCTGAGATGGGGAACCGCTGAATTTTGGACTCTGCTGGTGACAAAATGTTCCAAACACACCCCATGCACAACTCCACTAGCGAAGGTGCCAGGGACGAGCTCTGTTGGTAGTTTTTACATTGCTCCGGTAGGCATCAAAAGGACACCACAAAAGTTGTTCTACCTGCTTTCTGGCCTGAGATGGGGAATCGCTGAATTTTGGACTCGGCCGGTGACAAAATGTTCCAAAGACACCCCATGCACAACTCCACCGGGGAAGGTGCCAGGCAGGAGTTCTCTTGGTAGTTTTTACACTACCTTGGTAGGCATCTGAAAGACACCACAAAAGTTGTTCTACCTGCTTTCTGGGCTGAGATGGGGAACCGCTGAATTTTGGACTCGGCCAGTGACAAAATGTTCCAAACACACCCCATGCACAACTCCACCGGGGAAGGTGCCAGGCAGGAGTTCTCTTGGTAGTTTTTACACTACCTTGGTAGGCAGCTGAAAGACACCACAAAAGTTGTTCTACCTGCTTTCTGGGCTGAGATGGGGAACAGCTGAATTTTGGACTCGGCTGGTGACAAAATGTTCCAAAGACACCCCCTGCACAACTATACCGGGGAAGGTGCCAGACAGGAGTTCTCCTGGTAGTTTTTACATTGCTCCGGTAGGCATCTAAAAGACACCACAAAAGATGTTCTACCTGCTTTCTGGGCTGAGATGGGGAACCGCTGAATTTTGGAGTCGGCCGGTGACAAAATGTTCCAAACACACCCCCTGCAGAACTCCACCGGGGAAGGTGCCAGACAGGAGTTCTCCTGGTAGTTTTTACATTGCTCCGGTAGGCATCTGAAAGACACCACAAAAGTTGTTCTACCTGCTTTCTGGGCTGAGATGGGGAACCGCTGAATTTTGGACTCGGCCGGTGACAAAATATTCCGAACACACCCCATGCACAACTCCCCGGGGAAGGTGCCAGGCAGGAGTTCTCTTGGTAGTTTTTACACTACCTTGGTAGGCATTTGAAAGGCACCACAAAAGTTGTTCTACCTGCTTTCTGGGCTGAGATGGGGAACCGCTGAATTTTGGAGTCGGCTGGTGACAAAATGTTCCAAACACACCCCATGCACAACTCCACCGGGGAAGGTGCCAGACAGGAGTTCTCCTGGTAGTTTTTACATTGCTCTGGTAGGCAGCTGAAAGGCACCACAAAAGTTGTTCTACCTGCTTTCTGGGCTGAGATGGGGAACAGCTGAATTTTGGAGTCGGCCGGTGACAAAATGTTCCAAACACACCCCATGCACAACTCCACTAGCGAAGGTGCCAGGGACGAGCTCTTTTGGTAGTTTTTACATTGCTCCGGTAGGCATCAAAAGGACACCACAAAAGTTGTTCTACCTGCTTTCTGGGCTGAGATGGGGAATCGCTGAATTTTGGACTCGGCCGGTGACAAAATGTTCCAAACACACCCCATGCACAACTCCACCGGGGAAGGTGCCAGACAGGAGTTCTCTTGGTAGTTTTTACACTACCTTGGTAGGCACCTGAAAGGCACCACAAAAGTTGTTCTACCTGCTTTCTGGGCTGAGATGGGGAACCGCTGAATTTTGGAGTCGGCCGGTGACAAAATGTTCCAAACACACCCCATGCACAACTCCACCGGGGAAGGTGCCAGACAGGAGTTCTCCTGGTAGTTTTTACATTGCTCCGGTAGGCATCTGAAAGACACCACAAAAGTTGTTCTACCTGCTTTCTGGGCTGAGATGGGGAACCGCTGAATTTTGGAGTCGGCCGGTGACAAAATGTTCCAAACACACCCCCTGCACAACTCCACCGGGGAAGGTTCCAGACAGGAGTTCTCTTAGTAGTTTTTACACTACCTTGGTAGGCAGCTGAAAGGCACCACAAAAGTTGTTCTACCTGCTTTCTGGGCTGAGATGGGGAACCGCTGAATTTTGGACTCTGCTGGTGACAAAATGTTCCAAACACACCCCATGCACAACTCCACTAGCGAAGGTGCCAGGGACGAGCTCTGTTGGTAGTTTTTACATTGCTCCGGTAGGCATCAAAAGGACACCACAAAAGTTGTTCTACCTGCTTTCTGGGCTGAGATGGGGAATCGCTGAATTTTGGACTCGGCCGGTGACAAAATGTTCCAAAGACACCCCATGCACAACTCCACCGGGGAAGGTGCCAGGCAGGAGTTCTCTTGGTAGTTTTTACACTACCTTGGTAGGCATTTGAAAGGCACCACAAAAGTTGTTCTACCTGCTTTCTGGGCTGAGATGGGGAACCGCTGAATTTTGGACTCGGCCGGTGACAAAATGTTCCAAACACACCCCATGCACAACTCCACCGGGGAAGGTGCCAGGCAGGAGTTCTCTTGGTAGTTTTTACACTACCTTGGTAGGCATTTGAAAGGCACCACAAAAGTTGTTCTACCTGCTTTCTGGGCTGAGATGGGGAACCGCTGAATTTTTGGACTCGGCTGGTGACAAAATGTTCCAAACACACCCCATGCACAACTCCACCGGGGAAGGTGCCAGACAGGAGTTCTCCTGGTAGTTTTTACATTGCTCCGGTAGGCATCTGAAAGACACCACAAAAGTTGTTCTACCTGCTTTCTGGGCTGAGATGGGGAACCGCTGAATTTTGGACTCGGCCAGTGACAAAATGTTCCAAAGACACCCCATGCACAACTCCACCGGGGAAGGTGCCAGACAGGAGTTCTCTTAGTAGTTTTTACACTACCTTGGTAGGCACCTGAAAGGCACCACAAAAGTTGTTCTACCTGCTTTCTGGGCTGAGATGGGGAACCGCTGAATTTTGGAGTCGGCCGGTGACAAAATGTTCCAAACACACCCCATGCACAACTCCACCGGGGAAGGTGCCAGGCAGGAGTTCTCTTGGTAGTTTTTACACTACCTTGGTAGGCATCTGAAAGACACCACAAAAGTTGTTCTACCTGCTTTCTGGGCTGAGATGGGGAAACGCTGAATTTTTGGACTCGGCTGGTGACAAAATGTTCCGAACACACCCCATGCACAACTCCACCGGGGAAGGTGCCAGACAGGAGTTCTCCTGGTAGTTTTTACATTGCTCCGGTAGGCAGCTGAAAGACACCACAAAAGTTGTTCTACCTGCTTTCTGGGCTGAGATGGGGAACCGCTGAATTTTGGACTCGGCCGGTGACAAAATGTTCCAAACACACCCCATGCACAACTCCACCGGGGAAGGTGCCAGACAGGAGTTCTCTTAATAGTTTTTACACTACCTTGGTAGGCACCTGAAAGGCACCACAAAAGTTGTTCTACCTGCTTTCTGGGCTGAGATGGGGAATCGCTGAATTTTGGACTCGGCCGGTGACAAAATGTTCCAAACACACCCCCTGCACAACTCCACCGGGGAAGGTGCCAGACAGGAGTTCTCCTGGTAGTTTTTACATTGCTCCGGTAGGCAGCTGAAAGACACCACAAAAGTTGTTCTATCTGCTTTCTGGGCTGAGATGGGGAATCGCTGAATTTTGGACTCGGCCGGTGACAAAATGTTCCAAACACACCCCATGCACAACTCCACCGGGGAATGTGCCAGACAAGCGTTCTCTTGATAGTTTTTACACTACCTTGGTAGGCATCTGAAAGACACCACAAAACTTGTTCTACCTGCTTTCTGGGCTGAGATGGGGAAACGCTGAGTTTTGGAGTCGGCTGGTGACAAAATGTTCCAAACACACCCCATGCACAACTCCACCGGGGAAGGTGCCAGACAGGAGTTCTCCTGGTAGTTTTTACATTGCTCCGGTAGGCATCTGAAAGACACCACAAAAGTTGTTCTACCTGCTTTCTGGGCTGAGATGGGGAACCGCTGAATTTTGGACTCGGCTGGTGACAAAATGTTCCAAACGCACCCCATGCACAACTCCACCGGGGAAGGTGCCAGGCAGGAGTTCTCCTGGTAGTTTTTACATTGCTCCGGTAGGCATCTGAAAGACACCACAAAAGTTGTTCTACCTGCTTTCTGGGCTGAGATGGGGAACCCCTGAATTTTGGAGTCGGCTGGTGACAAAATGTTCCAAAGACACCCCCTGCACAACTCCACCGGGGAAGGTGCCAGACAAGAGTTCTCTTGAGAGTTTTTACACTACCTTGGTAGGCAGCTGAAAGGCACCACAAAAGTTGTTCTACCTGCTTTCTGGGCTGAGATGGGGAATCGCTGAATTTTGGAGTCGGCCGGTGACAAAATGTTCCAAACACACCCCCTGCACAACTCCACCGGGGAAGGTTCCAGACAGGAGTTCTCTTAGTAGTTTTTACACTACCTTGGTAGGCAGCTGAAAGGCACCACAAAAGTTGTTCTACCTGCTTTCTGGGCTGAGATGGGGAACCGCTGAATTTTGGACTCGGCTGGTGACAAAATGTTCCAAACACACCCCATGCACAACTCCACTAGCGAAGGTGCCAGGGACGAGCTCTGTTGGTAGTTTTTACATTGCTCCGGTAGGCATCAAAAGGACACCACAAAAGTTGTTCTACCTGCTTTCTGGCCTGAGATGGGGAATCGCTGAATTTTGGACTCGGCCGGTGACAAAATGTTCCAAAGACACCCCATGCACAACTCCACCGGGGAAGGTGCCAGGCAGGAGTTCTCTTGGTAGTTTTTACACTACCTTGGTAGGCATTTGAAAGGCACCACAAAAGTTGTTCTACCTGCTTTCTGGGCTGAGATGGGGAACCGCTGAATTTTGGACTCGGCCAGTGACAAAATGTTCCAAACACACCCCATGCACAACTCCACCGGGGAAGGTGCCAGGCAGGAGTTCTCTTGGTAGTTTTTACACTACCTTGGTAGGCAGCTGAAAGACACCACAAAAGTTGTTCTACCTGCTTTCTGGGCTGAGATGGGGAACCGCTGAATTTTTGGACTCGGCTGGTGACAAAATGTTCCAAAGACACCCCATGCACAACTCCACCGGGGAAGGTGCCAGACAGGAGTTCTCCTGGTAGTTTTTACATTGCTCTGGTAGGCATCTGAAAGACACCACAAAAGTTGTTCTACCTGCTTTCTGGGCTGAGATGGGGAACCGCTGAATTTTGGACTCGGCCGGTGACAAAATGTTCCAAACACACCCCATGCACAACTCCACCGGGGAAGGTGCCAGACAGGAGTTCTCTTAATAGTTTTTACACTACCTTGGTAGGCACCTGAAAGGCACCACAAAAGTTGTTCTACCTGCTTTCTGGGCTGAGATGGGGAACCGCTGAATTTTGGACTCGGCCGGTGACAAAATGTTCCAAAGACACCCCATGCACAACTCCACCGGGGAAGGTGCCAGGCAGGAGTTCTCTTAGTAGTTTTTACACTACATTGGTAGGCACCTGAAAGGCACCACAAAAGTTGTTCTACCTGCTTTCTGGGCTGAGATGGGGAACCGCTGAATTTTGGACTCGGCCGGTGACAAAATGTTCCAAACACACCCCATGCACAACTCCACCGGGGAAGGTGCCAGGCAGGAGTTCTCTTGGTAGTTTTTACACTACCTTGGTAGGCAGCTGAAAGACACCACAAAAGTTGTTCTACCTGCTTTCTGGGCTGAGATGGGGAACCGCTGAATTTTTGGACTCTGCTGGTGACAAAATGTTCCGAACACACCCCCTGCACAACTCCACCGGGGAAGGTTCCAGACAGGAGTTCTCTTAGTAGTTTTTACACTACCTTGGTAGGCAGCTGAAAGGCACCACAAAAGTTGTTCTACCTGCTTTCTGGGCTGAGATGGGGAACCGCTGAATTTTGGAGTCGGCCGGTGACAAAATGTTCCAAACACACCCCATGCACAACTCCACCGGGGAAGGTGCCAGACAGGAGTTCCCTGGTAGTTTTTACACTACCTTGGTAGGCAGCTGAAAGGCACCACAAAAGTTGTTCTACCTGCTTTCTGGGCTGAGATGGGGAACCGCTGAATTTTGGACTCTGCTGGTGACAAAATGTTCCAAACACACCCCATGCCCACCTCCACTAGCGAAGGTGCCAGGGACGAGCTCTGTTGGTAGTTTTTACATTGCTCCGGTAGGCATCAAAAGGACACCACAAAAGTTGTTCTACCTGCTTTCTGGGCTGAGATGGGGAACCGCTGAATTTTGGACTCGGCCGGTGACAAAATTTTCCAAAGACACCCCATGCACAACTCCACCGGGGAATGTGCCAGACAAGCGTTCCCTTGATAGTTTTTACACTACCTTGGTAGGCATCTGAAAGACACCACAAAAGTTGTTCTACCTGCTTTCTGGGCTGAGATGGGGAAACGCTGAATTTTGGAGTCGGCTGGTGACAAAATGTTCCAAACACACCCCCTGCACAACTCCACCGGGGAAGGTGCCAGACAGGAGTTCTTCTGGTAGTTTTTACATTGCTCCGGTAGGCATATGAAAGACACTACAAAAGTTGTTCTACCTGCTTTCTGGGCTGAGATGGGGAACAGCTGAATTTTGGACTCGGCCGGTGACAAAATGTTCCAAACACACCCCCTGCACAACTCCACCGGGGAAGGTGCCAGGCAGGAGTTCTCTTGGTAGTTTTTACACTACCTTGGTAGGCAGCTGAAAGACACCACAAAAGTTGTTCTACCTGCTTTCTGGGCTGAGATGGGGAAACGCTGAATTTTTGGACTCGGCTGGTGACAAAATGTTCCGAACACACCCCATGCACAACTCCACCGGGGAAGGTGCCAGACAGGAGTTCTCCTGGTAGTTTTTACATTGCTCCGGTAGGCAGCTGAAAGACACCACAAAAGTTGTTCTACCTGCTTTCTGGGCTGAGATGGGGAACCGCTGAATTTTGGACTCGGCCGGTGACAAAATGTTCCAAACACACCCCATGCACAACTCCACCGGGGAAGGTGCCAGACAGGAGTTCTCTTAATAGTTTTTACACTACCTTGGTAGGCACCTGAAAGGCACCACAAAAGTTGTTCTACCTGCTTTCTGGGCTGAGATGGGGAATCGCTGAATTTTGGAGTCGGCTGGTGACAAAATGTTCCAAACACACCCCATGCACAACTCCACCGGGGAAGGTGCCAGACAGGAGTTCTCCTGGTAGTTTTTACATTGCTCCGGTAGGCAGCTGAAAGACACCACAAAAGTTGTTCTATCTGCTTTCTGGGCTGAGATGGGGAATCGCTGAATTTTGGACTCGGCCGGTGACAAAATGTTCCAAAGACACCCCATGCACAACTCCACCGGGGAATGTGCCAGACAAGCGTTCTCTTGATAGTTTTTACACTACCTTGGTAGGCATCTGAAAGGCACCACAAAAGTTGTTCTACCTGCTTTCTGGGCTGAGATGGGGAAACGCTGAGTTTTGGAGTCGGCTGGTGACAAAATGTTCCAAACACACCCCATGCACAACTCCACCGGGGAAGGTGCCAGACAGGAGTTCTCCTGGTAGTTTTTACATTGCTCCGGTAGGCATCTGAAAGACACCACAAAAGTTGTTCTACCTGCTTTCTGGGCTGAGATGGGGAACAGCTGAATTTTGGAGTCGGCTGGTGACAAAATGTTCCAAACGCACCCCATGCACAACTCCACCGGGGAAGGTGCCAGGCAGGAGTTCTCCTGGTAGTTTTTACATTGCTCCGGTAGGCATCTGAAAGACACCACAAAAGTTGTTCTACCTGCTTTCTGGGCTGAGATGGGGAACCCCTGAATTTTGGAGTCGGCTGGTGACAAAATGTTCCAAAGACACCCCCTGCACAACTCCACCGGGGAAGGTGCCAGACAAGAGTTCTCTTGAGAGTTTTTACACTACCTTGGTAGGCAGCTGAAAGGCACCACAAAAGTTGTTCTACCTGCTTTCTGGGCTGAGATGGGGAACAGCTGAATTTTGGACTCGGCTGGTGACAAAATGTTCCAAACACACCCCATGCACAACTCCACTAGCGAAGGTGCCAGGGACGAGCTCTGTTGGTAGTTTTTACATTGCTCCGGTAGGCATCAAAAGGACACCACAAAAGTTGTTCTACCTGCTTTCTGGCCTGAGATGGGGAATCGCTGAATTTTGGACTCGGCCGGTGACAAAATGTTCCAAAGACACCCCATGCACAACTCCACCGGGGAAGGTGCCAGGCAGGAGTTCTCTTGGTAGTTTTTACACTACCTTGGTAGGCATTTGAAAGGCACCACAAAAGTTGTTCTACCTGCTTTCTGGGCTGAGATGGGGAACCGCTGAATTTTGGACTCGGCCAGTGACAAAATGTTCCAAACACACCCCATGCACAACTCCACCGGGGAAGGTGCCATGCAGGAGTTCTCTTGGTAGTTTTTACACTACCTTGGTAGGCAGCTGAAAGACACCACAAAAGTTGTTCTACCTGCTTTCTGGGCTGAGATGGGGAACCGCTGAATTTTTGGACTCGGCTGGTGACAAAATGTTCCAAAGACACCCCATGCACAACTCCACCGGGGAAGGTGCCAGACAGGAGTTCTCCTGGTAGTTTTTGCATTGCTCCGGTAGGCATCTGAAAGACACCACAAAAGTTGTTCTATCTGCTTTCTGGGCTGAGATGGGGAACCGCTGAATTTTGGACTCGGCCGGTGACAAAATGTTCCAAAGACACCCCATGCACAACTCCACCGGGGAAGGTGCCAGACAGGAGTTCTCTTAGTAGTTTTTACACTACATTGGTAGGCACCTGAAAGGCACCACAAAAGTTGTTCTACCTGCTTTCTGGGCTGAGATGGGGAACCGCTGAATTTTGGACTCGGCCGGTGACAAAATGTTCCAAACACACCCCATGCACAACTCCACCGGGGAAGGTGCCAGGCAGGAGTTCTCTTGGTAGTTTTTACACTACCTTGGTAGGCAGCTGAAAGACACCACAAAAGTTGTTCTACCTGCTTTCTGGGCTGAGATGGGGAACCGCTGAATTTTTGGACTCTGCTGGTGACAAAATGTTCCGAACACACCCCCTGCACAACTCCACCGGGGAAGGTTCCAGACAGGAGTTCTCTTAGTAGTTTTTACACTACCTTGGTAGGCAGCTGAAAGGCACCACAAAAGTTGTTCTACCTGCTTTCTGGGCTGAGATGGGGAACCGCTGAATTTTGGAGTCGGCCGGTGACAAAATGTTCCAAACACACCCCATGCACAACTCCACCGGGGAAGGTGCCAGACAGGAGTTCCCTGGTAGTTTTTACACTACCTTGGTAGGCAGCTGAAAGGCACCACAAAAGTTGTTCTACCTGCTTTCTGGGCTGAGATGGGGAACCGCTGAATTTTGGACTCTGCTGGTGACAAAATGTTCCAAACACACCCCATGCCCACCTCCACTAGCGAAGGTGCCAGGGACGAGCTCTGTTGGTAGTTTTTACATTGCTCCGGTAGGCATCAAAAGGACACCACAAAAGTTGTTCTACCTGCTTTCTGGGCTGAGATGGGGAACCGCTGAATTTTGGACTCGGCCGGTGACAAAATGTTCCAAAGACACCCCATGCACAACTCCACCGGGGAATGTGCCAGACAAGCGTTCCCTTGATAGTTTTTACACTACCTTGGTAGGCATCTGAAAGACACCACAAAATTTGTTTTACCTGCTTTCTGGGCTGAGATGGGGAAACGCTGAATTTTGGAGTCGGCTGGTGACAAAATGTTCCAAACACACCCCCTGCACAACTCCACCGGGGAAGGTGCCAGACAGGAGTTCTCCTGGTAGTTTTTACATTGCTCCGGTAGGCATCTGAAAGACACTACAAAAGTTGTTCTACCTGCTTTCTGGGCTGAGATGGGGAACAGCTGAATTTTGGACTCGGCCGGTGACAAAATGTTCCAAACACACCCCATGCACAACTCCACCGGGGAAGGTGCCAGGCAGGAGTTCTCTTGGTAGTTTTTACACTACCTTGGTAGGCAGCTGAAAGACACCACAAAAGTTGTTCTACCTGCTTTCTGGGCTGAGATGGGGAAACGCTGAATTTTTGGACTCGGCTGGTGACAAAATGTTCCGAACACACCCCATGCACAACTCCACCGGGGAAGGTGCCAGACAGGAGTTCTCCTGGTAGTTTTTACATTGCTCCGGTAGGCAGCTGAAAGACACCACAAAAGTTGTTCTACCTGCTTTCTGGGCTGAGATGGGGAACCGCTGAATTTTGGACTCGGCCGGTGACAAAATGTTCCAAACACACCCCATGCACAACTCCACCGGGGAAGGTGCCAGACAGGAGTTCTCTTAATAGTTTTTACACTACCTTGGTAGGCACCTGAAAGGCACCACAAAAGTTGTTCTACCTGCTTTCTGGGCTGAGATGGGGAATCGCTGAATTTTGGAGTCGGCTGGTGACAAAATGTTCCAAACACACCCCCTGCACAACTCCACCGGGGAAGGTGCCAGACAGGAGTTCTCCTGGTAGTTTTTACATTGCTCCGGTAGGCAGCTGAAAGACACCACAAAAGTTGTTCTATCTGCTTTCTGGGCTGAGATGGGGAATCGCTGAATTTTGGACTCGGCCGGTGACAAAATGTTCCAAAGACACCCCATGCACAACTCCACCGGGGAATGTGCCAGACAAGCGTTCTCTTGATAGTTTTTACACTACCTTGGTAGGCATCTGAAAGACACCACAAAACTTGTTCTACCTGCTTTCTGGGCTGAGATGGGGAAACGCTGAGTTTTGGAGTCGGCTGGTGACAAAATGTTCCAAACACACCCCATGCACAACTCCACCGGGGAAGGTGCCAGACAGGAGTTCTCCTGGTAGTTTTTACATTGCTCCGGTAGGCATCTGAAAGACACCACAAAAGTTGTTCTACCTGCTTTCTGGGCTGAGATGGGGAACAGCTGAATTTTGGAGTCGGCTGGTGACAAAATGTTCCAAACGCACCCCATGCACAACTCCACCGGGGAAGGTGCCAGGCAGGAGTTCTCCTGGTAGTTTTTACATTGCTCCGGTAGGCATCTGAAAGACACCACAAAAGTTGTTCTACCTGCTTTCTGGGCTGAGATGGGGAACCCCTGAATTTTGGAGTCGGCTGGTGACAAAATGTTCCAAAGACACCCCCTGCACAACTCCACCGGGGAAGGTGCCAGACAAGAGTTCTCTTGAGAGTTTTTACACTACCTTGGTAGGCAGCTGAAAGGCACCACAAAAGTTGTTCTACCTGCTTTCTGGGCTGAGATGGGGAATCGCTGAATTTTGGAGTCGGCCGGTGACAAAATGTTCCAAACACACCCCCTGCACAACTCCACCGGGGAAGGTTCCAGACAGGAGTTCTCTTAGTAGTTTTTACACTACCTTGGTAGGCAGCTGAAAGGCACCACAAAAGTTGTTCTACCTGCTTTCTGGGCTGAGATGGGGAACCGCTGAATTTTGGACTCGGCTGGTGACAAAATGTTCCAAACACACCCCATGCACAACTCCACTAGCGAAGGTGCCAGGGACGAGCTCTGTTGGTAGTTTTTACATTGCTCCGGTAGGCATCAAAAGGACACCACAAAAGTTGTTCTACCTGCTTTCTGGCCTGAGATGGGGAATCGCTGAATTTTGGACTCGGCCAGTGACAAAATGTTCCAAACACACCCCATGCACAACTCCACCGGGGAAGGTGCCAGACAGGAGTTCTCTTGGTAGTTTTTACACTACCTTGGTAGGCACCTGAAAGGCACCACAAAAGTTGTTCTATCTGCTTTCTGGGCTGAGATGGGGAATCGCTGAATTTTGGACTCGGCCGGTGACAAAATGTTCCAAAGACACCCCATGCACAACTCCACCGGGGAAGGTGCCAGGCAGGAGTTCTCTTGGTAGTTTTTACACTACCTTGGTAGGCATTTGAAAGGCACCACAAAAGTTGTTCTACCTGCTTTCTGGGCTGAGATGGGGAACCGCTGAATTTTGGACTCGGCCAGTGACAAAATGTTCCAAACACACCCCATGCACAACTCCACCGGGGAAGGTGCCAGGCAGGAGTTCTCTTGGTAGTTTTTACACTACCTTGGTAGGCAGCTGAAAGACACCACAAAAGTTGTTCTACCTGCTTTCTGGGCTGAGATGGGGAACCGCTGAATTTTTGGACTCGGCTGGTGACAAAATGTTCCAAAGACACCCCATGCACAACTCCACCGGGGAAGGTGCCAGACAAGCGTTCCCTTGATAGTTTTTACACTACCTTGGTAGGCATCTGAAAGACACCACAAAAGTTGTTCTACCTGCTTTCTGGGCTGAGATGGGGAACCGCTGAATTTTGGACTCGGCCGGTGACAAAATGTTCCAAACACACCCCATGCACAACTCCACCGGGGAAGGTGCCAGACAGGAGTTCTCTTAATAGTTTTTACACTACCTTGGTAGGCACCTGAAAGGCACCACAAAAGTTGTTCTACCTGCTTTCTGGGCTGAGATGGGGAACCGCTGAATTTTGGACTCGGCCGGTGACAAAATGTTCCAAAGACACCCCATGCACAACTCCACCGGGGAAGGTGCCAGACAGGAGTTCTCTTAGTAGTTTTTACACTACATTGGTAGGCACCTGAAAGGCACCACAAAAGTTGTTCTACCTGCTTTCTGGGCTGAGATGGGGAACCGCTGAATTTTGGACTCGGCCGGTGACAAAATGTTCCAAACACACCCCATGCACAACTCCACCGGGGAAGGTGCCAGGCAGGAGTTCTCTTGGTAGTTTTTACACTACCTTGGTAGGCAGCTGAAAGACACCACAAAAGTTGTTCTACCTGCTTTCTGGGCTGAGATGGGGAACCGCTGAATTTTTGGACTCTGCTGGTGACAAAATGTTCCGAACACACCCCCTGCACAACTCCACCGGGGAAGGTTCCAGACAGGAGTTCTCTTAGTAGTTTTTACACTACCTTGGTAGGCAGCTGAAAGGCACCACAAAAGTTGTTCTACCTGCTTTCTGGGCTGAGATGGGGAACCGCTGAATTTTGGAGTCGGCCGGTGACAAAATGTTCCAAACACACCCCATGCACAACTCCACCGGGGAAGGTGCCAGACAGGAGTTCCCTGGTAGTTTTTACACTACCTTGGTAGGCAGCTGAAAGGCACCACAAAAGTTGTTCTACCTGCTTTCTGGGCTGAGATGGGGAACCGCTGAATTTTGGACTCTGCTGGTGACAAAATGTTCCAAACACACCCCATGCCCACCTCCACTAGCGAAGGTGCCAGGGACGAGCTCTGTTGGTAGTTTTTACATTGCTCCGGTAGGCATCAAAAGGACACCACAAAAGTTGTTCTACCTGCTTTCTGGGCTGAGATGGGGAACCGCTGAATTTTGGACTCGGCCGGTGACAAAATGTTCCAAAGACACCCCATGCACAACTCCACCGGGGAATGTGCCAGACAAGCGTTCCCTTGATAGTTTTTACACTACCTTGGTAGGCATCTGAAAGACACCACAAAAGTTGTTCTACCTGCTTTCTGGGCTGAGATGGGGAAACGCTGAATTTTGGAGTCGGCTGGCGACAAAATGTTCCAAACACACCCCCTGCACAACTCCACCGGGGAAGGTGCCAGACAGGAGTTCTCCTGGTAGTTTTTACATTGCTCCGGTAGGCATATGAAAGACACTACAAAAGTTGTTCTACCTGCTTTCTGGGCTGAGATGGGGAACAGCTGAATTTTGGACTCGGCCGGTGACAAAATGTTCCAAACACACCCCCTGCAGAACTCCACCGGGGAAGGTGCCAGACAGGAGTTCTCCTGGTAGTTTTTACATTGCTCCGGTAGGCATCTGAAAGACACCAAAAAAGTTGTTCTACCTGCTTTCTGGGCTGAGATGGGGAACCGCTGAATTTTGGAGTCGGCTGGTGACAAAATGTTCCAAACACACCCCCTGCACAACTCCACCGGGGAAGGTGCCAGACGGGAGTTCTCCTGGTAGTTTTTACATTGCTCCGGTAGGCATCTGAAAGACACCACAAAAGTTGTTCTACCTGCTTTCTGGGCTGAGATGGGGAATCGCTGAATTTTGGACTCGGCCGGTGAAAAAATGTTCCAAAGACACCCCATGCACAACTCCACCGGGGAAGGTGCCAGACAGGAGTTCTCTTAGTAGTTTTTACACTACCTTGGTAGGCACCTGAAAGGCACCACAAAAGTTGTTCTACCTGCTTTCTGGGCTGAGATGGGGAACCGCTGAATTTTGGACTCGGCCGGTGACAAAATGTTCCAAAGACACCCCATGCACAACTCCACCGGGGAAGGTGCCAGACAGGAGTTCTCCTGGTAGTTTTTACACGACCTTGGTAGGCACCTGAAAGGCACCACAAAAGTTGTTCTACCTGCTTTCTGGGCTGAGATGGGGAACCGCTGAATTTTGGAGTCGGCTGGTGACAAAATGTTCCAAAGACACCCCATGCACAACTCCACCGGGGAAGGTGCCAGACAGGAGTTCTCCTGGTAGTTTTTACATTGCTCCGGTAGGCATCTGAAAGACACTACAAAAGTTGTTCTACCTGCTTTCTGGGCTGAGATGGGGAACCGCTGAATTTTGGACTCGGCTGGTGACAAAATGTTCCAAACACACCCCCTGCACAACTCCACCGGGGAAGGTGCCAGACAGGAGTTCTCCTGGTAGTTTTTACATTGCTCCGGTAGGCATCTGAAAGACACCACAAAAGTTGTTCTACCTGCTTTCTGGGCTGAGATGGGGAACCGCTGAATTTTGGAGTCGGCCGGTGACAAAATGTTCCAAACACACCCCATGCACAACTCCACTAGCGAAGGTGCCAGGGACGAGCTCTGTTGGTAGTTTTTACATTGCTCCGGTAGGCAGCTGAAAGACACCACAAAAGTTGTTCTACCTGCTTTCTGGGCTGAGATGGGGAAACGCTGAATTTTGGACTCGGCCGGTGACAAAATGTTCCAAACACACCCCATGCACAACTCCACCGGGGAAGGTGCCAGACAGGAGTTCTCTTGGTAGTTTTTACACTACCTTGGTAGGCATTTGAAAGGCACCACAAAAGTTGTTCTACCTGCTTTCTGGGCTGAGATGGGGATCCGCTGAATTTTGGAGTCGGCTGGTGACAAAATGTTCCAAACACACCCCCTGCACAACTCCACCGGGGAAGGTGCCAGACAGGAGTTCTCCTGGTAGTTTTTACATTGCTCCGGTAGGCATCTGAAAGACACCACAAAAGTTGTTCTACCTGCTTTCTGGGCTGAGATGGGGAACCGCTGAATTTTGGACTGGGCCAGTGACAAAATGTTCCAAAGACACCCCATGCACAACTCCACCGGGGAAGGTGCCAGACAGGAGTTCTCTTAATAGTTTTTACACTACCTTGGTAGGCACCTGAAAGGCACCGCAAAAGTTGTTCTACCTGCTTTCTGGGCTGAGATGGGGAACCGCTGAATTTTGGAGTCGCCCGGTGACAAAATGTTCCAAACACACCCCATGCACAACTCCACCGGGGAAGGTGCCAGGCAGGAGTTCTCTTGGTAGTTTTTACACTACCTTGGTAGGCAGCTGAAAGACACCACAAAAGTTGTTCTACCTGCTTTCTGGGCTGAGATGGGGAAACGCTGAATTTTTGGACTCGGCTGGTGACAAAATGTTCCGAACACACCCCATGCACAACTCCACCGGGGAAGGTGCCAGACAGGAGTTCTCCTGGTAGTTTTTACATTGCTCCGGTAGGCAGCTGAAAGACACCACAAAAGTTGTTCTACCTGCTTTCTGGGCTGAGATGGGGAACCGCTGAATTTTGGACTCGGCCGGTGACAAAATGTTCCAAAGACACCCCCTGCACAACTCCACCGGGGAAGGTGCCAGACAAGCGTTCCCTTGATAGTTTTTACACTACATTGGTAGGCATCTGAAAGACACCACAAAAGTTGTTCTACCTGCTTTCTGGGCTGAGATGGGGAAACGCTGAATTTTGGAGTCGGCTGGTGACAAAATGTTCCAAACACACCCCCTGCACAACTCCACCGGGGAAGGTGCCAGACAGGAGTTCTCCTGGTAGTTTTTACATTGCTCCGGTAGGCATCTGAAAGACACTACAAAAGTTGTTCTACCTGCTTTCTGGGCTGAGATGGGGAACAGCTGAATTTTGGACTCGGCCGGTGACAAAATGTTCCAAACACACCCCCCTGCACAACTCCACCGGGGAAGGTGCCAGACAGGAGTTCTCTTGGTAGTTTTTACATTGCTCCGGTAGGCATCTGAAAGACACCAAAAAAGTTGTTCTACCTGCTTTCTGGGCTGAGATGGGGAACCGCTGAATTTTGGAGTCGGCTGGTGACAAAATGTTCCAAACACACCCCCTGCACAACTCCACCGGGGAAGGTGCCAGACGGGAGTTCTCCTGGTAGTTTTTACATTGCTCCGGTAGGCATCTGAAAGACACCACAAAAGTTGTTCTACCTGCTTTCTGGGCTGAGATGGGGAATCACTGAATTTTGGACTCGGCCGGTGACAAAATGTTCCAAAGACACCCCATGCACAACTCCACCGGGGAAGGTGCCAGACAGGAGTTCTCTTAGTAGTTTTTACACTACCTTGGTAGGCAGCTGAAAGGCACCACAAAAGTTGTTCTACCTGCTTTCTGGGCTGAGATGGGGAACCGCTGAATTTTGGAGTCGCCCGGTGACAAAATGTTCCAAACACACCCCATGCACAACTCCACCGGGGAAGGTGCCAGACAGGAGTTCTCCTGGTAGTTTTTACATTGCTCCGGTAGGCATCTGAAAGACACCAAAAAAGTTGTTCTACCTGCTTTCTGGGCTGAGATGGGGAACCGCTGAATTTTGGACTCGGCTGGTGACAAAATGTTCCAAACACACCCCCTGCACAACTCCACCAGGGAAGGTGCCAGACGGGAGTTCTCCTGGTAGTTTTTACATTGCTCCGGTAGGCATCTGAAAGACACCACAAAAGTTGTTCTACCTGCTTTCTGGGCTGAGATGGGGAATCGCTGAATTTTGGACTCGGCCGGTGAAAAAATGTTCCAAAGACACCCCATGCACAACTCCACCGGGGAAGGTGCCAGACAGGAGTTCTCTTAGTAGTTTTTACACTACCTTGGTAGGCAGCTGAAAGGCACCACAAAAGTTGTTCTACCTGCTTTCTGGGCTGAGATGGGGAACCGCTGAATTTTGGAGTCGCCCGGTGACAAAATGTTCCAAACACACCCCATGCACAACTCCACCGGGGAAGGTGCCAGACAGGAGTTCTCCTGGTAGTTTTTACATTGCTCCGGTAGGCATCTGAAAGACACTACAAAAGTTGTTCTACCTGCTTTCTGGGCTGAGATGGGGAACCGCTGAATTTTGGACTCGGCTGGTGACAAAATGTTCCAAACACACCCCCCTGCACAACTCCACCGGGGAAGGTGCCAGACAGGAGTTCTCCTGGTAGTTTTTACATTGCTCCGGTAGGCATCTGAAAGACACCACAAAAGTTGTTCTACCTGCTTTCTGGGCTGAGATGGGGAACCGCTGAATTTTGGAGTCGGCCGGTGACAAAATGTTCCAAACACACCCCATGCACAACTCCACTAGCGAAGGTGCCAGGGACGAGCTCTGTTGGTAGTTTTTACATTGCTCCGGTAGGCAGCTGAAAGACACCACAAAAGTTGTTCTACCTGCTTTCTGGGCTGAGATGGGGAAACGCTGAATTTTGGACTCGGCCGGTGACAAAATGTTCCAAACACACCCCATGCACAACTCCACCGGGGAAGGTGCCAGACAGGAGTTCTCTTGGTAGTTTTTACACTACCTTGGTAGGCATTTGAAAGGCACCACAAAAGTTGTTCTACCTGCTTTCTGGGCTGAGATGGGGATCCGCTGAATTTTGGAGTCGGCTGGTGACAAAATGTTCCAAACACACCCCATGCACAACTCCACCGGGGAAGGTGCCAGACAGGAGTTCTCCTGGTAGTTTTTACATTGCTCCGGTAGGCATCTGAAAGACACCACAAAAGTTGTTCTACCTGCTTTCTGGGCTGAGATGGGGAACCGCTGAATTTTGGACTGGGCCAGTGACAAAATGTTCCAAAGACACCCCATGCACAACTCCACCGGGGAAGGTGCCAGACAGGAGTTCTCTTAATAGTTTTTACACTACCTTGGTAGGCACCTGAAAGGCACCGCAAAAGTTGTTCTACCTGCTTTCTGGGCTGAGATGGGGAACCGCTGAAATTTGGAGTCGCCCGGTGACAAAATGTTCCAAACACACCCCATGCACAACTCCACCGGGGAAGGTGCCAGGCAGGAGTTCTCTTGGTAGTTTTTACACTACCTTGGTAGGCAGCTGAAAGACACCACAAAAGTTGTTCTACCTGCTTTCTGGGCTGAGATGGGGAAACGCTGAATTTTTGGACTCGGCTGGTGACAAAATGTTCCGAACACACCCCATGCACAACTCCACCGGGGAAGGTGCCAGACAGGAGTTCTCCTGGTAGTTTTTACATTGCTCCGGTAGGCAGCTGAAAGACACCACAAAAGTTGTTCTACCTGCTTTCTGGGCTGAGATGGGGAACCGCTGAATTTTGGACTCGGCCGGTGACAAAATGTTCCAAAGACACCCCATGCACAACTCCACCGGGGAAGGTGCCAGACAAGCGTTCCCTTGATAGTTTTTACACTACCTTGGTAGGCATCTGAAAGACACCACAAAAGTTGTTCTACCTGCTTTCTGGGCTGAGATGGGGAACAGCTGAATTTTGGACTCGGCCGGTGACAAAATGTTCCAAACACACCCCATGCACAACTCCACCGGGGAAGGTGCCAGACAGGAGTTCTCTTGGTAGTTTTTACATTGCTCCGGTAGGCATCTGAAAGACACCAAAAAAGTTGTTCTACCTGCTTTCTGGGCTGAGATGGGGAACCGCTGAATTTTGGAGTCGCCCGGTGACAAAATGTTCCAAACACACCCCCATGCACAACTCCACCGGGGAAGGTGCCAGACAGGAGTTCTCCTGGTAGTTTTTACATTGCTCCGGAAGGCATCTGAAAGACACTACAAAAGTTGTTCTACCTGCTTTCTGGGCTGAGATGGGGAACCGCTGAATTTTGGACTCGGCTGGTGACAAAATGTTCCAAACACACCCCCTGCACAACTCCACCGGGGAAGGTGCCAGACAGGAGTTCTCCTGGTAGTTTTTACATTGCTCCGGTAGGCATCTGAAAGACACCACAAAAGTTGTTCTACCTGCTTTCTGGGCTGAGATGGGGAACCGCTGAATTTTGGAGTCGGCCGGTGACAAAATGTTCCAAACACACCCCATGCACAACTCCACTAGCGAAGGTGCCAGGGACGAGCTCTGTTGGTAGTTTTTACATTGCTCCGGTAGGCAGCTGAAAGACACCACAAAAGTTGTTCTACCTGCTTTCTGGGCTGAGATGGGGAAACGCTGAATTTTGGACTCGGCCGGTGACAAAATGTTCCAAACACACCCCATGCACAACTCCACCGGGGAAGGTGCCAGACAGGAGTTCTCTTGGTAGTTTTTACACTACCTTGGTAGGCATTTGAAAGGCACCACAAAAGTTGTTCTACCTGCTTTCTGGGCTGAGATGGGGAACCGCTGAATTTTGGACTCGGCTGGTGACAAAATGTTCCAAACACACCCCATGCACAACTCCACCGGGGAAGGTGCCAGACAGGAGTTCTCCTGGTAGTTTTTACATTGCTCCGGTAGGCATCTGAAAGACACCACAAAAGTTGTTCTACCTGCTTTCTGGGCTGAGATGGGGAACCGCTGAATTTTGGACTGGGCCAGTGACAAAATGTTCCAAAGACACCCCATGCACAACTCCACCGGGGAAGGTGCCAGACAGGAGTTCTCTTAATAGTTTTTACACTACCTTGGTAGGCACCTGAAAGGCACCGCAAAAGTTGTTCTACCTGCTTTCTGGGCTGAGATGGGGAACCGCTGAATTTTGGAGTCGCCCGGTGACAAAATGTTCCAAACACACCCCATGCACAACTCCACCGGGGAAGGTGCCAGGCAGGAGTTCTCTTGGTAGTTTTTACACTACCTTGGTAGGCAGCTGAAAGACACCACAAAAGTTGTTCTACCTGCTTTCTGGGCTGAGATGGGGAAACGCTGAATTTTTGGACTCGGCTGGTGACAAAATGTTCCGAACACACCCCATGCACAACTCCACCGGGGAAGGTGCCAGACAGGAGTTCTCCTGGTAGTTTTTACATTGCTCCGGTAGGCAGCTGAAAGACACCACAAAAGTTGTTCTACCTGCTTTCTGGGCTGAGATGGGGAATCGCTGAATTTTGGACTCGGCCGGTGACAAAATGTTCCAAAGACACCCCATGCACAACTCCACCGGGGAAGGTGCCAGACAAGCGTTCCCTTGATAGTTTTTACACTACCTTGGTAGGCATCTGAAAGACACCACAAAAGTTGTTCTACCTGCTTTCTGGGCTGAGATGGGGAAACGCTGAATTTTGGAGTCGGCTGGTGACAAAATGTTCCAAACACACCCCCTGCACAACTCCACCGGGGAAGGTGCCAGACAGGAGTTCTCCTGGTAGTTTTTACATTGCTCCGGTAGGCATCTGAAAGACACTACAAAAATTGTTCTACCTGCTTTCTGGGCTGAGATGGGCAACAGCTGAATTTTGGACTCGGCCGGTGACAAAATGTTCCAAACACACCCCCTGCACAACTCCACCGGGGAAGGTGCCAGACAGGAGTTCTCTTGGTAGTTTTTACATTGCTCCGGTAGGCATCTGAAAGACACCAAAAAAGTTGTTCTACCTGCTTTCTGGGCTGAGATGGGGAACCGCTGAATTTTGGAGTCGGCTGGTGACAAAATGTTCCAAACACACCCCCTGCACAACTCCACCGGGGAAGGTGCCAGACGGGAGTTCTCCTGGTAGTTTTTACATTGCTCCGGTAGGCATCTGAAAGACACCACAAAAGTTGTTCTACCTGCTTTCTGGGCTGAGATGGGGAATCGCTGAATTTTGGACTCGGCCGGTGAAAAAATGTTCCAAAGACACCCCATGCACAACTCCACCGGGGAAGGTGCCAGACAGGAGTTCTCTTAGTAGTTTTTACACTACCTTGGTAGGCACCTGAAAGGCACCACAAAAGTTGTTCTACCTGCTTTCTGGGCTGAGATGGGGAACCGCTGAATTTTGGAGTCGCCCGGTGACAAAATGTTCCAAACACACCCCATGCACAACTCCACCGGGGAAGGTGCCAGGCAGGAGTTCTCTTGGTAGTTTTTACACTACCTTGGTAGGCAGCTGAAAGACACCACAAAAGTTGTTCTACCTGCTTTCTGGGCTGAGATGGGGAAACGCTGAATTTTTGGACTCGGCTGGTGACAAAATGTTCCGAACACACCCCATGCACAACTCCACCGGGGAAGGTGCCAGACAGGAGTTCTCCTGGTAGTTTTTACATTGCTCCGGTAGGCAGCTGAAAGACACCACAAAAGTTGTTCTACCTGCTTTCTGGGCTGAGATGGGGAACCGCTGAATTTTGGACTCGGCCGGTGACAAAATGTTCCAAAGACACCCCATGCACAACTCCACCGGGGAAGGTGCCAGACAAGCGTTCCCTTGATAGTTTTTACACTACCTTGGTAGGCATCTGAAAGACACCACAAAAGTTGTTCTACCTGCTTTCTGGGCTGAGATGGGGAAACGCTGAATTTTGGAGTCGGCTGGTGACAAAATGTTCCAAACACACCCCCTGCACAACTCCACCGGGGAAGGTGCCAGACAGGAGTTCTCCTGGTAGTTTTTACATTGCTCCGGTAGGCATCTGAAAGACACTACAAAAGTTGTTCTACCTGCTTTCTGGGCTGAGATGGGGAACAGCTGAATTTTGGACTCGGCCGGTGACAAAATGTTCCAAACACACCCCCTGCACAACTCCACCGGGGAAGGTGCCAGACAGGAGTTCTCCTGGTCGTTTTTACATTGCTCCGGTAGGCATCTGAAAGACACCAAAAAAGTTGTTCTACCTGCTTTCTGGGCTGAGATGGGGAACCGCTGAATTTTGGAGTCGGCTGGTGACAAAATGTTCCAAACACACCCCCTGCACAACTCCACCGGGGAAGGTGCCAGACAGGAGTTCTCCTGGTAGTTTTTACATTGCTCCGGTAGGCAGCTGAAAGACACCACAAAAGTTGTTCTACCTGCTTTCTGGGCTGAGATGGGGAACCGCTGAATTTTGGACTCGGCCGGTGACAAAATGTTCCAAACACACCCCCTGCACAACTCCACCGGGGAAGGTGCCAGACAGGAGTTCTCTTAGTAGTTTTTACACTACCTTGGTAGGCATCTGAAAGACACCACAAAAGTTGTTCTACCTGCTTTCTGGGCTGAGATGGGGAAACGCTGAATTTTGGACTCGGCTGGTGACAAAATGTTCCAAACACACCCCCTGCACAACTCCACCGGGGAAGGTGCCAGACGGGAGTTCTCCTGGTAGTTTTTACATTGCTCCGGTAGGCATCTGAAAGACACCACAAAAGTTGTTCTATCTGCTTTCTGGGCTGAGATGGGGAATCGCTGAATTTTGGACTCGGCCGGTGACAAAATGTTCCAAACACACCCCATGCACAACTCCACCGGGGAAGGTGCCAGACAGGAGTTCTCTTAGTAGTTTTTACACTACCTTGGTAGGCATCTAAAAGACACCACAAAAGTTGTTCTACCTGCTTTCTGGGCTGAGATGGGGAAACGCTGAATTTTGGACTCGGCTGGTGACGATATGTTCCAAACACACCCCCTGCACAACTCCACCGGGGAAGGTGCCAGACGGGAGTTCTCCTGGTAGTTTTTACATTGCTCCGGTAGGCATCTGAAAGACACCACAAAAGTTGTTCTATCTGCTTTCTGGGCTGAGATGGGGAATCGCTGAATTTTGGACTCGGCCGGTGACAAAATGTTCCAAACACACCCCATGCACAACTCCACCGGGGAAGGTGCCAGACAGGAGTTCTCTTAGTAGTTTTTACACTACCTTGGTAGGCATCTGAAAGACACCACAAAAGTTGTTCTACCTGCTTTCTGGGCTGAGATGGGGAACCGCTGAATTTTGGAGTCGGCTGGTGACAAAATGTTCCAAACACACCCCCTGCACAACTCCACCGGGGAAGGTGCCAGACAGGAGTTCTCCTGGTAGTTTTTACACTACCTTGGTAGGGAGCTGAAAGGCACCACAAAAGTTGTTCTACCTGCTTTCTGGGCTGAGATGGGGAATCGCTGAATTTTGGACTCGGCCGGTGACAAAATGTTCCAAACACACCCCCTGCACAACTCCACCGGGGAAGGTGCCAGACAGGAGTTCTCCTGGTAGTTTTTACACTACCTTGGTAGGGAGCTGAAAGGCAGCACAAAAGTTGTTCTACCTGCTTTCTGGGCTGAGATGGGGAATCGCTGAATTTTGGACTCGGCCGGTGACAAAATGTTCCAAACACACCCCCTGCACAACTCCACCGGGGAAGGTGCCAGACAAGCGTTCTCTTAGTAGTTTTTACACTACCTTGGTAGGCATCTAAAAGACACCACAAAAGTTGTTCTACCTGCTTTCTGGGCTGAGATGGGGAACAGCTGAATTTTGGACTCGGCTGGTGACAAAATGTTCCAAAGACACCCCCTGCACAACTATACCGGGGAAGGTGCCAGACAGGAGTTCTCCTGGTAGTTTTTACATTGCTCCGGTAGGCATCTGAAAGACACCAAAAAAGTTGTTCTACCTGCTTTCTGGGCTGAGATGGGGAACCGCTGAATTTTGGCGTCGGCTGGTGACAAAATGTTCCAAACACACCCCCTGCACAACTCCACCAGGGAAGGTGCCAGACGGGAGTTCTCCTGGTAGTTTTTACATTGCTCCGGTAGGCATCTGAAAGACACCACAAAAGTTGTTCTACCTGCTTTCTGGGCTGAGATGGGGAATCGCTGAATTTTGGACTCGGCCGGTGAAAAAATGTTCCAAAGACACCCCATGCACAACTCCACCGGGGAAGGTGCCAGACAGGAGTTCTCTTAGTAGTTTTTACACTACCTTGGTAGGCAGCTGAAAGGCACCACAAAAGTTGTTCTACCTGCTTTCTGGGCTGAGATGGGGAACCGCTGAATTTTGGAGTCGCCCGGTGACAAAATGTTCCAAACACACCCCATGCACAACTCCACCGGGGAAGGTGCCAGACAGGAGTTCTCCTGGTAGTTTTTACATTGCTCCGGTAGGCATCTGAAAGACACTACAAAAGTTGTTCTACCTGCTTTCTGGGCTGAGATGGGGAACCGCTGAATTTTGGACTCGGCTGGTGACAAAATGTTCCAAACACACCCCCTGCACAACTCCACCGGGGAAGGTGCCAGACAGGAGTTCTCCTGGTAGTTTTTACATTGCTCCGGTAGGCATCTGAAAGACACCACAAAAGTTGTTCTACCTGCTTTCTGGGCTGAGATGGGGAACCGCTGAATTTTGGAGTCGGCCGGTGACAAAATGTTCCAAACACACCCCATGCACAACTCCACTAGCGAAGGTGCCAGGGACGAGCTCTGTTGGTAGTTTTTACATTGCTCCGGAGGCAGCTGAAAGACACCACAAAAGTTGTTCTACCTGCTTTCTGGGCTGAGATGGGGAAACGCTGAATTTTGGACTCGGCCGGTGACAAAATGTTCCAAACACACCCCATGCACAACTCCACCGGGGAAGGTGCCAGACAGGAGTTCTCTTGGTAGTTTTTACACTACCTTGGTAGGCATTTGAAAGGCACCACAAAAGTTGTTCTACCTGCTTTCTGGGCTGAGATGGGGATCCGCTGAATTTTGGAGTCGGCTGGTGACAAAATGTTCCAAACACACCCCATGCACAACTCCACCGGGGAAGGTGCCAGACAGGAGTTCTCCTGGTAGTTTTTACATTGCTCCGGTAGGCATCTGAAAGACACCACAAAAGTTGTTCTACCTGCTTTCTGGGCTGAGATGGGGAACCGCTGAATTTTGGACTGGGCCAGTGACAAAATGTTCCAAAGACACCCCATGCACAACTCCACCGGGGAAGGTGCCAGACAGGAGTTCTCTTAATAGTTTTTACACTACCTTGGTAGGCACCTGAAAGGCACCGCAAAAGTTGTTCTACCTGCTTTCTGGGCTGAGATGGGGAACCGCTGAATTTTGGAGTCGCCCGGTGACAAAATGTTCCAAACACACCCCATGCACAACTCCACCGGGGAAGGTGCCAGGCAGGAGTTCTCTTGGTAGTTTTTACACTACCTTGGTAGGCAGCTGAAAGACACCACAAAAGTTGTTCTACCTGCTTTCTGGGCTGAGATGGGGAAACGCTGAATTTTTGGACTCGGCTGATGACAAAATGTTCCGAACACACCCCATGCACAACTCCACCGGGGAAGGTGCCAGACAGGAGTTCTCCTGGTACTTTTTACATTGCTCCGGTAGGCAGCTGAAAGACACCACAAAAGTTGTTCTACCTGCTTTCTGGGCTGAGATGGGGAACCGCTGAATTTTGGACTCGGCCGGTGACAAAATGTTCCAAAGACACCCCATGCACAACTCCACCGGGGAAGGTGCCAGACAAGCGTTCCCTTGATAGTTTTTACACTACCTTGGTAGGCATCTGAAAGACACCACAAAAGTTGTTCTACCTGCTTTCTGGGCTGAGATGGGGAAACGCTGAATTTTGGAGTCGGCTGGTGACAAAATGTTCCAAACACACCCCCTGCACAACTCCACCGGGGAAGGTGCCAGACAGGAGTTCTCTTGGTAGTTTTTACATTGCTCCGGTAGGCATCTGAAAGACACCAAAAAAGTTGTTCTACCTGCTTTCTGGGCTGAGATGGGGAACCGCTGAATTTTGGAGTCGCCCGGTGACAAAATGTTCCAAACACACCCCATGCACAACTCCACCGGGGAAGGTGCCAGACAGGAGTTCTCCTGGTAGTTTTTACATTGCTCCGGTAGGCATCTGAAAGACACTACAAAAGTTGTTCTACCTGCTTTCTGGGCTGAGATGGGGAACCGCTGAATTTTGGACTCGGCTGGTGACAAAATGTTCCAAACACACCCCCTGCACAACTCCACCGGGGAAGGTGCCAGACAGGAGTTCTCCTGGTAGTTTTTACATTGCTCCGGTAGGCATCTGAAAGACACCACAAAAGTTGTTCTACCTGCTTTCTGGGCTGAGATGGGGAACCGCTGAATTTTGGAGTCGGCCGGTGACAAAATGTTCCAAACACACCCCATGCACAACTCCACTAGCGAAGGTGCCAGGGACGAGCTCTGTTGGTAGTTTTTACATTGCTCCGGTAGGCAGCTGAAAGACACCACAAAAGTTGTTCTACCTGCTTTCTGGGCTGAGATGGGGAAACGCTGAATTTTGGACTCGGCCGGTGACAAAATGTTCCAAACACACCCCATGCACAACTCCACCGGGGAAGGTGCCAGACAGGAGTTCTCTTGGTAGTTTTTACACTACCTTGGTAGGCATTTGAAAGGCACCACAAAAGTTGTTCTACCTGCTTTCTGGGCTGAGATGGGGATCCGCTGAATTTTGGAGTCGGCTGGTGACAAAATGTTCCAAACACACCCCCTGCACAACTCCACCGGGGAAGGTGCCAGACAGGAGTTCTCCTGGTAGTTTTTACATTGCTCCGGTAGGCATCTGAAAGACACCACAAAAGTTGTTCTACCTGCTTTCTGGGCTGAGATGGGGAACCGCTGAATTTTGGACTGGGCCAGTGACAAAATGTTCCAAAGACACCCCATGCACAACTCCACCGGGGAAGGTGCCAGACAGGAGTTCTCTTAATAGTTTTTACACTACCTTGGTAGGCACCTGAAAGGCACCGCAAAAGTTGTTCTACCTGCTTTCTGGGCTGAGATGGGGAACCGCTGAATTTTGGAGTCGCCCGGTGACAAAATGTTCCAAACACACCCCATGCACAACTCCACCGGGGAAGGTGCCAGGCAGGAGTTCTCTTGGTAGTTTTTACACTACCTTGGTAGGCAGCTGAAAGACACCACAAAAGTTGTTCTACCTGCTTTCTGGGCTGAGATGGGGAAACGCTGAATTTTTGGACTCGGCTGGTGACAAAATGTTCCGAACACACCCCATGCACAACTCCACCGGGGAAGGTGCCAGACAGGAGTTCTCCTGGTAGTTTTTACATTGCTCCGGTAGGCAGCTGAAAGACACCACAAAAGTTGTTCTACCTGCTTTCTGGGCTGAGATGGGGAATCGCTGAATTTTGGACTCGGCCGGTGACAAAATGTTCCAAAGACACCCCATGCACAACTCCACCGGGGAAGGTGCCAGACAAGCGTTCCCTTGATAGTTTTTACACTACCTTGGTAGGCATCTGAAAGACACCACAAAAGTTGTTCTACCTGCTTTCTGGGCTGAGATGGGGAAACGCTGAATTTTGGAGTCGGCTGGTGACAAAATGTTCCAAACACACCCCCTGCACAACTCCACCGGGGAAGGTGCCAGACAGGAGTTCTCCTGGTAGTTTTTACATTGCTCCGGTAGGCATCTGAAAGACACTACAAAAGTTGTTCTACCTGCTTTCTGGGCTGAGATGGGGAACAGCTGAATTTTGGACTCGGCCGGTGACAAAATGTTCCAAACACACCCCCTGCACAACTCCACCGGGGAAGGTGCCAGACAGGAGTTCTCTTGGTAGTTTTTACATTGCTCCGGTAGGCATCTGAAAGACACCAAAAAAGTTGTTCTACCTGCTTTCTGGGCTGAGATGGGGAACCGCTGAATTTTGGAGTCGGCTGGTGACAAAATGTTCCAAACACACCCCCTGCACAACTCCACCGGGGAAGGTGCCAGACGGGAGTTCTCCTGGTAGTTTTTACATTGCTCCGGTAGGCATCTGAAAGACACCACAAAAGTTGTTCTACCTGCTTTCTGGGCTGAGATGGGGAATCGCTGAATTTTGGACTCGGCCGGTGAAAAAATGTTCCGAACACACCCCATGCACAACTCCACCGGGGAAGGTGCCAGACAGGAGTTCTCCTGGTAGTTTTTACATTGCTCCGGTAGGCAGCTGAAAGACACCACAAAAGTTGTTCTACCTGCTTTCTGGGCTGAGATGGGGAACCGCTGAATTTTGGACTCGGCCGGTGACAAAATGTTCCAAAGACACCCCATGCACAACTCCACCGGGGAAGGTGCCAGACAAGCGTTCCCTTGATAGTTTTTACACTACCTTGGTAGGCATCTGAAAGACACCACAAAAGTTGTTCTACCTGCTTTCTGGGCTGAGATGGGGAAACGCTGAATTTTGGAGTCGGCTGGTGACAAAATGTTCCAAACACACCCCCTGCACAACTCCACCGGGGAAGGTGCCAGACAGGAGTTCTCCTGGTAGTTTTTACATTGCTCCGGTAGGCATCTGAAAGACACTACAAAAGTTGTTCTACCTGCTTTCTGGGCTGAGATGGGGAACAGCTGAATTTTGGACTCGGCCGGTGACAAAATGTTCCAAACACACCCCCTGCACAACTCCACCGGGGAAGGTGCCAGACAGGAGTTCTCCTGGTCGTTTTTACATTGCTCCGGTAGGCATCTGAAAGACACCAAAAAAGTTGTTCTACCTGCTTTCTGGGCTGAGATGGGGAACCGCTGAATTTTGGACTCGGCCGGTGACAAAATGTTCCAAACACACCCCCTGCACAACTCCACCGGGGAAGGTGCCAGACAGGAGTTCTCCTGGTAGTTTTTACATTGCTCCGGTAGGCAGCTGAAAGACACCACAAAAGTTGTTCTATCTGCTTTCTGGGCTGAGATGGGGAATCGCTGAATTTTGGACTCGGCCGGTGACAAAATGTTCCAAAGACACCCCATGCACAACTCCACCGGGGAATGTGCCAGACAAGCGTTCTCTTGATAGTTTTTACACTACCTTGGTAGGCATCTGAAAGACACCACAAAAGTTGTTCTACCTGCTTTCTGGGCTGAGATGGGGAAACGCTGAATTTTGGAGTCGGCTGGTGACAAAATGTTCCAAACACACCCCATGCACAACTCCACCGGGGAAGGTGCCAGACAGGAGTTCTCCTGGTAGTTTTTACATTGCTCTGGTAGGCATCTGAAAGACACCACAAAAGTTGTTCTACCTGCTTTCTGGGCTGAGATGGGGAACCGCTGAATTTTGGACTCGGCCGGTGACAAAATGTTCCAAACACACCCCCTGCACAACTCCACCGGGGAAGGTGCCAGACAGGAGTTCTCTTAGTAGTTTTTACACTACCTTGGTAGGCATCTGAAAGACACCACAAAAGTTGTTCTATCTGCTTTCTGGGCTGAGATGGGGAAACGCTGAATTTTGGACTCGGCTGGTGACAAAATGTTCCAAACACACCCCCTGCACAACTCCACCGGGGAAGGTGCCAGACGGGAGTTCTCCTGGTAGTTTTTACATTGCTCCGGTAGGCATCTGAAAGACACCACAAAAGTTGTTCTATCTGCTTTCTGGGCTGAGATGGGGAATCGCTGAATTTTGGACTCGGCCGGTGACAAAATGTTCCAAACACACCCCATGCACAACTCCACCGGGGAAGGTGCCAGGCAGGAGTTCTCTTAGTAGTTTTTACACTACCTTGGTAGGCATCTAAAAGACACCACAAAAGTTGTTCTACCTGCTTTCTGGGCTGAGATGGGGAAACGCTGAATTTTGGACTCGGCCGTTGACAAAATGTTCCAAACACACCCCCTGCACAACTCCACCGGGGAAGGTGCCAGACGGGAGTTCTCCTGGTAGTTTTTACATTGCTCCGGTAGGCATCTGAAAGACACCACAAAAGTTGTTCTATCTGCTTTCTGGGCTGAGATGGGGAATCGCTGAATTTTGGACTCGGCCGGTGACAAAATGTTCCAAAGACACCCCATGCACAACTCCACCGGGGAAGGTGCCAGACAGGAGTTCTCTTAGTAGTTTTTACACTACCTTGGTAGGCATCTGAAAGACACCACAAAAGTTGTTCTACCTGCTTTCTGGGCTGAGATGGGGAACCGCTGAATTTTGGACTCGGCTGGTGACAAAATGTTCCAAACACACCCCCTGCACAACTCCACCGGGGAAGGTGCCAGACAGGAGTTCTCCTGGTAGATTTTACACTACCTTGGTAGGGAGCTGAAAGGCACCACAAAAGTTGTTCTACCTGCTTTCTGGGCTGAGATGGGTAATCGCTGAATTTTGGACTCGGCCGGTGACAAAATGTTCCAAACACACCCCCTGCACAACTCCACCGGGGAAGGTGCCAGACAGGAGTTCTCCTGGTAGTTTTTACACTACCTTGGTAGGGAGCTGAAAGGCAGCACAAAAGTTGTTCTACCTGCTTTCTGGGCTGAGATGGGGAATCGCTGAATTTTGGACTCGGCCGGTGACAAAATGTTCCAAACACACCCCCTGCACAACTCCACCGGGGAAGGTGCCAGACAAGCGTTCTCTTAGTAGTTTTTACACTACCTTGGTAGGCATCTAAAAGACACCACAAAAGTTGTTCTACCTGCTTTCTGGGCTGAGATGGGGAACAGCTGAATTTTGGACTCGGCTGGTGACAAAATGTTCCAAAGACACCCCCTGCACAACTATACCGGGGAAGGTGCCAGACAGGAGTTCTCCTGGTAGTTTTTACATTGCTCCGGTAGGCATCTAAAAGACACCACAAAAGATGTTCTACCTGCTTTCTGGGCTGAGATGGGGAACCGCTGAATTTTGGAGTCGGCCGGTGACAAAATGTTCCAAACACACCCCCTGCAGAACTCCACCGGGGAAGGTGCCAGACAGGAGTTCTCCTGGTAGTTTTTACATTGCTCCGGTAGGCATCTGAAAGACACCACAAAAGTTGTTCTACCTGCTTTCTGGGCTGAGATGGGGAACCGCTGAATTTTGGACTCGGCCGGTGACAAAATATTCCGAACACACCCCATGCACAACTCCCCGGGGAAGGTGCCAGGCAGGAGTTCTCTTGGTAGTTTTTACACTACCTTGGTAGGCATTTGAAAGGCACCACAAAAGTTGTTCTACCTGCTTTCTGGGCTGAGATGGGGAACCGCTGAATTTTGGAGTCGGCTGGTGACAAAATGTTCCAAACACACCCCATGCACAACTCCACCGGGGAAGGTGCCAGACAGGAGTTCTCCTGGTAGTTTTTACATTGCTCTGGTAGGCAGCTGAAAGGCACCACAAAAGTTGTTCTACCTGCTTTCTGGGCTGAGATGGGGAACAGCTGAATTTTGGAGTCGGCCGGTGACAAAATGTTCCAAACACACCCCATGCACAACTCCACTAGCGAAGGTGCCAGGGACGAGCTCTTTTGGTAGTTTTTACATTGCTCCGGTAGGCATCAAAAGGACACCACAAAAGTTGTTCTACCTGCTTTCTGGGCTGAGATGGGGAATCGCTGAATTTTGGACTCGGCCGGTGACAAAATGTTCCAAACACACCCCATGCACAACTCCACCGGGGAAGGTGCCAGACAGGAGTTCTCCTGGTAGTTTTTACACTACCTTGGTAGGCACCTGAAAGGCACCACAAAAGTTTTTCTACCTGCTTTCTGGGCTGAGATGGGGAACCGCTGAATTTTGGACTCGGCCGGTGACAAAATGTTCCAAACACACCCCATGCACAACTCCACCGGGGAAGGTGCCAGACAGGAGTTCTCCTGGTAGTTTTTACATTGCTCTGGTAGGCATCTGAAAGACACCACAAAAGTTGTTCTACCTGCTTTCTGGGCTGAGATGGGGAACCGCTGAATTTTGGAGTCGGCCGGTGACAAAATGTTCCAAACACACCCCCTGCACAACTCCACCGGGGAAGGTTCCAGACAGGAGTTCTCTTAGTAGTTTTTACACTACCTTGGTAGGCAGCTGAAAGGCACCACAAAAGTTGTTCTACCTGCTTTCTGGGCTGAGATGGGGAACCGCTGAATTTTGGAGTCGGCCGGTGACAAAATGTTCCAAACACACCCCATGCACAACTCCACCGGGGAAGGTGCCAGACAGGAGTTCCCTGGTAGTTTTTACACTACCTTGGTAGGCAGCTGAAAGGCACCACAAAAGTTGTTCTACCTGCTTTCTGGGCTGAGATGGGGAACCGCTGAATTTTGGACTCGGCCGGTGACAAAATGTTCCAAACACACCCCATGCACAACTCCACCGGGGAAGGTGCCAGGCAGGAGTTCTCTTGGTAGTTTTTACACTACCTTGGTAGGCAGCTGAAAGACACCACAAAAGTTGTTCTACCTGCTTTCTGGGCTGAGATGGGGAACCGCTGAATTTTGGACTCGGCTGGTGACAAAATGTTCCAAACACACCCCCTGCACAACTCCACCGGGGAAGGTGCCAGACAGGAGTTCTCCTGGTAGATTTTACACTACCTTGGTAGGGAGCTGAAAGGCACCACAAAAGTTGTTCTACCTGCTTTCTGGGCTGAGATGGGGAATCGCTGAATTTTGGACTCGGCCGGTGACAAAATGTTCCAAACACACCCCCTGCACAACTCCACCGGGGAAGGTGCCAGACAGGAGTTCTCCTGGTAGTTTTTACACTACCTTGGTAGGGAGCTGAAAGGCAGCACAAAAGTTGTTCTACCTGCTTTCTGGGCTGAGATGGGGAATCGCTGAATTTTGGACTCGGCCGGTGACAAAATGTTCCAAACACACCCCCTGCACAACTCCACCGGGGAAGGTGCCAGACAAGCGTTCTCTTAGTAGTTTTTACACTACCTTGGTAGGCATCTAAAAGACACCACAAAAGTTGTTCTACCTGCTTTCTGGGCTGAGATGGGGAACAGCTGAATTTTGGACTCGGCTGGTGACAAAATGTTCCAAAGACACCCCCTGCACAACTATACCGGGGAAGGTGCCAGACAGGAGTTCTCCTGGTAGTTTTTACATTGCTCCGGTAGGCATCTAAAAGACACCACAAAAGATGTTCTACCTGCTTTCTGGGCTGAGATGGGGAACCGCTGAATTTTGGACTCGGCCGGTGACAAAATGTTCCAAACACACCCCCTGCACAACTCCACCGGGGAAGGTGCCAGACAGGAGTTCTCTTAGTAGTTTTTACACTACCTTGGTAGGCATCTGAAAGACACCACAAAAGTTGTTCTACCTGCTTTCTGGGCTGAGATGGGGAACCGCTGAATTTTGGACTCGGCCGGTGACAAAATATTCCGAACACACCCCATGCACAACTCCCCGGGGAAGGTGCCGGGCAGGAGTTCTCTTGGTAGTTTTTACACTACCTTGGTAGGCATTTGAAAGGCACCACAAAAGTTGTTCTACCTGCTTTCTGGGCTGAGATGGGGAACCGCTGAATTTTGGAGTCGGCTGGTGACAAAATGTTCCAAACACACCCCATGCACAACTCCACCGGGGAAGGTGCCAGACAGGAGTTCTCCTGGTAGTTTTTACATTGCTCTGGTAGGCATCTAAAAGACACCACAAAAGATGTTCTACCTGCTTTCTGGGCTGAGATGGGGAACAGCTGAATTTTGGAGTCGGCCGGTGACAAAATGTTCCAAACACACCCCATGCACAACTCCACTAGCGAAGGTGCCAGGGACGAGCTCTTTTGGTAGTTTTTACATTGCTCCGGTAGGCATCAAAAGGACACCACAAAAGTTGTTCTACCTGCTTTCTGGGCTGAGATGGGGAATCGCTGAATTTTGGAGTCGGCCGGTGACAAAATGTTCCAAACACACCCCATGCACAACTCCACCGGGGAAGGTGCCAGACAGGAGTTCTCTTGGTAGTTTTTACACTACCTTGGTAGGCACCTGAAAGGCACCACAAAAGTTGTTCTACCTGCTTTCTGGGCTGAGATGGGGAACCGCTGAATTTTGGACTCGGCCGGTTACAAAATGTTCCAAACACACCCCATGCACAACTCCACCGGGGAAGGTGCCAGACAGGAGTTCTCCTGGTCGTTTTTACATTGCTCTGGTAGGCATCTGAAAGACACCACAAAAGTTGTTCTACCTGCTTTCTGGGCTGAGATGGGGAAACGCTGAATTTTTGAACTCGGCTGGTGACAAAATGTTCCGAACACACCCCATGCACAACTCCACCGGGGAAGGTGCCAGACAGGAGTTCTCCTGGTAGTTTTTACATTGCTCCGGTAGGCAGCTGAAAGACACCACAAAAGTTGTTCTACCTGCTTTCTGGGCTGAGATGGGGAATCGCTGAATTTTGGACTCGGCCGGTGACAAAATGTTCCAAAGACACCCCATGCACAACTCCACCGGGGAAGGTGCCAGACAAGCGTTCCCTTGATAGTTTTTACACTACCTTGGTAGGCATCTGAAAGACACCACAAAAGTTGTTCTACCTGCTTTCTGGGCTGAGATGGGGAAACGCTGAATTTTGGAGTCGGCTGGTGACAAAATGTTCCAAACACACCCCCTGCACAACTCCACCGGGGAAGGTGCCAGACAGGAGTTCTCCTGGTAGTTTTTACATTGCTCCGGTAGGCATCTGAAAGACACTACAAAAGTTGTTCTACCTGCTTTCTGGGCTGAGATGGGGAACAGCTGAATTTTGGACTCGGCCGGTGACAAAATGTTCCAAACACACCCCCTGCACAACTCCACCGGGGAAGGTGCCAGACAGGAGTTCTCTTGGTAGTTTTTACATTGCTCCGGTAGGCATCTGAAAGACACCAAAAAAGTTGTTCTACCTGCTTTCTGGGCTGAGATGGGGAACCGCTGAATTTTGGAGTCGGCTGGTGACAAAATGTTCCAAACACACCCCCTGCACAACTCCACCGGGGAAGGTGCCAGACGGGAGTTCTCCTGGTAGTTTTTACATTGCTCCGGTAGGCATCTGAAAGACACCACAAAAGTTGTTCTACCTGCTTTCTGGGCTGAGATGGGGAATCGCTGAATTTTGGACTCGGCCGGTGAAAAAATGTTCCAAAGACACCCCATGCACAACTCCACCGGGGAAGGTGCCAGACAGGAGTTCTCTTAGTAGTTTTTACACTACCTTGGTAGGCACCTGAAAGGCACCACAAAAGTTGTTCTACCTGCTTTCTGGGCTGAGATGGGGAACCGCTGAATTTTGGAGTCGCCCGGTGACAAAATGTTCCAAACACACCCCATGCACAACTCCACCGGGGAAGGTGCCAGGCAGGAGTTCTCTTGGTAGTTTTTACACTACCTTGGTAGGCAGCTGAAAGACACCACAAAAGTTGTTCTACCTGCTTTCTGGGCTGAGATGGGGAAACGCTGAATTTTTGGACTCGGCTGGTGACAAAATGTTCCGAACACACCCCATGCACAACTCCACCGGGGAAGGTGCCAGACAGGAGTTCTCCTGGTAGTTTTTACATTGCTCCGGTAGGCAGCTGAAAGACACCACAAAAGTTGTTCTACCTGCTTTCTGGGCTGAGATGGGGAACCGCTGAATTTTGGACTCGGCCGGTGACAAAATGTTCCAAAGACACCCCATGCACAACTCCACCGGGGAAGGTGCCAGACAAGCGTTCCCTTGATAGTTTTTACACTACCTTGGTAGGCATCTGAAAGACACCACAAAAGTTGTTCTACCTGCTTTCTGGGCTGAGATGGGGAAACGCTGAATTTTGGAGTCGGCTGGTGACAAAATGTTCCAAACACACCCCCTGCACAACTCCACCGGGGAAGGTGCCAGACAGGAGTTCTCCTGGTAGTTTTTACATTGCTCCGGTAGGCATCTGAAAGACACTACAAAAGTTGTTCTACCTGCTTTCTGGGCTGAGATGGGGAACAGCTGAATTTTGGACTCGGCCGGTGACAAAATGTTCCAAACACACCCCCTGCACAACTCCACCGGGGAAGGTGCCAGACAGGAGTTCTCCTGGTCGTTTTTACATTGCTCCGGTAGGCATCTGAAAGACACCAAAAAAGTTGTTCTACCTGCTTTCTGGGCTGAGATGGGGAACCGCTGAATTTTGGACTCGGCCGGTGACAAAATGTTCCAAACACACCCCCTGCACAACTCCACCGGGGAAGGTGCCAGACAGGAGTTCTCCTGGTAGTTTTTACATTGCTCCGGTAGGCAGCTGAAAGACACCACAAAAGTTGTTCTATCTGCTTTCTGGGCTGAGATGGGGAATCGCTGAATTTTGGACTCGGCCGGTGACAAAATGTTCCAAAGACACCCCATGCACAACTCCACCGGGGAATGTGCCAGACAAGCGTTCTCTTGATAGTTTTTACACTACCTTGGTAGGCAGCTGAAAGGCACCACAAAAGTTGTTCTACCTGCTTTCTGGGCTGAGATGGGGAACCGCTGAATTTTGGAGTCGGCCGGTGACAAAATGTTCCAAACACACCCCATGCACAACTCCACCGGGGAAGGTGCCAGACAGGAGTTCTCCTGGTAGTTTTTACATTGCTCTGGTAGGCATCTGAAAGACACCACAAAAGTTGTTCTACCTGCTTTCTGGGCTGAGATGGGGAACCGCTGAATTTTGGACTCGGCCGGTGACAAAATGTTCCAAACACACCCCCTGCACAACTCCACCGGGGAAGGTGCCAGACAGGAGTTCTCTTAGTAGTTTTTACACTACCTTGGTAGGCATCTGAAAGACACCACAAAAGTTGTTCTACCTGCTTTCTGGGCTGAGATGGGGAACCGCTGAATTTTGGACTCGGCTGGTGACAAAATGTTCCAAACACACCCCCTGCACAACTCCACCGGGGAAGGTGCCAGACGGGAGTTCTCCTGGTAGTTTTTACATTGCTCCGGTAGGCATCTGAAAGACACCACAAAAGTTGTTCTATCTGCTTTCTGGGCTGAGATGGGGAATCGCTGAATTTTGGACTCGGCCGGTGACAAAATGTTCCAAACACACCCCATGCACAACTCCACCGGGGAAGGTGCCAGGCAGGAGTTTCTCTTAGTAGTTTTTACACTACCTTGGTAGGCATCTAAAAGACACCACAAAAGTTGTTCTACCTGCTTTCTGGGCTGAGATGGGGAAACGCTGAATTTTGGACTCGGCTGGTGACGATATGTTCCAAACACACCCCCTGCACAACTCCACCGGGGAAGGTGCCAGACGGGAGTTCTCCTGGTAGTTTTTACATTGCTCCGGTAGGGCATCTGAAAGACACCACAAAAGTTGTTCTATCTGCTTTCTGGGCTGAGATGGGGAATCGCTGAATTTTGGACTCGGCCGGTGACAAAATGTTCCAAAGACACCCCATGCACAACTCCACCGGGGAAGGTGCCAGACAGGAGTTCTCTTAGTAGTTTTTACACTACCTTGGTAGGCATCTGAAAGACACCACAAAAGTTGTTCTACCTGCTTTCTGGGCTGAGATGGGGAACCGCTGAATTTTGGACTCGGCTGGTGACAAAATGTTCCAAACACACCCCCTGCACAACTCCACCGGGGAAGGTGCCAGACAGGAGTTCTCCTGGTAGATTTTACACTACCTTGGTAGGGAGCTGAAAGGCACCACAAAAGTTGTTCTACCTGCTTTCTGGGCTGAGATGGGTAATCGCTGAATTTTGGACTCGGCCGGTGACAAAATGTTCCAAACACACCCCCTGCACAACTCCACCGGGGAAGGTGCCAGACAGGAGTTCTCCTGGTAGTTTTTACACTACCTTGGTAGGGAGCTGAAAGGCAGCACAAAAGTTGTTCTACCTGCTTTCTGGGCTGAGATGGGGAATCGCTGAATTTTGGACTCGGCCGGTGACAAAATGTTCCAAACACACCCCCTGCACAACTCCACCGGGGAAGGTGCCAGACAAGCGTTCTCTTAGTAGTTTTTACACTACCTTGGTAGGCATCTAAAAGACACCACAAAAGTTGTTCTACCTGCTTTCTGGGCTGAGATGGGGAACAGCTGAATTTTGGACTCGGCTGGTGACAAAATGTTCCAAAGACACCCCCTGCACAACTATACCGGGGAAGGTGCCAGACAGGAGTTCTCCTGGTAGTTTTTACATTGCTCCGGTAGGCATCTAAAAGACACCACAAAAGATGTTCTACCTGCTTTCTGGGCTGAGATGGGGAACCGCTGAATTTTGGAGTCGGCCGGTGACAAAATGTTCCAAACACACCCCCTGCAGAACTCCACCGGGGAAGGTGCCAGACAGGAGTTCTCCTGGTAGTTTTTACATTGCTCCGGTAGGCATCTGAAAGACACCACAAAAGTTGTTCTACCTGCTTTCTGGGCTGAGATGGGGAACCGCTGAATTTTGGACTCGGCCGGTGACAAAATATTCCGAACACACCCCATGCACAACTCCCCGGGGAAGGTGCCAGGCAGGAGTTCTCTTGGTAGTTTTTACACTACCTTGGTAGGCATTTGAAAGGCACCACAAAAGTTGTTCTACCTGCTTTCTGGGCTGAGATGGGGAACCGCTGAATTTTGGAGTCGGCTGGTGACAAAATGTTCCAAACACACCCCATGCACAACTCCACCGGGGAAGGTGCCAGACAGGAGTTCTCCTGGTAGTTTTTACATTGCTCTGGTAGGCAGCTGAAAGGCACCACAAAAGTTGTTCTACCTGCTTTCTGGGCTGAGATGGGGAACAGCTGAATTTTGGAGTCGGCCGGTGACAAAATGTTCCACAGACACCCCATGCACAACTCCACTAGCGAAGGTGCCAGGGACGAGCTCTTTTGGTAGTTTTTACATTGCTCCGGTAGGCATCAAAAGGACACCACAAAAGTTGTTCTACCTGCTTTCTGGGCTGAGATGGGGAATCGCTGAATTTTGGACTCGGCCGGTGACAAAATGTTCCAAACACACCCCATGCACAACTCCACCGGGGAAGGTGCCAGACAGGAGTTCTCTTGGTAGTTTTTACACTACCTTGGTAGGCATCTGAAAGGCACCACAAAAGTTGTTCTACCTGCTTTCTGGGCTGAGATGGGGAACCGCTGAATTTTGGAGTCGGCCGGTGACAAAATGTTCCAAACACACCCCATGCACAACTCCACCGGGGAAGGTGCCAGACAGGAGTTCTCCTGGTAGTTTTTACATTGCTCTGGTAGGCATCTGAAAGACACCACAAAAGTTGTTCTACCTGCTTTCTGGGCTGAGATGGGGAACCGCTGAATTTTGGAGTCGGCCGGTGACAAAATGTTCCAAACACACCCCCTGCACAACTCCACCGGGGAAGGTTCCAGACAGGAGTTCTCTTAGTAGTTTTTACACTACCTTGGTAGGCAGCTGAAAGGCACCACAAAAGTTGTTCTACCTGCTTTCTGGGCTGAGATGGGGAACCGCTGAATTTTGGAGTCGGCCAGTGACAAAATGTTCCAAACACACCCCCATGCACAACTCCACCGGGGAAGGTGCCAGACAGGAGTTCCCTGGTAGTTTTTACACTACCTTGGTAGGCAGCTGAAAGGCACCACAAAAGTTGTTCTACCTGCTTTCTGGGCTGAGATGGGGAACCGCTGAATTTTGGACTCGGGCCGGTGACAAAATGTTCCAAACACACCCCATGCACAACTCCACCGGGGAAGTGCCAGGCAGGAGTTCTCTTGGTAGTTTTTACACTACCTTGGTAGGCAGCTGAAAGACACCACAAAAGTTGTTCTACCTGCTTTCTGGGCTGAGATGGGGAACCGCTGAATTTTGGACTCGGCTGGTGACAAAATGTTCCAAACACACCCCCTGCACAACTCCACCGGGGAAGGTGCCAGACAGGAGTTCTCCTGGTAGATTTTACACTACCTTGGTAGGGAGCTGAAAGGCACCACAAAAGTTGTTCTACCTGCTTTTCTGGGCTGAGATGGGGAATCGCTGAATTTTGGACTCGGCCGGTGACAAAATGTTCCAAACACACCCCCTGCACAACTCCACCGGGGAAGGTGCCAGACAGGAGTTCTCCTGGTAGTTTTTACACTACCTTGGTAGGGAGCTGAAAGGCAGCACAAAAGTTGTTCTACCTGCTTTCTGGGCTGAGATGGGGAATCGCTGAATTTTGGACTCGGCCGTGACAAAATGTTCCAAACACACCCCCTGCACAACTCCACCGGGGAAGGTGCCAGACAAGCGTTCCCTTGATAGTTTTTACACTACCTTGGTAGGCATCTGAAAGACACCACAAAAGTTGTTCTACCTGCTTTCTGGGCTGAGATGGGGAAACGCTGAATTTTGGAGTCGGCTGGTGACAAAATGTTCCAAACACACCCCCCTGCACAACTCCACCGGGGAAGGTGCCAGACAGGAGTTCTCCTGGTAGTTTTTACATTGCTCCGGTAGGCATCTAAAAGACACCACAAAAGATGTTTCTACCTGCTTTCTGGGCTGAGATGGGGAAACCGCTGAATTTTGGAGTCGGCCGGTGACAAAATGTTCCAAACACACCCCCTGCACAACTCCACCGGGGAAGGTGCCAGACAGGAGTTCTCTTAGTAGTTTTTACACTACCTTGGTAGGCATCTGAAAGACACCACAAAAGTTGTTCTACCTGCTTTCTGGGCTGAGATGGGGAACCGCTGAATTTTGGACTCGGCCGGTGACAAAATATTCCGAACACACCCCATGCACAACTCCCCGGGGAAGGTGCCGGCAGGAGTTCTCTTGGTAGTTTTTACACTACCTTGGTAGGCATTTGAAAGGCACCACAAAAGTTGTTCTACCTGCTTTCTGGGCTGAGATGGGGAACCGCTGAATTTTGGAGTCGGCTGGTGACAAAATGTTCCAAACACACCCCATGCACAACTCCACCGGGGAAGGTGCCAGACAGGAGTTCTCCTGGTAGTTTTTACATTGCTCTGGTAGGCAGCTGAAAGGCACCACAAAAGTTGTTCTACCTGCTTTCTGGGCTGAGATGGGGAACAGCTGAATTTTGGAGTCGGCCGGGTGACAAAATGTTCCAAACACACCCCATGCACAACTCCACTAGCGAAGGTGCCAGGGACGAGCTCTTTTGGTAGTTTTTACATTGCTCCGGTAGGCATCAAAAGGACACCACAAAAGTTGTTCTACCTGCTTTCTGGGCTGAGATGGGGAATCGCTGAATTTTGGACTCGGCCGGTGACAAAATGTTCCAAACACACCCCATGCACAACTCCACCGGGGAAGGTGCCAGACAGGAGTTCTCTTGGTAGTTTTTACACTACCTTGGTAGGCACCTGAAAGGCACCACAAAAGTTGTTCTACCTGCTTTCTGGGCTGAGATGGGGAACCGCTGAATTTTGGACTCGGCCGGTGACAAAATGTTCCAAACACACCCCATGCACAACTCCACCGGGGAAGGTGCCAGACAGGAGTTCTCCTGGTCGTTTTTACATTGCTCTGGTAGGCATCTGAAAGACACCACAAAAGTTGTTCTACCTGCTTTCCGGGCTGAGATGGGGAACCGCTGAATTTTGGAGTCGGCCGGTGACAAAATGTTCCAAACACACCCCCTGCACAACTCCACCGGGGAAGGTTCCAGACAGGAGTTCTCTTAGTAGTTTTTACACTACCTTGGTAGGCAGCTGAAAGGCACCACAAAAGTTGTTCTACCTGCTTTCTGGGCTGAGATGGGGAACCGCTGAATTTTGGAGTCGGCCGGTGACAAAATGTTCCAAACACACCCCATGCACAACTCCACCGGGGAAGGTGCCAGACAGGAGTTCCCTGGTAGTTTTTACACTACCTTGGTAGGCAGCTGAAAGGCACAACAAAAGTTGTTCTACCTGCTTTCTGGGCTGAGATGGGGAACCGCTGAATTTTGGACTCGGCTGGTGACAAAATGTTCCAAACACACCCCTGCACAACTCCACCGGGGAAGGTGCCAGACAGAGTTCTCTTGGTAGGTTTTTAAATTGCTCCGTAGGCATCTGAAAGACACCACAAAAGTTGTTCTACCTGCTTTCTGGGCTGAGATGGGGAATCGCTGAATTTTGGACTCGGCCAGTGACAAAATGTTCCAAAGACACCCCATGCACAACTCCACTAGCGAAGGTGCCAGGGACGAGCTCTGTTGGTAGTTTTTACATTGCTCCGGTAGGCATCTGAAAGACACCACAAAAAGTTGTTCTACCTGCTTTCTGGGCTGAGATGGGGAACCGCTGAATTTTGGAGTCGCCCGGTGACAAATGTTCCAAAGACACCCCATGCACAACTCCACCGGGGAAGGTGCCAGACAGGAGTTCTCTTAGTAGTTTTTACACTACATTGGTAGGCAGCTGAAAGGCACCACAAAAGTTGTTCTACCTGCTTTCTGGGCTGAGATGGGGAACCGCTGAATTTTGGACTCGGCCGGTGACAAAATGTTCCAAACACACCCCATGCACAACTCCACCGGGGAAGGTGCCAGACAGGAGTTCCCTGGTAGTTTTTACACTACCTTGGTAGGCAGCTGAAAGGCACCACAAAAGTTGTTCTACCTGCTTTCTGGGCTGAGATGGGGAACCGCTGAATTTTGGACTCGGCCGGTGACAAAATGTTCCAAACACACCCCATGCACAACTCCACCGGGGAAGGTGCCAGGCAGGAGTTCTCTTGGTAGTTTTTACACTACCTTGGTAGGCAGCTGAAAGACACCACAAAAGTTGTTCTACCTGCTTTCTGGGCTGAGATGGGGAACCGCTGAATTTTGGACTCGGCTGGTGACAAAATGTTCCAAACACACCCCCTGCACAACTCCACCGGGGAAGGTGCCAGACAGGAGTTCTCCTGGTAGATTTTACACTACCTTGGTAGGGAGCTGAAAGGCACCACAAAAGTTGTTCTACCTGCTTTCTGGGCTGAGATGGGGAATCGCTGAATTTTGGACTCGGCCGGTGACAAAATGTTCCAAACACACCCCCTGCACAACTCCACCGGGGAAGGTGCCAGACAGGAGTTCTCCTGGTAGTTTTTACACTACCTTGGTAGGGAGCTGAAAGGCAGCACAAAAGTTGTTCTACCTGCTTTCTGGGCTGAGATGGGGAATCGCTGAATTTTGGACTCGGCCGGTGACAAAATGTTCCAAACACACCCCCTGCACAACTCCACCGGGGAAGGTGCCAGACAAGCGTTCTCTTAGTAGTTTTTACACTACCTTGGTAGGCATCTAAAAGACACCACAAAAGTTGTTCTACCTGCTTTCTGGGCTGAGATGGGGAACAGCTGAATTTTGGACTCGGCTGGTGACAAAATGTTCCAAAGACACCCCCTGCACAACTATACCGGGGAAGGTGCCAGACAGGAGTTCTCCTGGTAGTTTTTACATTGCTCCGGTAGGCATCTAAAAGACACCACAAAAGATGTTCTACCTGCTTTCTGGGCTGAGATGGGGAACCGCTGAATTTTGGACTCGGCCGGTGACAAAATGTTCCAAACACACCCCCTGCACAACTCCACCGGGGAAGGTGCCAGACAGGAGTTCTCTTAGTAGTTTTTACACTACCTTGGTAGGCATCTGAAAGACACCACAAAAGTTGTTCTACCTGCTTTCTGGGCTGAGATGGGGAACCGCTGAATTTTGGACTCGGCCGGTGACAAAATATTCCGAACACACCCCATGCACAACTCCCCGGGGAAGGTGCCGGGCAGGAGTTCTCTTGGTAGTTTTTACACTACCTTGGTAGGCATTTGAAAGGCACCACAAAAGTTGTTCTACCTGCTTTCTGGGCTGAGATGGGGAACCGCTGAATTTTGGAGTCGGCTGGTGACAAAATGTTCCAAACACACCCCATGCACAACTCCACCGGGGAAGGTGCCAGACAGGAGTTCTCCTGGTAGTTTTTACATTGCTCTGGTAGGCAGCTGAAAGGCACCACAAAAGTTGTTCTACCTGCTTTCTGGGCTGAGATGGGGAACAGCTGAATTTTGGAGTCGGCCGGTGACAAAATGTTCCAAACACACCCCATGCACAACTCCACTAGCGAAGGTGCCAGGGACGAGCTCTTTTGGTAGTTTTTACATTGCTCCGGTAGGCATCAAAAGGACACCACAAAAGTTGTTCTACCTGCTTTCTGGGCTGAGATGGGGAATCGCTGAATTTTGGACTCGGCCGGTGACAAAATGTTCCAAACACACCCCATGCACAACTCCACCGGGGAAGGTGCCAGACAGGAGTTCTCTTGGTAGTTTTTACACTACCTTGGTAGGCACCTGAAAGGCACCACAAAAGTTGTTCTACCTGCTTTCTGGGCTGAGATGGGGAACCGCTGAATTTTGGACTCGGCCGGTGACAAAATGTTCCAAACACACCCCATGCACAACTCCACCGGGGAAGGTGCCAGACAGGAGTTCTCCTGGTCGTTTTTACATTGCTCTGGTAGGCATCTGAAAGACACCACAAAAGTTGTTCTACCTGCTTTCCGGGCTGAGATGGGGAACCGCTGAATTTTGGAGTCGGCCGGTGACAAAATGTTCCAAACACACCCCCTGCACAACTCCACCGGGGAAGGTTCCAGACAGGAGTTCTCTTAGTAGTTTTTACACTACCTTGGTAGGCAGCTGAAAGGCACCACAAAAGTTGTTCTACCTGCTTTCTGGGCTGAGATGGGGAACCGCTGAATTTTGGAGTCGGCCGGTGACAAAATGTTCCAAACACACCCCATGCACAACTCCACCGGGGAAGGTGCCAGACAGGAGTTCCCTGGTAGTTTTTACACTACCTTGGTAGGCAGCTGAAAGGCACCACAAAAGTTGTTCTACCTGCTTTCTGGGCTGAGATGGGGAACCGCTGAATTTTGGACTCGGCCGGTGACAAAATGTTCCAAACACACCCCATGCACAACTCCACCGGGGAAGGTGCCAGGCAGGAGTTCTCTTGGTAGTTTTTACACTACCTTGGTAGGCAGCTGAAAGACACCACAAAAGTTGTTCTACCTGCTTTCTGGGCTGAGATGGGGAAACGCTGAATTTTTGGACTCGGCTGGTGACAAAATGTTCCGAACACACCCCATGCACAACTCCACCGGGGAAGGTGCCAGACAGGAGTTCTCCTGGTAGTTTTTACATTGCTCCGGTAGGCATCTGAAAGACACCACAAAAGTTGTTCTACCTGCTTTCTGGGCTGAGATGGGGAACCGCTGAATTTTGGACTCGGCCGGTGACAAAATGTTCCAAACACACCCCATGCACAACTCCACCGGGGAAGGTGCCAGACAGGAGTTCTCTTAATAGTTTTTACACTACCTTGGTAGGCACCTGAAAGGCACCACAAAAGTTGTTCTACCTGCTTTCTGGGCTGAGATGGGGAATCGCTGAATTTTGGAGTCGGCTGGTGACAAAATGTTCCAAACACACCCCCTGCACAACTCCACCGGGGAAGGTGCCAGACAGGAGTTCTCCTGGTAGTTTTTACATTGCTCCGGTAGGCAGCTGAAAGACACCACAAAAGTTGTTCTATCTGCTTTCTGGGCTGAGATGGGGAATCGCTGAATTTTGGACTCGGCCGGTGACAAAATGTTCCAAACACACCCCCTGCACAACTCCACCGGGGAAGGTGCCAGACAGGAGTTCTCCTGGTAGTTTTTAAATTGCTCCGGTAGGCATCTGAAAGACACCACAAAAGTTGTTCTACCTGCTTTCTGGGCTGAGATGGGGAATCGCTGAATTTTGGAGTCGGCCGGTGACAAAATGTTCCAAACACACCCCCTGCACAACTCCACCGGGGAAGGTGCCAGACAGGAGTTCTCTTGGTAGTTTTTACACTACCTTGGTAGGCACCTGAAAGGCACCACAAAAGTTGTTCTACCTGCTTTCTGGGCTGAGATGGGGAACCGCTGAATTTTGGACTTGGCTGGTGACAAAATGTTCCAAACACACCCCATGCACAACTCCACTAGCGAAGGTGCCAGGGACGAGCTCTGTTGGTAGTTTTTACATTGCTCCGGTAGGCATCAAAAGGACACCACAAAAGTTGTTCTACCTGCTTTCTGGGCTGAGATGGGGAATCGCTGAATTTTGGACTCGGCCGGTGACAAAATGTTCCAAAGACACCCCATGCACAACTCCACCGGGGAAGGTGCCAGGCAGGAGTTCTCTTGGTAGTTTTTACACTACCTTGGTAGGCATTTGAAAGGCACCACAAAAGTTGTTCTACCTGCTTTCTGGGCTGAGATGGGGAACCGCTGAATTTTGGACTCGGCCAGTGACAAAATGTTCCAAACACACCCCATGCACAACTCCACCGGGGAAGGTGCCAGGCAGGAGTTCTCTTGGTAGTTTTTACACTACCTTGGTAGGCAGCTGAAAGACACCACAAAAGTTGTTCTACCTGCTTTCTGGGCTGAGATGGGGAACCGCTGAATTTTTGGACTCGGCTGGTGACAAAATGTTCCAAACACACCCCATGCACAACTCCACCGGGGAAGGTGCCAGACAGGAGTTCTCCTGGTAGTTTTTACATTGCTCCGGTAGGCATCTGAAAGACACCACAAAAGTTGTTCTACCTGCTTTCTGGGCTGAGATGGGGAACCGCTGAATTTTGGACTCGGCCAGTGACAAAATGTTCCAAAGACACCCCATGCACAACTCCACCGGGGAAGTTGCCAGACAGGAGTTCTCTTGGTAGTTTTTACACTACATTGGTAGGCACCTGAAAGGCACCACAAAAGTTGTTCTACCTGCTTTCTGGGCTGAGATGGGGAACCGCTGAATTTTGGAGTCGGGCGGTGACAAAATGTTCCAAACACACCCCATGCACAACTCCACCGGGGAAGGTGCCAGGCAGGAGTTCTCTTGGTAGTTTTTACACTACCTTGGTAGGCAGCTGAAAGACACCACAAAAGTTGTTCTACCTGCTTTCTGGGCTGAGATGGGGAACCGCTGAATTTTTGGACTCGGCTGGTGACAAAATGTTCCGAACACACCCCCTGCACAACTCCACCGGGGAAGGTTCCAGACAGGAGTTCTCTTAGTAGTTTTTACACTACCTTGGTAGGCAGCTGAAAGGCACCACAAAAGTTGTTCTACCTGCTTTCTGGGCTGAGATGGGGAACCGCTGAATTTTGGAGTCGCCCGGTGACAAAATGTTCCAAACACACCCCATGCACAACTCCACCGGGGAAGGTGCCAGACAGGAGTTCCCTGGTAGTTTTTACACTACCTTGGTAGGCAGCTGAAAGGCACCACAAAAGTTGTTCTACCTGCTTTCTGGGCTGAGATGGGGAACCGCTGAATTTTGGACTCGGCCGGTGACAAAATGTTCCAAAGACACCCCATGCACAACTCCACCGGGGAATGTGCCAGACAAGCGTTCCCTTGATAGTTTTTATACTACCTTGGTAGGCATCTGAAAGACACCACAAAAGTTGTTCTACCTGCTTTCTGGGCTGAGATGGGGAAACGCTGAATTTTGGAGTCGGCTGGTGACAAAATGTTCCAAAGACACCCCATGCACAACTCCACCGGGGAAGGTGCCAGACAGGAGTTCTCCTGGTAGTTTTTACATTGCTCCGGTAGGCATCTGAAAGACACTACAAAAGTTGTTCTACCTGCTTTCTGGGCTGAGATGGGGAACCGCTGAATTTTGGACTCGGCTGGTGACAAAATGTTCCAAACACACCCCCTGCACAACTCCACCGGGGAAGGTGCCAGACAGGAGTTCTCTTGGTAGTTTTTAAATTGCTCCGGTAGGCATCTGAAAGACACCACAAAAGTTGTTCTACCTGCTTTCTGGGCTGAGATGGGGAATCGCTGAATTTTGGACTCGGCCAGTGACAAAATGTTCCAAAGACACCCCATGCACAACTCCACCGGGGAAGGTGCCAGGGACGAGCTCTGTTGGTAGTTTTTACATTGCTCCGGTAGGCATCTGAAAGACACCACAAAAGTTGTTCTACCTGCTTTCTGGGCTGAGATGGGGAACCGCTGAATTTTGGAGTCGCCCGGTGACAAAATGTTCCAAAGACACCCCATGCACAACTCCACCGGGGAAGGTGCCAGACAGGAGTTCTCTTAGTAGTTTTTACACTACATTGGTAGGCAGCTGAAAGGCACCACAAAAGTTGTTCTACCTGCTTTCTGGGCTGAGATGGGGAACCGCTGAATTTTGGACTCGGCCGGTGACAAAATGTTCCAAACACACCCCATGCACAACTCCACCGGGGAAGGTGCCAGGCAGGAGTTCTCTTGGTAGTTTTTACACTACCTTGGTAGGCAGCTGAAAGACACCACAAAAGTTGTTCTACCTGCTTTCTGGGCTGAGATGGGGAACCGCTGAATTTTTGGACTCGGCTGGTGACAAAATGTTCCGAACACACCCCATGCACAACTCCACCGGGGAAGGTGCCAGACAGGAGTTCTCCTGGTAGTTTTTACATTGCTCCGGTAGGCAGCTGAAAGACACCACAAAAGTTGTTCTACCTGCTTTCTGGGCTGAGATGGGGAACCGCTGAATTTTGGACTCGGCCGGTGACAAAATGTTCCAAACACACCCCATGCACAACTCCACCGGGGAAGGTGCCAGACAGGAGTTCTCTTAGTAGTTTTTACACTACCTTGGTAGGCACCTGAAAGGCACCACAAAAGTTGTTCTACCTGCTTTCTGGGCTGAGATGGGGAATTGCTGAATTTTGGAGTCGGCCGGTGACAAAATGTTCCAAACACACCCCCTGCACAACTCCACCGGGGAAGGTGCCAGACAGGAGTTCTCTTGATAGTTTTTACACTACCTTGGTAGGCATCTGAAAGACACCACAAAAGTTGTTCTACCTGCTTTCTGGGCTGAGATGGGGAAACGCTGAATTTTGGAGTCGGCTGGTGACAAAATGTTCCAAACACACCCCATGCACAACTCCACCGGGGAAGGTGCCAGACAGGAGTTCTCCTGGTAGTTTTTACATTGCTCCGGTAGGCATCTGAAAGACACTACAAAAGTTGTTCTACCTGCTTTCTGGGCTGAGATGGGGAACCGCTGAATTTTGGAGTCGCCCGGTGACAAAATGTTCCAAACACACCCCCTGCACAACTCCACCGGGGAAGGTGCCAGACAGGAGTTCTCCTGGTAGTTTTTAAATTGCTCCGGTAGGCATCTGAAAGACACCACAAAAGTTGTTCTACCTGCTTTCTGGGCTGAGATGGGGAACCGCTGAATTTTGGAGTCGGCCGGTGACAAAATGTTCCAAACACACCCCATGCACAACTCCACCGGGGAAGGTGCCAGACAGGAGTTCTCCTGGTCGTTTTTACATTGCTCCGGTAGGCATCTGAAAGACACCAAAAAAGTTGTTCTACCTGCTTTCTGGGCTGAGATGGGGAACCGCTGAATTTTGGAGTCGGCTGGTGACAAAATGTTCCAAACACACCCCCTGCACAACTCCACCGGGGAAGGTGCCAGACAGGAGTTCTCCTGGTAGTTTTTACATTGCTCCGGTAGGCAGCTGAAAGACACCACAAAAGTTGTTCTATCTGCTTTCTGGGCTGAGATGGGGAATCGCTGAATTTTGGACTCGGCCGGTGACAAAATGTTCCAAAGACACCCCATGCACAACTCCACCGGGGAATGTGCCAGACAAGCGTTCTCTTGATAGTTTTTACACTACTTTGGTAGGCATCTGAAAGACACCACAAAAGTTGTTCTACCTGCTTTCTGGGCTGAGATGGGGAACCGCTGAATTTTGGACTGGGCCAGTGACAAAATGTTCCAAAGACACCCCATGCACAACTCCACCGGGGAAGGTGCCAGACAGGAGTTCTCTTAATAGTTTTTACACTACCTTGGTAGGCACCTGAAAGGCACCGCAAAAGTTGTTCTACCTGCTTTCTGGGCTGAGATGGGGAACCGCTGAATTTTGGAGTCGCCCGGTGACAAAATGTTCCAAACACACCCCATGCACAACTCCACCGGGGAAGGTGCCGGGCAGGAGTTCTCTTGGTAGTTTTTACACTACCTTGGTAGGCAGCTGAAAGACACCACAAAAGTTGTTCTACCTGCTTTCTGGGCTGAGATGGGGAAACGCTGAATTTTGGAGTCGGCTGGTGACAAAATGTTCCAAACACACCCCCTGCACAACTCCACCGGGGAAGGTGCCAGACAGGAGTTCTCCTGGTAGTTTTTACATTGCTCCGGTAGGCAGCTGAAAGACACCACAAAAGTTGTTCTATCTGCTTTCTGGGCTGAGATGGGGAATCGCTGAATTTTGGACTCGGCCGGTGACAAAATGTTCCAAACACACCCCATGCACAACTCCACCGGGGAAGGTGCCAGGCAGGAGTTCTCTTGGTAGTTTTTACACTACCTTGGTAGGCATCTGAAAGACACCACAAAAGTTGTTCTACCTGCTTTCTGGGCTGAGATGGGGAACCGCTGAATTTTGGACTGGGCCAGTGACAAAATGTTCCAAAGACACCCCATGCACAACTCCACCGGGGAAGGTGCCAGACAGGAGTTCTCTTGGTAGTTTTTACACTACCTTGGTAGGCAGCTAAAAGACACCACAAAAGTTGTTCTACCTGCTTTCTGGGCTGAGATGGGGAACCGCTGAATTTTTGGACTCGGCTGGTGACAAAATGTTCCAAACACACCCCATGCACAACTCCACCGGGGAAGGTGCCAGACTGGAGTTCTCCTGGTAGTTTTTACATTGCTCCGGTAGGCATCTGAAAGACACCACAAAAGTTGTTCTACCTGCTTTCTGGGCTGAGATGGGGAAACGCTGAATTTTGGAGTCGGCTGGTGACAAAATGTTCCAAACACACCCCCTGCACAACTCCACCGGGGAAGGTGCCAGACAGGAGTTCTCCTGGTAGTTTTTACATTGCTCCGGTAGGCATCTGAAAGACACTACAAAAGTTGTTCTACCTGCTTTCTGGGCTGAGATGGGGAACAGCTGAATTTTGGACTCGGCCGGTGACAAAATGTTCCAAACACACCCCCTGCACAACTCCACCGGGGAAGGTGCCAGACAGGAGTTCTCCTGGTAGTTTTTACATTGCTCCGGTAGGCAGCTGAAAGACACCAAAAAAGTTGTTCTACCTGCTTTCTGGGCTGAGATGGGGAACCGCTGAATTTTGGAGTCGGCTGGTGACAAAATGTTCCAAACACACCCCCTGCACAACTCCACCGGGGAAGGTGCCAGACAGGAGTTCTCCTGGTAGTTTTTACATTGCTCCGGTAGGCATCTGAAAGACACCACAAAAGTTGTTCTACCTGCTTTCTGGGCTGAGATGGGGAAACGCTGAATTTTGGAGTCGGCTGGTGACAAAATGTTCCAAACACACCCCCTGCACAACTCCACCGGGGAAGGTGCCAGACAGGAGTTCTCCTGGTAGTTTTTACATTGCTCCGGTAGGCATCTGAAAGACACTACAAAAGTTGTTCTACCTGCTTTCTGGGCTGAGATGGGGAACAGCTGAATTTTGGACTCGGCCGGTGACAAAATGTTCCAAACACACCCCCTGCACAACTCCACCGGGGAAGGTGCCAGACAGGAGTTCTCCTGGTAGTTTTTACATTGCTCCGGTAGGCATCTGAAAGACACCAAAAAAGTTGTTCTACCTGCTTTCTGGGCTGAGATGGGGAATCGCTGAATTTTGGACTCGGCCGGTGAAAAAATGTTCCAAAGACACCCCATGCACAACTCCACCGGGGAAGGTGCCAGACAGGAGTTCTCTTAGTAGTTTTTACACTACCTTGGTAGGCAGCTGAAAGGCACCACAAAAGTTGTTCTACCTGCTTTCTGGGCTGAGATGGGGAACCGCTGAATTTTGGACTCGGCCGGTGACAAAATGTTCCAAAGACACCCCATGCACAACTCCACCGGGGAAGGTGCCAGACAGGAGTTCTCCTGGTAGTTTTTACACGACCTTGGTAGGCACCTGAAAGGCACCACAAAAGTTGTTCTACCTGCTTTCTGGGCTGAGATGGGGAACCGCTGAATTTTGGAGTCGCCCGGTGACAAAATGTTCCAAACACACCCCATGCACAACTCCACCGGGGAAGGTGCCAGACAGGAGTTCTCCTGGTAGTTTTTACATTGCTCCGGTAGGCATCTGAAAGACACCACAAAAGTTGTTCTACCTGCTTTCTGGGCTGAGATGGGGAACCGCTGAATTTTGGAGTCGGCCGGTGACAAAATGTTCCAAACACACCCCATGCACAAATCCACTAGCGAAGGTGCCAGGGACGAGCTCTGTTGGTAGTTTTTACATTGCTCCGGTAGGCAGCTGAAAGACACCACAAAAGTTGTTCTACCTGCTTTCTGGGCTGAGATGGGGAAACGCTGAATTTTGGACTCGGCCGGTGACAAAATGTTCCAAACACACCCCATGCACAACTCCACCGGGGAAGGTGCCAGACAGGAGTTCTCTTGGTAGTTTTTACACTACCTTGGTAGGCATTTGAAAGGCACCACAAAAGTTGTTCTACCTGCTTTCTGGGCTGAGATGTGGATCCGCTGAATTTTGGAGTCGGCTGGTGACAAAATGTTCCAAACACACCCCATGCACAACTCCACCGGGGAAGGTGCCAGACAGGAGTTCTCCTGGTAGTTTTTACATTGCTCCGGTAGGCATCTGAAAGACACCACAAAAGTTGTTCTACCTGCTTTCTGGGCTGAGATGGGGAACCGCTGAATTTTGGACTGGGCCAGTGACAAAATGTTCCAAAGACACCCCATGCACAACTCCACCGGGGAAGGTGCCAGACAGGAGTTCTCTTAATAGTTTTTACACTACCTTGGTAGGCACCTGAAAGGCACCGCAAAAGTTGTTCTACCTGCTTTCTGGGCTGAGATGGGGAACCGCTGAATTTTGGAGTCGCCCGGTGACAAAATGTTCCAAACACACCCCATGCACAACTCCACCGGGGAAGGTGCCAGGCAGGAGTTCTCTTGGTAGTTTTTACACTACCTTGGTAGGCAGCTGAAAGACACCACAAAAGTTGTTCTACCTGCTTTCTGGGCTGAGATGGGGAAACGCTGAATTTTTGGACTCGGCTGGTGACAAAATGTTCCGAACACACCCCATGCACAACTCCACCGGGGAAGGTGCCAGACAGGAGTTCTCCTGGTAGTTTTTACACTACCTTGGTAGGCAGCTGAAAGACACCACAAAAGTTGTTCTACCTGCTTTCTGGGCTGAGATGGGGAAACGCTGAATTTTGGACTCGGCTGGTGACAAAATGTTCCAAACACACCCCCTGCACAACTCCACCGGGGAAGGTGCCAGACAGGAGTTCTCCTGGTAGTTTTTACATTGCTCCGGTAGGCATCTGAAAGACACTACAAAAGTTGTTCTACCTGCTTTCTGGGCTGAGATGGGGAACAGCTGAATTTTGGACTCGGCCGGTGACAAAATGTTCCAAACACACCCCCTGCACAACTCCACCGGGGAAGGTGCCAGACAGGAGTTCTCCTGGTAGTTTTTACATTGCTCCAGTAGGCATCTGAAAGACACCAAAAAAGTTGTTCTACCTGCTTTCTGGGCTGAGATGGGGAACCGCTGAATTTTGGAGTCGGCTGGTGACAAAATGTTCCAAACACACCCCATGCACAACTCCACCGGGGAAGGTGCCAGACGGGAGTTCTCCTGGTAGTTTTTACATTGCTCCGGTAGGCATCTGAAAGACACCACAAAAGTTGTTCTACCTGCTTTCTGGGCTGAGATGGGGAATCGCTGAATTTTGGACTCGGCCGGTGAAAAAATGTTCCAAAGACACCCCATGCACAACTCCACCGGGGAAGGTGCCAGACAGGAGTTCTCTTAGTAGTTTTTACACTACCTTGGTAGGCAGCTGAAAGGCACCACAAAAGTTGTTCTACCTGCTTTCTGGGCTGAGATGGGGAACCGCTGAATTTTGGAGTCGCCCGGTGACAAAATGTTCCAAACACACCCCCTGCACAACTCCACCGGGGAAGGTGCCAGACAGGAGTTCTCCTGGTAGTTTTTACATTGCTCCGGTAGGCATCTGAAAGACACCACAAAAGTTGTTCTACCTGCTTTCTGGGCTGAGATGGGGAACCGCTGAATTTTTGGACTGGGCCAGTGACAAAATGTTCCAAAGACACCCCATGCACAACTCCACCGGGGAAGGTGCCAGACAGGAGTTCTCTTAATAGTTTTTACACTACCTTGGTAGGCACCTGAAAGGCACCGCAAAAGTTGTTCTACCTGCTTTCTGGGCTGAGATGGGGAACCGCTGAATTTTGGAGTCGCCCGGTGACAAAATGTTCCAAACACACCCCATGCACAACTCCACCGGGGAAGGTGCCAGGCAGGAGTTCTCTTGGTAGTTTTTACACTACCTTGGTAGGCAGCTGAAAGACACCACAAAAGTTGTTCTACCTGCTTTCTGGGCTGAGATGGGGAAACGCTGAATTTTTGGACTCGGCTGGTGACAAAATGTTCCGAACACACCCCATGCACAACTCCACCGGGGAAGGTGCCAGACAGGAGTTCTCCTGGTAGTTTTTACATTGCTCCGGTAGGCAGCTGAAAGACACCACAAAAGTTGTTCTACCTGCTTTCTGGGCTGAGATGGGGAACCGCTGAATTTTGGACTCGGCCGGTGACAAAATGTTCCAAACACACCCCATGCACAACTCCACCGGGGAAGGTGCCAGACAGGAGTTCTCCTGGTAGTTTTTACACGACCTTGGTAGGCAGCTGAAAGGCACCACAAAAGTTGTTCTACCTGCTTTCTGGGCTGAGATGGGGAACCGCTGAATTTTGGACTGGGCCAGTGACAAAATGTTCCAAAGACACCCCATGCACAACTCCACCGGGGAAGGTGCCAGACAGGAGTTCTCTTAATAGTTTTTACACTACCTTGGTAGGCACCTGAAAGGCACCGCAAAAGTTGTTCTACCTGCTTTCTGGGCTGAGATGGGGAACCGCTGAATTTTGGACTCGGCCGGTGACAAAATGTTCCAAACACACCCCCTGCACAACTCCACCGGGGAAGGTGCCAGACAGGAGTTCTCCTGGTAGTTTTTACATTGCTCCGGTAGGCAGCTGAAAGACACCACAAAAGTTGTTCTATCTGCTTTCTGGGCTGAGATGGGGAATCGCTGAATTTTGGACTCGGCCGGTGACAAAATGTTCCAAACACACCCCATGCACAACTCCACCGGGGAAGGTGCCAGGCAGGAGTTCTCTTGGTAGTTTTTACACTACCTTGGTAGGCAGCTGAAAGACACCACAAAAGTTGTTCTACCTGCTTTCTGGGCTGAGATGGGGAAACGCTGAATTTTTGGACTCGGCTGGTGACAAAATGTTCCGAACACACCCCATGCACAACTCCACCGGGGAAGGTGCCAGACAGGAGTTCTCCTGGTAGTTTTTACATTGCTCCGGTAGGCAGCTGAAAGACACCACAAAAGTTGTTCTACCTGCTTTCTGGGCTGAGATGGGGAACCGCTGAATTTTGGACTCGGCCGGTGACAAAATGTTCCAAAGACACCCCATGCACAACTCCACCGGGGAATGTGCCAGACAAGCGTTCCCTTGATAGTTTTTACACTACCTTGGTAGGCATCTGAAAGACACCACAAAAGTTGTTCTACCTGCTTTCTGGGCTGAGATGGGGAAACGCTGAATTTTGGAGTCGGCTGGTGACAAAATGTTCCAAACACACCCCCTGCACAACTCCACCGGGGAAGGTGCCAGACAGGAGTTCTCCTGGTAGTTTTTACATTGCTCCGGTAGGCATCTGAAAGACACTACAAAAGTTGTTCTACCTGCTTTCTGGGCTGAGATGGGGAACAGCTGAATTTTGGACTCGGCCGGTGACAAAATGTTCCAAACACACCCCCTGCACAACTCCACCGGGGAAGGTGCCAGACAGGAGTTCTCCTGGTAGTTTTTACATTGCTCCGGTAGGCAGCTGAAAGACACCAAAAAAGTTGTTCTACCTGCTTTCTGGGCTGAGATGGGGAACCGCTGAATTTTGGAGTCGGCTGGTGACAAAATGTTCCAAACACACCCCCTGCACAACTCCACCGGGGAAGGTGCCAGACAGGAGTTCTCCTGGTAGTTTTTACATTGCTCCGGTAGGCATCTGAAAGACACCACAAAAGTTGTTCTACCTGCTTTCTGGGCTGAGATGGGGAATCGCTGAATTTTGGACTCGGCCGGTGAAAAAATGTTCCAAAGACACCCCCTGCACAACTCCACCGGGGATGGTGCCAGACAGGAGTTCTCTTAGTAGTTTTTACACTACCTTGGTAGGCACCTGAAAGGCACCACAAAAGTTGTTCTACCTGCTTTCTGGGCTGAGATGGGGAACCGCTGAATTTTGGAGTCGCCCGGTGACAAAATGTTCCAAACACACCCCATGCACAACTCCACCGGGGAAGGTGCCAGGCAGGAGTTCTCTTGGTAGTTTTTACACTACCTTGGTAGGCAGCTGAAAGGCACCACAAAAGTTGTTCTACCTGCTTTCTGGGCTGAGATGGGGAAACGCTGAATTTTTGGACTCGGCTGGTGACAAAATGTTCCGAACACACCCCATGCACAACTCCACCGGGGAAGGTGCCAGACAGGAGTTCTCCTGGTAGTTTTTACATTGCTCCGGTAGGCAGCTGAAAGACACCACAAAAGTTGTTCTACCTGCTTTCTGGGCTGAGATGGGGAACCGCTGAATTTTGGACTCGGCCGGTGACAAAATGTTCCAAACACACCCCATGCACAACTCCACCGGGGAAGGTGCCAGACAGGAGTTCTCTTGGTAGTTTTTACACTACCTTGGTAGGCATTTGAAAGGCACCACAAAAGTTGTTCTACCTGCTTTCTGGGCTGAGATGGGGATCCGCTGAATTTTGGAGTCGGCTGGTGACAAAATGTTCCAAACACACCCCATGCACAACTCCACCGGGGAAGGTGCCAGACAGGAGTTCTCCTGGTAGTTTTTACATTGCTCCGGTAGGCATCTGAAAGACACCACAAAAGTTGTTCTACCTGCTTTCTGGGCTGAGATGGGGAACCGCTGAATTTTGGACTGGGCCAGTGACAAAATGTTCCAAAGACACCCCATGCACAACTCCACCGGGGAAGGTGCCAGACAGGAGTTCTCTTAATAGTTTTTACACTACCTTGGTAGGCACCTGAAAGGCACCGCAAAAGTTGTTCTACCTGCTTTCTGGGCTGAGATGGGGAACCGCTGAATTTTGGAGTCGCCCGGTGACAAAATGTTCCAAACACACCCCATGCACAACTCCACCGGGGAAGGTGCCAGGCAGGAGTTCTCTTGGTAGTTTTTACACTACCTTGGTAGGCAGCTGAAAGACACCACAAAAGTTGTTCTACCTGCTTTCTGGGCTGAGATGGGGAAACGCTGAATTTTTGGACTCGGCTGGTGACAAAATGTTCCGAACACACCCCATGCACAACTCCACCGGGGAAGGTGCCAGACAGGAGTTCTCCTGGTAGTTTTTACATTGCTCCGGTAGGCAGCTGAAAGACACCACAAAAGTTGTTCTACCTGCTTTCTGGGCTGAGATGGGGAACCGCTGAATTTTGGACTCGGCCGGTGACAAAATGTTCCAAAGACACCCCATGCACAACTCCACCGGGGAATGTGCCAGACAAGCGTTCCCTTGATAGTTTTTACACTACCTTGGTAGGCATCTGAAAGACACCACAAAAGTTGTTCTACCTGCTTTCTGGGCTGAGATGGGGAAACGCTGAATTTTGGAGTCGGCTGGTGACAAAATGTTCCAAACACACCCCCTGCACAACTCCACCGGGGAAGGTGCCAGACAGGAGTTCTCCTGGTAGTTTTTACATTGCTCCGGTAGGCATCTGAAAGACACTACAAAAGTTGTTCTACCTGCTTTCTGGGCTGAGATGGGGAACAGCTGAATTTTGGACTCGGCCGGTGACAAAATGTTCCAAACACACCCCCTGCACAACTCCACCGGGGAAGGTGCCAGACAGGAGTTCTCCTGGTAGTTTTTACATTGCTCCGGTAGGCATCTGAAAGACACCAAAAAAGTTGTTCTACCTGCTTTCTGGGCTGAGATGGGGAACCGTTGAATTTTGGAGTCGGCTGGTGACAAAATGTTCCAAACACACCCCCTGCACAACTCCACCGGGGAAGGTGCCAGACAGGAGTTCTCCTGGTAGTTTTTACATTGCTCCGGTAGGCATCTGAAAGACACCACAAAAGTTGTTCTACCTGCTTTCTGGGCTGAGATGGGGAATCGCTGAATTTTGGACTCGGCCGGTGAAAAAATGTTCCAAAGACACCCCCTGCACAACTCCACCGGGGATGGTGCCAGACAGGAGTTCTCTTAGTAGTTTTTACACTACCTTGGTAGGCACCTGAAAGGCACCACAAAAGTTGTTCTACCTGCTTTCTGGGCTGAGATGGGGAACCGCTGAATTTTGGAGTCGCCCGGTGACAAAATGTTCCAAAGACACCCCATGCACAACTCCACCGGGGAATGTGCCAGACAAGCGTTCCCTTGATAGTTTTTACACTACCTTGGTAGGCATCTGAAAGACACCACAAAAGTTGTTCTACCTGCTTTCTGGGCTGAGATGGGGAAACGCTGAATTTTGGAGTCGGCTGGTGACAAAATGTTCCAAACACACCCCCTGCACAACTCCACCGGGGAAGGTGCCAGACAGGAGTTCTCCTGGTAGTTTTTACATTGCTCCGGTAGGCATCTGAAAGACACTACAAAAGTTGTTCTACCTGCTTTCTGGGCTGAGATGGGGAACAGCTGAATTTTGGACTCGGCCGGTGACAAAATGTTCCAAACACACCCCCTGCACAACTCCACCGGGGAAGGTGCCAGACAGGAGTTCTCCTGGTAGTTTTTACATTGCTCCGGTAGGCATCTGAAAGACACCAAAAAAGTTGTTCTACCTGCTTTCTGGGCTGAGATGGGGAACCGCTGAATTTTGGAGTCGGCTGGTGACAAAATGTTCCAAACACACCCCATGCACAACTCCACCGGGGAAGGTGCCAGACAGGAGTTCTCCTGGTAGTTTTTACATTGCTCCGGTAGGCATCTGAAAGACACTACAAAAGTTGTTCTACCTGCTTTCTGGGCTGAGATGGGGAACCGCTGAATTTTGGACTCGGCTGGTGACAAAATGTTCCAAACACACCCCCTGCACAACTCCACCGGGGAAGGTGCCAGACAGGAGTTCTCCTGGTAGTTTTTAAATTGCTCCGGTAGGCATCTGAAAGACACCACAAAAGTTGTTCTACCTGCTTTCTGGGCTGAGATGGGGAACCGCTGAATTTTGGAGTCGGCCGGTGACAAAATGTTCCAAACACACCCCATGCACAACTCCACTAGCGAAGGTGCCAGGGACGAGCTCTGTTGGTAGTTTTTACATTGCTCCGGTTGGCAGCTGAAAGACACTACAAAAGTTGTTCTACCTGCTTTCTGGGCTGAGATGGGGAAACGCTGAATTTTGGACTCGGCCGGTGACAAAATGTTCCAAACACACCCCATGCACAACTCCACCGGGGAAGGTGCCAGACAGGAGTTCCCTTGATAGTTTTTACACTACCTTGGTAGGCATTTGAAAGGCACCACAAAAGTTGTTCTACCTGCTTTCTGGGCTGAGATGGGGATCCGCTGAATTTTGGAGTCGGCTGGTGACAAAATGTTCCAAACACACCCCATGCACAACTCCACCGGGGAAGGTGCCAGACAGGAGTTCTCCTGGTAGTTTTTACATTGCTCCGGTAGGCATCTGAAAGACACCACAAAAGTTGTTCTACCTGCTTTCTGGGCTGAGATGGGGAATCGCTGAATTTTGGACTCGGCCGGTGAAAAAATGTTCCAAAGACACCCCCTGCACAACTCCACCGGGGATGGTGCCAGACAGGAGTTCTCTTAGTAGTTTTTACACTACCTTGGTAGGCACCTGAAAGGCACCACAAAAGTTGTTCTACCTGCTTTCTGGGCTGAGATGGGGAACCGCTGAATTTTGGAGTCGCCCGGTGACAAAATGTTCCAAAGACACCCCATGCACAACTCCACCGGGGAATGTGCCAGACAAGCGTTCCCTTGATAGTTTTTACACTACCTTGGTAGGCATCTGAAAGACACCACAAAAGTTGTTCTACCTGCTTTCTGGGCTGAGATGGGGAAACGCTGAATTTTGGAGTCGGCTGGTGACAAAATGTTCCAAACACACCCCCTGCACAACTCCACCGGGGAAGGTGCCAGACAGGAGTTCTCCTGGTAGTTTTTACATTGCTCCGGTAGGCATCTGAAAGACACTACAAAAGTTGTTCTACCTGCTTTCTGGGCTGAGATGGGGAACAGCTGAATTTTGGACTCGGCCGGTGACAAAATGTTCCAAACACACCCCATGCACAACTCCACCGGGGAAGGTGCCAGACAGGAGTTCTCCTGGTAGTTTTTACATTGCTCCGGTAGGCATCTGAAAGACACCAAAAAAGTTGTTCTACCTGCTTTCTGGGCTGAGATGGGGAACCGCTGAATTTTGGAGTCGGCTGGTGACAAAATGTTCCAAACACACCCCATGCACAACTCCACCGGGGAAGGTGCCAGACAGGAGTTCTCCTGGTAGTTTTTACATTGCTCCGGTAGGCATCTGAAAGACACTACAAAAGTTGTTCTACCTGCTTTCTGGGCTGAGATGGGGAACCGCTGAATTTTGGACTCGGCTGGTGACAAAATGTTCCAAACACACCCCCTGCACAACTCCACCGGGGAAGGTGCCAGACAGGAGTTCTCCTGGTAGTTTTTAAATTGCTCCGGTAGGCATCTGAAAGACACCACAAAAGTTGTTCTACCTGCTTTCTGGGCTGAGATGGGGAACCGCTGAATTTTGGAGTCGGCCGGTGACAAAATGTTCCAAACACACCCCATGCACAACTCCACTAGCGAAGGTGCCAGGGACGAGCTCTGTTGGTAGTTTTTACATTGCTCCGGTTGGCAGCTGAAAGACACTACAAAAGTTGTTCTACCTGCTTTCTGGGCTGAGATGGGGAAACGCTGAATTTTGGACTCGGGCGGTGACAAAATGTTCCAAACACACCCCATGCACAACTCCACCGGGGAAGGTGCCAGACAGGAGTTCCCTTGATAGTTTTTACACTACCTTGGTAGGCATTTGAAAGGCACCACAAAAGTTGTTCTACCTGCTTTCTGGGCTGAGATGGGGATCCGCTGAATTTTGGAGTCGGCTGGTGACAAAATGTTCCAAACACACCCCATGCACAACTCCACCGGGGAAGGTGCCAGACAGGAGTTCTCCTGGTAGTTTTTACATTGCTCCGGTAGGCATCTGAAAGACACCACAAAAGTTGTTCTACCTGCTTTCTGGGCTGAGATGGGGAACCGCTGAATTTTGGACTGGGCCAGTGACAAAATGTTCCAAAGACACCCCATGCACAACTCCACCGGGGAAGGTGCCAGACAGAAGTTCTCTTAATAGTTTTTACACGACCTTGGTAGGCACCTGAAAGGCACCGCAAAAGTTGTTCTACCTGCTTTCTGGGCTGAGATGGGGAACCGCTGAATTTTGGAGTCGCCCGGTGACAAAATGTTCCAAACACACCCCATGCACAACTCCACCGGGGAAGGTGCCAGGCAGGAGTTCTCTTGGTAGTTTTTACACTACCTTGGTAGGCAGCTGAAAGACACCACAAAAGTTGTTCTACCTGCTTTCTGGGCTGAGATGGGGAAACGCTGAATTTTTGGACTCGGCTGGTGACAAAATGTTCCGAACACACCCCATGCACAACTCCACCGGGGAAGGTGCCAGACAGGAGTTCTCCTGGTAGTTTTTACATTGCTCCGGTAGGCAGCTGAAAGACACCACAAAAGTTGTTCTACCTGCTTTCTGGGCTGAGATGGGGAACCGCTGAATTTTGGACTCGGCCGGTGACAAAATGTTCCAAAGACACCCCATGCACAACTCCACCGGGGAATGTGCCAGACAAGCGTTCCCTTGATAGTTTTTACACTACCTTGGTAGGCATCTGAAAGACACCACAAAAGTTGTTCTACCTGCTTTCTGGGCTGAGATGGGGAAACGCTGAATTTTGGAGTCGGCTGGTGACAAAATGTTCCAAACACACCCCCTGCACAACTCCACCGGGGAAGGTGCCAGACAGGAGTTCTCCTGGTAGTTTTTACATTGCTCCGGTAGGCATCTGAAAGACACTACAAAAGTTGTTCTACCTGCTTTCTGGGCTGAGATGGGGAACAGCTGAATTTTGGACTCGGCCGGTGACAAAATGTTCCAAACACACCCCCTGCACAACTCCACCGGGGAAGGTGCCAGACAGGAGTTCTCCTGGTAGTTTTTACATTGCTCCGGTAGGCATCTGAAAGACACCAAAAAAGTTGTTCTACCTGCTTTCTGGGCTGAGATGGGGAACCGCTGAATTTTGGAGTCGGCTGGTGACAAAATGTTCCAAACACACCCCCTGCACAACTCCACCGGGGAAGGTGCCAGACAGGAGTTCTCCTGGTAGTTTTTACATTGCTCCGGTAGGCATCTGAAAGACACCACAAAAGTTGTTCTACCTGCTTTCTGGGCTGAGATGGGGAATCGCTGAATTTTGGACTCGGCCGGTGAAAAAATGTTCCAAAGACACCCCCTGCACAACTCCACCGGGGATGGTGCCAGACAGGAGTTCTCTTAGTAGTTTTTACACTACCTTGGTAGGCACCTGAAAGGCACCACAAAAGTTGTTCTACCTGCTTTCTGGGCTGAGATGGGGAATCGCTGAATTTTGGAGTCGCCCGGTGACAAAATGTTCCAAAAACACCCCATGCACAACTCCACCGGGGAAGGTGCCAGACAGGAGTTCTCCTGGTAGTTTTTACACTACCTTGGTAGGCACCTGAAAGGCACCACAAAAGTTGTTCTACCTGCTTTCTGGGCTGAGATGGGGAATCGCTGAATTTTGGACTCGGCTGGTGACAAAATGTTCCAAACACACCCCATGCACAACTCCACCGGGGAAGGTGCCAGACAGGAGTTCTCCTGGTAGTTTTTACATTGCTCCGGTAGGCATCTGAAAGACACCACAAAAGTTGTTCTACCTGCTTTCTGGGCTGAGATGGGGAACCGCTGAATTTTGGAGTCGGCCGGTGACAAAATGTTCCAAACACACCCCATGCACAACTCCACTAGCGAAGGTGCCAGACAGGAGTTCTCCTGGTAGTTTTTACACTACCTTGGTAGGCAGCTGAAAGGCACCACAAAAGTTGTTCTACCTGCTTTCTGGGCTGAGATGGGGAACCGCTGAATTTTGGAGTCGCCCGGTGACAAAATGTTCCAAAGACACCCCATGCACAACTCCACCGGGGAAGGTGCCAGGCAGGAGTTCTCTTGGTAGTTTTTACACTACCTTGGTAGGCATTTGAAAGGCACCACAAAAGTTGTTCTACCTGCTTTCTGGGCTGAGATGGGGAACCGCTGAATTTTGGACTCGGCCAGAGACAAAATGTTCCAAACACACCCCCTGCACAACTCCACCGGGGAAGGTGCCAGACAGGAGTTCTCCTGGTAGTTTTTACATTGCTCCGGTAGGCATCTGAAAGACACCACAAAAGTTGTTCTACCTGCTTTCTGGGCTGAGATGGGGAATCGCTGAATTTTGGACTCGGCCGGTGACAAAAAGTTCCAAACACACCCCCTGCAAAACTCCACCGGGGAAGGTGCCAGACAAGCGTTCTCTTGATAGTTTTTACACTACCTTGGTAGGCATCTAAAAGACACCACAAAAGTTGTTCTACCTGCTTTCTGGGCTGAGATGGGGAACAGCTGAATTTTGGACTCGGCCGGTGACAAAATGTTCCAAAGACACCCCCTGCACAACTATACCGGGGAAGGTGCCAGACAGGAGTTCTCCTGGTAGTTTTTACATTGCTCCGGTAGGCATCTAAAAGACACCACAAAAGATGTTCTACCTGCTTTCTGGGCTGAGATGGGGAACCGCTGAATTTTGGACTCGGCTGGTGACAAAATGTTCCAAACACACCCCATGCACAACTCCACCGGGGAAGGTGCCAGACAGGAGTTCTCCTGGTAGTTTTTACATTGCTCCGGTAGGCAGCTGAAAGACACCACAAAAGTTGTTCTACCTGCTTTCTGGGCTGAGATGGGGAAACGCTGAATTTTGGACTCGGCCGGTGACAAAATGTTCCAAACACACCCCATGCACAACTCCACCGGGGAAGGTGCCAGACAGGAGTTCTCTTAGTAGTTTTTACACTACCTTGGTAGGCAGCTGAAAGGCACCACAAAAGTTGTTCTACCTGCTTTCTGGGCTGAGATGGGGAACCGCTGAATTTTGGACTCGGCCGGTGACAAAATGTTCCAAACACACCCAATGCACAACTCCACCGGGGAAGGTGCCAGGCAGGAGTTCTCCTGGTAGTTTTTACACTACCTTGGTAGGCACCTGAAAGGCACCACAAAAGTTGTTCTACCTGCTTTCTGGGCTGAGATGGGGAACCGCTGAATTTTGGACTCGGCCGGTGACAAAATGTTCCAAACACACCCCATGCACAACTCCACCGGGGAAGGTGCCAGGCAGGAGTTCTCCTGGTAGTTTTTACACTACCTTGGTAGGCATTTGAAAGACACCAAAAAAGTTGTTCTACCTGCTTTCTGGGCTGAGATGGGGAACCGCTGAATTTTTGGGCTCGGCTGGTGACAAAATATTCCGAACACACCCCATGCACAACTCCACCGGGGAAGGTGCCAGACAGGAGTTCTCCTGTAGTTTTTACATTGCTCCGGTAGGCAGCTGAAAGACACCACAAAAGTTGTTCTACCTGCTTTCTGGGCTGAGATGGGGAAACGCTGAATTTTGGACTCGGCCGGTGACAAAATGTTCTAAAGACACCCCCTGCACAACTATACCGGGGAAGGTGCCAGACAGGAGTTCTCCTGGTAGTTTTTACATTGCTCCGGTAGGCATCTAAAAGACACCACAAAAGATGTTCTACCTGCTTTCTGGGCTGAGATGGGGAACCGCTGAATTTTGGACTCGGCCGGTGACAAAATGTTCCAAACACACCCCCTGCACAACTCCACCGGGGAAGGTGCCAGACAGGAGTTCTCTTAGTAGTTTTTACACTACCTTGGTAGGCACCTGAAAGGCACCACAAAAGTTGTTCTACCTGCTTTCTGGGCTGAGATGGGGAATCGCTGAATTTTGGACTCGGCCGGTGACAAAATGTTCCAAAGACACCCCATGCACAACTCCACCGGGGAAGGTGCCAGGCAGGAGTTCTCTTGGTAGTTTTTACACTACCTTGGTAGGCATTTGAAAGGCACCACAAAAGTTGTTCTACCTGCTTTCTGGGCTGAGATGGGGAACCGCTGAATTTTGGACTCGGCCGGTGACAAAATGTTCCAAACACACCCCCTGCACAACTCCACCGGGGAAGGTGCCAGACAGGAGTTCTCTTAGTAGTTTTTACACTACCTTGGTAGGCAGCTGAAAGGCACCACAAAAGTTGTTCTACCTGCTTTCTGGGCTGAGATGGGGAACCGCTGAATTTTGGAGTCGGCCGGTGACAAAATGTTCCAAACACACCCCATGCACAACTCCACTAGCGAAGGTGCCAGGGACGAGCTCTGTTGGTAGTTTTTACATTGCTCCGGTAGGCATCAAAAGGACACCACAAAAGTTGTTCTACCTGCTTTCTGGGCTGAGATGGGGAATCGCTGAATTTTGGACTCGGCCGGTGACAAAATGTTCCAAACACACCCCATGCACAACTCCACCGGGGAAGGTGCCAGGCAGGAGTTCTCTTGGTAGTTTTTACACTACCTTGGTAGGCATTTGAAAGGCACCACAAAAGTTGTTCTACCTGCTTTCTGGGCTGAGATAGGGAACCGCTGAATTTTGGACTCGGCTGGTGACAAAATGTTCCAAACACACCCCCTGCACAACTCCACCGGGGAAGGTGCCAGACAGGAGTTCTCCTGGTAGTTTTTACATTGCTCCGGTAGGCATCTGAAAGACACCACAAAAGTTGTTCTACCTGCTTTCTGGGCTGAGATGGGGAACCGCTGAATTTTGGACTCGGCCAGTGACAAAATGTTCCAAAGACACCCCATGCACAACTCCACCGGGGAAGGTGCCAGACAGGAGTTCTCTTAGTAGTTTTTACACTACCTTGGTAGGCACCTGAAAGGCACCACAAAAGTTGTTCTACCTGCTTTCTGGGCTGAGATGGGGAACCGCTGAATTTTGGACTCGGACGGTGACAAAATGTTCCAAAGACACCCCATGCACAACTCCACCGGGGAAGGTGCCAGGCAGGAGTTCTCTTGGTAGTTTTTACACTACCTTGGTAGGCAGCTGAAAGGCACCACAAAAGTTGTTCTACCTGCTTTCTGGGCTGAGATGGGGAACCGCTGAATTTTTGGACTCGGCTGGTGACAAAATGTTCCGAACACACCCCATGCACAACTCCACCGGGGAAGGTGCCAGACAGGAGTTCCCTTGATAGTTTTTACACTACCTTGGTAGGCATTTGAAAGGCACCACAAAAGTTGTTCTATCTGCTTTCTGGGCTGAGATGGGGAATCGCTGAATTTTGGACTCGGCCGGTGACAAAATGTTCCAAACACACCCCATGCAAAACTCCACCGGGGAAGGTGCCAGACAAGCGTTCTCTTGATAGTTTTTACACTACCTTGGTAGGCATCTGAAAGACACCACAAAAGTTGTTCTACCTGCTTTCTGGGCTGAGATGGGGAACCGCTGAATTTTGGACTCGGCTGGTGACAAAATGTTCCAAAGACACCCCCTGCACAACTCCACCGGGGAAGGTGCCAGACAAGAGTTCTCTTGAGAGTTTTTACACTACCTTGGTAGGCAGCTGAAAGGCACCACAAAAGTTGTTCTACCTGCTTTCTGGGCTGAGATGGGGAACCGCTGAATTTTGGAGTCGCCCGGTGACAAAATGTTCCAAAGACACCCCATGCACAACTCCACCGGGGAAGGTGCCAGACAGGAGTTCTCCTGGTAGTTTTTACACGACCTTGGTAGGCACCTGAAAGGCACCACAAAAGTTGTTCTACCTGCTTTCTGGGCTGAGATGGGGAAACGCTGAATTTTGGACTCGGCTGGTGACAAAATGTTCCAAACACACCCCCTGCACAACTCCACCGGGGAAGGTGCCAGACAGGAGTTCTCCTGGTAGTTTTTACATTGCTCCGGTAGGCATCTGAAAGACACCACAAAAGTTGTTCTACCTGCTTTCTGGGCTGAGATGGGGAACCGCTGAATTTTGGAGTCGGCCGGTGACAAAATGTTCCAAACACACCCCCTGCACAACTCCACCGGGGAAGGTGCCAGACAGGAGTTCTCCTGGTAGATTTTACACTACCTTGGTAGGGAGCTGAAAGGCAGCACAAAAGTTGTTCTACCTGCTTTCTGGGCTGAGATGGGGAACCGCTGAATTTTGGACTCAGCCGGTGACAAAATGTTCCAAAGACACCCCATGCACAACTCCACCGGGGAAGGTGCCAGACAGGAGTTCTCTTGGTAGTTTTTACACTACCTTGGTAGGCAGCTGAAAGGCACCACAAAAGTTGTTCTACCTGCTTTCTGGGCTGAGATGGGGAACCGCTGAATTTTTGGACTCGGCTGGTGACAAAATGTTCCGAACACACCCCATGCACAACTCCACCGGGGAAGGTGCCAGACAGGAGTTCTCTTGGTAGTTTTTACATTGCTCCGGTAGGCATCTGAAAGACACCACAAAAGTTGTTCTATCTGCTTTCTGGGCTGAGATGGGGAATCGCTGAATTTTGGACTCGGCCGGTGACAAAATGTTCCAAACACACCCCATGCACAACTCCACCGGGGAATGTGCCAGACAAGCGTTCTCTTGATAGTTTTTACACTACCTTGGTAGGCATCTGAAAGACACCACAAAAGTTGTTCTACCTGCTTTCTGGGCTGAGATGGGGAAACGCTGAATTTTGGACTCGGCTGGTGACAAAATGTTCCAAACACACCCCATGCACAACTCCACCGGGGAAGGTGCCAGACAGGAGTTCTCCTGGTAGTTTTTACGTTGCTCCGGTAGGCATCTGAAAGACACCACAAAAGTTGTTCTACCTGCTTTCTGGGCTGAGATGGGGAACAGCTGAATTTTGGAGTCGGCTGGTGACAAAATGTTCCAAACGCACCCCATGCACAACTCCACCGGGGAAGGTGCCAGGCAGGAGTTCTCCTGGTAGTTTTTACATTGCTCCGGTAGGCATCTGAAAGACACCACAAAAGTTGTTCTACCTGCTTTCTGGGCTGAGATGGGGAACCCCTGAATTTTGGAGTCGGCTGGTGACAAAATGTTCCAAAGACACCCCCTGCACAACTCCACCGGGGAAGGTGCCAGACAGGAGTTCTCCTGGTAGTTTTTACACGACCTTGGTAGGCACCTGAAAGGCACCACAAAAGTTGTTCTACCTGCTTTCTGGGCTGAGATGGGGAAACGCTGAATTTTGGACTCGGCTGGTGACAAAATGTTCCAAACACACCCCCTGCACAACTCCACCGGGGAAGGTGCCAGACAGGAGTTCTCCTGGTAGTTTTTACATTGCTCCGGTAGGCATCTGAAAGACACCACAAAAGTTGTTCTACCTGCTTTCTGGGCTGAGATGGGGAACCGCTGAATTTTGGAGTCGGCCGGTGACAAAATGTTCCAAACACACCCCCTGCACAACTCCACCGGGGAAGGTGCCAGACAGGAGTTCTCTTGGTAGTTTTTACATTGCTCCGGTAGGCATCTGAAAGACACCACAAAAGTTGTTCTATCTGCTTTCTGGGCTGAGATGGGGAATCGCTGAATTTTGGACTCGGCCGGTGACAAAATGTTCCAAACACACCCCATGCACAACTCCACCGGGGAAGGTGCCAGACAAGCGTTCTCTTGATAGTTTTTACACTACCTTGGTAGGCATCTAAAAGACACCACAAAAGTTGTTCTACCTGCTTTCTGGGCTGAGATGGGGAACAGCTGAATTTTGGACTCGGCCGGTGACAAAATGTTCCAAAGACACCCCCTGCACAACTATACCGGGGAAGGTGCCAGACAGGAGTTCTCCTGGTAGTTTTTACATTGCTCCGGTAGGCATCTAAAAGACACCACAAAAGATGTTCTACCTGCTTTCTGGGCTGAGATGGGGAACCGCTGAATTTTGGACTCGGCCGGTGACAAAATGTTCCAAACACACCCCCTGCACAACTCCACCGGGGAAGGTGCCAGACAGGAGTTCTCTTAGTAGTTTTTACATTGCTCCGGTAGGCATCTAAAAGACACCACAAAAGATGTTCTACCTGCTTTCTGGGCTGAGATGGGGAACCGCTGAATTTTGGACTCGGCCGGTGACAAAATGTTCCAAAGACACCCCATGCACAACTCCACCGGGGAAGGTGCCAGACAGGAGTTCTCCTGGTAGTTTTTACATTGCTCCGGTAGGCATCTGAAAGACACCACAAAAGTTGTTCTACCTGCTTTCTGGGCTGAGATGGGGAACGGCTGAATTTTGGAGTCGGCCGGTGACAAAATGTTCCAAACACACCCCCTGCACAACTCCACCGGGGAAGGTGCCAGACAGGAGTTCTCTTGGTAGTTTTTACACTACCTTGGTAGGCATCTGAAAGGCACCACAAAAGTTGTTCTACCTGCTTTCTGGGCTGAGATGGGGAACCGCTGAATTTTGGACTCGGCCGGTGACAAAATGTTCCAAACACACCCCATGCACAACTCCACTAGCGAAGGTGCCAGACAGGAGTTCTCCTGGTAGTTTTTACACTACCTTGGTAGGCACCTGAAAGGCACCACAAAAGTTGTTCTACCTGCTTTCTGGGCTGAGATGGGGAACCGCTGAATTTTGGAGTCGCCCGGTGACAAAATGTTCCAAACACACCCCATGCACAACTCCACCGGGGAAGGTGCCAGGCAGGAGTTCTCTTGGTAGTTTTTACACTACCTTGGTAGGCATTTGAAAGGCACCACAAAAGTTGTTCTACCTGCTTTCTGGGCTGAGATGGGGAACCGCTGAATTTTTGGGCTCGGCTGGTGACAAAATATTCCGAACACACCCCATGCACAACTCCACCGGGGAAGGTGCCAGACAGGAGTTCTCCTGTAGTTTTTACATTGCTCCGGTAGGCAGCTGAAAGACACCACAAAAGTTGTTCTACCTGCTTTCTGGGCTGAGATGGGGAACCGCTGAATTTTGGACTCGGCCGGTGACAAAATGTTCCAAAGACACCCCATGCACAACTCCACCGGGGAAGGTGCCAGGCAGGAGCTCTCTTGGTAGTTTTTACACTACCTTGGTAGGCATTTGAAAGGCACCACAAAAGTTGTTCTACCTGCTTTCTGGGCTGAGATAGGGAACCGCTGAATTTTGGACTCGGCTGGTGACAAAATGTTCCAAACACACCCCCTGCACAACTCCACCGGGGAAGGTGCCAGACAGGAGTTCTCCTGGTAGTTTTTACATTGCTCCGGTAGGCATCTGAAAGACACCACAAAAGTTGTTCTACCTGCTTTCTGGGCTGAGATGGGGAACCGCTGAATTTTGGACTCGGCCGGTGACAAAATGTTCCAAACACACCCCATGCACAACTCCACCGGGGAATGTGCCAGACAAGCGTTCTCTTGATAGTTTTTACACTACCTTGGTAGGCATCTGAAAGACACCACAAAAGTTGTTCTACCTGCTTTCTGGGCTGAGATGGGGAAACGCTGAATTTTGGACTCGGCTGGTGACAAAATGTTCCAAACACACCCCCTGCACAACTCCACCGGGGAAGGTGCCAGACAGGAGTTCTCCTGGTAGTTTTTACATTGCTCCGGTAGGCATCTGAAAGACACCACAAAAGTTGTTCTACCTGCTTTCTGGGCTGAGATGGGGAACAGCTGAATTTTGGAGTCGGCTGGTGACAAAATGTTCCAAACGCACCCCATGCACAACTCCACCGGGGAAGGTGCCAGGCAGGAGTTCTCCTGGTAGTTTTTACATTGCTCTGGTAGGCATCTGAAAGACACCACAAAAGTTGTTCTACCTGCTTTCTGGGCTGAGATGGGGAACCCCTGAATTTTGGAGTCGGCTGGTGACAAAATGTTCCAAAGACACCCCCTGCACAACTCCACCGGGGAAGGTGCCAGACAAGAGTTCTCTTGAGAGTTTTTACACTACCTTGGTAGGCATCTGAAAGACACCACAAAAGTTGTTCTACCTGCTTTCTGGGCTGAGATGGGGAACCGCTGAATTTTGGACTCGGCCGGTGACAAAATGTTCCAAACACACCCCATGCACAACTCCACCGGGGAAGGTGCCAGACAGGAGTTCTCCTGGTAGTTTTTACATTGCTCCGGTAGGCATCTGAAAGACACCACAAAAGTTGTTCTACCTGCTTTCTGGGCTGAGATGGGGAACCGCTGAATTTTGGAGTCGGCTGGTGACAAAATGTTCCAAACACACCCCCTGCACAACTCCACCGGGGAAGGTGCCAGACGGGAGTTCTCCTGGTAGTTTTTACATTGCTCCGGTAGGCATCTGAAAGACACCACAAAAGTTGTTCTACCTGCTTTCTGGGCTGAGATGGGGAACCACTGAATTTTGGACTCGGCCGGTGACAAAATGTTCCAAACACACCCCCTGCACAACTCCACCGGGGAAGGTGCCAGACAGGAGTTCTCTTAGTAGTTTTTACACTACCTTGGTAGGCATCTGAAAGACACCACAAAAGTTGTTCTACCTGCTTTCTGGGCTGAGATGGGGAACCGCTGAATTTTGGACTCGGCTGGTGACAAAATGTTCCAAACACACCCCCTGCACAACTCCACCGGGGAAGGTGCCAGAAAAGAGTTCTCTTGATAGTTTTTACATTGCTCCGGTAGGCATCTGAAAGACACCACAAAAGTTGTTCTACCTGCTTTCTGGGCTGAGATGGGGAACCGCTGAATTTTGGAGTCGGCCGGTGACAAAATGTTCCAAACACACCCCATGCACAACTCCACCGGGGAAGGTGCCAGGCAGGAGTTCTCTTGGTAGTTTTTACACTACCTTGGTAGGCATCTGAAAGGCACCACAAAAGTTGTTCTACCTGCTTTCTGGGCTGAGATGGGGAATCGCTGAATTTTGGACTCGGCCGGTGACAAAATGTTCCAAACACACCCCCTGCACAACTCCACCGGGGAAGGTGCCAGACAGGAGTTCTCCTGGTAGTTTTTACACTACCTTGGTAGGCAGCTGAAAGGCACCACAAAAGTTGTTCTACCTGCTTTCTGGGCTGAGATGGGGAACCGCTGAATTTTTGGACTCGGCTGGTGACAAAATGTTCCGAACACACCCCATGCACAACTCCACCGGGGAAGGTGCCAGACAGGAGTTCTCCTGGTAGTTTTTACATTGCTCCGGTAGGCATCTGAAAGACACCACAAAAGTTGTTCTACCTGCTTTCTGGGCTGAGATGGGGAACCGCTGAATTTTGGAGTCGGCCGGTGACAAAATGTTCCAAACACACCCCCTGCAAAACTCCACCGGGGAAGGTGCCAGACAAGCGTTCTCTTGATAGTTTTTACACTACCTTGGTAGGCATCTAAAAGACACCACAAAAGTTGTTCTACCTGCTTTCTGGGCTGAGATGGGGAACAGCTGAATTTTGGAGTCGGCTGGTGACAAAATGTTCCAAACACACCCCCTGCACAACTATACCGGGGAAGGTGCCAGACAGGAGTTCTTCTGGTATTTTTTACATTGCTCCGGTAGGCATCTAAAAGACACCACAAAAGATGTTCTACCTGCTTTCTGGGCTGAGATGGGGAACCGCTGAATTTTTGGACTCGGCCGGTGACAAAATGTTCCAAACACACCCCATGCACAACTCCACCGGGGAAGGTGCCAGACAGGAGTTCTCCTGGTAGTTTTTACACTACCTTGGTAGGCACCTGAAAGGCACCACAAAAGTTGTTCTACCTGCTTTCTGGGCTGAGATGGGGAATCGCTGAATTTTGGACTCGGCCGGTGACAAAATGTTCCAAAGACACCCCATGCACAACTCCACCGGGGAAGGTGCCAGACATGAGTTCTCCTGGTAGTTTTTACATTGCTCCGGTAGGCATCTGAAAGACACCACAAAAGTTGTTCTACCTGCTTTCTGGGCTGAGATGGGGAACCGCTGAATTTTGGAGTCGCCCGGTGACAAAATGTTCCAAACACACCCCATGCACAACTCCACCGGGGAAGGTGCCAGACAGGAGTTCTCTTAGTAGTTTTTACACTACCTTGGTAGGCAGCTGAAAGACACCACAAAAGTTGTTCTACCTGCTTTCTGGGCTGAGATGGGGAACAGCTGAATTTTGGACTCGGCCGGTGACAAAATGTTCCAAAGACACCCCATGCACAACTATACCGGGGAAGGTGCCAGACAGGAGTTCTCCTGGTAGTTTTTACATTGCTCCGGTAGGCATCTAAAAGACACCACAAAAGATGTTCTACCTGCTTTCTGGGCTGAGATGGGGAACCGCTGAATTTTGGAGTCGCCCGGTGACAAAATGTTCCAAACACACCCCCTGCACAACTCCACCGGGGAAGGTGCCAGACAGGAGTTCTCCTGGTAGTTTTTACATTGCTCCGGTAGGCATCTGAAAGACACCACAAAAGTTGTTCTACCTGCTTTCTGGGCTGAGATGGGGAACCGCTGAATTTTGGACTCGGCCGGTGACAAAATGTTCCAAACACACCCCCTGCACAACTCCACCGGGGAAGGTGCCAGACAGGAGTTCTCTTAGTAGTTTTTACACTACCTTGGTAGGCAGCTGAAAGGCACCACAAAAGTTGTTCTACCTGCTTTCTGGGCTGACATGGGGAACCGCTGAATTTTGGAGTCGGCCGGTGACAAAATGTTCCAAACACACCCCATGCACAACTCCACTAGCGAAGGTGCCAGACAGGAGTTCTCCTGGTAGTTTTTACACTACCTTGGTAGGCACCTGAAAGGCACCACAAAAGTTGTTCTACCTGCTTTCTGGGCTGAGATGGGGAACCGCTGAATTTTGGACTCGGCCGGTGACAAAATGTTCCAAACACACCCCATGCACAACTCCACCGGGGAAGGTGCCAGGCAGGAGTTCTCTTGGTAGTTTTTACACTACCTTGGTAGGCATCTGAAAGACACCACAAAAGTTGTTCTACCTGCTTTCTGGGCTGAGATGGGGAACCGCTGAATTTTGGACTCGGCCGGTGACAAAATGTTCCAAACACACCCCCTGCACAACTCCACCGGGGAAGGTGCCAGACAGGAGTTCTCTTAGTAGTTTTTACACTACCTTGGTAGGCATCTGAAAGACACCAAAAAAGTTGTTCTACCTGCTTTCTGGGCTGAGATGGGGAACCGCTGAATTTTGGACTCGGCTGGTGACAAAATGTTCCAAACACACCCCATGCTCAACTCCACCGGGGAAGGTGCCAGAAAAGAGTTCTCTTGATAGTTTTTACATTGCTCCGGTAGGCATCTGAAAGACACCACAAAAGTTGTTCTATCTGCTTTCTGGGCTGACATGGGGAACCGCTGAATTTTGGAGTCGGCCGGTGACAAAATGTTCCAAACACACCCCATGCACAACTCCACTAGCGAAGGTGCCAGACAGGAGTTCTCCTGGTAGTTTTTACACTACCTTGGTAGGCACCTGAAAGGCACCACAAAAGTTGTTCTACCTGCTTTCTGGGCTGAGATGGGGAACCGCTGAATTTTGGACTCGGCCGGTGACAAAATGTTCCAAACACACCCCATGCACAACTCCACCGGGGAAGGTGCCAGGCAGGAGTTCTCTTGGTAGTTTTTACACTACCTTGGTAGGCATCTGAAAGACACCACAAAAGTTGTTCTACCTGCTTTCTGGGCTGAGATGGGGAACCGCTGAATTTTGGACTCGGCCGGTGACAAAATGTTCCAAACACACCCCCTGCACAACTCCACCGGGGAAGGTGCCAGACAGGAGTTCTCTTAGTAGTTTTTACACTACCTTGGTAGGCAGCTGAAAGGCACCACAAAAGTTGTTCTACCTGCTTTCTGGGCTGACATGGGGAACCGCTGAATTTTGGAGTCGGCCGGTGACAAAATGTTCCAAACACACCCCATGCACAACTCCACTAGCGAAGGTGCCAGACAGGAGTTCTCCTGGTAGTTTTTACACTACCTTGGTAGGCACCTGAAAGGCACCACAAAAGTTGTTCTACCTGCTTTCTGGGCTGAGATGGGGAACCGCTGAATTTTGGACTCGGCCGGTGACAAAATGTTCCAAACACACCCCATGCACAACTCCACCGGGGAAGGTGCCAGGCAGGAGTTCTCTTGGTAGTTTTTACACTACCTTGGTAGGCATCTGAAAGACACCACAAAAGTTGTTCTACCTGCTTTCTGGGCTGAGATGGGGAATCGCTGAATTTTGGACTCGGCTGGTGACAAAATGTTCCAAACACACCCCATGCACAACTCCACCGGGGAAGGTGCCAGACAGGAGTTCTCTTAGTAGTTTTTACACTACCTTGGTAGGCATCTGAAAGACACCACAAAAGTTGTTCTACCTGCTTTCTGGGCTGAGATGGGGAACCGCTGAATTTTGGAGTCGGCCGGTGACAAAATGTTCCAAACACACCCCCTGCACAACTCCACCGGGGAAGGTGCCAGACAGGAGTTCTCTTAGTAGTTTTTACACTACCTTGGTAGGCATCTGAAAGACACCAAAAAAGTTGTTCTACCTGCTTTCTGGGCTGAGATGGGGAACCGCTGAATTTTGGACTCGGCTGGTGACAAAATGTTCCAAACACACCCCATGCTCAACTCCACCGGGGAAGGTGCCAGAAAAGAGTTCTCTTGATAGTTTTTACATTGCTCCGGTAGGCATCTGAAAGACACCACAAAAGTTGTTCTATCTGCTTTCTGGGCTGAGATGGGGAACCGCTGAATTTTGGACTCGGCCGGTGACAAAATGTTCCAAACACACCCCATGCACAACTCCACCGGGGAAGGTGCCAGGCAGGAGTTCTCCTGGTAGTTTTTACACTACCTTGGTAGGCATTTGAAAGACACCAAAAAAGTTGTTCTACCTGCTTTCTGGGCTGAGATGGGGAACCGCTGAATTTTTGGGCTCGGCTGGTGACAAAATATTCCGAACACACCCCATGCACAACTCCACCGGGGAAGGTGCCAGACAGGAGTTCTCCTGTAGTTTTTACATTGCTCCGGTAGGCAGCTGAAAGACACCACAAAAGTTGTTCTACCTGCTTTCTGGTCTGAGATGGGGAAACGCTGAATTTTGGACTCGGCCGGTGACAAAATGTTCCAAAGACACCCCCTGCACAACTATACCGGGGAAGGTGCCAGACAGGAGTTCTCCTGGTAGTTTTTACATTGCTCCGGTAGGCATCTAAAAGACACCACAAAAGATGTTCTACCTGCTTTCTGGGCTGAGATGGGGAACCGCTGAATTTTGGACTGGGCCGGTGACAAAATGTTCCAAACACACCCCCTGCACAACTCCACCGGGGAAGGTGCCAGACAGGAGTTCTCTTAGTAGTTTTTACACTGCCTTGGTAGGCACCTGAAAGGCACCACAAAAGTTGTTCTACCTGCTTTCTGGGCTGAGATGGGGAATCGCTGAATTTTGGACTCGGCCGGTGACAAAATGTTCCAAAGACACCCCATGCACAACTCCACCGGGGAAGGTGCCAGGCAGGAGTTCTCCTGGTAGTTTTTACATTGCTCCGGTAGGCATCTGAAAGACACCACAAAAGTTGTTCTACCTGCTTTCTGGGCTGAGATGGGGAACCGCTGAATTTTGGACTCGGCCGGTGACAAAATGTTCCAAACACACCCCCTGCACAACTCCACCGGGGAAGGTGCCAGACAGGAGTTCTCTTAGTAGTTTTTACACTACCTTGGTAGGCACCTGAAAGGCACCACAAAAGTTGTTCTACCTGCTTTCTGGGCTGAGATGGGGAACCGCTGAATTTTGGACTCGGCCGGTGACAAAATGTTCCAAACACACCCCATGCACAACTCCACCGGGGAAGGTGCCAGGCAGGAGTTCTCTTGGTAGTTTTTACACTACCTTGGTAGGCATTTGAAAGGCACCACAAAAGTTGTTCTACCTGCTTTCTGGGCTGAGATGGGGAACCGCTGAATTTTTGGGCTCGGCTGGTGACAAAATATTCCGAACACACCCCATGCACAACTCCACCGGGGAAGGTGCCAGACAGGAGTTCTCCTGGTAGTTTTTACATTGCTCCGGTAGGCAGCTGAAAGACACCACAAAAGTTGTTCTACCTGCTTTCTGGGCTGAGATGGGGAAACGCTGAATTTTGGACTCGGCCGGTGACAAAATGTTCCAAACACACCCCATGCACAACTCCACCGGGGAAGGTGCCAGACAGGAGTTCTCTTAATAGTTTTTACACTACCTTGGTAGGCAGCTGAAAGGCACCACAAAAGTTGTTCTACCTGCTTTCTGGGCTGAGATGGGGAACCGCTGAATTTTGGACTCGGCCGGTGACAAAATGTTCCAAACACACCCCATGCACAACTCCACTAGCGAAGGTGCCAGGGACGAGCTCTGTTGGTAGTTTTTACATTGCTCCGGTAGGCATCAAAAGGACACCACAAAAGTTGTTCTACCTGCTTTCTGGGCTGAGATGGGGAATCGCTGAATTTTGGACTCGGCCGGTGACAAAATGTTCCAAACACACCCCATGCACAACTCCACCGGGGAAGGTGCCAGGCAGGAGTTCTCTTGGTAGTTTTTACACTACCTTGGTAGGCATTTGAAAGGCACCACAAAAGTTGTTCTACCTGCTTTCTGGGCTGAGATAGGGAACCGCTGAATTTTGGACTCGGCTGGTGACAAAATGTTCCAAACACACCCCCTGCACAACTCCACCGGGGAAGGTGCCAGACAGGAGTTCTCCTGGTAGTTTTTACATTGCTCCGGTAGGCAGCTGAAAGACACCACAAAAGTTGTTCTACCTGCTTTCTGGGCTGAGATGGGGAACCGCTGAATTTTGGACTCGGCCAGTGACAAAATGTTCCAAAGACACCCCATGCACAACTCCACTGGGGAAGGTGCCAGACAGGAGTTCTCTTAGTAGTTTTTACACTACCTTGGTAGGCACCTGAAAGGCACCACAAAAGTTGTTCTACCTGCTTTCTGGGCTGAGATGGGGAACCGCTGAATTTTGGACTCGGCCGGTGACAAAATGTTCCAAAGACACCCCATGCACAACTCCACCGGGGAAGGTGCCAGGCAGGAGTTCTCTTGGTAGTTTTTACACTACCTTGGTAGGCAGCTGAAAGGCACCACAAAAGTTGTTCTACCTGCTTTCTGGGCTGAGATGGGGAACCGCTGAATTTTTGGACTCGGCTGGTGACAAAATGTTCCGAACACACCCCATGCACAACTCCACCGGGGAAGGTGCCAGACAGGAGTTCTCTTGGTAGTTTTTACATTGCTCCGGTAGGCATCTGAAAGACACCACAAAAGTTGTTCTATCTGCTTTCTGGGCTGAGATGGGGAATCGCTGAATTTTGGACTCGGCCGGTGACAAAATGTTCCAAAGACACCCCATGCACAACTCCACCGGGGAATGTGCCAGACAAGCGTTCTCTTGATAGTTTTTACACTACCTTGGTAGGCATCTGAAAGACACCACAAAAGTTGTTCTACCTGCTTTCTGGGCTGAGATGGGGAAACGCTGAATTTTGGACTCGGCTGGTGACAAAATGTTCCAAACACACCCCCTGCACAACTCCACCGGGGAAGGTGCCAGACAGGAGTTCTCCTGGTAGTTTTTACATTGCTCCGGTAGGCATCTGAAAGACACCACAAAAGTTGTTCTACCTGCTTTCTGGGCTGAGATGGGGAACCGCTGAATTTTGGACTCGGCTGGTGACAAAATGTTCCAAACACACCCCATGCACAACTCCACCGGGGAAGGTGCCAGGCAGGAGTTCTCCTGGTAGTTTTTACATTGCTCTGGTAGGCATCTGAAAGACACCACAAAAGTTGTTCTACCTGCTTTCTGGGCTGAGATGGGGAACCCCTGAATTTTGGAGTCGGCTGGTGACAAAATGTTCCAAAGACACCCCCTGCACAATTCCACCGGGGAAGGTGCCAGACAAGAGTTCTCCTGGTAGTTTTTACATTGCTCTGGTAGGCATCTGAAAGACACCACAAAAGTTGTTCTACCTGCTTTCTGGGCTGAGATGGGGAACCGCTGAATTTTGGAGTCGGGCGGTGACAAAATGTTCCAAACACACCCCCTGCACAACTCCACCGGGGAAGGTGCCAGACAGGAGTTCTCTTAGTAGTTTTTACACTACCTTGGTAGGCAGCTGAAAGGCACCACAAAAGTTGTTCTACCTGCTTTCTGGGCTGAGATGGGGAACCGCTGAATTTTGGACTCGGCCGGTGACAAAATGTTCCAAACACACCCCATGCACAACTCCACCGGGGAAGGTGCCAGACAGGAGTTCTCTTGGTAGTTTTTACACTACCTTGGTAGGCATTTGAAAGGCACCACAAAAGTTGTTCTACCTGCTTTCTGGGCTGAGATGGGGAACCGCTGAATTTTTGGGCTCGGCTGGTGACAAAATATTCCGAACACACCCCATGCACAACTCCACCGGGGAAGGTGCCAGACAGGAGTTCTCCTGTAGTTTTTACATTGCTCCGGTAGGCAGCTGAAAGACACCACAAAAGTTGTTCTACCTGCTTTCTGGGCTGAGATGGGGAACCGCTGAATTTTGGACTCGGCCGGTGACAAAATGTTCCAAACACACCCCATGCACAACTCCACCGGGGAAGGTGCCAGACAGGAGTTCTCTTAATAGTTTTTACACTACCTTGGTAGGCAGCTGAAAGGCACCACAAAAGTTGTTCTACCTGCTTTCTGGGCTGAGATGGGGAACCGCTGAATTTTGGACTCGGCCGGTGACAAAATGTTCCAAACACACCCCATGCACAACTCCACTAGCGAAGGTGCCAGGGACGAGCTCTGTTGGTAGTTTTTACATTGCTCCGGTAGGCATCAAAAGGACACCACAAAAGTTGTTCTACCTGCTTTCTGGGCTGAGATGGGGAATCGCTGAATTTTGGACTCGGCCGGTGACAAAATGTTCCAAACACACCCCATGCACAACTCCACCGGGGAAGGTGCCAGGCAGGAGTTCTCTTGGTAGTTTTTACACTACCTTGGTAGGCATTTGAAAGGCACCACAAAAGTTGTTCTACCTGCTTTCTGGGCTGAGATAGGGAACCGCTGAATTTTGGACTCGGCTGGTGACAAAATGTTCCAAACACACCCCCTGCACAACTCCACCGGGGAAGGTGCCAGACAGGAGTTCTCCTGGTAGTTTTTACATTGCTCCGGTAGGCAGCTGAAAGACACCACAAAAGTTGTTCTACCTGCTTTCTGGGCTGAGATGGGGAACCGCTGAATTTTGGACTCGGCCAGTGACAAAATGTTCCAAAGACACCCCATGCACAACTCCACCGGGGAAGGTGCCAGACAGGAGTTCTCTTAGTAGTTTTTACACTACCTTGGTAGGCACCTGAAAGGCACCACAAAAGTTGTTCTACCTGCTTTCTGGGCTGAGATGGGGAACCGCTGAATTTTGGACTCGGCCGGTGACAAAATGTTCCAAAGACACCCCATGCACAACTCCACCGGGGAAGGTGCCAGGCAGGAGTTCTCTTGGTAGTTTTTACACTACCTTGGTAGGCAGCTGAAAGGCACCACAAAAGTTGTTCTACCTGCTTTCTGGGCTGAGATGGGGAACCGCTGAATTTTTGGACTCGGCTGGTGACAAAATGTTCCGAACACACCCCATGCACAACTCCACCGGGGAAGGTGCCAGACAGGAGTTCTCTTGGTAGTTTTTACATTGCTCCGGTAGGCATCTGAAAGACACCACAAAAGTTGTTCTACCTGCTTTCTGGGCTGAGATGGGGAATCGCTGAATTTTGGACTCGGCCGGTGACAAAATGTTCCAAAGACACCCCATGCACAACTCCACCGGGGAAGGTGCCAGGCAGGAGTTCTCCTGGTAGTTTTTACATTGCTCTGGTAGGCATCTGAAAGACACCACAAAAGTTGTTCTACCTGCTTTCTGGGCTGAGATGGGGAACCCCTGAATTTTGGAGTCGGCTGGTGACAAAATGTTCCAAAGACACCCCCTGCACAACTCCACCGGGGAAGGTGCCAGACAAGAGTTCTCCTGGTAGTTTTTACATTGCTCTGGTAGGCATCTGAAAGACACCACAAAAGTTGTTCTACCTGCTTTCTGGGCTGAGATGGGGAACCGCTGAATTTTGGACTCGGCCGGTGACAAAATGTTCCAAACACACCCCCTGCACAACTCCACCGGGGAAGGTGCCAGACAGGAGTTCTCTTAGTAGTTTTTACACTACCTTGGTAGGCAGCTGAAAGGCACCACAAAAGTTGTTCTACCTGCTTTCTGGGCTGAGATGGGGAACCGCTGAATTTTGGACTCGGCCGGTGACAAAATGTTCCAAACACACCCCATGCACAACTCCACCGGGGAAGGTGCCAGGCAGGAGTTCTCTTGGTAGTTTTTACACTACCTTGGTAGGCATTTGAAAGGCACCACAAAAGTTGTTCTACCTGCTTTCTGGGCTGAGATGGGGAACCGCTGAATTTTTGGGCTCGGCTGGTGACAAAATATTCCGAACACACCCCATGCACAACTCCACCGGGGAAGGTGCCAGACAGGAGTTCTCCTGTAGTTTTTACATTGCTCCGGTAGGCAGCTGAAAGACACCACAAAAGTTGTTCTACCTGCTTTCTGGGCTGAGATGGGGAACCGCTGAATTTTGGACTCGGCCGGTGACAAAATGTTCCGAACACACCCCATGCACAACTCCACCGGGGAAGGTGCCAGACAGGAGTTCTCTTAATAGTTTTTACACTACCTTGGTAGGCAGCTGAAAGGCACCACAAAAGTTGTTCTACCTGCTTTCTGGGCTGAGATGGGGAACCGCTGAATTTTGGACTCGGCCGGTGACAAAATGTTCCAAACACACCCCATGCACAACTCCACTAGCGAAGGTGCCAGGGACGAGCTCTGTTGGTAGTTTTTACATTGCTCCGGTAGGCATCAAAAGGACACCACAAAAGTTGTTCTACCTGCTTTCTGGGCTGAGATGGGGAATCGCTGAATTTTGGACTCGGCCGGTGACAAAATGTTCCAAACACACCCCATGCACAACTCCACCGGGGAAGGTGCCAGGCAGGAGTTCTCTTGGTAGTTTTTACACTACCTTGGTAGGCATTTGAAAGGCACCACAAAAGTTGTTCTACCTGCTTTCTGGGCTGAGATAGGGAACCGCTGAATTTTGGACTCGGCTGGTGACAAAATGTTCCAAACACACCCCCTGCACAACTCCACCGGGGAAGGTGCCAGACAGGAGTTCTCCTGGTAGTTTTTACATTGCTCCGGTAGGCATCTGAAAGACACCACAAAAGTTGTTCTACCTGCTTTCTGGGCTGAGATGGGGAACCGCTGAATTTTGGACTCGGCCAGTGACAAAATGTTCCAAAGACACCCCATGCACAACTCCACCGGGGAAGGTGCCAGACAGGAGTTCTCTTAGTAGTTTTTACACTACCTTGGTAGGCAGCTGAAAGGCACCACAAAAGTTGTTCTACCTGCTTTCTGGGCTGAGATGGGGAACCGCTGAATTTTGGACTCGGCCGGTGACAAAATGTTCCAAAGACACCCCATGCACAACTCCACCGGGGAAGGTGCCAGGCAGGAGTTCTCTTGGTAGTTTTTACACTACCTTGGTAGGCAGCTGAAAGGCACCACAAAAGTTGTTCTACCTGCTTTCTGGGCTGAGATGGGGAACCGCTGAATTTTTGGACTCGGCTGGTGACAAAATGTTCCGAACACACCCCATGCACAACTCCACCGGGGAAGGTGCCAGACAGGAGTTCTCTTGGTAGTTTTTACATTGCTCCGGTAGGCATCTGAAAGACACCACAAAAGTTGTTCTATCTGCTTTCTGGGCTGAGATGGGGAATCGCTGAATTTTGGACTCGGCCGGTGACAAAATGTTCCAAAGACACCCCATGCACAACTCCACCGGGGAAGGTGCCAGACAAGCGTTCTCTTGATAGTTTTTACACTACCTTGGTAGGCATCTGAAAGACACCACAAAAGTTGTTCTACCTGCTTTCTGGGCTGAGATGGGGAAACGCTGAATTTTGGACTCGGCTGGTGACAAAATGTTCCAAACACACCCCCTGCACAACTCCACCGGGGAAGGTGCCAGACAGGAGTTCTCCTGGTAGTTTTTACATTGCTCCGGTAGGCAGCTGAAAGACACCACAAAAGTTGTTCTACCTGCTTTCTGGGCTGAGATGGGGAACCGCTGAATTTTGGAGTCGGCTGGTGACAAAATGTTCCAAACACACCCCATGCACAACTCCACCGGGGAAGGTGCCAGGCAGGAGTTCTCCTACTAGTTTTTACATTGCTCTGGTAGGCATCTGAAAGACACCACAAAAGTTGTTCTACCTGCTTTCTGGGCTGAGATGGGGAACCCCTGAATTTTGGAGTCGGCTGGTGACAAAATGTTCCAAAGACACCCCCTGCACAACTCCACCGGGGAAGGTGCCAGACAAGAGTTCTCTTGAGAGTTTTTACACTACCTTGGTAGGCATCTGAAAGGCACCACAAAAGTTGTTCTACCTGCTTTCTGGGCTGAGATGGGGAACCGCTGAATTTTGGACTCGGCCGGTGACAAAATGTTCCAAACACACCCCATGCACAACTCCACCGGGGAAGGTGCCAGACAGGAGTTCTCTTAGTAGTTTTTACACTACCTTGGTAGGCATCTGAAAGACACCACAAAAGTTGTTCTACCTGCTTTCTGGGCTGAGATGGGGAACCGCTGAATTTTGGACTCGGCTGGTGACAAAATGTTCCAAAGACACCCCCTGCACAACTCCACCGGGGAAGGTGCCAGACGGGAGTTCTCCTGGTAGTTTTTACATTGCTCCGGTAGGCATCTGAAAGACACCACAAAAGTTGTTCTACCTGCTTTCTGGGCTGAGATGGGGAACCGCTGAATTTTGGACTCGGCCGGTGACAAAATGTTCCAAACACACCCCCTGCACAACTCCACCGGGGAAGGTGCCAGACAGGAGTTCTCTTAGTAGTTTTTACACTACCTTGGTAGGCATCTGAAAGACACCAAAAAAGTTGTTCTACCTGCTTTCTGGGCTGAGATGGGGAACCGCTGAATTTTGGACTCGGCTGGTGACAAAATGTTCCAAACACACCCCATGCACAACTCCACCGGGGAAGGTGCCAGAAAAGAGTTCTCTTGATAGTTTTTACATTGCTCCGGTAGGCATCTGAAAGACACCACAAAAGTTGTTCTATCTGCTTTCTGGGCTGAGATGGGGAATCGCTGAATTTTGGACTCGGCCGGTGAAAAAATGTTCCAAAGACACCCCATGCACAACTCCACCAGGGAAGGTGCCAGACAGGAGTTCTCTTAGTAGTTTTTACACTACCTTGGTAGGCATCTAAAAGACACCACAAAAGTTGTTCTACCTGCTTTCTGGGCTGAGATGGGGAACCGCTGAATTTTTGGACTCGGCTGGTGACAAAATATTCCGAACACACCCCATGCACAACTCCACCGGGGAAGGTGCCAGACAGGAGTTCTCCTGTAGTTTTTACATTGCTCCGGTAGGCAGCTGAAAGACACCACAAAAGTTGTTCTACCTGCTTTCTGGGCTGAGATGGGGAAACGCTGAATTTTGGACTCAGCCGGTGACAAAATGTTCCAAACACACCCCATGCACAACTCCACCGGGGAAGGTGCCAGACAGGAGTTCTGTTAATAGTTTTTACACTACCTTGGTAGGCAGCTAAAAGGCACCACAAAAGTTGTTCTACCTGCTTTCTGGGCTGAGATGGGGAACCGCTGAATTTTGGACTCGGCCGGTGACAAAATGTTCCAAACACACCCCATGCACAACTCCACTAGCGAAGGTGCCAGGGACGAGCTCTGTTGGTAGTTTTTACATTGCTCCGGTAGGCATCAAAAGGACACCACAAAAGTTGTTCTACCTGCTTTCTGGGCTGAGATGGGGAATCGCTGAATTTTGGACTCGGCCGGTGACAAAATGTTCCAAAGACACCCCATGCACAACTCCACCGGGGAAGGTGCCAGGCAGGAGTTCTCTTGGTAGTTTTTACACTACCTTGGTAGGCATTTGAAAGGCACCACAAAAGTTGTTCTACCTGCTTTCTGGGCTGAGATGGGGAACCGCTGAATTTTGGAGTCGGCCGGTGACAAAATGTTCCAAACACACCCCATGCACAACTCCACTAGCGAAGGTGCCAGACAGGAGTTCTCCTGGTAGTTTTTACACTACCTTGGTAGGCAGCTGAAAGGCACCACAAAAGTTGTTCTACCTGCTTTCTGGGCTGAGATGGGGAACCGCTGAATTTTTGGACTCGGCTGGTGACAAAATGTTCCGAACACACCCCATGCACAACTCCACCGGGGAAGGTGCCAGACAGGAGTTCTCCTGGTAGTTTTTACATTGCTCCGGTAGGCATCTGAAAGACACCACAAAAGTTGTTCTACCTGCTTTCTGGGCTGAGATGGGGAATCGCTGAATTTTGGACTCGGCCGGTGACAAAATGTTCCAAACACACCCCCTGCAAAACTCCACCGGGGAAGGTGCCAGACAAGCGTTCTCTTGATAGTTTTTACACTACCTTGGTAGGCATCTAAAAGACACCACAAAAGTTGTTCTACCTGCTTTCTGGGCTGAGATGGGGAACAGCTGAATTTTGGAGTCGGCTGGTGACAAAATGTTCCAAAGACACCCCCTGCACAACTATACCGGGGAAGGTGCCAGACAGGAGTTCTTCTGGTAGTTTTTACATTGCTCCGGTAGGCATCTAAAAGACACCACAAAAGATGTTCTACCTGCTTTCTGGGCTGAGATGGGGAACGGCTGAATTTTGGACTCGGCCGGTGACAAAATGTTCCAAACACACCCCATGCACAACTCCACCGGGGAAGGTGCCAGACAGGAGTTCTCCTGGTAGTTTTTACACTACCTTGGTAGGCACCTGAAAGGCACCACAAAAGTTGTTCTACCTGCTTTCTGGGCTGAGATGGGGAATCGCTGAATTTTGGACTCGGCCGGTGACAAAATGTTCCAAAGACACCCCATGCACAACTCCACCGGGGAAGGTGCCAGACATGAGTTCTCCTGGTAGTTTTTACATTGCTCCGGTAGGCATCTGAAAGACACCACAAAAGTTGTTCTACCTGCTTTCTGGGCTGAGATGGGGAACCGCTGAATTTTGGACTCGGCCGGTGACAAAATGTTCCAAACACACCCCATGCACAACTCCACCGGGGAAGGTGCCAGACAGGAGTTCTCTTAGTAGTTTTTACACTACCTTGGTAGGCAGCTGAAAGGCACCACAAAAGTTGTTCTACCTGCTTTCTGGGCTGAGATGGGGAACCGCTGAATTTTGGAGTCGGCCGGTGACAAAATGTTCCAAACACACCCCATGCACAACTCCACTAGCGAAGGTGCCAGACAGGAGTTCTCCTGGTAGTTTTTACACTACCTTGGTAGGCACCTGAAAGGCACCACAAAAGTTGTTCTACCTGCTTTCTGGGCTGAGATGGGGAACCGCTGAATTTTGGACTCGGCCGGTGACAAAATGTTCCAAAGACACCCCATGCACAACTCCACCGGGGAAGGTGCCAGGCAGGAGTTCTCTTGGTAGTTTTTACACTACCTTGGTAGGCATTTGAAAGGCACCACAAAAGTTGTTCTACCTGCTTTCTGGGCTGAGATGGGGAACCGCTGAATTTTTGGACTCGGCTGGTGACAAAATATTCCGAACACACCCCATGCACAACTCCACCGGGGAAGGTGCCAGACAGGAGTTCTCCTGTAGTTTTTACATTGCTCCGGTAGGCAGCTGAAAGACACCACAAAAGTTGTTCTACCTGCTTTCTGGGCTGAGATGGGGAAACGCTGAATTTTGGACTCAGCCGGTGACAAAATGTTCCAAAGACACCCCATGCACAACTCCACCGGGGAAGGTGCCAGACAGGAGTTCTCCTGGTAGTTTTTACACTACCTTGGTAGGCAGCTAAAAGGCACCACAAAAGTTGTTCTACCTGCTTTCTGGGCTGAGATGGGGAACCGCTGAATTTTGGAGTCGGCCGGTGACAAAATGTTCCAAACACACCCCATGCACAACTCCACTAGCGAAGGTGCCAGGGACGAGCTCTGTTGGTAGTTTTTACATTGCTCCGGTAGGCATCAAAAGGACACCACAAAAGTTGTTCTACCTGCTTTCTGGGCTGAGATGGGGAATCGCTGAATTTTGGACTCGGCCGGTGACAAAATGTTCCAAAGACACCCCATGCACAACTCCACCGGGGAAGGTGCCAGGCAGGAGTTCTCTTGGTAGTTTTTACACTACCTTGGTAGGCATTTGAAAGGCACCACAAAAGTTGTTCTACCTGCTTTCTGGGCTGAGATGGGGAACCGCTGAATTTTGGACTTGGCTGGTGACAAAATGTTCCAAACACACCCCCTGCACAACTCCACCGGGGAAGGTGCCAGACAGGAGTTCTCCTGGTAGTTTTTACATTGCTCCGGTAGGCATCTGAAAGACACCACAAAAGTTGTTCTACCTGCTTTCTGGGCTGAGATGGGGAACCGCTGAATTTTGGACTCGGCCAGTGACAAAATGTTCCAAAGACACCCCATGCACAACTCCACCGGGGAAGGTGCCAGACAGGAGTTCTCTTAGTAGTTTTTACACTACCCCGGTAGGCAGCTGAAAGGCACCACAAAAGTTGTTCTACCTGCTTTCTGGGCTGAGATGGGGAATCGCTGAATTTTGGAGTCGGCCGGTGACAAAATGTTCCAAAGACACCCCATGCACAACTCCACCGGGGAAGGTGCCAGGCAGGAGTTCTCTTTGTAGTTTTTACACTACCTTGGTAGGCATTTGAAAGGCACCACAAAAGTTGTTCTACCTGCTTTCTGGGCTGAGATGGGGAACCGCTGAATTTTGGAGTCGGCTGGTGACAAAATGTTCCAAAGACACCCCATGCACAACTCCACCGGGGAAGGTGCCAGACAGGAGTTCTCTTAGTAGTTTTTACACTACCTTGGTAGGCAGCTGAAAGGCACCACAAAAGTTGTTCTACCTGCTTTCTGGGCTGAGATGGGGAACCGCTGAATTTTGGACTCGGCCGGTGACAAAATGTTCCAAAGACACCCCATGCACAACTCCACCGGGGAAGGTGCCAGGCAGGAGTTCTCTTGGTAGTTTTTACACTACCTTGGTAGGCATTTGAAAGGCACCACAAAAGTTGTTCTACCTGCTTTCTGGGCTGAGATGGGGAACCGCTGAATTTTGGACTCGGCCAGAGACAAAATGTTCCAAACACACCCCCTGCACAACTCCACCGGGGAAGGTGCCAGGCAGGAGTTCTCCTGGTAGTTTTTACATTGCTCCGGTAGGCATCTGAAAGACACCACAAAAGTTGTTCTACCTGCTTTCTGGGCTGAGATGGGGAACCGCTGAATTTTGGACTCGGCCGGTGACAAATGTTCCAAACACACCCCCTGCACAACTCCACCGGGGAAGGTGCCAGACAAGCGTTCTCTTGATAGTTTTTACACTACCTTGGTAGGCACCTGAAAGGCACCACAAAAGTTGTTCTACCTGCTTTCTGGGCTGAGATGGGGAACAGCTGAATTTTGGACTCGGCCGGTGACAAAATGTTCCAAAGACACCCCCTGCACAACTATACCGGGGAAGGTACCAGACAGGAGTTCTCCTGGTAGTTTTTACATTGCTCCGGTAGGCATCTAAAAGACACCACAAAAGATGTTCTACCTGCTTTCTGGGCTGAGATGGGGAACCGCTGAATTTTGGAGTCGCCCGGTGACAAAATGTTCCAAACACACCCCCTGCACAACTCCACCGGGGAAGGTGCCAGACAGGAGTTCTCCTGGTAGTTTTTACATTGCTCCGGTAGGCATCTGAAAGACACCACAAAAGTTGTTCTACCTGCTTTCTGGGCTGAGATGGGGAACCGCTGAATTTTGGACTCGGCCGGTGACAAAATGTTCCAAACACACCCCCTGCACAACTCCACCGGGGAAGGTGCCAGACAGGAGTTCTCTTAGTAGTTTTTACACTACCTTGGTAGGCAGCTGAAAGGCACCACAAAAGTTGTTCTACCTGCTTTCTGGGCTGAGATGGGGAACCGCTGAATTTTGGAGTCGGCCGGTGACAAAATGTTCCAAACACACCCCCTGCACATCTCCACTAGCGAAGGTGCCAGACAGGAGTTCTCCTGTAGTTTTTACACTACCTTGGTAGGCACCTGAAAGGCACCACAAAAGTTGTTCTACCTGCTTTCTGGGCTGAGATGGGGAACCGCTGAATTTTGGACTCGGCCGGTGACAAAATGTTCCAAACACACCCCCTGCACAACTCCACCGGGGAAGGTGCCAGGCAGGAGTTCTCTTGGTAGTTTTTACACTACCTTGGTAGGCATTTGAAAGGCACCACAAAAGTTGTTCTACCTGCTTTCTGGGCTGAGATGGGGAACCGCTGAATTTTTGGACTCGGCTGGTGACAAAATATTCCGAACACAGCCCATGCACAACTCCACCGGGAAGGTGCCAGACAGGAGTTCTCCTGTAGTTTTTACATTGCTCCGGTTGGCAGCTGAAAGACACCACAAAAGTTGTTCTACCTGCTTTCTGGGCTGAGATGGGGAAACGCTGAATTTTGGACTCAGCCGGTGACAAAATGTTCCAAACACACCCCATGCACAACTCCACCGGGGAAGGTGCCAGACAAGCGTTCTCTTGATAGTTTTTTACACTACCTTGGTAGGCATCTGAAAGACACCACAAAAGTTGTTCTACCTGCTTTCTGGGCTGAGATGGGGAACCGCTGAATTTTGGAGTCGGGCCGGTGACAAAATGTTCCAAACACACCCCATGCACAACTCCACTAGCGAAGGTGCCAGGGAAGAGCTCTGTTGGTAGTTTTTACATTGCTCCGGTAGGCATCAAAAGGACACCACAAAAGTTGTTCTACCTGCTTTCTGGGCTGAGATGGGGAATCGCTGAATTTTGGACTCGGCCGGTGACAAAATGTTCCAAACACACCCCATGCACAACTCCACCGGGGAAGGTGCCAGGCAGGAGTTCTCTTGGTAGTTTTTACACTACCTTGGTAGGCAGCTGAAAGGCACCACAAAAGTTGTTCTACCTGCTTTCTGGGCTGAGATGGGGAACCGCTGAATTTTGGAGTCGCCCGGTGACAAAATGTTCCAAACACACCCCATGCACAACTCCACCGGGGAAGGTGCCAGACAGGAGTTCTCCTGGTAGTTTTTACATTGCTCCGGTAGGCATCTGAAAGACACCACAAAAGTTGTTCTACCTGCTTTCTGGGCTGAGATGGGGAACCGCTGAATTTTGGACTCGGCCAGTGACAAAATGTTCCAAAGACACCCCATGCACAACTCCACCGGGGAAGGTGCCAGACAGGAGTTCTCTTAGTAGTTTTTACACTACCTTGGTAGGCACCTGAAAGGCACCACAAAAGTTCTTCTACCTGCTTTCTGGGCTGAGATGGGGAACCGCTGAATTTTGGACTCGGCCGGTGACAAAATGTTCCAAAGACACCCCATGCACAACTATACCGGGGAAGGTGCCAGACAGGAGTTCTCCTGGTAGTTTTTACACTACCTTGGTAGGCAGCTAAAAGGCACCACAAAAGTTGTTCTACCTGCTTTCTGGGCTGAGATGGGGAACCGCTGAATTTTGGACTCGGCCGGTGACAAAATGTTCCAAACACACCCCATGCACAACTCCACCGGGGAAGGTGCCAGACAGGAGTTCTCTTAATAGTTTTTACACTACCTTGGTAGGCATTTGAAAGGCACCACAAAAGTTGTTCTACCTGCTTTCTGGGCTGAGATGGGGAACCGCTGAATTTTGGACTCGGCCGGTGACAAAATGTTCCAAACACACCCCATGCACAACTCCACTAGCGAAGGTGCCAGGGACGAGCTCTGTTGGTAGTTTTTACATTGCTCCGGTAGGCATCAAAAGGACACCACAAAAGTTGTTCTACCTGCTTTCTGGGCTGAGATGGGGAATCGCTGAATTTTGGACTCGGCCGGTGACAAAATGTTCCAAACACACCCCATGCACAACTCCACCGGGGAAGGTGCCAGGCAGGAGTTCTCTTGGTAGTTTTTACACTACCTTGGTAGGCATTTGAAAGGCACCACAAAAGTTGTTCTACCTGCTTTCTGGGCTGAGATAGGGAACCGCTGAATTTTGGACTCGGCTGGTGACAAAATGTTCCAAACACACCCCCTGCACAACTCCACCGGGGAAGGTGCCAGACAGGAGTTCTCCTGGTAGTTTTTACATTGCTCCGGTAGGCATCTGAAAGACACCACAAAAGTTGTTCTACCTGCTTTCTGGGCTGAGATGGGGAACCGCTGAATTTTGGACTCGGCCGGTGACAAAATGTTCCAAACACACCCCCTGCACAACTCCACCGGGGAAGGTGCCAGACAGGAGTTCTCTTAGTAGTTTTTACACTACCTTGGTAGGCAGCTGAAAGGCACCACAAAAGTTGTTCTACCTGCTTTCTGGGCTGAGATGGGGAACCGCTGAATTTTGGAGTCGGGCGGTGACAAAATGTTCCAAACACACCCCATGCACAACTCCACTAGCGAAGGTGCCAGACAGGAGTTCTCCTGGTAGTTTTTACACTACCATGGTAGGCACCTGAAAGGCACCACAAAAGTTGTTCTACCTGCTTTCTGGGCTGAGATGGGGAACCGCTGAATTTTGGACTCGGCCGGTGACAAAATGTTCCAAACACACCCCCTGCACAACTCCACCGGGGAAGGTGCCAGGCAGGAGTTCTCTTGGTAGTTTTTACACTACCTTGGTAGGCATTTGAAAGGCACCACAAAAGTTGTTCTACCTGCTTTCTGGGCTGAGATGGGGAACCGCTGAATTTTGGACTCGGCTGGTGACAAAATGTTCCAAACACACCCCCTGCACAACTCCACCGGGGAAGGTGCCAGACAGGAGTTCTCCTGTAGTTTTTACATTGCTCCAGTAGGCATCTGAAAGACACCACAAAAGTTGTTCTACCTGCTTTCTGGGCTGAGATGGGGAACCGCTGAATTTTGGAGTCGGCCAGTGACAAAATGTTCCAAAGACACCCCATGCACAACTCCACCGGGGAAGGTGCCAGACAGGAGTTCTCTTAGTAGTTTTTACACTACCTTGGTAGGCAGCTGAAAGGCACCACAAAAGTTGTTCTACCTGCTTTCTGGGCTGAGATGGGGAAACGCTGAATTTTGGAGTCGCCCGGTGACAAAATGTTCCAAAGACACCCCATGCACAACTCCACCGGGGAAGGTGCCAGACAGGAGTTCTCCTGGTAGTTTTTACACGACCTTGGTAGGCACCTGAAAGGCACCACAAAAGTTGTTCTACCTGCTTTCTGGGCTGAGATGGGGAATCGCTGAATTTTGGACTCGGCCGGTGACAAAATGTTCCAAACACACCCCATGCACAACTCCACCGGGGAAGGTGCCAGACAGGAGTTCTCCTGGTAGTTTTTACATTGCTCCGGTAGGCATCTGAAAGACACCACAAAAGTTGTTCTACCTGCTTTCTGGGCTGAGATGGGGAACCGCTGAATTTTGGACTCGGCCGGTGACAAAATGTTCCAAACACACCCCATGCACAACTCCACTAGCGAAGGTGCCAGACAGGAGTTCTCCTGGTAGTTTTTACACTACCTTGGTAGGCACCTGAAAGGCACCACAAAAGTTGTTCTACCTGCTTTCTGGGCTGAGATGGGGAACCGCTGAATTTTGGAGTCGCCCGGTGACAAAATGTTCCAAAGACACCCCATGCACAACTCCACCGGGGAAGGTGCCAGGCAGGAGTTCTCTTGGTAGTTTTTACACTACCTTGGTAGGCATTTGAAAGGCACCACAAAAGTTGTTCTACCTGCTTTCTGGGCTGAGATGGGGAACCGCTGAATTTTGGACTCGGCCAGAGACAAAATGTTCCAAACACACCCCCTGCACAACTCCACCGGGGAAGGTGCCAGACAGGAGTTCTCCTGGTAGTTTTTACATTGCTCCGGTAGGCATCTGAAAGACACCACAAAAGTTGTTCTAACCTGCTTTCTGGGCTGAGATGGGGAATCGCTGAATTTTGGACTCGGCCGGTGAACAAAATGTTCCAAACACACCCCCTGCAAAACTCCACCGGGGAAGGTGCCAGACAAGCGTTCTCTTGATAGTTTTACACTACCTTGGTAGGCATCTAAAAGACACCACAAAAGTTGTTCTACCTGCTTTCTGGGCTGAGATGGGGAACAGCTGAATTTTGGACTCGGCCGGTGACAAAATGTTCCAAAGACACCCCCTGCACAACTATACCGGGAAGGTGCCAGACAGGAGTTCTCCTGGTAGTTTTTTACATTGCTCCGGTAGGCATCTAAAAGACACCACAAAAGATGTCTCTACCTGCTTTCTGGGCTGAGATGGGGAACCGCTGAATTTTGGAGTCGCCCGGTGACAAAATGTTCCAAACACACCCCCCTGCACAACTCCACCGGGGAAGGTGCCAGACAGGAGTTCTCCTGGTAGTTTTTACATTGCTCCGGTAGGCATCTGAAAGACACCACAAAAGTTGTTCTACCTGCTTTCTGGGCTGAGATGGGGAACCGCTGAATTTTGGACTCGGCCGGTGACAAAATGTTCCAAACACACCCCCCTGCACAACTCCACCGGGGAAGGTGCCAGACAGGAGTTCTCTTAGTAGTTTTTACACTACCTTGGTAGGCAGCTGAAAGGCACCACAAAAGTTGTTCTACCTGCTTTCTGGGCTGAGATGGGGAACCGCTGAATTTTGGAGTCGGCCGGTGACAAAATGTTCCAAACACACCCCATGCACAACTCCACTAGCGAAGGTGCCAGACAGGAGTTCTCTTGGTAGTTTTTTACACTACCTTGGTAGGCACCTGAAAGGCACCACAAAAGTTGTTCTACCTGCTTTCTGGGCTGAGATGGGGAACCGCTGAATTTTGGACTCGGCCGGTGACAAAATGTTCCAAACACACCCCATGCACAACTCCACCGGGGAAGGTGCAGGCAGGGAGTTCTCTTGGTAGTTTTTACACTACCTTGGTAGGCAGCTGAAAGGCACCACAAAAGTTGTTCTACCTGCTTTCTGGGCTGAGATGGGGAACCGCTGAATTTTTGGACTCGGCTGGTGACAAAATATTCCGAACACAGCCCATGCACAACTCCACCGGGGAAGGTGCCAGACAGGAGTTCTCCTGTAGTTTTTACATTGCTCCGGTAGGCAGCTGAAAGACACCACAAAAGTTGTTCTACCTGCTTTCTGGGCTGAGATGGGGAACCGCTGAATTTTGGACTCGGCCGGTGACAAAATGTTCCAAACACACCCCATGCACAACTCCACCGGGGAAGGTGCCAGACAGGAGTTCTCTTAATAGTTTTTACACTACCTTGGTAGGCAGCTAAAAGGCACCACAAAAGTTGTTCTACCTGCTTTCTGGGCTGAGATGGGGAACCGCTGAATTTTGGAGTCGGCCGGTGACAAAATGTTCCAAACACACCCCATGCACAACTCCACTAGCGAAGGTGCCAGGGACGAGCTCTGTTGGTAGTTTTTACATTGCTCCGGTAGGCATCAAAAGGACACCACAAAAGTTGTTCTACCTGCTTTCTGGGCTGAGATGGGGAATCGCTGAATTTTGGACTCGGCCGGTGACAAAATGTTCCAAAGACACCCCATGCACAACTCCACCGGGGAAGGTGCCAGGCAGGAGTTCTCTTGGTAGTTTTTACACTACCTTGGTAGGCATTTGAAAGGCACCACAAAAGTTGTTCTACCTGCTTTCTGGGCTGAGATGGGGAACCGCTGAATTTTGGACTCGGCCAGAGACAAAATGTTCCAAACACACCCCCTGCACAACTCCACCGGGGAAGGTGCCAGACAGGAGTTCTCCTGGTAGTTTTTACATTGCTCCGGTAGGCATCTGAAAGACACCACAAAAGTTGTTCTACCTGCTTTCTGGGCTGAGATGGGGAATCGCTGAATTTTGGACTCGGCCGGTGACAAAATGTTCCAAACACACCCCCTGCAAAACTCCACCGGGGAAGGTGCCAGACAAGCGTTCTCTTAGTAGTTTTTACACTACCTTGGTAGGCATCTAAAAGACACCACAAAAGTTGTTCTACCTGCTTTCTGGGCTGAGATGGGGAACAGCTGAATTTTGGACTCGGCCGGTGACAAAATGTTCCAAAGACACCCCCTGCACAACTATACCGGGGAAGGTGCCAGACAGGAGTTCTCCTGGTAGTTTTTACACGACCTTGGTAGGCACCTGAAAGGCACCACAAAAGTTGTTCTACCTGCTTTCTGGGCTGAGATGGGGAATCGCTGAATTTTGGAGTCGCCCGGTGACAAAATGTTCCAAAGACACCCCATGCACAACTCCACCGGGGAAGGTGCCAGACAGGAGTTCTCCTGGTAGTTTTTACACGACCTTGGTAGGCACCTGAAAGGCACCACAAAAGTTGTTCTACCTGCTTTCTGGGCTGAGATGGGGAATCGCTGAATTTTGGACTCGGCCGGTGACAAAATGTTCCAAACACACCCCATGCACAACTCCACCGGGGAAGGTGCCAGACAGGAGTTCTCCTGGTAGTTTTTACATTGCTCCGGTAGGCATCTGAAAGACACCACAAAAGTTGTTCTACCTGCTTTCTGGGCTGAGATGGGGAACCGCTGAATTTTGGACTCGGCCGGTGACAAAATGTTCCAAACACACCCCATGCACAACTCCACTAGCGAAGGTGCCAGACAGGAGTTCTCCTGGTAGTTTTTACACTACCTTGGTAGGCACCTGAAAGGCACCACAAAAGTTGTTCTACCTGCTTTCTGGGCTGAGATGGGGAACCGCTGAATTTTGGAGTCGCCCGGTGACAAAATGTTCCAAAGACACCCCATGCACAACTCCACCGGGGAAGGTGCCAGGCAGGAGTTCTCTTGGTAGTTTTTACACTACCTTGGTAGGCATTTGAAAGGCACCACAAAAGTTGTTCTACCTGCTTTCTGGGCTGAGATGGGGAACCGCTGAATTTTGGACTCGGCCAGAGACAAAATGTTCCAAACACACCCCCTGCACAACTCCACCGGGGAAGGTGCCAGACAGGAGTTCTCCTGGTAGTTTTTACATTGCTCCGGTAGGCATCTGAAAGACACCACAAAAGTTGTTCTACCTGCTTTCTGGGCTGAGATGGGGAATCGCTGAATTTTGGACTCGGCCGGTGACAAAATGTTCCAAACACACCCCCTGCAAAACTCCACCGGGGAAGGTGCCAGACAAGCGTTCTCTTGATAGTTTTTACACTACCTTGGTAGGCATCTAAAAGACACCACAAAAGTTGTTCTACCTGCTTTCTGGGCTGAGATGGGGAACAGCTGAATTTTGGACTCGGCCGGTGACAAAATGTTCCAAAGACACCCCCTGCACAACTATACCGGGGAAGGTGCCAGACAGGAGTTCTCCTGGTAGTTTTTACATTGCTCCGGTAGGCATCTAAAAGACACCACAAAAGATGTTCTACCTGCTTTCTGGGCTGAGATGGGGAACCGCTGAATTTTGGAGTCGCCCGGTGACAAAATGTTCCAAACACACCCCCTGCACAACTCCACCGGGGAAGGTGCCAGACAGGAGTTCTCCTGGTAGTTTTTACATTGCTCCGGTAGGCATCTGAAAGACACCACAAAAGTTGTTCTACCTGCTTTCTGGGCTGAGATGGGGAACCGCTGAATTTTGGACTCGGCCGGTGACAAAATGTTCCAAACACACCCCCTGCACAACTCCACCGGGGAAGGTGCCAGACAGGAGTTCTCTTAGTAGTTTTTACACTACCTTGGTAGGCAGCTGAAAGGCACCACAAAAGTTGTTCTACCTGCTTTCTGGGCTGAGATGGGGAACCGCTGAATTTTGGAGTCGGCCGGTGACAAAATGTTCCAAACACACCCCATGCACAACTCCACTAGCGAAGGTGCCAGACAGGAGTTCTCTTGGTAGTTTTTACACTACCTTGGTAGGCACCTGAAAGGCACCACAAAAGTTGTTCTACCTGCTTTCTGGGCTGAGATGGGGAACCGCTGAATTTTGGACTCGGCCGGTGACAAAATGTTCCAAACACACCCCATGCACAACTCCACCGGGGAAGGTGCCAGGCAGGAGTTCTCTTGGTAGTTTTTACACTACCTTGGTAGGCAGCTGAAAGGCACCACAAAAGTTGTTCTACCTGCTTTCTGGGCTGAGATGGGGAACCGCTGAATTTTTGGACTCGGCTGGTGACAAAATATTCCGAACACAGCCCATGCACAACTCCACCGGGGAAGGTGCCAGACAGGAGTTCTCCTGTAGTTTTTACATTGCTCCGGTAGGCAGCTGAAAGACACCACAAAAGTTGTTCTACCTGCTTTCTGGGCTGAGATGGGGAACCGCTGAATTTTGGACTCGGCCGGTGACAAAATGTTCCAAACACACCCCATGCACAACTCCACCGGGGAAGGTGCCAGACAGGAGTTCTCTTAATAGTTTTTACACTACCTTGGTAGGCAGCTAAAAGGCACCACAAAAGTTGTTCTACCTGCTTTCTGGGCTGAGATGGGGAACCGCTGAATTTTGGAGTCGGCCGGTGACAAAATGTTCCAAACACACCCCATGCACAACTCCACTAGCGAAGGTGCCAGGGACGAGCTCTGTTGGTAGTTTTTACATTGCTCCGGTAGGCATCAAAAGGACACCACAAAAGTTGTTCTACCTGCTTTCTGGGCTGAGATGGGGAATCGCTGAATTTTGGACTCGGCCGGTGACAAAATGTTCCAAAGACACCCCATGCACAACTCCACCGGGGAAGGTGCCAGGCAGGAGTTCTCTTGGTAGTTTTTACACTACCTTGGTAGGCATTTGAAAGGCACCACAAAAGTTGTTCTACCTGCTTTCTGGGCTGAGATGGGGAACCGCTGAATTTTGGACTCGGCCAGAGACAAAATGTTCCAAACACACCCCCTGCACAACTCCACCGGGGAAGGTGCCAGACAGGAGTTCTCCTGGTAGTTTTTACATTGCTCCGGTAGGCATCTGAAAGACACCACAAAAGTTGTTCTACCTGCTTTCTGGGCTGAGATGGGGAATCGCTGAATTTTGGACTCGGCCGGTGACAAAATGTTCCAAACACACCCCCTGCAAAACTCCACCGGGGAAGGTGCCAGACAAGCGTTCTCTTAGTAGTTTTTACACTACCTTGGTAGGCATCTAAAAGACACCACAAAAGTTGTTCTACCTGCTTTCTGGGCTGAGATGGGGAACAGCTGAATTTTGGACTCGGCCGGTGACAAAATGTTCCAAAGACACCCCCTGCACAACTATACCGGGGAAGGTGCCAGACAGGAGTTCTCCTGGTAGTTTTTACATTGCTCCGGTAGGCATCTAAAAGACACCACAAAAGATGTTCTACCTGCTTTCTGGGCTGAGATGGGGAACCGCTGAATTTTGGACTCGGCCGGTGACAAAATGTTCCAAACACACCCCCTGCACAACTCCACCGGGGAAGGTGCCAGACAGGAGTTCTCCTGGTAGTTTTTACATTGCTCCGGTAGGCATCTGAAAGACACCACAAAAGTTGTTCTACCTGCTTTCTGGGCTGAGATGGGGAACCGCTGAATTTTGGACTCGGCCGGTGACAAAATGTTCCAAACACACCCCCTGCACAACTCCACCGGGGAAGGTGCCAGACAGGAGTTCTCTTAGTAGTTTTTACACTACCTTGGTAGGCACCTGAAAGGCACCACAAAAGTTGTTCTACCTGCTTTCTGGGCTGAGATGGGGAACCGCTGAATTTTGGACTCGGCCGGTGACAAAATGTTCCAAACACACCCCATGCACAACTCCACTAGCGAAGGTGCCAGACAGGAGTTCTCCTGGTAGTTTTTACACTACCTTGGTAGGCACCTGAAAGGCACCACAAAAGTTGTTCTACCTGCTTTCTGGGCTGAGATGGGGAATCGCTGAATTTTGGAGTCGCCCGGTGACAAAATGTTCCAAAGACACCCCATGCACAACTCCACCGGGGAAGGTGCCAGGCAGGAGTTCTCTTGGTAGTTTTTACACTACCTTGGTAGGCATTTGAAAGGCACCACAAAAGTTGTTCTACCTGCTTTCTGGGCTGAGATGGGGAACCGCTGAATTTTTGGACTCGGCTGGTGACAAAATATTCCGAACACAGCCCATGCACAACTCCACCGGGGAAGGTGCCAGACAGGAGTTCTCCTGTAGTTTTTACATTGCTCCGGTAGGCAGCTGAAAGACACCACAAAAGTTGTTCTACCTGCTTTCTGGGCTGAGATGGGGAACCGCTGAATTTTGGACTCGGCCCGGTGACAAAATGTTCCAAACACACCCCATGCACAACTCCACCGGGGAAGGTGCCAGACAGGAGTTCTCCTGGTAGTTTTTACACTACCTTGGTAGGCACCTGAAAGGCACCACAAAAGTTGTTCTACCTGCTTTCTGGGCTGAGATGGGGAACCGCTGAATTTTGGACTCGGCCGGTGACAAAATGTTCCAAACACACCCCATGCACAACTCCACTAGCGAAGGTGCCAGGGACGAGCTCTGTTGGTAGTTTTTACATTGCTCCGGTAGGCATCAAAAGGACACCACAAAAGTTGTTCTACCTGCTTTCTGGGCTGAGATGGGGAATCGCTGAATTTTGGAATCGGCCGGTGACAAAATGTTCCAAAGACACCCCATGCACAACTCCACCGGGGAAGGTGCCAGGCAGGAGTTCTCTTGGTAGTTTTTACACTACCTTGGTAGGCATTTGAAAGGCACCACAAAAGTTGTTCTACCTGCTTTCTGGGCTGAGATGGGGAACCGCTGAATTTTGGACTCGGCCGGTGACAAAATGTTCCAAAGACACCCCATGCACAACTCCACCGGGGAAGGTGCCAGACAGGAGTTCTCTTAGTAGTTTTTACACTACCTTGGTAGGCAGCTGAAAGGCACCACAAAAGTTGTTCTACCTGCTTTCTGGGCTGAGATGGGGAACCGCTGAATTTTGGACTCGGCCGGTGACAAAATGTTCCAAACACACCCCATGCACAACTCCACCGGGGAAGGTGCCAGGCAGGAGTTCTCTTGGTAGTTTTTACACTACCTTGGTAGGCATTTGAAAGGCACCACAAAAGTTGTTCTACCTGCTTTCTGGGCTGAGATGGGGAACCGCTGAATTTTGGACTCGGCCAGAGACAAAATGTTCCAAACACACCCCCTGCACAACTCCACCGGGGAAGGTGCCAGACAGGAGTTCTCTTGGTAGATTTTACACTACCTTGGTAGGGACCTGAAAGGCAGCACAAAAGTTGTTCTACCTGCTTTCTGGGCTGAGATGGGGAATCGCTGAATTTTGGACTCGGCCGGTGACAAAATGTTCCAAACACACCCCCTGCACAACTCCACCGGGGAAGGTGCCAGACAGGAGTTCTCCTGGTAGTTTTTACATTGCTCCGGTAGGCATCTGAAAGACACCACAAAAGTTGTTCTACCTGCTTTCTGGGCTGAGATGGGGAATCGCTGAATTTTGGACTCGGCCGGTGACAAAATGTTCCAAAGACACCCCCTGCACAACTATACCGGGGAAGGTGCCAGACAGGAGTTCTCCTGGTAGTTTTTACATTGCTCCGGTAGGCATCTAAAAGACACCACAAAAGATGTTCTACCTGCTTTCTGGGCTGAGATGGGGAACCGCTGAATTTTGGACTCGGCCGGTGACAAAATGTTCCAAACACACCCCCTGCACAACTCCACCGGGGAAGGTGCCAGACAGGAGTTCTCCTGGTAGTTTTTACACTACCTTGGTAGGCACCTGAAAGGCACCACAAAAGTTGTTCTACCTGCTTTCTGGGCTGAGATGGGGAATCGCTGAATTTTGGACTCGGCCGGTGACAAAATGTTCCAAAGACACCCCCTGCACAACTCCACCGGGGAAGGTGCCAGGCAGGAGTTCTCCTGGTAGTTTTTACATTGCTCCGGTAGGCACCTGAAAGGCACCACAAAAGTTGTTCTACCTGCTTTCTGGGCTGAGATGGGGAACCGCTGAATTTTGGACTCGGCCGGTGACAAAATGTTCCAAACACACCCCATGCACAACTCCACCGGGGAAGGTGCCAGGCAGGAGTTCTCTTGGTAGTTTTTACACTACCTTGGTAGGCATTTGAAAGGCACCACAAAAGTTGTTCTACCTGCTTTCTGGGCTGAGATGGGGAACCGCTGAATTTTTGGGCTCGGCTGGTGACAAAATATTCCAAACACACCCCATGCACAACTCCACCGGGGAAGGTGCCAGACAGGAGTTCTCCTGTAGTTTTTACATTGCTCCGGTAGGCAGCTGAAAGACACCACAAAAGTTGTTCTACCTGCTTTCTGGGCTGAGATGGGGAAACGCTGAATTTTGGACTCGGCCGGTGACAAAATGTTCCAAAGACACCCCCTGCACAACTATACCGGGGAAGGTGCCAGACAGGAGTTCTCCTGGTAGTTTTTACATTGCTCCGGTAGGCATCTAAAAGACACCACAAAAGATGTTCTACCTGCTTTCTGGGCTGAGATGGGGAACCGCTGAATTTTGGACTCGGCCGGTGACAAAATGTTCCAAACACACCCCCTGCACAACTCCACCGGGGAAGGTGCCAGACAGGAGTTCTCCTGGTAGTTTTTACACTACCTTGGTAGGCACCTGAAAGGCACCACAAAAGTTGTTCTACCTGCTTTCTGGGCTGAGATGGGGAATCGCTGAATTTTGGACTCGGCCGGTGACAAAATGTTCCAAAGACACCCCATGCACAACTCCACCGGGGAAGGTGCCAGGCAGGAGTTCTCCTGGTAGTTTTTACATTGCTCCGGTAGGCATCTGAAAGACACCACAAAAGTTGTTCTACCTGCTTTCTGGGCTGAGATGGGGAACCGCTGAATTTTGGACTCGGCCGGTGACAAAATGTTCCAAACACACCCCATGCACAACTCCACTAGCGAAGGTGCCAGGGACGAGCTCTGTTGGTAGTTTTTACATTGCTCCGGTAGGCATCAAAAGGACACCACAAAAGTTGTTCTACCTGCTTTCTGGCCTGAGATGGGGAATCGCTGAATTTTGGACTCGGCCGGTGACAAAATGTTCCAAAGACACCCCATGCACAACTCCACCGGGGAAGGTGCCATGCAGGAGTTCTCCTGGTAGTTTTTACACTACCTTGGTAGGCATTTGAAAGGCACCACAAAAGTTGTTCTACCTGCTTTCTGGGCTGAGATGGGGAACCGCTGAATTTTGGAGTCGCCCGGTGACAAAATGTTCCAAAGACACCCCATGCACAACTCCACCGGGGAAGGTGCCAGACAGGAGTTCTCCTGGTAGTTTTTTCATTGCTCCGGTAGGCATCTGAAAGACACCACAAAAGTTGTTCTATCTGCTTTCTGGGCTGAGATGGGGAATCGCTGAATTTTGGACTCGGCCGGTGACAAAATGTTCCAAAGACACCCCATGCACAACTCCACCGGGGAAGGTGCCAGACAAGCGTTCTCTTGATAGTTTTTACACTACCTTGGTAGGCATCTGAAAGACACCACAAAAGTTGTTCTACCTGCTTTCTGGGCTGAGATGGGGAAACGCTGAATTTTGGACTCGGCTGGTGACAAAATGTTCCAAACACACCCCCTGCACAACTCCACCGGGGAAGGTGCCAGACAGGAGTTCTCCTGGTAGTTTTTACATTGCTCCGGTAGGCATCTGAAAGACACTACAAAAGTTGTTCTACCTGCTTTCTGGGCTGAGATGGGGAACCGCTGAATTTTGGACTCGGCTGGTGACAAAATGTTCCAAACACACCCCCTGCACAACTCCACCGGGGAAGGTGCCAGACAGGAGTTCTCCTGGTAGTTTTTAAATTGCTCCGGTAGGCATCTGAAAGACACCACAAAAGTTGTTCTACCTGCTTTCTGGGCTGAGATGGGGAACCGCTGAATTTTGGAGTCGGCCGGTGACAAAATGTTCCAAACACACCCCATGCACAACTCCACTAGCGAAGGTGCCAGGGACGAGCTCTGTTGGTAGTTTTTACATTGCTCCGGTAGGCAGCTGAAAGACACCACAAAAGTTGTTCTACCTGCTTTCTGGGCTGAGATGGGGAAACGCTGAATTTTGGACTCGGGCGGTGACAAAATGTTCCAAACACACCCCATGCACAACTCCACCGGGGAAGGTGCCAGACAGGAGTTCTCTTGGTAGTTTTTACACTACCTTGGTAGGCATTTGAAAGGCACCACAAAAGTTGTTCTACCTGCTTTCTGGGCTGAGATGGGGAAACGCTGAATTTTGGACTCGGCCGGTGACAAAATGTTCCAAACACACCCCATGCACAACTCCACCGGGGAAGGTGCCAGACAGGAGTTCTCCTGGTAGTTTTTACATTGCTCCGGTAGGCATCTGAAAGACACCACAAAAGTTGTTCTACCTGCTTTCTGGGCTGAGATGGGGAACCGCTGAATTTTGGACTGGGCCAGTGACAAAATGTTCCAAAGACACCCCATGCACAACTCCACCGGGGAAGGTGCCAGACAGGAGTTCTCTTAATAGTTTTTACACTACCTTGGTAGGCACCTGAAAGGCACCACAAAAGTTGTTCTACCTGCTTTCTGGGCTGAGATGGGGAACCGCTGAATTTTGGAGTCGCCCGGTGACAAAATGTTCCAAACACACCCCATGCACAACTCCACCGGGGAAGGTGCCAGGCAGGAGTTCTCTTGGTAGTTTTTACACTACCTTGGTAGGCAGCTGAAAGACACCACAAAAGTTGTTCTACCTGCTTTCTGGGCTGAGATGGGGAAACGCTGAATTTTTGGACTCGGCTGGTGACAAAATGTTCCGAACACACCCCATGCACAACTCCACCGGGGAAGGTGCCAGACAGGAGTTCTCCTGGTAGTTTTTACATTGCTCCGGTAGGCAGCTGAAAGACACCACAAAAGTTGTTCTACCTGCTTTCTGGGCTGAGATGGGGAACCGCTGAATTTTGGACTCGGCCGGTGACAAAATGTTCCAAAGACACCCCATGCACAACTCCACCGGGGAATGTGCCAGACAAGCGTTCCCTTGATAGTTTTTACACTACCTTGGTAGGCATCTGAAAGACACCACAAAAGTTGTTCTACCTGCTTTCTGGGCTGAGATGGGGAACCGCTGAATTTTGGAGTCGGCTGGTGACAAAATGTTCCAAACACACCCCCTGCACAACTCCACCGGGGAAGGTGCCAGACAGGAGTTCTCCTGGTAGTTTTTACATTGCTCCGGTAGGCATCTGAAAGACACTACAAAAGTTGTTCTACCTGCTTTCTGGGCTGAGATGGGGAACCGCTGAATTTTGGACTCGGCCGGTGACAAAATGTTCCAAACACACCCCCTGCACAACTCCACCGGGGAAGGTGCCAGACAGGAGTTCTCCTGGTAGTTTTTACATTGCTCCGGTAGGCATCTGAAAGACACCAAAAAAGTTGTTCTACCTGCTTTCTGGGCTGAGATGGGGAACCGCTGAATTTTGGAGTCGGCTGGTGACAAAATGTTCCAAACACACCCCCTGCACAACTCCACCGGGGAAGGTGCCAGACGGGAGTTCTCCTGGTAGTTTTTACATTGCTCCGGTAGGCATCTGAAAGACACCACAAAAGTTGTTCTACCTGCTTTCTGGGCTGAGATGGGGAATCGCTGAATTTTGGACTCGGCCGGTGAAAAAATGTTCCAAAGACACCCCATGCACAACTCCACTAGCGAAGGTGCCAGACAGGAGTTCTCTTAGTAGTTTTTACACTACCTTGGTAGGCACCTGAAAGGCACCACAAAAGTTGTTCTACCTGCTTTCTGGGCTGAGATGGGGAACCGCTGAATTTTGGACTCGGCCGGTGACAAAATGTTCCAAAGACACCCCATGCACAACTCCACCGGGGAAGGTGCCAGACAGGAGTTCTCCTGGTAGTTTTTACACGACCTTGGTAGGCACCTGAAAGGCACCACAAAAGTTGTTCTACCTGCTTTCTGGGCTGAGATGGGGAACCGCTGAATTTTGGAGTCGCCCGGTGACAAAATGTTCCAAACACACCCCATGCACAACTCCACCGGGGAAGGTGCCAGACAGGAGTTCTCCTGGTAGTTTTTACATTGCTCCGGTAGGCATCTGAAAGACACTACAAAAGTTGTTCTACCTGCTTTCTGGGCTGAGATGGGGAACCGCTGAATTTTGGACTCGGCTGGTGACAAAATGTTCCAAACACACCCCCTGCACAACTCCACCGGGGAAGGTGCCAGACAGGAGTTCTCCTGGTAGTTTTTAAATTGCTCCGGTAGGCATCTGAAAGACACCACAAAAGTTGTTCTACCTGCTTTCTGGGCTGAGATGGGGAACCGCTGAATTTTGGACTCGGCCGGTGACAAAATGTTCCAAAGACACCCCATGCACAACTCCACCGGGGAATGTGCCAGACAAGCGTTCCCTTGATAGTTTTTACACTACCTTGGTAGGCATCTGAAAGACACCACAAAAGTTGTTCTACCTGCTTTCTGGGCTGAGATGGGTAAACGCTGAATTTTGGAGTCGGCTGGTGACAAAATGTTCCAAACACACCCCCTGCACAACTCCACCGGGGAAGGTGCCAGACAGGAGTTCTCCTGGTAGTTTTTACATTGCTCCGGTAGGCATCTGAAAGACACTACAAAAGTTGTTCTACCTGCTTTCTGGGCTGAGATGGGGAACAGCTGAATTTTGGACTCGGCCGGTGACAAAATGTTCCAAACACACCCCCTGCACAACTCCACCGGGGAAGGTGCCAGACAGGAGTTCTCCTGGTAGTTTTTACATTGCTCCGGTAGGCATCTGAAAGACACCAAAAAAGTTGTTCTACCTGCTTTCTGGGCTGAGATGGGGAACCGCTGAATTTTGGAGTCGGCTGGTGACAAAATGTTCCAAACACACCCCCTGCACAACTCCACCGGGGAAGGTGCCAGACGGGAGTTCTCCTGGTAGTTTTTACATTGCTCCGGTAGGCATCTGAAAGACACCACAAAAGTTGTTCTATCTGCTTTCTGGGCTGAGATGGGGAATCGCTGAATTTTGGACTCGGCCGGTGAAAAAATGTTCCAAAGACACCCCATGCACAACTCCACCGGGGAAGGTGCCAGACAGGAGTTCTCTTAGTAGTTTTTACACTACCTTGGTAGGCAGCTGAAAGGCACCACAAAAGTTGTTCTACCTGCTTTCTGGGCTGAGATGGGGAACCGCTGAATTTTGGAGTCGCCCGGTGACAAAATGTTCCAAACACACCCCATGCACAACTCCACCGGGGAAGGTGCCAGGCAGGAGTTCTCTTGGTAGTTTTTACACTACCTTGGTAGGCAGCTGAAAGACACCACAAAAGTTGTTCTACCTGCTTTCTGGGCTGAGATGGGGAAACGCTGAATTTTTGGACTCGGCTGGTGACAAAATGTTCCGAACACACCCCATGCACAACTCCACCGGGGAAGGTGCCAGACAGGAGTTCTCCTGGTAGTTTTTACATTGCTCCGGTAGGCATCTGAAAGACACCAAAAAAGTTGTTCTACCTGCTTTCTGGGCTGAGATGGGGAACCGCTGAATTTTGGAGTCGGCTGGTGACAAAATGTTCCAAACACACCCCCTGCACAACTCCACCGGGGAAGGTGCCAGACGGGAGTTCTCCTGGTCGTTTTTACATTGCTCCGGTAGGCATCTGAAAGACACCACAAAAGTTGTTCTACCTGCTTTCTGGGCTGAGATGGGGAATCGCTGAATTTTGGACTCGGCCGGTGAAAAAATGTTCCAAAGACACCCCATGCACAACTCCACCGGGGAAGGTGCCAGACAGGAGTTCTCTTAGTAGTTTTTACACTACCTTGGTAGGCACCTGAAAGGCACCACAAAAGTTGTTCTACCTGCTTTCTGGGCTGAGATGGGGAACCGCTGAATTTTGGACTCGGCCGGTGACAAAATGTTCCAAAGACACCCCATGCACAACTCCACCGGGGAAGGTGCCAGACAGGAGTTCTCCTGGTAGTTTTTACACGACCTTGGTAGGCACCTGAAAGGCACCACAAAAGTTGTTCTATCTGCTTTCTGGGCTGAGATGGGGAACCGCTGAATTTTGGAGTCGCCCGGTGACAAAATGTTCCAAACACACCCCATGCACAACTCCACCGGGGAAGGTGCCAGACAGGAGTTCTCCTGGTAGTTTTTACATTGCTCCGGTAGGCAGCTGAAAGACACCACAAAAGTTGTTCTACCTGCTTTCTGGGCTGAGATGGGGAACCGCTGAATTTTGGACTCGGCCGGTGACAAAATGTTCCAAAGACACCCCATGCACAACTCCACCGGGGAATGTGCCAGACAAGCGTTCCCTTGATAGTTTTTACACTACCTTGGTAGGCATCTGAAAGACACCACAAAAGTTGTTCTACCTGCTTTCTGGGCTGAGATGGGGAACAGCTGAATTTTGGACTCGGCCGGTGACAAAATGTTCCAAACACACCCCCTGCACAACTCCACCGGGGAAGGTGCCAGACAGGAGTTCTCCTGGTCGTTTTTACATTGCTCCGGTAGGCATCTGAAAGACACCAAAAAAGTTGTTCTACCTGCTTTCTGGGCTGAGATGGGGAACCGCTGAATTTTGGAGTCGGCTGGTGACAAAATGTTCCAAACACACCCCCTGCACAACTCCACCGGGGAAGGTGCCAGACGGGAGTTCTCCTGGTAGTTTTTACATTGCTCCGGTAGGCATCTGAAAGACACCACAAAAGTTGTTCTACCTGCTTTCTGGGCTGAGATGGGGAATCGCTGAATTTTGGACTCGGCCGGTGAAAAAATGTTCCAAAGACACCCCATGCACAACTCCACCGGGGAAGGTGCCAGACAGGAGTTCTCTTAGTAGTTTTTACACTACCTTGGTAGGCAGCTGAAAGGCACCACAAAAGTTGTTCTACCTGCTTTCTGGGCTGAGATGGGGAACCGCTGAATTTTGGAGTCGCCCGGTGACAAAATGTTCCAAACACACCCCATGCACAACTCCACCGGGGAAGGTGCCAGGCAGGAGTTCTCTTGGTAGTTTTTACACTACCTTGGTAGGCAGCTGAAAGACACCACAAAAGTTGTTCTACCTGCTTTCTGGGCTGAGATGGGGAAACGCTGAATTTTTGGACTCGGCTGGTGACAAAATGTTCCGAACACACCCCATGCACAACTCCACCGGGGAAGGTGCCAGACAGGAGTTCTCCTGGTAGTTTTTACATTGCTCCGGTAGGCAGCTGAAAGACACCACAAAAGTTGTTCTACCTGCTTTCTGGGCTGAGATGGGGAACCGCTGAATTTTGGACTCGGCCGGTGACAAAATGTTCCAAAGACACCCCATGCACAACTCCACCGGGGAATGTGCCAGACAAGCGTTCCCTTGATAGTTTTTACACTACCTTGGTAGGCATCTGAAAGACACCACAAAAGTTGTTCTACCTGCTTTCTGGGCTGAGATGGGGAAACGCTGAATTTTGGAGTCGGCTGGTGACAAAATGTTCCAAACACACCCCCTGCACAACTCCACCGGGGAAGGTGCCAGACAGGAGTTCTCCTGGTAGTTTTTACATTGCTCCAGTAGGCATCTGAAAGACACTACAAAAGTTGTTCTACCTGCTTTCTGGGCTGAGATGGGGAACAGCTGAATTTTGGACTCGGCCGGTGACAAAATGTTCCAAACACACCCCCTGCACAACTCCACCGGGGAAGGTGCCAGACGGGAGTTCTCCTGGTAGTTTTTACATTGCTCCGGTAGGCATCTGAAAGACACCACAAAAGTTGTTCTACCTGCTTTCTGGGCTGAGATGGGGAATCGCTGAATTTTGGACTCGGCCGGTGACAAAATGTTCCAAAGACACCCCATGCACAACTCCACCGGGGAAGGTGCCAGACAGGAGTTCTCTTAGTAGTTTTTACACTACCTTGGTAGGCAGCTGAAAGGCACCACAAAAGTTGTTCTACCTGCTTTCTGGGCTGAGATGGGGAACCGCTGAATTTTGGAGTCGCCCGGTGACAAAATGTTCCAAAGACACCCCATGCACAACTCCACTGGGGAAGGTGCCAGACAGGAGTTCTCCTGGTAGTTTTTACACGACCTTGGTAGGCACCTGAAAGGCACCACAAAAGTTGTTCTACCTGCTTTCTGGGCTGAGATGGGGAAACGCTGAATTTTGGACTCGGCTGGTGACAAAATGTTCCAAACACACCCCCTGCACAACTCCACCGGGGAAGGTGCCAGACAGGAGTTCTCCTGGTAGTTTTTACATTGCTCCGGTAGGCATCTGAAAGACACCACAAAAGTTGTTCTACCTGCTTTCTGGGCTGAGATGGGGAACCGCTGAATTTTGGAGTCGCCCGGTGACAAAATGTTCCAAAGACACCCCATGCACAACTCCACCGGGGAAGGTGCCAGACAGGAGTTCTCCTGGTAGTTTTTACACTACCTTGGTAGGCACCTGAAAGGCACCACAAAAGTTGTTCTACCTGCTTTCTGGGCTGAGATGGGGAATCGCTGAATTTTGGACTCGGCCGGTGACAAAATGTTCCAAACACACCCCATGCACAACTCCACCGGGGAAGGTGCCAGACAGGAGTTCTCCTGGTAGTTTTTACATTGCTCCGGTAGGCATCTGAAAGACACCACAAAAGTTGTTCTACCTGCTTTCTGGGCTGAGATGGGGAACCGCTGAATTTTGGAGTCGGCCGGTGACAAAATGTTCCAAACACACCCCATGCACAACTCCACTAGCGAAGGTGCCAGACAGGAGTTCTCCTGGTAGTTTTTACACTACCTTGGTAGGCACCTGAAAGGCACCACAAAAGTTGTTCTACCTGCTTTCTGGGCTGAGATGGGGAACCGCTGAATTTTGGAGTCGCCCGGTGACAAAATGTTCCAAAGACACCCCATGCACAACTCCACCGGGGAAGGTGCCAGGCAGGAGTTCTCTTGGTAGTTTTTACACTACCTTGGTAGGCATTTGAAAGGCACCACAAAAGTTGTTCTACCTGCTTTCTGGGCTGAGATGGGGAACCGCTGAATTTTGGACTCGGCCAGAGACAAAATGTTCCAAACACACCCCCTGCACAACTCCACCGGGGAAGGTGCCAGACAGGAGTTCTCCTGGTAGTTTTTACATTGCTCCGGTAGGCATCTGAAAGACACCACAAAAGTTGTTCTACCTGCTTTCTGGGCTGAGATGGGGAATCGCTGAATTTTGGACTCGGCCGGTGACAAAATGTTCCAAACACACCCCCTGCAAAACTCCACCGGGGAAGGTGCCAGACAAGCGTTCTCTTGATAGTTTTTACACTACCTTGGTAGGCATCTAAAAGACACCACAAAAGTTGTTCTACCTGCTTTCTGGGCTGAGATGGGGAACAGCTGAATTTTGGACTCGGCCGGTGACAAAATGTTCCAAAGACACCCCCTGCACAACTATACCGGGGAAGGTGCCAGACAGGAGTTCTCCTGGTAGTTTTTACATTGCTCCGGTAGGCATCTGAAAGACACCACAAAAGTTGTTCTACCTGCTTTCTGGGCTGAGATGGGGAACCGCTGAATTTTGGACTCGGCCAGTGACAAAATGTTCCAAAGACACCCCATGCACAACTCCACCGGGGAAGGTGCCAGACAGGAGTTCTCTTAGTAGTTTTTACACTACCTTGGTAGGCAGCTGAAAGGCACCACAAAAGTTGTTCTACCTGCTTTCTGGGCTGAGATGGGGAACCGCTGAATTTTGGACTCGGCCGGTGACAAAATGTTCCAAACACACCCCCTGCACAACTCCACCGGGGAAGGTGCCAGACAGGAGTTCTCCTGGTAGTTTTTACACTACCTTGGTAGGCACCTGAAAGGCACCACAAAAGTTGTTCTACCTGCTTTCTGGGCTGAGATGGGGAACCGCTGAATTTTGGACTCGGCCGGTGACAAAATGTTCCAAACACACCCCATGCACAACTCCACCGGGGAAGGTGCCAGGCAGGAGTTCTCCTGGTAGTTTTTACACTACCTTGGTAGGCATTTGAAAGACACCAAAAAAGTTGTTCTACCTGCTTTCTGGGCTGAGATGGGGAACCGCTGAATTTTTGGGCTCGGCTGGTGACAAAATATTCCGAACACACCCCATGCACAACTCCACCGGGGAAGGTGCCAGACAGGAGTTCTCCTGTAGTTTTTACATTGCTCCGGTAGGCAGCTGAAAGACACCACAAAAGTTGTTCTACCTGCTTTCTGGGCTGAGATGGGGAAACGCTGAATTTTGGAGTCGGCCGGTGACAAAATGTTCCAAACACACCCCATGCACAACTCCACCGGGGAAGGTGCCAGACAGGAGTTCTCTTAGTAGTTTTTACACTACCTTGGTAGGCATCTGAAAGACACCACAAAAGTTGTTCTACCTGCTTTCTGGGCTGAGATGGGGAACCGCTGAATTTTGGACTCGGCCGGTGACAAAATGTTCCAAACACACCCCCTGCACAACTCCACCGGGGAAGGTGCCAGACAGGAGTTCTCTTAGTAGTTTTTACACTACCTTGGTAGGCATCTGAAAGACACCAAAAAAGTTGTTCTACCTGCTTTCTGGGCTGAGATGGGGAACCGCTGAATTTTGGACTCGGCTGGTGACAAAATGTTCCAAACACACCCCATGCACAACTCCACCGGGGAAGGTGCCAGAAAAGAGTTCTCTTGATAGTTTTTACATTGCTCCGGTAGGCATCTGAAAGACACCACAAAAGTTGTTCTATCTGCTTTCTGGGCTGAGATGGGGAACCGCTGAATTTTGGACTCGGCCGGTGACAAAATGTTCCAAACACACCCCATGCACAACTCCACCGGGGAAGGTGCCAGGCAGGAGTTCTCCTGGTAGTTTTTACACTACCTTGGTAGGCATTTGAAAGACACCAAAAAAGTTGTTCTACCTGCTTTCTGGGCTGAGATGGGGAACCGCTGAATTTTTGGGCTCGGCTGGTGACAAAATATTCCGAACACACCCCATGCACAACTCCACCGGGGAAGGTGCCAGAAAAGAGTTCTCCTGTAGTTTTTACATTGCTCCGGTAGGCAGCTGAAAGACACCACAAAAGTTGTTCTACCTGCTTTCTGGTCTGAGATGGGGAAACGCTGAATTTTGGACTCGGCCGGTGACAAAATGTTCCAAAGACACCCCCTGCACAACTATACCGGGGAAGGTGCCAGACAGGAGTTCTCCTGGTAGTTTTTACATTGCTCCGGTAGGCATCTAAAAGACACCACAAAAGATGTTCTACCTGCTTTCTGGGCTGAGATGGGGAACCGCTGAATTTTGGACTCGGCCGGTGACAAAATGTTCCAAACACACCCCCTGCACAACTCCACCGGGGAAGGTGCCAGACAGGAGTTCTCTTAGTAGTTTTTACACTACCTTGGTAGGCACCTGAAAGGCACCACAAAAGTTGTTCTACCTGCTTTCTGGGCTGAGATGGGGAATCGCTGAATTTTGGACTCGGCCGGTGACAAAATGTTCCAAAGACACCCCATGCACAACTCCACCGGGGAAGGTGCCAGGCAGGAGTTCTCCTGGTAGTTTTTACATTGCTCCGGTAGGCATCTGAAAGACACCACAAAAGTTGTTCTACCTGCTTTCTGGGCTGAGATGGGGAACCGCTGAATTTTGGACTCGGCCGGTGACAAAATGTTCCAAACACACCCCCTGCACAACTCCACCGGGGAAGGTGCCAGACAGGAGTTCTCTTAGTAGTTTTTACACTACCTTGGTAGGCACCTGAAAGGCACCACAAAAGTTGTTCTACCTGCTTTCTGGGCTGAGATGGGGAACCGCTGAATTTTGGACTCGGCCGGTGACAAAATGTTCCAAACACACCCCATGCACAACTCCACCGGGGAAGGTGCCAGGCAGGAGTTCTCTTGGTAGTTTTTACACTACCTTGGTAGGCATTTGAAAGGCACCACAAAAGTTGTTCTACCTGCTTTCTGGGCTGAGATGGGGAACCGCTGAATTTTTGGGCTCGGCTGGTGACAAAATATTCCGAACACACCCCATGCACAACTCCACCGGGGAAGGTGCCAGACAGGAGTTCTCCTGGTAGTTTTTACATTGCTCCGGTAGGCAGCTGAAAGACACCACAAAAGTTGTTCTACCTGCTTTCTGGGCTGAGATGGGGAAACGCTGAATTTTGGACTCGGCCGGTGACAAAATGTTCCAAACACACCCCATGCACAACTCCACCGGGGAAGGTGCCAGACAGGAGTTCTCCTGGTAGTTTTTACACTACCTTGGTAGGCAGCTGAAAGGCACCACAAAAGTTGTTCTACCTGCTTTCTGGGCTGAGATGGGGAACCGCTGAATTTTGGACTCGGCCGGTGACAAAATGTTCCAAACACACCCCATGCACAACTCCACTAGCGAAGGTGCCAGGGACGAGCTCTGTTGGTAGTTTTTACATTGCTCCGGTAGGCATCAAAAGGACACCACAAAAGTTGTTCTACCTGCTTTCTGGGCTGAGATGGGGAATCGCTGAATTTTGGACTCGGCCGGTGACAAAATGTTCCAAAGACACCCCATGCACAACTCCACCGGGGAAGGTGCCAGGCAGGAGTTCTCTTGGTAGTTTTTACACTACCTTGGTAGGCATTTGAAAGGCACCACAAAAGTTGTTCTACCTGCTTTCTGGGCTGAGATAGGGAACCGCTGAATTTTGGACTCGGCTGGTGACAAAATGTTCCAAACACACCCCCTGCACAACTCCACCGGGGAAGGTGCCAGACAGGAGTTCTCCTGGTAGTTTTTACATTGCTCCGGTAGGCAGCTGAAAGACACCACAAAAGTTGTTCTACCTGCTTTCTGGGCTGAGATGGGGAACCGCTGAATTTTGGACTCGGCCAGTGACAAAATGTTCCAAAGACACCCCATGCACAACTCCACTGGGGAAGGTGCCAGACAGGAGTTCTCTTAGTAGTTTTTACACTACCTTGGTAGGCACCTGAAAGGCACCACAAAAGTTGTTCTACCTGCTTTCTGGGCTGAGATGGGGAACCGCTGAATTTTGGACTCGGCCGGTGACAAAATGTTCCAAAGACACCCCATGCACAACTCCACCGGGGAAGGTGCCAGGCAGGAGTTCTCTTGGTAGTTTTTACACTACCTTGGTAGGCAGCTGAAAGGCACCACAAAAGTTGTTCTACCTGCTTTCTGGGCTGAGATGGGGAACCGCTGAATTTTTGGACTCGGCTGGTGACAAAATGTTCCGAACACACCCCATGCACAACTCCACCGGGGAAGGTGCCAGACAGGAGTTCTCTTGGTAGTTTTTACATTGCTCCGGTAGGCATCTGAAAGACACCACAAAAGTTGTTCTATCTGCTTTCTGGGCTGAGATGGGGAATCGCTGAATTTTGGACTCGGCCGGTGACAAAATGTTCCAAAGACACCCCATGCACAACTCCACCGGGGAATGTGCCAGACAAGCGTTCTCTTGATAGTTTTTACACTACCTTGGTAGGCATCTGAAAGACACCACAAAAGTTGTTCTACCTGCTTTCTGGGCTGAGATGGGGAAACGCTGAATTTTGGACTCGGCTGGTGACAAAATGTTCCAAACACACCCCCTGCACAACTCCACCGGGGAAGGTGCCAGACAGGAGTTCTCCTGGTAGTTTTTACATTGCTCCGGTAGGCATCTGAAAGACACCACAAAAGTTGTTCTACCTGCTTTCTGGGCTGAGATGGGGAACAGCTGAATTTTGGAGTCGGCTGGTGACAAAATGTTCCAAACACACCCCATGCACAACTCCACCGGGGAAGGTGCCAGGCAGGAGTTCTCCTGGTAGTTTTTACATTGCTCTGGTAGGCATCTGAAAGACACCACAAAAGTTGTTCTACCTGCTTTCTGGGCTGAGATGGGGAACCCCTGAATTTTGGAGTCGGCTGGTGACAAAATGTTCCAAAGACACCCCCTGCACAACTCCACCGGGGAAGGTGCCAGACAAGAGTTCTCCTGGTAGTTTTTACATTGCTCTGGTAGGCATCTGAAAGACACCACAAAAGTTGTTCTACCTGCTTTCTGGGCTGAGATGGGGAACCGCTGAATTTTGGAGTCGGGCGGTGACAAAATGTTCCAAACACACCCCCTGCACAACTCCACCGGGGAAGGTGCCAGACAGGAGTTCTCTTAATAGTTTTTACACTACCTTGGTAGGCAGCTGAAAGGCACCACAAAAGTTGTTCTACCTGCTTTCTGGGCTGAGATGGGGAACCGCTGAATTTTGGACTCGGCTGGTGACAAAATGTTCCAAACACACCCCATGCACAACTCCACCGGGGAAGGTGCCAGACAGGAGTTCTCTTGGTAGTTTTTACACTACCTTGGTAGGCATTTGAAAGGCACCACAAAAGTTGTTCTACCTGCTTTCTGGGCTGAGATGGGGAACCGCTGAATTTTTGGGCTCGGCTGGTGACAAAATATTCCGAACACACCCCATGCACAACTCCACCGGGGAAGGTGCCAGACAGGAGTTCTCCTGTAGTTTTTACATTGCTCCGGTAGGCAGCTGAAAGACACCACAAAAGTTGTTCTACCTGCTTTCTGGGCTGAGATGGGGAACCGCTGAATTTTGGACTCGGCCGGTGACAAAATGTTCCAAACACACCCCCTGCACAACTCCACCGGGGAAGGTGCCAGACAGGAGTTCTCTTAATAGTTTTTACACTACCTTGGTAGGCAGCTGAAAGGCACCACAAAAGTTGTTCTACCTGCTTTCTGGGCTGAGATGGGGAACCGCTGAATTTTGGACTCGGCCGGTGACAAAATGTTCCAAACACACCCCATGCACAACTCCACTAGCGAAGGTGCCAGGGACGAGCTCTGTTGGTAGTTTTTACATTGCTCCGGTAGGCATCAAAAGGACACCACAAAAGTTGTTCTACCTGCTTTCTGGGCTGAGATGGGGAATCGCTGAATTTTGGACTCGGCCGGTGACAAAATGTTCCAAACACACCCCATGCACAACTCCACCGGGGAAGGTGCCAGGCAGGAGTTCTCTTGGTAGTTTTTACACTACCTTGGTAGGCATTTGAAAGGCACCACAAAAGTTGTTCTACCTGCTTTCTGGGCTGAGATGGGGAACCGCTGAATTTTGGACTCGGCTGGTGACAAAATGTTCCAAACACACCCCCTGCACAACTCCACCGGGGAAGGTGCCAGACAGGAGTTCTCCTGGTAGTTTTTACATTGCTCCGGTAGGCATCTGAAAGACACCACAAAAGTTGTTCTACCTGCTTTCTGGGCTGAGATGGGGAACCGCTGAATTTTGGACTCGGCCAGTGACAAAATGTTCCAAAGACACCCCATGCACAACTCCACCGGGGAAGGTGCCAGACAGGAGTTCTCTTAGTAGTTTTTACACTACCTTGGTAGGCACCTGAAAGGCACCACAAAAGTTGTTCTACCTGCTTTCTGGGCTGAGATGGGGAACCGCTGAATTTTGGACTCGGCCGGTGACAAAATGTTCCAAAGACACCCCATGCACAACTCCACCGGGGAAGGTGCCAGGCAGGAGTTCTCTTGGTAGTTTTTACACTACCTTGGTAGGCAGCTGAAAGGCACCACAAAAGTTGTTCTACCTGCTTTCTGGGCTGAGATGGGGAACCGCTGAATTTTTGGACTCGGCTGGTGACAAAATGTTCCGAACACACCCCATGCACAACTCCACCGGGGAAGGTGCCAGACAGGAGTTCTCTTGGTAGTTTTTACATTGCTCCGGTAGGCATCTGAAAGACACCACAAAAGTTGTTCTATCTGCTTTCTGGGCTGAGATGGGGAATCGCTGAATTTTGGACTCGGCCGGTGACAAAATGTTCCAAAGACACCCCATGCACAACTCCACCGGGGAATGTGCCAGACAAGCGTTCTCTTGATAGTTTTTACACTACCTTGGTAGGCATCTGAAAGACACCACAAAAGTTGTTCTACCTGCTTTCTGGGCTGAGATGGGGAAACGCTGAATTTTGGACTCGGCTGGTGACAAAATGTTCCAAACACACCCCATGCACAACTCCACCGGGGAAGGTGCCAGACAGGAGTTCTCCTGGTAGTTTTTACATTGCTCCGGTAGGCAGCTGAAAGACACCACAAAAGTTGTTCTACCTGCTTTCTGGGCTGAGATGGGGAACAGCTGAATTTTGGAGTCGGCTGGTGACAAAATGTTCCAAACACACCCCATGCACAACTCCACCGGGGAAGGTGCCAGGCAGGAGTTCTCCTGGTAGTTTTTACATTGCTCTGGTAGGCATCTGAAAGACACCACAAAAGTTGTTCTACCTGCTTTCTGGGCTGAGATGGGGAACCCCTGAATTTTGGAGTCGGCTGGTGACAAAATGTTCCAAAGACACCCCCTGCACAACTCCACCGGGGAAGGTGCCAGACAAGAGTTCTCCTGGTAGTTTTTACATTGCTCTGGTAGGCATCTGAAAGACACCACAAAAGTTGTTCTACCTGCTTTCTGGGCTGAGATGGGGAACCGCTGAATTTTGGACTCGGCCGGTGACAAAATGTTCCAAACACACCCCCTGCACAACTCCACCGGGGAAGGTGCCAGACAGGAGTTCTCTTAGTAGTTTTTACACTACCTTGGTAGGCAGCTGAAAGGCACCACAAAAGTTGTTCTACCTGCTTTCTGGGCTGAGATGGGGAACCGCTGAATTTTGGACTCGGCCGGTGACAAAATGTTCCAAACACACCCCATGCACAACTCCACCGGGGAAGGTGCCAGGCAGGAGTTCTCTTGGTAGTTTTTACACTACCTTGGTAGGCATTTGAAAGGCACCACAAAAGTTGTTCTACCTGCTTTCTGGGCTGAGATGGGGAACCGCTGAATTTTTGGGCTCGGCTGGTGACAAAATATTCCGAACACACCCCATGCACAACTCCACCGGGGAAGGTGCCAGACAGGAGTTCTCCTGTAGTTTTTACATTGCTCCGGTAGGCAGCTGAAAGACACCACAAAAGTTGTTCTACCTGCTTTCTGGGCTGAGATGGGGAACCGCTGAATTTTGGACTCGGCCGGTGACAAAATGTTCCAAACACACCCCATGCACAACTCCACCGGGGAAGGTGCCAGACAGGAGTTCTCTTAATAGTTTTTACACTACCTTGGTAGGCAGCTGAAAGGCACCACAAAAGTTGTTCTACCTGCTTTCTGGGCTGAGATGGGGAACCGCTGAATTTTGGACTCGGCCGGTGACAAAATGTTCCAAACACACCCCATGCACAACTCCACTAGCGAAGGTGCCAGGGACGAGCTCTGTTGGTAGTTTTTACATTGCTCCGGTAGGCATCAAAAGGACACCACAAAAGTTGTTCTACCTGCTTTCTGGGCTGAGATGGGGAATCGCTGAATTTTGGACTCGGCCGGTGACAAAATGTTCCAAACACACCCCATGCACAACTCCACCGGGGAAGGTGCCAGGCAGGAGTTCTCTTGGTAGTTTTTACACTACCTTGGTAGGCATTTGAAAGGCACCACAAAAGTTGTTCTACCTGCTTTCTGGGCTGAGATAGGGAACCGCTGAATTTTGGACTCGGCTGGTGACAAAATGTTCCAAACACACCCCCTGCACAACTCCACCGGGGAAGGTGCCAGACAGGAGTTCTCCTGGTAGTTTTTACATTGCTCCGGTAGGCATCTGAAAGACACTACAAAAGTTGTTCTACCTGCTTTCTGGGCTGAGATGGGGAACAGCTGAATTTTGGACTCGGCCGGTGACAAAATGTTCCAAACACACCCCCTGCACAACTCCACCGGGGAAGGTGCCAGGCAGGAGTTCTCTTGGTAGTTTTTACACTACCTTGGTAGGCACCTGAAAGGCACCACAAAAGTTGTTCTACCTGCTTTCTGGGCTGAGATGGGGAACCGCTGAATTTTGGACTCGGCCGGTGACAAAATGTTCCAAAGACACCCCATGCACAACTCCACCGGGGAAGGTGCCAGGCAGGAGTTCTCTTGGTAGTTTTTACACTACCTTGGTAGGCACCTGAAAGGCACCACAAAAGTTGTTCTACCTGCTTTCTGGGCTGAGATGGGGAACCGCTGAATTTTTGGACTCGGCTGGTGACAAAATGTTCCGAACACACCCCATGCACAACTCCACCGGGGAAGGTGCCAGACAGGAGTTCTCTTGGTAGTTTTTACATTGCTCCGGTAGGCATCTGAAAGACACCACAAAAGTTGTTCTATCTGCTTTCTGGGCTGAGATGGGGAATCGCTGAATTTTGGACTCGGCCGGTGACAAAATGTTCCAAAGACACCCCATGCACAACTCCACCGGGGAAGGTGCCAGACAAGCGTTCTCTTGATAGTTTTTACACTACCTTGGTAGGCATCTGAAAGACACCACAAAAGTTGTTCTACCTGCTTTCTGGGCTGAGATGGGGAAACGCTGAATTTTGGACTCGGCTGGTGACAAAATGTTCCAAACACACCCCCTGCACAACTCCACCGGGGAAGGTGCCAGACAGGAGTTCTCCTGGTAGTTTTTACATTGCTCCGGTAGGCAGCTGAAAGACACCACAAAAGTTGTTCTACCTGCTTTCTGGGCTGAGATGGGGAACCGCTGAATTTTGGACTCGGCCGGTGACAAAATGTTCCAAACACACCCCCTGCACAACTCCACCGGGGAAGGTGCCAGACAGGAGTTCTCTTAGTAGTTTTTACACTACCTTGGTAGGCATCTGAAAGACACCAAAAAAGTTGTTCTACCTGCTTTCTGGGCTGAGATGGGGAACCGCTGAATTTTGGACTCGGCTGGTGACAAAATGTTCCAAACACACCCCATGCACAACTCCACCGGGGAAGGTGCCAGAAAAGAGTTCTCTTGATAGTTTTTACATTGCTCCGGTAGGCATCTGAAAGACACCACAAAAGTTGTTCTATCTGCTTTCTGGGCTGAGATGGGGAATCGCTGAATTTTGGACTCGGCCGGTGAAAAAATGTTCCAAAGACACCCCATGCACAACTCCACCGGGGAAGGTGCCAGACAGGAGTTCTCTTAGTAGTTTTTACACTACCTTGGTAGGCATCTAAAAGACACCACAAAAGTTGTTCTACCTGCTTTCTGGGCTGAGATGGGGAACCGCTGAATTTTTGGACTCGGCTGGTGACAAAATATTCCGAACACACCCCATGCACAACTCCACCGGGGAAGGTGCCAGACAGGAGTTCTCCTGTAGTTTTTACATTGCTCCGGTAGGCAGCTGAAAGACACCACAAAAGTTGTTCTACCTGCTTTCTGGGCTGAGATGGGGAAACGCTGAATTTTGGACTCAGCCGGTGACAAAATGTTCCAAACACACCCCATGCACAACTCCACCGGGGAAGGTGCCAGACAGGAGTTCTGTTAATAGTTTTTACACTACCTTGGTAGGCAGCTAAAAGACACCACAAAAGTTGTTCTACCTGCTTTCTGGGCTGAGATGGGGAACCGCTGAATTTTGGAGTCGGCCGGTGACAAAATGTTCCAAACACACCCCATGCACAACTCCACTAGCGAAGGTGCCAGGGACGAGCTCTGTTGGTAGTTTTTACATTGCTCCGGTAGGCATCAAAAGGACACCACAAAAGTTGTTCTACCTGCTTTCTGGGCTGAGATGGGGAATCGCTGAATTTTGGACTCGGCCGGTGACAAAATGTTCCAAAGACACCCCATGCACAACTCCACCGGGGAAGGTGCCAGGCAGGAGTTCTCTTGGTAGTTTTTACACTACCTTGGTAGGCATTTGAAAGGCACCACAAAAGTTGTTCTACCTGCTTTCTGGGCTGAGATGGGGAACCGCTGAATTTTGGACTCGGCCGGTGACAAAATGTTCCAAACACACCCCATGCACAACTCCACTAGCGAAGGTGCCAGACAGGAGTTCTCTTAGTAGTTTTTACACTACCTTGGTAGGCAGCTGAAAGGCACCACAAAAGTTGTTCTACCTGCTTTCTGGGCTGAGATGGGGAACCGCTGAATTTTGGAGTCGCCCGGTGACAAAATGTTCCAAAGACACCCCATGCACAACTCCACTGGGGAAGGTGCCAGACAGGAGTTCTCCTGGTAGTTTTTACACGACCTTGGTAGGCACCTGAAAGGCACCACAAAAGTTGTTCTACCTGCTTTCTGGGCTGAGATGGGGAAACGCTGAATTTTGGACTCGGCTGGTGACAAAATGTTCCAAACACACCCCCTGCACAACTCCACCGGGGAAGGTGCCAGACAGGAGTTCTCCTGGTAGTTTTTACATTGCTCCGGTAGGCATCTGAAAGACACCACAAAAGTTGTTCTACCTGCTTTCTGGGCTGAGATGGGGAACCGCTGAATTTTGGAGTCGCCCGGTGACAAAATGTTCCAAAGACACCCCATGCACAACTCCACCGGGGAAGGTGCCAGACAGGAGTTCTCCTGGTAGTTTTTACACTACCTTGGTAGGCACCTGAAAGGCACCACAAAAGTTGTTCTACCTGCTTTCTGGGCTGAGATGGGGAATCGCTGAATTTTGGACTCGGCCGGGTGACAAAATGTTCCAAACACACCCCATGCACAACTCCACCGGGGAAGGTGCCAGACAGGAGTTCTCCTGGTAGTTTTTACATTGCTCCGGTAGGCATCTGAAAGACACCACAAAAGTTGTTCTACCTGCTTTCTGGGCTGAGATGGGGAACCGCTGAATTTTGGAGTCGGCCGGTGACAAAATGTTCCAAACACACCCCATGCACAACTCCACTAGCGAAGGTGCCAGACAGGAGTTCTCCTGGTAGTTTTTACACTACCTTGGTAGGCACCTGAAAGGCACCACAAAAGTTGTTCTACCTGCTTTCTGGGCTGAGATGGGGAACCGCTGAATTTTGGAGTCGCCCGGTGACAAAATGTTCCAAAGACACCCCATGCACAACTCCACCGGGGAAGGTGCCAGGCAGGAGTTCTCTTGGTAGTTTTTACACTACCTTGGTAGGCATTTGAAAGGCACCACAAAAGTTGTTCTACCTGCTTTCTGGGCTGAGATGGGGAACCGCTGAATTTTGGACTCGGCCAGAGACAAAATGTTCCAAACACACCCCCTGCACAACTCCACCGGGGAAGGTGCCAGACAGGAGTTCTCCTGGTAGTTTTTACATTGCTCCGGTAGGCATCTGAAAGACACCACAAAAGTTGTTCTACCTGCTTTCTGGGCTGAGATGGGGAATCGCTGAATTTTGGACTCGGCCGGTGACAAAATGTTCCAAACACACCCCCTGCAAAACTCCACCGGGGAAGGTGCCAGACAAGCGTTCTCTTGATAGTTTTTACACTACCTTGGTAGGCATCTAAAAGACACCACAAAAGTTGTTCTACCTGCTTTCTGGGCTGAGATGGGGAACAGCTGAATTTTGGACTCGGCCGGTGACAAAATGTTCCAAAGACACCCCCTGCACAACTATACCGGGGAAGGTGCCAGACAGGAGTTCTCCTGGTAGTTTTTACATTGCTCCGGTAGGCATCTGAAAGACACCACAAAAGTTGTTCTACCTGCTTTCTGGGCTGAGATGGGGAACCGCTGAATTTTGGACTCGGCCAGTGACAAAATGTTCCAAAGACACCCATGCACAACTCCACCGGGGAAGGTGCCAGACAGGAGTTCTCTTAGTAGTTTTTTACACTACCTTGGTAGGCAGCTGAAAGGCACCACAAAAGTTGTTCTACCTGCTTTCTGGGCTGAGATGGGGAACCGCTGAATTTTGGACTCGGCCGGTGACAAAATGTTCCAAACACACCCCCTGCACAACTCCACCGGGGAAGGTGCCAGACAGGAGTTCTCCTGGTAGTTTTTACACTACCTTGGTAGGCAGCTGAAAGGCACCACAAAAGTTGTTTCTACCTGCTTTCTGGGCTGAGATGGGGAACCGCTGAATTTTGGACTCGGCCGGTGACAAAATGTTCCAAACACACCCCATGCACAACTCCACCGGGGAAGGTGCCAGGCAGGAGTTCTCCTGGTAGTTTTTACACTACCTTGGTAGGCATTTGAAAGACACCAAAAAAGTTGTTCTACCTGCTTTCTGGCTGAGATGGGGAACCGCTGAATTTTTGGGCTCGGCTGGTGACAAAATATTCCGAACACACCCCATGCACAACTCCACCGGGGAAGGTGCCAGACAGGAGTTCTCCTGTAGTTTTTACATTGCTCCGGTAGGCAGCTGAAAGACACCACAAAAGTTGTTCTACCTGCTTTCTGGCTGAGATGGGAAACGCTGAATTTTGGAGTCGGCCGGTGACAAATGTTCCAAACACACCCCATGCACAACTCCACCGGGGAAGGTGCCAGACAGGAGTTCTCTTAGTAGTTTTTACACTACCTTGGTAGGCATCTGAAAGACACCACAAAAGTTGTTCTACCTGCTTTCTGGGCTGAGATGGGGAACCGCTGAATTTTGGACTCGGCCGGTGACAAAATGTTCCAAACACACCCCCTGCACAACTCCACCGGGGAAGGTGCCAGACAGGAGTTCTCTTAGTAGTTTTTACACTACCTTGGTAGGCATCTGAAAGACACCAAAAAAGTTGTTCTACCTGCTTTCTGGGCTGAGATGGGGAACCGCTGAATTTTGGACTCGGCTGGTGACAAAATGTTCCAAACACACCCCATGCACAACTCCACCGGGGAAGGTGCCAGAAAAGAGTTCTCTTGATAGTTTTTACATTGCTCCGGTAGGCATCTGAAAGACACCACAAAAGTTGTTCTATCTGCTTTCTGGGCTGAGATGGGGAACCGCTGAATTTTGGACTCGGCCGGTGACAAAATGTTCAAACACACCCCATGCACAACTCCACCGGGGAAGGTGCCAGGCAGGAGTTCTCCTGGTAGTTTTTACACTACCTTGGTAGGCATTTGAAGACACCAAAAAAGTTGTTCTACCTGCTTTCTGGGCTGAGATGGGGAACCGCTGAATTTTTGGGCTCGGCTGGTGACAAAATATTCCGAACACACCCCATGCACAACTCCACCGGGGAAGGTGCCAGAAAAGAGTTCTCCTGTAGTTTTTACATTGCTCCGGTAGGCAGCTGAAAGACACCACAAAAGTTGTTCTACCTGCTTTCTGGTCTGAGATGGGGAAACGCTGAATTTTGGACTCGGCCGGTGACAAAATGTTCCAAAGACACCCCCTGCACAAACAACTATACCGGGGAAGGTGCCAGACAGGAGTTCTCCTGGTAGTTTTTACATTGCTCCGGTAGGCATCTAAAAGACACCACAAAAGATGTTCTACCTGCTTTCTGGGCTGAGATGGGGAACCGCTGAATTTTGGACTCGGCCGGTGACAAAATGTTCCAAACACACCCCCTGCACAACTCCACCGGGGAAGGTGCCAGACAGGAGTTCTCTTAGTAGTTTTTACACTACCTTGGTAGGCACCTGAAAGGCACCACAAAAGTTGTTCTACCTGCTTTCTGGGCTGAGATGGGGAATCGCTGAATTTTGGACTCGGCCGGTGACAAAATGTTCCAAAGACACCCCATGCACAACTCCACCGGGGAAGGTGCCAGGCAGGAGTTCTCCTGGTAGTTTTTACATTGCTCCGGTAGGCAGCTGAAAGACACCACAAAAGTTGTTCTACCTGCTTTCTGGGCTGAGATGGGGAAACGCTGAATTTTGGACTCGGCCGGTGACAAAATGTTCCAAACACACCCCATGCACAACTCCACCGGGGAAGGTGCCAGACAGGAGTTCTCTTAATAGTTTTTACACTACCTTGGTAGGCAGCTGAAAGGCACCACAAAAGTTGTTCTACCTGCTTTCTGGGCTGAGATGGGGAACCGCTGAATTTTGGACTCGGCCGGTGACAAAATGTTCCAAACACACCCCATGCACAACTCCACTAGCGAAGGTGCCAGGGACGAGCTCTGTTGGTAGTTTTTACATTGCTCCGGTAGGCATCAAAAGGACACCACAAAAGTTGTTCTACCTGCTTTCTGGGCTGAGATGGGGAATCGCTGAATTTTGGACTCGGCCGGTGACAAAATGTTCCAAAGACACCCCATGCACAACTCCACCGGGGAAGGTGCCAGGCAGGAGTTCTCTTGGTAGTTTTTACACTACCTTGGTAGGCATTTGAAAGGCACCACAAAAGTTGTTCTACCTGCTTTCTGGGCTGAGATAGGGAACCGCTGAATTTTGGACTCGGCTGGTGACAAAATGTTCCAAACACACCCCCTGCACAACTCCACCGGGGAAGGTGCCAGACAGGAGTTCTCCTGGTAGTTTTTACATTGCTCCGGTAGGCAGCTGAAAGACACCACAAAAGTTGTTCTACCTGCTTTCTGGGCTGAGATGGGGAACCGCTGAATTTTGGACTCGGCCAGTGACAAAATGTTCCAAAGACACCCCATGCACAACTCCACTGGGGAAGGTGCCAGACAGGAGTTCTCTTAGTAGTTTTTACACTACCTTGGTAGGCACCTGAAAGGCACCACAAAAGTTGTTCTACCTGCTTTCTGGGCTGAGATGGGGAACCGCTGAATTTTGGACTCGGCCGGTGACAAAATGTTCCAAAGACACCCCATGCACAACTCCACCGGGGAAGGTGCCAGGCAGGAGTTCTCTTGGTAGTTTTTACACTACCTTGGTAGGCAGCTGAAAGGCACCACAAAAGTTGTTCTACCTGCTTTCTGGGCTGAGATGGGGAACCGCTGAATTTTTGGACTCGGCTGGTGACAAAATGTTCCGAACACACCCCATGCACAACTCCACCGGGGAAGGTGCCAGACAGGAGTTCTCTTGGTAGTTTTTACATTGCTCCGGTAGGCATCTGAAAGACACCACAAAAGTTGTTCTATCTGCTTTCTGGGCTGAGATGGGGAATCGCTGAATTTTGGACTCGGCCGGTGACAAAATGTTCCAAAGACACCCCATGCACAACTCCACCGGGGAATGTGCCAGACAAGCGTTCTCTTGATAGTTTTTACACTACCTTGGTAGGCATCTGAAAGACACCACAAAAGTTGTTCTACCTGCTTTCTGGGCTGAGATGGGGAAACGCTGAATTTTGGACTCGGCTGGTGACAAAATGTTCCAAACACACCCCCTGCACAACTCCACCGGGGAAGGTGCCAGACAGGAGTTCTCCTGGTAGTTTTTACATTGCTCCGGTAGGCATCTGAAAGACACCACAAAAGTTGTTCTACCTGCTTTCTGGGCTGAGATGGGGAACAGCTGAATTTTGGAGTCGGCTGGTGACAAAATGTTCCAAACACACCCCATGCACAACTCCACCGGGGAAGGTGCCAGGCAGGAGTTCTCCTGGTAGTTTTTACATTGCTCTGGTAGGCATCTGAAAGACACCACAAAAGTTGTTCTACCTGCTTTCTGGGCTGAGATGGGGAACCCCTGAATTTTGGAGTCGGCTGGTGACAAAATGTTCCAAAGACACCCCCTGCACAACTCCACCGGGGAAGGTGCCAGACAAGAGTTCTCCTGGTAGTTTTTACATTGCTCTGGTAGGCATCTGAAAGACACCACAAAAGTTGTTCTACCTGCTTTCTGGGCTGAGATGGGGAACCGCTGAATTTTGGAGTCGGGCGGTGACAAAATGTTCCAAACACACCCCCTGCACAACTCCACCGGGGAAGGTGCCAGACAGGAGTTCTCTTAGTAGTTTTTACACTACCTTGGTAGGCAGCTGAAAGGCACCACAAAAGTTGTTCTACCTGCTTTCTGGGCTGAGATGGGGAACCGCTGAATTTTGGACTCGGCTGGTGACAAAATGTTCCAAACACACCCCATGCACAACTCCACCGGGGAAGGTGCCAGACAGGAGTTCTCTTGGTAGTTTTTACACTACCTTGGTAGGCATTTGAAAGGCACCACAAAAGTTGTTCTACCTGCTTTCTGGGCTGAGATGGGGAACCGCTGAATTTTTGGGCTCGGCTGGTGACAAAATATTCCGAACACACCCCATGCACAACTCCACCGGGGAAGGTGCCAGACAGGAGTTCTCCTGTAGTTTTTACATTGCTCCGGTAGGCAGCTGAAAGACACCACAAAAGTTGTTCTACCTGCTTTCTGGGCTGAGATGGGGAACCGCTGAATTTTGGACTCGGCCGGTGACAAAATGTTCCAAACACACCCCATGCACAACTCCACCGGGGAAGGTGCCAGACAGGAGTTCTCTTAATAGTTTTTACACTACCTTGGTAGGCAGCTGAAAGGCACCACAAAAGTTGTTCTACCTGCTTTCTGGGCTGAGATGGGGAACCGCTGAATTTTGGACTCGGCCGGTGACAAAATGTTCCAAACACACCCCATGCACAACTCCACTAGCGAAGGTGCCAGGGACGAGCTCTGTTGGTAGTTTTTACATTGCTCCGGTAGGCATCAAAAGGACACCACAAAAGTTGTTCTACCTGCTTTCTGGGCTGAGATGGGGAATCGCTGAATTTTGGACTCGGCCGGTGACAAAATGTTCCAAACACACCCCATGCACAACTCCACCGGGGAAGGTGCCAGGCAGGAGTTCTCTTGGTAGTTTTTACACTACCTTGGTAGGCATTTGAAAGGCACCACAAAAGTTGTTCTACCTGCTTTCTGGGCTGAGATGGGGAACCGCTGAATTTTGGACTCGGCTGGTGACAAAATGTTCCAAACACACCCCCTGCACAACTCCACCGGGGAAGGTGCCAGACAGGAGTTCTCCTGGTAGTTTTTACATTGCTCCGGTAGGCATCTGAAAGACACCACAAAAGTTGTTCTACCTGCTTTCTGGGCTGAGATGGGGAACCGCTGAATTTTGGACTCGGCCAGTGACAAAATGTTCCAAAGACACCCCATGCACAACTCCACCGGGGAAGGTGCCAGACAGGAGTTCTCTTAGTAGTTTTTACACTACCTTGGTAGGCACCTGAAAGGCACCACAAAAGTTGTTCTACCTGCTTTCTGGGCTGAGATGGGGAACCGCTGAATTTTGGACTCGGCCGGTGACAAAATGTTCCAAAGACACCCCATGCACAACTCCACCGGGGAAGGTGCCAGGCAGGAGTTCTCTTGGTAGTTTTTACACTACCTTGGTAGGCAGCTGAAAGGCACCACAAAAGTTGTTCTACCTGCTTTCTGGGCTGAGATGGGGAACCGCTGAATTTTTGGACTCGGCTGGTGACAAAATGTTCCGAACACACCCCATGCACAACTCCACCGGGGAAGGTGCCAGACAGGAGTTCTCTTGGTAGTTTTTACATTGCTCCGGTAGGCATCTGAAAGACACCACAAAAGTTGTTCTATCTGCTTTCTGGGCTGAGATGGGGAATCGCTGAATTTTGGACTCGGCCGGTGACAAAATGTTCCAAAGACACCCCATGCACAACTCCACCGGGGAATGTGCCAGACAAGCGTTCTCTTGATAGTTTTTACACTACCTTGGTAGGCATCTGAAAGACACCACAAAAGTTGTTCTACCTGCTTTCTGGGCTGAGATGGGGAAACGCTGAATTTTGGACTCGGCTGGTGACAAAATGTTCCAAACACACCCCATGCACAACTCCACCGGGGAAGGTGCCAGACAGGAGTTCTCCTGGTAGTTTTTACATTGCTCCGGTAGGCAGCTGAAAGACACCACAAAAGTTGTTCTACCTGCTTTCTGGGCTGAGATGGGGAACAGCTGAATTTTGGAGTCGGCTGGTGACAAAATGTTCCAAACACACCCCATGCACAACTCCACCGGGGAAGGTGCCAGGCAGGAGTTCTCCTGGTAGTTTTTACATTGCTCTGGTAGGCATCTGAAAGACACCACAAAAGTTGTTCTACCTGCTTTCTGGGCTGAGATGGGGAACCCCTGAATTTTGGAGTCGGCTGGTGACAAAATGTTCCAAAGACACCCCCTGCACAACTCCACCGGGGAAGGTGCCAGACAAGAGTTCTCCTGGTAGTTTTTACATTGCTCTGGTAGGCATCTGAAAGACACCACAAAAGTTGTTCTACCTGCTTTCTGGGCTGAGATGGGGAACCGCTGAATTTTGGACTCGGCCGGTGACAAAATGTTCCAAACACACCCCCTGCACAACTCCACCGGGGAAGGTGCCAGACAGGAGTTCTCTTAGTAGTTTTTACACTACCTTGGTAGGCAGCTGAAAGGCACCACAAAAGTTGTTCTACCTGCTTTCTGGGCTGAGATGGGGAACCGCTGAATTTTGGACTCGGCCGGTGACAAAATGTTCCAAACACACCCCATGCACAACTCCACCGGGGAAGGTGCCAGGCAGGAGTTCTCTTGGTAGTTTTTACACTACCTTGGTAGGCATTTGAAAGGCACCACAAAAGTTGTTCTACCTGCTTTCTGGGCTGAGATGGGGAACCGCTGAATTTTTGGGCTCGGCTGGTGACAAAATATTCCGAACACACCCCATGCACAACTCCACCGGGGAAGGTGCCAGACAGGAGTTCTCCTGTAGTTTTTACATTGCTCCGGTAGGCAGCTGAAAGACACCACAAAAGTTGTTCTACCTGCTTTCTGGGCTGAGATGGGGAACCGCTGAATTTTGGACTCGGCCGGTGACAAAATGTTCCAAACACACCCCATGCACAACTCCACCGGGGAAGGTGCCAGACAGGAGTTCTCTTAATAGTTTTTACACTACCTTGGTAGGCAGCTGAAAGGCACCACAAAAGTTGTTCTACCTGCTTTCTGGGCTGAGATGGGGAACCGCTGAATTTTGGACTCGGCCGGTGACAAAATGTTCCAAACACACCCCATGCACAACTCCACTAGCGAAGGTGCCAGGGACGAGCTCTGTTGGTAGTTTTTTACATTGCTCCGGTAGGCATCAAAAGGACACCACAAAAGTTGTTCTACCTGCTTTCTGGGCTGAGATGGGGAATCGCTGAATTTTGGACTCGGCCGGTGACAAAATGTTCCAAACACACCCCATGCACAACTCCACCGGGGAAGGTGCCAGACAGGAGTTCTCTTGGTAGTTTTTACACTACCTTGGTAGGCATTTGAAAGGCACCACAAAAGTTGTTCTACCTGCTTTCTGGGCTGAGATAGGGAACCGCTGAATTTTGGACTCGGCTGGTGACAAAATGTTCCAAACACACCCCCTGCACAACTCCACCGGGGAAGGTGCCAGACAGGAGTTCTCCTGGTAGTTTTTACATTGCTCCGGTAGGCATCTGAAAGACACTACAAAAGTTGTTCTACCTGCTTTCTGGGCTGAGATGGGGAACAGCTGAATTTTGGACTCGGCCGGTGACAAAATGTTCCAAACACACCCCCTGCACAACTCCACCGGGGAAGGTGCCAGGCAGGAGTTCTCTTGGTAGTTTTTACACTACCTTGGTAGGCACCTGAAAGGCACCACAAAAGTTGTTCTACCTGCTTTCTGGGCTGAGATGGGGAACCGCTGAATTTTGGACTCGGCCGGTGACAAAATGTTCCAAAGACACCCCATGCACAACTCCACCGGGGAAGGTGCCAGGCAGGAGTTCTCTTGGTAGTTTTTACACTACCTTGGTAGGCACCTGAAAGGCACCACAAAAGTTGTTCTACCTGCTTTCTGGGCTGAGATGGGGAACCGCTGAATTTCTGGACTCGGCTGGTGACAAAATGTTCCGAACACACCCCATGCACAACTCCACCGGGGAAGGTGCCAGACAGGAGTTCTCTTGGTAGTTTTTACATTGCTCCGGTAGGCATCTGAAAGACACCACAAAAGTTGTTCTATCTGCTTTCTGGGCTGAGATGGGGAATCGCTGAATTTTGGACTCGGCCGGTGACAAAATGTTCCAAACACACCCCATGCACAACTCCACCGGGGAAGGTGCCAGACAAGCGTTCTCTTGATAGTTTTTACACTACCTTGGTAGGCATCTGAAAGACACCACAAAAGTTGTTCTACCTGCTTTCTGGGCTGAGATGGGGAAACGCTGAATTTTGGACTCGGCTGGTGACAAAATGTTCCAAACACACCCCCTGCACAACTCCACCGGGGAAGGTGCCAGACAGGAGTTCTCCTGGTAGTTTTTACATTGCTCCGGTAGGCAGCTGAAAGACACCACAAAAGTTGTTCTACCTGCTTTCTGGGCTGAGATGGGGAACCGCTGAATTTTGGACTCGGCCGGTGACAAAATGTTCCAAACACACCCCCTGCACAACTCCACCGGGGAAGGTGCCAGACAGGAGTTCTCTTAGTAGTTTTTACACTACCTTGGTAGGCATCTGAAAGACACCAAAAAAGTTGTTCTACCTGCTTTCTGGGCTGAGATGGGGAACCGCTGAATTTTGGACTCGGCTGGTGACAAAATGTTCCAAACACACCCCATGCACAACTCCACCGGGGAAGGTGCCAGAAAAGAGTTCTCTTGATAGTTTTTACATTGCTCCGGTAGGCATCTGAAAGACACCACAAAAGTTGTTCTATCTGCTTTCTGGGCTGAGATGGGGAATCGCTGAATTTTGGACTCGGCCGGTGAAAAAATGTTCCAAAGACACCCCATGCACAACTCCACCGGGGAAGGTGCCAGACAGGAGTTCTCTTAGTAGTTTTTACACTACCTTGGTAGGCATCTAAAAGACACCACAAAAGTTGTTCTACCTGCTTTCTGGGCTGAGATGGGGAACCGCTGAATTTTTGGACTCGGCTGGTGACAAAATATTCCGAACACACCCCATGCACAACTCCACCGGGGAAGGTGCCAGACAGGAGTTCTCCTGTAGTTTTTACATTGCTCCGGTAGGCAGCTGAAAGACACCACAAAAGTTGTTCTACCTGCTTTCTGGGCTGAGATGGGGAAACGCTGAATTTTGGACTCAGCCGGTGACAAAATGTTCCAAACACACCCCATGCACAACTCCACCGGGGAAGGTGCCAGACAGGAGTTCTGTTAATAGTTTTTACACTACCTTGGTAGGCAGCTAAAAGGCACCACAAAAGTTGTTCTACCTGCTTTCTGGGCTGAGATGGGGAACCGCTGAATTTTGGAGTCGGCCGGTGACAAAATGTTCCAAACACACCCCATGCACAACTCCACTAGCGAAGGTGCCAGGGACGAGCTCTGTTGGTAGTTTTTACATTGCTCCGGTAGGCATCAAAAGGACACCACAAAAGTTGTTCTACCTGCTTTCTGGGCTGAGATGGGGAATCGCTGAATTTTGGACTCGGCCGGTGACAAAATGTTCCAAAGACACCCCATGCACAACTCCACCGGGGAAGGTGCCAGGCAGGAGTTCTCTTGGTAGTTTTTACACTACCTTGGTAGGCATTTGAAAGGCACCACAAAAGTTGTTCTACCTGCTTTCTGGGCTGAGATGGGGAACCGCTGAATTTTGGACTCGGCCGGTGACAAAATGTTCCAAACACACCCCATGCACAACTCCACTAGCGAAGGTGCCAGACAGGAGTTCTCCTGGTAGTTTTTACACTACCTTGGTAGGCAGCTGAAAGGCACCACAAAAGTTGTTCTACCTGCTTTCTGGGCTGAGATGGGGAACCGCTGAATTTTTGGACTCGGCTGGTGACAAAATGTTCCGAACACACCCCATGCACAACTCCACCGGGGAAGGTGCCAGACAGGAGTTCTCCTGGTAGTTTTTACATTGCTCCGGTAGGCATCTGAAAGACACCACAAAAGTTGTTCTACCTGCTTTCTGGGCTGAGATGGGGAACAGCTGAATTTTGGAGTCGGCTGGTGACAAAATGTTCCAAAGACACCCCCTGCACAACTATACCGGGGAAGGTGCCAGACAGGAGTTCTTCTGGTAGTTTTTACATTGCTCCGGTAGGCATCTAAAAGACACCACAAAAGATGTTCTACCTGCTTTCTGGGCTGAGATGGGGAACGGCTGAATTTTGGACTCGGCCGGTGACAAAATGTTCCAAACACACCCCATGCACAACTCCACCGGGGAAGGTGCCAGACAGGAGTTCTCCTGGTAGTTTTTACACTACCTTGGTAGGCACCTGAAAGGCACCACAAAAGTTGTTCTACCTGCTTTCTGGGCTGAGATGGGGAATCGCTGAATTTTGGACTCGGCCGGTGACAAAATGTTCCAAAGACACCCCATGCACAACTCCACCGGGGAAGGTGCCAGACATGAGTTCTCCTGGTAGTTTTTACATTGCTCCGGTAGGCATCTGAAAGACACCACAAAAGTTGTTCTACCTGCTTTCTGGGCTGAGATGGGGAACCGCTGAATTTTGGACTCGGCCGGTGACAAAATGTTCCAAACACACCCCATGCACAACTCCACCGGGGAAGGTGCCAGACAGGAGTTCTCTTAGTAGTTTTTACACTACCTTGGTAGGCAGCTGAAAGGCACCACAAAAGTTGTTCTACCTGCTTTCTGGGCTGAGATGGGGAACCGCTGAATTTTGGAGTCGGCCGGTGACAAAATGTTCCAAACACACCCCATGCACAACTCCACTAGCGAAGGTGCCAGACAGGAGTTCTCCTGGTAGTTTTTACACTATCTTGGTAGGCACCTGAAAGGCACCACAAAAGTTGTTCTACCTGCTTTCTGGGCTGAGATGGGGAACCGCTGAATTTTGGACTCGGCCGGTGACAAAATGTTCCAAAGACACCCCATGCACAACTCCACCGGGGAAGGTGCCAGGCAGGAGTTCTCTTGGTAGTTTTTACACTACCTTGGTAGGCATTTGAAAGGCACCACAAAAGTTGTTCTACCTGCTTTCTGGGCTGAGATGGGGAACCGCTGAATTTTGGAGTCGGCCGGTGACAAAATGTTCCAAACACACCCCATGCACAACTCCACTAGCGAAGGTGCCAGGGACGAGCTCTGTTGGTAGTTTTTACATTGTTCCGGTAGGCATCAAAAGGACACCACAAAAGTTGTTCTACCTGCTTTCTGGGCTGAGATGGGGAATCGCTGAATTTTGGACTCGGCCGGTGACAAAATGTTCCAAAGACACCCCATGCACAACTCCACCGGGGAAGGTGCCAGGCAGGAGTTCTCTTTGTAGTTTTTACACTACCTTGGTAGGCATTTGAAAGGCACCACAAAAGTTGTTCTACCTGCTTTCTGGGCTGAGATGGGGAACCGCTGAATTTTGGAGTCGGCTGGTGACAAAATGTTCCAAAGACACCCCATGCACAACTCCACCGGGGAAGGTGCCAGACAGGAGTTCTCTTAGTAGTTTTTACACTACCTTGGTAGGCAGCTGAAAGGCACCACAAAAGTTGTTCTACCTGCTTTCTGGGCTGAGATGGGGAACCGCTGAATTTTGGACTCGGCCGGTGACAAAATGTTCCAAAGACACCCCATGCACAACTCCACCGGGGAAGGTGCCAGGCAGGAGTTCTCTTGGTAGTTTTTACACTACCTTGGTAGGCATTTGAAAGGCACCACAAAAGTTGTTCTACCTGCTTTCTGGGCTGAGATGGGGAACCGCTGAATTTTGGACTCGGCCGGTGACAAAATGTTCCAAACACACCCCCTGCACAACTCCACCGGGGAAGGTGCCAGGCAGGAGTTCTCCTGGTAGTTTTTACATTGCTCCGGTAGGCATCTGAAAGACACCACAAAAGTTGTTCTACCTGCTTTCTGGGCTGAGATGGGGAACCGCTGAATTTTGGACTCGGCCGGTGACAAAATGTTCCAAACACACCCCCTGCACAACTCCACCGGGGAAGGTGCCAGACAAGCGTTCTCTTGATAGTTTTTACACTACCTTGGTAGGCACCTGAAAGGCACCACAAAAGTTGTTCTACCTGCTTTCTGGGCTGAGATGGGGAACAGCTGAATTTTGGACTCGGCCGGTGACAAAATGTTCCAAAGACACCCCCTGCACAACTATACCGGGGAAGGTACCAGACAGGAGTTCTCCTGGTAGTTTTTACATTGCTCCGGTAGGCATCTAAAAGACACCACAAAAGATGTTCTACCTGCTTTCTGGGCTGAGATGGGGAACCGCTGAATTTTGGAGTCGCCCGGTGACAAAATGTTCCAAACACACCCCCTGCACAACTCCACCGGGGAAGGTGCCAGACAGGAGTTCTCCTGGTAGTTTTTACATTGCTCCGGTAGGCATCTGAAAGACACCACAAAAGTTGTTCTACCTGCTTTCTGGGCTGAGATGGGGAACCGCTGAATTTTGGACTCGGCCGGTGACAAAATGTTCCAAACACACCCCCTGCACAACTCCACCGGGGAAGGTGCCAGACAGGAGTTCTCTTAGTAGTTTTTACACTACCTTGGTAGGCATCTGAAAGGCACCACAAAAGTTGTTCTACCTGCTTTCTGGGCTGAGATGGGGAACCGCTGAATTTTGGAGTCGGCCGGTGACAAAATGTTCCAAACACACCCCCTGCACATCTCCACTAGCGAAGGTGCCAGACAGGAGTTCTCCTGGTAGTTTTTACACTACCTTGGTAGGCACCTGAAAGGCACCACAAAAGTTGTTCTACCTGCTTTCTGGGCTGAGATGGGGAACCGCTGAATTTTGGACTCGGCCGGTGACAAAATGTTCCAAACACACCCCCTGCACAACTCCACCGGGGAAGGTGCCAGGCAGGAGTTCTCTTGGTAGTTTTTACACTACCTTGGTAGGCATTTGAAAGGCACCACAAAAGTTGTTCTACCTGCTTTCTGGGCTGAGATGGGGAACCGCTGAATTTTTGGACTCGGCTGGTGACAAAATATTCCGAACACAGCCCATGCACAACTCCACCGGGGAAGGTGCCAGACAGGAGTTCTCCTGTAGTTTTTACATTGCTCCGGTAGGCAGCTGAAAGACACCACAAAAGTTGTTCTACCTGCTTTCTGGGCTGAGATGGGGAACCGCTGAATTTTGGACTCAGCCGGTGACAAAATGTTCCAAACACACCCCATGCACAACTCCACCGGGGAAGGTGCCAGACAAGCGTTCTCTTGATAGTTTTTACACTACCTTGGTAGGCATCTGAAAGACACCACAAAAGTTGTTCTACCTGCTTTCTGGGCTGAGATGGGGAACCGCTGAATTTTGGAGTCGGCCGGTGACAAAATGTTCCAAACACACCCCATGCACAACTCCACTAGCGAAGGTGCCAGGGACGAGCTCTGTTGGTAGTTTTTACATTGCTCCGGTAGGCATCAAAAGGACACCACAAAAGTTGTTCTACCTGCTTTCTGGGCTGAGATGGGGAATCGCTGAATTTTGGACTCGGCCGGTGACAAAATGTTCCAAACACACCCCATGCACAACTCCACCGGGGAAGGTGCCAGGCAGGAGTTCTCTTGGTAGTTTTTACACTACCTTGGTAGGCATTTGAAAGGCACCACAAAAGTTGTTCTACCTGCTTTCTGGGCTGAGATGGGGAACCGCTGAATTTTGGACTCGGCCGGTGACAAAATGTTCCAAACACACCCCATGCACAACTCCACCGGGGAAGGTGCCAGACAGGAGTTCTCCTGGTAGTTTTTACATTGCTCCGGTAGGCATCTGAAAGACACCACAAAAGTTGTTCTACCTGCTTTCTGGGCTGAGATGGGGAACCGCTGAATTTTGGACTCGGCCAGTGACAAAATGTTCCAAAGACACCCCATGCACAACTCCACCGGGGAAGGTGCCAGACAGGAGTTCTCTTAGTAGTTTTTACACTACCTTGGTAGGCACCTGAAAGGCACCACAAAAGTTCTTCTACCTGCTTTCTGGGCTGAGATGGGGAACCGCTGAATTTTGGACTCGGCCGGTGACAAAATGTTCCAAAGACACCCCCTGCACAACTATACCGGGGAAGGTGCCAGACAGGAGTTCTCCTGGTAGTTTTTACACTACCTTGGTAGGCAGCTAAAAGGCACCACAAAAGTTGTTCTACCTGCTTTCTGGGCTGAGATGGGGAACCGCTGAATTTTGGACTCGGCCGGTGACAAAATGTTCCAAACACACCCCATGCACAACTCCACCGGGGAAGGTGCCAGACAGGAGTTCTCTTAATAGTTTTTACACTACCTTGGTAGGCAGCTAAAAGGCACCACAAAAGTTGTTCTACCTGCTTTCTGGGCTGAGATGGGGAACCGCTGAATTTTGGACTCGGCCGGTGACAAAATGTTCCAAACACACCCCATGCACAACTCCACTAGCGAAGGTGCCAGGGACGAGCTCTGTTGGTAGTTTTTACATTGCTCCGGTAGGCATCAAAAGGACACCACAAAAGTTGTTCTACCTGCTTTCTGGGCTGAGATGGGGAATCGCTGAATTTTGGACTCGGCCGGTGACAAAATGTTCCAAACACACCCCATGCACAACTCCACCGGGGAAGGTGCCAGGCAGGAGTTCTCTTGGTAGTTTTTACACTACCTTGGTAGGCATTTGAAAGGCACCACAAAAGTTGTTCTACCTGCTTTCTGGGCTGAGATAGGGAACCGCTGAATTTTGGACTCGGCTGGTGACAAAATGTTCCAAACACACCCCCTGCACAACTCCACCGGGGAAGGTGCCAGACAGGAGTTCTCCTGGTAGTTTTTACATTGCTCCGGTAGGCATCTGAAAGACACCACAAAAGTTGTTCTACCTGCTTTCTGGGCTGAGATGGGGAACCGCTGAATTTTGGACTCGGCCGGTGACAAAATGTTCCAAACACACCCCCTGCACAACTCCACCGGGGAAGGTGCCAGACAGGAGTTCTCTTAGTAGTTTTTACACTACCTTGGTAGGCAGCTGAAAGGCACCACAAAAGTTGTTCTACCTGCTTTCTGGGCTGAGATGGGGAACCGCTGAATTTTGGAGTCGGGCGGTGACAAAATGTTCCAAACACACCCCATGCACAACTCCACTAGCGAAGGTGCCAGACAGGAGTTCTCCTGGTAGTTTTTACACTACCATGGTAGGCACCTGAAAGGCACCACAAAAGTTGTTCTACCTGCTTTCTGGGCTGAGATGGGGAACCGCTGAATTTTGGACTCGGCCGGTGACAAAATGTTCCAAACACACCCCCTGCACAACTCCACCGGGGAAGGTGCCAGGCAGGAGTTCTCTTGGTAGTTTTTACACTACCTTGGTAGGCATTTGAAAGGCACCACAAAAGTTGTTCTACCTGCTTTCTGGGCTGAGATGGGGAACCGCTGAATTTTGGACTCGGCTGGTGACCAAATGTTCCAAACACACCCCCTGCACAACTCCACCGGGGAAGGTGCCAGACAGGAGTTCTCCTGGTAGTTTTTACATTGCTCCAGTAGGCATCTGAAAGACACCACAAAAGTTGTTCTACCTGCTTTCTGGGCTGAGATGGGGAACCGCTGAATTTTGGACTCGGCCAGTGACAAAATGTTCCAAAGACACCCCATGCACAACTCCACCGGGGAAGGTGCCAGACAGGAGTTCTCTTAGTAGTTTTTACACTACCTTGGTAGGCACCTGAAAGGCACCACAAAAGTTGTTCTACCTGCTTTCTGGGCTGAGATGGGGAAACGCTGAATTTTGGAGTCGCCCGGTGACAAAATGTTCCAAAGACACCCCATGCACAACTCCACCGGGGAAGGTGCCAGACAGGAGTTCTCCTGGTAGTTTTTACACGACCTTGGTAGGCACCTGAAAGGCACCACAAAAGTTGTTCTACCTGCTTTCTGGGCTGAGATGGGGAATCGCTGAATTTTGGACTCGGCCGGTGACAAAATGTTCCAAACACACCCCATGCACAACTCCACCGGGGAAGGTGCCAGACAGGAGTTCTCCTGGTAGTTTTTACATTGCTCCGGTAGGCAGCTGAAAGACACCACAAAAGTTGTTCTACCTGCTTTCTGGGCTGAGATGGGGAACCGCTGAATTTTGGACTCGGCCGGTGACAAAATGTTCCAAACACACCCCATGCACAACTCCACTAGCGAAGGTGCCAGACAGGAGTTCTCCTGGTAGTTTTTACACTACCTTGGTAGGCACCTGAAAGGCACCACAAAAGTTGTTCTACCTGCTTTCTGGGCTGAGATGGGGAACCGCTGAATTTTGGACTCGCCCGGTGACAAAATGTTCCAAAGACACCCCATGCACAACTCCACCGGGGAAGGTGCCAGGCAGGAGTTCTCTTGGTAGTTTTTACACTACCTTGGTAGGCATTTGAAAGGCACCACAAAAGTTGTTCTACCTTGCTTTCTGGGCTGAGATGGGGAACCGCTGAATTTTGGACTCGGCCAGAGACAAAATGTTCCAAACACACCCCCTGCACAACTCCACCGGGGAAGGTGCCAGACAGGAGTTCTCCTGGTAGTTTTTACATTGCTCCGGTAGGCATCTGAAAGACACCACAAAAGTTGTTCTACCTGCTTTCTGGGCTGAGATGGGGAATCGCTGAATTTTGGACTCGGCCGGTGACAAAATGTTCCAAACACACCCCCTGCAAAACTCCACCGGGGAAGGTGCCAGACAAGCGTTCTCTTGATAGTTTTTACACTACCTTGGTAGGCATCTAAAAGACACCACAAAAGTTGTTCTACCTGCTTTCTGGGCTGAGATGGGGAACAGCTGAATTTTGGACTCGGCCGGTGACAAAATGTTCCAAAGACACCCCCTGCACAACTATACCGGGGAAGGTGCCAGACAGGAGTTCTCCTGGTAGTTTTTACATTGCTCCGGTAGGCATCTAAAAGACACCACAAAAGATGTTCTACCTGCTTTCTGGGCTGAGATGGGGAACCGCTGAATTTTGGAGTCGCCCGGTGACAAAATGTTCCAAACACACCCCCTGCACAACTCCACCGGGGAAGGTGCCAGACAGGAGTTCTCCTGGTAGTTTTTACATTGCTCCGGTAGGCATCTGAAAGACACCACAAAAGTTGTTCTACCTGCTTTCTGGGCTGAGATGGGGAACCGCTGAATTTTGGACTCGGCCGGTGACAAAATGTTCCAAACACACCCCCTGCACAACTCCACCGGGGAAGGTGCCAGACAGGAGTTCTCTTAGTAGTTTTTACACTACCTTGGTAGGCAGCTGAAAGGCACCACAAAAGTTGTTCTACCTGCTTTCTGGGCTGAGATGGGGAACCGCTGAATTTTGGAGTCGGCCGGTGACAAAATGTTCCAAACACACCCCATGCACAACTCCACTAGCGAAGGTGCCAGACAGGAGTTCTCCTGGTAGTTTTTACACTACCTTGGTAGGCACCTGAAAGGCACCACAAAAGTTGTTCTACCTGCTTTCTGGGCTGAGATGGGGAACCGCTGAATTTTGGACTCAGCCGGTGACAAAATGTTCCAAACACACCCCATGCACAACTCCACCGGGGAAGGTGCCAGGCAGGAGTTCTCTTGGTAGTTTTTACACTACCTTGGTAGGCATTTGAAAGGCACCACAAAAGTTGTTCTACCTGCTTTCTGGGCTGAGATGGGGAACCGCTGAATTTTTGGACTCGGCTGGTGACAAAATATTCCGAACACAGCCCATGCACAACTCCACCGGGGAAGGTGCCAGACAGGAGTTCTCCTGTAGTTTTTACATTGCTCCGGTAGGCAGCTGAAAGACACCACAAAAGTTGTTCTACCTGCTTTCTGGGCTGAGATGGGGAACCGCTGAATTTTGGACTCGGCCGGTGACAAAATGTTCCAAACACACCCCATGCACAACTCCACTAGCGAAGGTGCCAGGGACGAGCTCTGTTGGTAGTTTTTACATTGCTCCGGTAGGCATCAAAAGGACACCACAAAAGTTGTTCTACCTGCTTTCTGGGCTGAGATGGGGAATCGCTGAATTTTGGACTCGGCCGGTGACAAAATGTTCCAAAGACACCCCATGCACAACTCCACCGGGGAAGGTGCCAGGCAGGAGTTCTCTTGGTAGTTTTTACACTACCTTGGTAGGCATTTGAAAGGCACCACAAAAGTTGTTCTACCTGCTTTCTGGGCTGAGATGGGGAACCGCTGAATTTTGGACTCGGCCAGAGACAAAATGTTCCAAACACACCCCCTGCACAACTCCACCGGGGAAGGTGCCAGACAGGAGTTCTCCTGGTAGTTTTTACATTGCTCCGGTAGGCATCTGAAAGACACCACAAAAGTTGTTCTACCTGCTTTCTGGGCTGAGATGGGGAATCGCTGAATTTTGGACTCGGCCGGTGACAAAATGTTCCAAACACACCCCCCTGCAAAACTCCACCGGGGAAGGTGCCAGACAAGCGTTCTCTTAGTAGTTTTTACACTACCTTGGTAGGCATCTAAAAGACACCACAAAAGTTGTTCTACCTGCTTTCTGGGCTGAGATGGGGAACAGCTGAATTTTGGACTCGGCCGGTGACAAAATGTTCCAAAGACACCCCCTGCACAACTATACCGGGGAAGGTGCCAGACAGGAGTTCTCCTGGTAGTTTTTACATTGCTCCGGTAGGCATCTAAAAGACACCACAAAAGATGTTCTACCTGCTTTCTGGGCTGAGATGGGGAACCGCTGAATTTTGGACTCGGCCGGTGACAAAATGTTCCAAACACACCCCCTGCACAACTCCACCGGGGAAGGTGCCAGACAGGAGTTCTCCTGGTAGTTTTTACATTGCTCCGGTAGGCATCTGAAAGACACCACAAAAGTTGTTCTACCTGCTTTCTGGGCTGAGATGGGGAACCGCTGAATTTTGGACTCGGCCGGTGACAAAATGTTCCAAACACACCCCCTGCACAACTCCACCGGGGAAGGTGCCAGACAGGAGTTCTCTTAGTAGTTTTTACACTACCTTGGTAGGCACCTGAAAGGCACCACAAAAGTTGTTCTACCTGCTTTCTGGGCTGAGATGGGGAACCGCTGAATTTTGGACTCGGCCGGTGACAAAATGTTCCAAACACACCCCATGCACAACTCCACTAGCGAAGGTGCCAGACAGGAGTTCTCCTGGTAGTTTTTACACTACCTTGGTAGGCACCTGAAAGGCACCACAAAAGTTGTTCTACCTGCTTTCTGGGCTGAGATGGGGAACCGCTGAATTTTGGAGTCGCCCGGTGACAAAATGTTCCAAAGACACCCCATGCACAACTCCACCGGGGAAGGTGCCAGGCAGGAGTTCTCTTGGTAGTTTTTACACTACCTTGGTAGGCAGCTGAAAGGCACCACAAAAGTTGTTCTACCTGCTTTCTGGGCTGAGATGGGGAACCGCTGAATTTTTGGACTCGGCTGGTGACAAAATATTCCGAACACAGCCCATGCACAACTCCACCGGGGAAGGTGCCAGACAGGAGTTCTCCTGTAGTTTTTACATTGCTCCGGTAGGCAGCTGAAAGACACCACAAAAGTTGTTCTACCTGCTTTCTGGGCTGAGATGGGGAACCGCTGAATTTTGGACTCGGCCGGTGACAAAATGTTCCAAACACACCCCATGCACAACTCCACCGGGGAAGGTGCCAGACAGGAGTTCTCCTGGTAGTTTTTACACTACCTTGGTAGGCACCTGAAAGGCACCACAAAAGTTGTTCTACCTGCTTTCTGGGCTGAGATGGGGAACCGCTGAATTTTGGACTCGGCCGGTGACAAAATGTTCCAAACACACCCCATGCACAACTCCACTAGCGAAGGTGCCAGGGACGAGCTCTGTTGGTAGTTTTTACATTGCTCCGGTAGGCATCAAAAGGACACCACAAAAGTTGTTCTACCTGCTTTCTGGGCTGAGATGGGGAATCGCTGAATTTTGGAATCGGCCGGTGACAAAATGTTCCAAAGACACCCCATGCACAACTCCACCGGGGAAGGTGCCAGGCAGGAGTTCTCTTGGTAGTTTTTACACTACCTTGGTAGGCATTTGAAAGGCACCACAAAAGTTGTTCTACCTGCTTTCTGGGCTGAGATGGGGAACCGCTGAATTTTGGACTCGGCTGGTGACAAAATGTTCCAAACACACCCCATGCACAACTCCACCGGGGAAGGTGCCAGACAGGAGTTCTCCTGGTAGTTTTTACATTGCTCCGGTAGGCATCTGAAAGACACCACAAAAGTTGTTCTACCTGCTTTCTGGGCTGAGATGGGGAACCGCTGAATTTTGGACTCGGCCGGTGACAAAATGTTCCAAAGACACCCCATGCACAACTCCACCGGGGAAGGTGCCAGACAGGAGTTCTCTTAGTAGTTTTTACACTACCTTGGTAGGCACCTGAAAGGCACCACAAAAGTTGTTCTACCTGCTTTCTGGGCTGAGATGGGGAACCGCTGAATTTTGGACTCGGCCGGTGACAAAATGTTCCAAACACACCCCATGCACAACTCCACCGGGGAAGGTGCCAGGCAGGAGTTCTCTTAGTAGTTTTTACACTACCTTGGTAGGCATTTGAAAGGCACCACAAAAGTTGTTCTACCTGCTTTCTGGGCTGAGATGGGGAACCGCTGAATTTTGGACTCGGCCAGAGACAAAATGTTCCAAACACACCCCCTGCACAACTCCACCGGGGAAGGTGCCAGACAGGAGTTCTCTTGGTAGATTTTACACTACCTTGGTAGGGAGCTGAAAGGCAGCACAAAAGTTGTTCTACCTGCTTTCTGGGCTGAGATGGGGAATCGCTGAATTTTGGACTCGGCCGGTGACAAAATGTTCCAAACACACCCCCTGCACAACTCCACCGGGGAAGGTGCCAGACAGGAGTTCTCCTGGTAGTTTTTACATTGCTCCGGTAGGGAGCTGAAAGACACCACAAAAGTTGTTCTACCTGCTTTCTGGGCTGAGATGGGGAACCGCTGAATTTTGGACTCGGCCGGTGACAAAATGTTCCAAAGACACCCCCTGCACAACTATACCGGGGAAGGTGCCAGACAGGAGTTCTCCTGGTAGTTTTTACATTGCTCCGGTAGGCATCTAAAAGACACCACAAAAGATGTTCTACCTGCTTTCTGGGCTGAGATGGGGAACCGCTGAATTTTGGACTCGGCCGGTGACAAAATGTTCCAAACACACCCCCTGCACAACTCCACCGGGGAAGGTGCCAGACAGGAGTTCTCCTGGTAGTTTTTACACTACCTTGGTAGGCACCTGAAAGGCACCACAAAAGTTGTTCTACCTGCTTTCTGGGCTGAGATGGGGAATCGCTGAATTTTGGACTCGGCCGGTGACAAAATGTTCCAAAGACACCCCCTGCACAACTCCACCGGGGAAGGTGCCAGGCAGGAGTTCTCCTGGTAGTTTTTACATTGCTCCGGTAGGCACCTGAAAGGCACCACAAAAGTTGTTCTACCTGCTTTCTGGGCTGAGATGGGGAACCGCTGAATTTTGGACTCGGCCGGTGACAAAATGTTCCAAACACACCCCATGCACAACTCCACCGGGGAAGGTGCCAGGCAGGAGTTCTCTTGGTAGTTTTTTACACTACCTTGGTAGGCATTTGAAAGGCACCACAAAAGTTGTTCTACCTGCTTTCTGGGCTGAGATGGGGAACCGCTGAATTTTTGGGCTCGGCTGGTGACAAAATATTCCAAACACACCCCATGCACAACTCCACCGGGGAAGGTGCCAGACAGGAGTTCTCCTGTAGTTTTTACATTGCTCCGGTAGGCAGCTGAAAGACACCACAAAAGTTGTTCTACCTGCTTTCTGGGCTGAGATGGGGAAACGCTGAATTTTGGACTCGGCCGGTGACAAAATGTTCCAAAGACACCCCCTGCACAACTATACCGGGGAAGGTGCCAGACAGGAGTTCTCCTGGTAGTTTTTACATTGCTCCGGTAGGCATCTAAAAGACACCACAAAAGATGTTCTACCTGCTTTCTGGGCTGAGATGGGGAACCGCTGAATTTTGGACTCGGCCGGTGACAAAATGTTCCAAACACACCCCCTGCACAACTCCACCGGGGAAGGTGCCAGACAGGAGTTCTCCTGGGAGTTTTTACACTACCTTGGTAGGCACCTGAAAGGCACCACAAAAGTTGTTCTACCTGCTTTCTGGGCTGAGATGGGGAATCGCTGAATTTTGGACTCGGCCGGTGACAAAATGTTCCAAAGACACCCCATGCACAACTCCACCGGGGAAGGTGCCAGGCAGGAGTTCTCCTGGTAGTTTTTACATTGCTCCGGTAGGCATCTGAAAGACACCACAAAAGTTGTTCTACCTGCTTTCTGGGCTGAGATGGGGAACCGCTGAATTTTGGACTCGGCCGGTGACAAAATGTTCCAAAGACACCCCCTGCACAACTATACCGGGGAAGGTGCCAGACAGGAGTTCTCCTGGTAGTTTTTACATTGCTCCGGTAGGCATCTAAAAGACACCACAAAAGATGTTCTACCTGCTTTCTGGGCTGAGATGGGGAACCGCTGAATTTTGGACTCGGCCGGTGACAAAATGTTCCAAACACACCCCCTGCACAACTCCACCGGGGAAGGTGCCAGACAGGAGTTCTCCTGGTAGTTTTTACACTACCTTGGTAGGCACCTGAAAGGCACCACAAAAGTTGTTCTACCTGCTTTCTGGGCTGAGATGGGGAATCGCTGAATTTTGGACTCGGCCGGTGACAAAATGTTCCAAAGACACCCCCTGCACAACTCCACCGGGGAAGGTGCCAGGCAGGAGTTCTCCTGGTAGTTTTTACATTGCTCCGGTAGGCACCTGAAAGGCACCACAAAAGTTGTTCTACCTGCTTTCTGGGCTGAGATGGGGAACCGCTGAATTTTGGACTCGGCCGGTGACAAAATGTTCCAAACACACCCCATGCACAACTCCACCGGGGAAGGTGCCAGGCAGGAGTTCTCTTGGTAGTTTTTACACTACCTTGGTAGGCATTTGAAAGGCACCACAAAAGTTGTTCTACCTGCTTTCTGGGCTGAGATGGGGAACCGCTGAATTTTTGGGCTCGGCTGGTGACAAAATATTCCAAACACACCCCATGCACAACTCCACCGGGGAAGGTGCCAGACAGGAGTTCTCCTGTAGTTTTTACATTGCTCCGGTAGGCAGCTGAAAGACACCACAAAAGTTGTTCTACCTGCTTTCTGGGCTGAGATGGGGAAACGCTGAATTTTGGACTCGGCCGGTGACAAAATGTTCCAAAGACACCCCCTGCACAACTATACCGGGGAAGGTGCCAGACAGGAGTTCTCCTGGTAGTTTTTACATTGCTCCGGTAGGCATCTAAAAGACACCACAAAAGATGTTCTACCTGCTTTCTGGGCTGAGATGGGGAACCGCTGAATTTTGGACTCGGCCGGTGACAAAATGTTCCAAACACACCCCCTGCACAACTCCACCGGGGAAGGTGCCAGACAGGAGTTCTCCTGGGAGTTTTTACACTACCTTGGTAGGCACCTGAAAGGCACCACAAAAGTTGTTCTACCTGCTTTCTGGGCTGAGATGGGGAATCGCTGAATTTTGGACTCGGCCGGTGACAAAATGTTCCAAAGACACCCCATGCACAACTCCACCGGGGAAGGTGCCAGGCAGGAGTTCTCCTGGTAGTTTTTACATTGCTCCGGTAGGCATCTGAAAGACACCACAAAAGTTGTTCTACCTGCTTTCTGGGCTGAGATGGGGAACCGCTGAATTTTGGACTCGGCCGGTGACAAAATGTTCCAAACACACCCCATGCACAACTCCACTAGCGAAGGTGCCAGGGACGAGCTCTGTTGGTAGTTTTTACATTGCTCCGGTAGGCATCAAAAGGACACCACAAAAGTTGTTCTACCTGCTTTCTGGGCTGAGATGGGGAATCGCTGAATTTTGGACTCGGCCGGTGACAAAATGTTCCAAAGACACCCCATGCACAACTCCACCGGGGAAGGTGCCATGCAGGAGTTCTCCTGGTAGTTTTTACACTACCTTGGTAGGCATTTGAAAGGCACCACAAAAGTTGTTCTACCTGCTTTCTGGGCTGAGATGGGGAACCGCTGAATTTTTGGACTCGGCTGGTGACAAAATGTTCCGAACACACCCCATGCACAACTCCACCGGGGAAGGTGCCAGACAGGAGTTCTCTTGGTAGTTTTTTCATTGCTCCGGTAGGCATCTGAAAGACACCACAAAAGTTGTTCTATCTGCTTTCTGGGCTGAGATGGGGAATCGCTGAATTTTGGACTCGGCCGGTGACAAAATGTTCCAAAGACACCCCATGCACAACTCCACCGGGGAATGTGCCAGACAAGCGTTCTCTTGATAGTTTTTACACTACCTTGGTAGGCATCTGAAAGACACCACAAAAGTTGTTCTACCTGCTTTCTGGGCTGAGATGGGGAAACGCTGAATTTTGGACTCGGCTGGTGACAAAATGTTCCAAACACACCCCCTGCACAACTCCACCGGGGAAGGTGCCAGACAGGAGTTCTCCTGGTAGTTTTTACATTGCTCCGGTAGGCATCTGAAAGACACTACAAAAGTTGTTCTACCTGCTTTCTGGGCTGAGATGGGGAACCGCTGAATTTTGGACTCGGCTGGTGACAAAATGTTCCAAACACACCCCCTGCACAACTCCACCGGGGAAGGTGCCAGACAGGAGTTCTCCTGGTAGTTTTTAAATTGCTCCGGTAGGCATCTGAAAGACACCACAAAAGTTGTTCTACCTGCTTTCTGGGCTGAGATGGGGAACCGCTGAATTTTGGAGTCGCCCGGTGACAAAATGTTCCAAACACACCCCATGCACAACTCCACTAGCGAAGGTGCCAGGGACGAGCTCTGTTGGTAGTTTTTACATTGCTCCGGTAGGCAGCTGAAAGACACCACAAAAGTTGTTCTACCTGCTTTCTGGGCTGAGATGGGGAAACGCTGAATTTTGGACTCGGGCGGTGACAAAATGTTCCAAACACACCCCATGCACAACTCCACCGGGGAAGGTGCCAGACAGGAGTTCTCCTGGTAGTTTTTACACTACCTTGGTAGGCATTTGAAAGGCACCACAAAAGTTGTTCTACCTGCTTTCTGGGCTGAGATGGGGAAACGCTGAATTTTGGACTCGGCCGGTGACAAAATGTTCCAAACACACCCCATGCACAACTCCACCGGGGAAGGTGCCAGACAGGAGTTCTCCTGGTAGTTTTTACATTGCTCCGGTAGGCATCTGAAAGACACCACAAAAGTTGTTCTACCTGCTTTCTGGGCTGAGATGGGGAACCGCTGAATTTTGGACTGGGCCAGTGACAAAATGTTCCAAAGACACCCCATGCACAACTCCACCGGGGAAGGTGCCAGACAGGAGTTCTCTTAATAGTTTTTACACTACCTTGGTAGGCACCTGAAAGGCACCACAAAAGTTGTTCTACCTGCTTTCTGGGCTGAGATGGGGAACCGCTGAATTTTGGAGTCGCCCGGTGACAAAATGTTCCAAACACACCCCATGCACAACTCCACCGGGGAAGGTGCCAGGCAGGAGTTCTCTTGGTAGTTTTTACACTACCTTGGTAGGCAGCTGAAAGACACCACAAAAGTTGTTCTACCTGCTTTCTGGGCTGAGATGGGGAAACGCTGAATTTTTGGACTCGGCTGGTGACAAAATGTTCCGAACACACCCCATGCACAACTCCACCGGGGAAGGTGCCAGACAGGAGTTCTCCTGGTAGTTTTTACATTGCTCCGGTAGGCAGCTGAAAGACACCACAAAAGTTGTTCTACCTGCTTTCTGGGCTGAGATGGGGAACCGCTGAATTTTGGACTCGGCCGGTGACAAAATGTTCCAAAGACACCCCATGCACAACTCCACCGGGGAATGTGCCAGACAAGCGTTCCCTTGATAGTTTTTACACTACCTTGGTAGGCATCTGAAAGACACCACAAAAGTTGTTCTACCTGCTTTCTGGGCTGAGATGGGGAACCGCTGAATTTTGGAGTCGGCTGGTGACAAAATGTTCCAAACACACCCCCTGCACAACTCCACCGGGGAAGGTGCCAGACAGGAGTTCTCCTGGTAGTTTTTACATTGCTCCGGTAGGCATCTGAAAGACACTACAAAAGTTGTTCTACCTGCTTTCTGGGCTGAGATGGGGAACAGCTGAATTTTGGACTCGGCCGGTGACAAAATGTTCCAAACACACCCCCTGCACAACTCCACCGGGGAAGGTGCCAGACAGGAGTTCTCCTGGTAGTTTTTACATTGCTCCGGTAGGCATCTGAAAGACACCAAAAAAGTTGTTCTACCTGCTTTCTGGGCTGAGATGGGGAACCGCTGAATTTTGGAGTCGGCTGGTGACAAAATGTTCCAAACACACCCCCTGCACAACTCCACCGGGGAAGGTGCCAGACGGGAGTTCTCCTGGTAGTTTTTACATTGCTCCGGTAGGCATCTGAAAGACACCACAAAAGTTGTTCTACCTGCTTTCTGGGCTGAGATGGGGAATCGCTGAATTTTGGACTCGGCCGGTGAAAAAATGTTCCAAAGACACCCCATGCACAACTCCACCGGGGAAGGTGCCAGACAGGAGTTCTCTTAGTAGTTTTTACACTACCTTGGTAGGCACCTGAAAGGCACCACAAAAGTTGTTCTACCTGCTTTCTGGGCTGAGATGGGGAACCGCTGAATTTTGGACTCGGCCGGTGACAAAATGTTCCAAAGACACCCCATGCACAACTCCACCGGGGAAGGTGCCAGACAGGAGTTCTCCTGGTAGTTTTTACACGACCTTGGTAGGCACCTGAAAGGCACCACAAAAGTTGTTCTACCTGCTTTCTGGGCTGAGATGGGGAACCGCTGAATTTTGGAGTCGCCCGGTGACAAAATGTTCCAAACACACCCCCTGCACAACTCCACCGGGGAAGGTGCCAGACAGGAGTTCTCCTGGTAGTTTTTACATTGCTCCGGTAGGCATCTGAAAGACACTACAAAAGTTGTTCTACCTGCTTTCTGGGCTGAGATGGGGAACCGCTGAATTTTGGACTCGGCTGGTGACAAAATGTTCCAAACACACCCCCTGCACAACTCCACCGGGGAAGGTGCCAGACAGGAGTTCTCCTGGTAGTTTTTAAATTGCTCCGGTAGGCATCTGAAAGACACCACAAAAGTTGTTCTACCTGCTTTCTGGGCTGAGATGGGGAACCGCTGAATTTTGGACTCGGCCGGTGACAAAATGTTCCAAAGACACCCCATGCACAACTCCACCGGGGAATGTGCCAGACAAGCGTTCCCTTGATAGTTTTTACACTACCTTGGTAGGCATCTGAAAGACACCACAAAAGTTGTTCTACCTGCTTTCTGGGCTGAGATGGGTAAACGCTGAATTTTGGAGTCGGCTGGTGACAAAATGTTCCAAACACACCCCCTGCACAACTCCACCGGGGAAGGTGCCAGACAGGAGTTCTCCTGGTAGTTTTTACATTGCTCCGGTAGGCATCTGAAAGACACTACAAAAGTTGTTCTACCTGCTTTCTGGGCTGAGATGGGGAACAGCTGAATTTTGGACTCGGCCGGTGACAAAATGTTCCAAACACACCCCCTGCACAACTCCACCGGGGAAGGTGCCAGACAGGAGTTCTCCTGGTAGTTTTTACATTGCTCCGGTAGGCATCTGAAAGACACCAAAAAAGTTGTTCTACCTGCTTTCTGGGCTGAGATGGGGAACCGCTGAATTTTGGAGTCGGCTGGTGACAAAATGTTCCAAACACACCCCCTGCACAACTCCACCGGGGAAGGTGCCAGACGGGAGTTCTCCTGGTAGTTTTTACATTGCTCCGGTAGGCATCTGAAAGACACCACAAAAGTTGTTCTATCTGCTTTCTGGGCTGAGATGGGGAATCGCTGAATTTTGGACTCGGCCGGTGAAAAAATGTTCCAAAGACACCCCATGCACAACTCCACCGGGGAAGGTGCCAGACAGGAGTTCTCTTAGTAGTTTTTACACTACCTTGGTAGGCAGCTGAAAGGCACCACAAAAGTTGTTCTACCTGCTTTCTGGGCTGAGATGGGGAACCGCTGAATTTTGGAGTCGCCCGGTGACAAAATGTTCCAAACACACCCCATGCACAACTCCACCGGGGAAGGTGCCAGGCAGGAGTTCTCTTGGTAGTTTTTACACTACCTTGGTAGGCAGCTGAAAGACACCACAAAAGTTGTTCTACCTGCTTTCTGGGCTGAGATGGGGAAACGCTGAATTTTTGGACTCGGCTGGTGACAAAATGTTCCGAACACACCCCATGCACAACTCCACCGGGGAAGGTGCCAGACAGGAGTTCTCCTGGTAGTTTTTACATTGCTCCGGTAGGCATCTGAAAGACACCACAAAAGTTGTTCTACCTGCTTTCTGGGCTGAGATTGGGAACCGCTGAATTTTGGAGTCGGCTGGTGACAAAATGTTCCAAACACACCCCCTGCACAACTCCACCGGGGAAGGTGCCAGACGGGAGTTCTCCTGGTCGTTTTTACATTGCTCCGGTAGGCATCTGAAAGGCACCACAAAAGTTGTTCTACCTGCTTTCTGGGCTGAGATGGGGAATCGCTGAATTTTGGACTCGGCCGGTGAAAAAATGTTCCAAAGACACCCCATGCACAACTCCACCGGGGAAGGTGCCAGACAGGAGTTCTCTTAGTAGTTTTTACACTACCTTGGTAGGCACCTGAAAGGCACCACAAAAGTTGTTCTACCTGCTTTCTGGGCTGAGATGGGGAACCGCTGAATTTTGGACTCGGCCGGTGACAAAATGTTCCAAAGACACCCCATGCACAACTCCACCGGGGAAGGTGCCAGACAGGAGTTCTCCTGGTAGTTTTTACACGACCTTGGTAGGCACCTGAAAGGCACCACAAAAGTTGTTCTATCTGCTTTCTGGGCTGAGATGGGGAACCGCTGAATTTTGGAGTCGCCCGGTGACAAAATGTTCCAAACACACCCCATGCACAACTCCACCGGGGAAGGTGCCAGACAGGAGTTCTCCTGGTAGTTTTTACATTGCTCCGGTAGGCATCTGAAAGACACTACAAAAGTTGTTCTACCTGCTTTCTGGGCTGAGATGGGGAACCGCTGAATTTTGGACTCGGCTGGTGACAAAATGTTCCAAACACACCCCCTGCACAACTCCACCGGGGAAGGTGCCAGACAGGAGTTCTCCTGGTAGTTTTTACATTGCTCCGGTAGGCAGCTGAAAGACACCACAAAAGTTGTTCTACCTGCTTTCTGGGCTGAGATGGGGAACCGCTGAATTTTGGACTCGGCCGGTGACAAAATGTTCCAAAGACACCCCATGCACAACTCCACCGGGGAATGTGCCAGACAAGCGTTCCCTTGATAGTTTTTACACTACCTTGGTAGGCATCTGAAAGACACTACAAAAGTTGTTCTACCTGCTTTCTGGGCTGAGATGGGGAACAGCTGAATTTTGGAGTCGCCCGGTGACAAAAAGTTCCAAACACACCCCCTGCACAACTCCACCGGGGAAGGTGCCAGACAGGAGTTCTCCTGGTCGTTTTTACATTGCTCCGGTAGGCATCTGAAAGACACCAAAAAAGTTGTTCTACCTGCTTTCTGGGCTGAGATGGGGAACCGCTGAATTTTGGAGTCGGCTGGTGACAAAATGTTCCAAACACACCCCCTGCACAACTCCACCGGGGAAGGTGCCAGACGGGAGTTCTCCTGGTAGTTTTTACATTGCTCCGGTAGGCATCTGAAAGACACCACAAAAGTTGTTCTACCTGCTTTCTGGGCTGAGATGGGGAATCGCTGAATTTTGGACTCGGCCGGTGAAAAAATGTTCCAAAGACACCCCATGCACAACTCCACCGGGGAAGGTGCCAGACAGGAGTTCTCTTAGTAGTTTTTACACTACCTTGGTAGGCAGCTGAAAGGCACCACAAAAGTTGTTCTACCTGCTTTCTGGGCTGAGATGGGGAACCGCTGAATTTTGGAGTCGCCCGGTGACAAAATGTTCCAAACACACCCCATGCACAACTCCACCGGGGAAGGTGCCAGGCAGGAGTTCTCTTGGTAGTTTTTACACTACCTTGGTAGGCAGCTGAAAGACACCACAAAAGTTGTTCTACCTGCTTTCTGGGCTGAGATGGGGAAACGCTGAATTTTTGGACTCGGCTGGTGACAAAATGTTCCGAACACACCCCATGCACAACTCCACCGGGGAAGGTGCCAGACAGGAGTTCTCCTGGTAGTTTTTACATTGCTCCGGTAGGCAGCTGAAAGACACCACAAAAGTTGTTCTACCTGCTTTCTGGGCTGAGATGGGGAACCGCTGAATTTTGGACTCGGCCGGTGACAAAATGTTCCAAAGACACCCCATGCACAACTCCACCGGGGAATGTGCCAGACAAGCGTTCCCTTGATAGTTTTTACACTACCTTGGTAGGCATCTGAAAGACACCACAAAAGTTGTTCTACCTGCTTTCTGGGCTGAGATGGGGAAACGCTGAATTTTGGAGTCGGCTGGTGACAAAATGTTCCAAACACACCCCCTGCACAACTCCACCGGGGAAGGTGCCAGACAGGAGTTCTCCTGGTAGTTTTTACATTGCTCCGGTAGGCATCTGAAAGACACTACAAAAGTTGTTCTACCTGCTTTCTGGGCTGAGATGGGGAACAGCTGAATTTTGGACTCGGCCGGTGACAAAATGTTCCAAACACACCCCCTGCACAACTCCACCGGGGAAGGTGCCAGACGGGAGTTCTCCTGGTAGTTTTTACATTGCTCCGGTAGGCATCTGAAAGACACCACAAAAGTTGTTCTACCTGCTTTCTGGGCTGAGATGGGGAATCGCTGAATTTTGGACTCGGCCGGTGAAAAAATGTTCCAAAGACACCCCATGCACAACTCCACCGGGGAAGGTGCCAGACAGGAGTTCTCTTAGTAGTTTTTACACTACCTTGGTAGGCAGCTGAAAGGCACCACAAAAGTTGTTCTACCTGCTTTCTGGGCTGAGATGGGGAACCGCTGAATTTTGGAGTCGCCCGGTGACAAAATGTTCCAAAGACACCCCATGCACAACTCCACTGGGGAAGGTGCCAGACAGGAGTTCTCCTGGTAGTTTTTACACGACCTTGGTAGGCACCTGAAAGGCACCACAAAAGTTGTTCTACCTGCTTTCTGGGCTGAGATGGGGAAACGCTGAATTTTGGACTCGGCTGGTGACAAAATGTTCCAAACACACCCCCTGCACAACTCCACCGGGGAAGGTGCCAGACAGGAGTTCTCTTGGTAGTTTTTACATTGCTCCGGTAGGCATCTGAAAGACACCACAAAAGTTGTTCTACCTGCTTTCTGGGCTTAGATGGGGAACCGCTGAATTTTGGACTCGGCCGGTGACAAAATGTTCCAAACACACCCCATGCACAACTCCACCGGGGAAGGTGCCAGACAGGAGTTCTCCTGGTAGTTTTTACACTACCTTGGTAGGCACCTGAAAGGCACCACAAAAGTTGTTCTACCTGCTTTCTGGGCTGAGATGGGGAATCGCTGAATTTTGGACTCGGCCGGTGACAAAATGTTCCAAACACACCCCATGCACAACTCCACCGGGGAAGGTGCCAGACAGGAGTTCTCCTGGTAGTTTTTACATTGCTCCGGTAGGCATCTGAAAGACACCACAAAAGTTGTTCTACCTGCTTTCTGGGCTGAGATGGGGAACCGCTGAATTTTGGAGTCGGCCGGTGACAAAATGTTCCAAACACACCCCATGCACAACTCCACTAGCGAAGGTGCCAGACAGGAGTTCTCCTGGTAGTTTTTACACTACCTTGGTAGGCACCTGAAAGGCACCACAAAAGTTGTTCTACCTGTTTTCTGGGCTGAGATGGGGAACCGCTGAATTTTGGAGTTGTCCGGTGACAAAATGTTCCAAAGACACCCCATGCACAACTCCACCGGGGAAGGTGCCAGGCAGGAGTTCTCTTGGTAGTTTTTACACTACCTTGGTAGGCATTTGAAAGGCACCACAAAAGTTGTTCTACCTGCTTTCTGGGCTGAGATGGGGAACCGCTGAATTTTGGACTCGGCCAGAGACAAAATGTTCCAAACACACCCCCTGCACAACTCCACCGGGGAAGGTGCCAGACAGGAGTTCTCCTGGTAGTTTTTACATTGCTCCGGTAGGCATCTGAAAGACACCACAAAAGTTGTTCTACCTGCTTTCTGGGCTGAGATGGGGAATCGCTGAATTTTGGACTCGGCCGGTGACAAAATGTTCCAAACACACCCCCTGCAAAACTCCACCGGGGAAGGTGCCAGACAAGCGTTCTCTTGATAGTTTTTACACTACCTTGGTAGGCATCTAAAAGACACCACAAAAGTTGTTCTACCTGCTTTCTGGGCTGAGATGGGGAACAGCTGAATTTTGGACTCGGCCGGTGACAAAATGTTCCAAAGACACCCCCTGCACAACTATACCGGGGAAGGTGCCAGACAGGAGTTCTCCTGGTAGTTTTTACATTGCTCCGGTAGGCATCTGAAAGACACCACAAAAGTTGTTCTACCTGCTTTCTGGGCTGAGATGGGGAACCGCTGAATTTTGGACTCGGCCAGTGACAAAATGTTCCAAAGACACCCCATGCACAACTCCACCGGGGAAGGTGCCAGACAGGAGTTCTCTTAGTAGTTTTTACACTACCTTGGTAGGCAGCTGAAAGGCACCACAAAAGTTGTTCTACCTGCTTTCTGGGCTGAGATGGGGAACCGCTGAATTTTGGACTCGGCCGGTGACAAAATGTTCCAAACACACCCCCTGCACAACTCCACCGGGGAAGGTGCCAGACAGGAGTTCTCCTGGTAGTTTTTACACTACCTTGGTAGGCACCTGAAAAGCACCACAAAAGTTGTTCTACCTGCTTTCTGGGCTGAGATGGGGAACCGCTGAATTTTGGACTCGGCCGGTGACAAAATGTTCCAAAGACACCCCATGCACAACTCCACCGGGGAAGGTGCCAGGCAGGAGTTCTCCTGGTAGTTTTTACACTACCTTGGTAGGCATTTGAAAGACACCAAAAAAGTTGTTCTACCTGCTTTCTGGGCTGAGATGGGGAACCGCTGAATTTTTGGGCTCGGCTGGTGACAAAATATTCCGAACACACCCCATGCACAACTCCACCGGGGAAGGTGCCAGACAGGAGTTCTCCTGTAGTTTTTACATTGCTCCGGTAGGCAGCTGAAAGACACCACAAAAGTTGTTCTACCTGCTTTCTGGGCTGAGATGGGGAAACGCTGAATTTTGGACTCGGCCGGTGACAAAATGTTCCAAAGACACCCCCTGCACAACTATACCGGGGAAGGTGCCAGACAGGAGTTCTCCTGGTAGTTTTTACATTGCTCCGGTAGGCATCTAAAAGACACCACAAAAGATGTTCTACCTGCTTTCTGGGCTGAGATGGGGAACCGCTGAATTTTGGACTCGGCCGGTGACAAAATGTTCCAAACACACCCCCTGCACAACTCCACCGGGGAAGGTGCCAGACAGGAGTTCTCTTAGTAGTTTTTACACTACCTTGGTAGGCACCTGAAAGACACCACAAAAGTTGTTCTACCTGCTTTCTGGGCTGAGATGGGGAACCGCTGAATTTTGGACTCGGCCGGTGACAAAATGTTCCAAAGACACCCCATGCACAACTCCACCGGGGAAGGTGCCAGGCAGGAGTTCTCCTGGTAGTTTTTACATTGCTCCGGTAGGCATCTGAAAGACACCACAAAAGTTGTTCTACCTGCTTTCTGGGCTGAGATGGGGAACCGCTGAATTTTGGACTCGGCCGGTGACAAAATGTTCCAAACACACCCCCTGCACAACTCCACCGGGGAAGGTGCCAGACAGGAGTTCTCTTAGTAGTTTTTACACTACCTTGGTAGGCAGCTGAAAGGCACCACAAAAGTTGTTCTACCTGCTTTCTGGGCTGAGATGGGGAACCGCTGAATTTTGGACTCGGCCGGTGACAAAATGTTCCAAACACACCCCATGCACAACTCCACTAGCGAAGGTGCCAGACAGGAGTTCTCCTGGTAGTTTTTACACTACCTTGGTAGGCACCTGAAAGGCACCACAAAAGTTGTTCTACCTGCTTTCTGGGCTGAGATGGGGAACCGCTGAATTTTGGACTCGGCCGGTGACAAAATGTTCCAAACACACCCCATGCACAACTCCACCGGGGAAGGTGCCAGGCAGGAGTTCTCTTGGTAGTTTTTACACTACCTTGGTAGGCATTTGAAAGGCACCACAAAAGTTGTTCTACCTGCTTTCTGGGCTGAGATGGGGAACCGCTGAATTTTTGGGCTCGGCTGGTGACAAAATATTCCGAACACACCCCATGCACAACTCCACCGGGGAAGGTGCCAGACAGGAGTTCTCCTGTAGTTTTTACATTGCTCCGGTAGGCAGCTGAAAGACACCACAAAAGTTGTTCTACCTGCTTTCTGGGCTGAGATGGGGAACCGCTGAATTTTGGACTCGGCCGGTGACAAAATGTTCCAAACACACCCCATGCACAACTCCACCGGGGAAGGTGCCAGACAAGAGTTCTCTTAATAGTTTTTACACTACCTTGGTAGGCAGCTAAAAGGCACCACAAAAGTTGTTCTACCTGCTTTCTGGGCTGAGATGGAGAACCGCTGAATTTTGGACTCGGCCGGTGACAAAATGTTCCAAACACACCCCATGCACAACTCCACTAGCGAAGGTGCCAGGGACGAGCTCTGTTGGTAGTTTTTACATTGCTCCGGTAGGCATCAAAAGGACACCACAAAAGTTGTTCTACCTGCTTTCTGGGCTGAGATGGGGAATCGCTGAATTTTGGACTCGGCCGGTGACAAAATGTTCCAAACACACCCCATGCACAACTCCACCGGGGAAGGTGCCAGGCAGGAGTTCTCTTGGTAGTTTTTACACTACCTTGGTAGGCATTTGAAAGGCACCACAAAAGTTGTTCTACCTGCTTTCTGGGCTGAGATAGGGAACCGCTGAATTTTGGACTCGGCTGGTGACAAAATGTTCCAAACACACCCCCTGCACAACTCCACCGGGGAAGGTGCCAGACAGGAGTTCTCCTGGTTGTTTTTACATTGCTCCGGTAGGCATCTGAAAGACACCACAAAAGTTGTTCTACCTGCTTTCTGGGCTGAGATGGGGAACCGCTGAATTTTGGACTCGGCCGGTGACAAAATGTTCCAAAGACACCCCATGCACAACTCCACCGGGGAAGGTGCCAGACAGGAGTTCTCTTAGTAGTTTTTACACTACCTTGGTAGGCAGCTGAAAGGCACCACAAAAGTTGTTCTACCTGCTTTCTGGGCTGAGATGGGGAACCGCTGAATTTTGGACTCGGCCGGTGACAAAATGTTCCAAAGACACCCCATGCACAACTCCACCGGGGAAGGTGCCAGGCAGGAGTTCTCTTGGTAGTTTTTACACTACCTTGGTAGGCAGCTGAAAGGCACCACAAAAGTTGTTCTACCTGCTTTCTGGGCTGAGATGGGGAACCGCTGAATTTTTGGACTCGGCTGGTGACAAAATGTTCCGAACACACCCCATGCACAACTCCACCGGGGAAGGTGCCAGACAGGAGTTCTCTTGGTAGTTTTTACATTGCTCCGGTAGGCATCTGAAAGACACCACAAAAGTTGTTCTATCTGCTTTCTGGGCTGAGATGGGGAATCGCTGAATTTTGGACTCGGCCGGTGACAAAATGTTCCAAAGACACCCCATGCACAACTCCACCGGGGAATGTGCCAGACAAGCGTTCTCTTGATAGTTTTTACACTACCTTGGTAGGCATCTGAAAGACACCACAAAAGTTGTTCTACCTGCTTTCTGGGCTGAGATGGGGAAACGCTGAATTTTGGACTCGGCTGGTGACAAAATGTTCCAAACACACCCCCTGCACAACTCCACCGGGGAAGGTGCCAGACAGGAGTTCTCCTGGTAGTTTTTACATTGCTCCGGTAGGCATCTGAAAGACACCACAAAAGTTGTTCTACCTGCTTTCTGGGCTGAGATGGGGAACAGCTGAATTTTGGAGTCGGCTGGTGACAAAATGTTCCAAACACACCCCATGCACAACTCCACCGGGGAAGGTGCCAGGCAGGAGTTCTCCTGGTAGTTTTTACATTGCTCTGGTAGGCATCTGAAAGACACCACAAAAGTTGTTCTACCTGCTTTCTGGGCTGAGATGGGGAACCCCTGAATTTTGGAGTCGGCTGGTGACAAAATGTTCCAAAGACACCCCCTGCACAACTCCACCGGGGAAGGTGCCAGACAAGAGTTCTCTTGAGAGTTTTTACACTACCTTGGTAGGCATCTGAAAGACACCACAAAAGTTGTTCTACCTGCTTTCTGGGCTGAGATGGGGAACCGCTGAATTTTGGACTCGGCCGGTGACAAAATGTTCCAAACACACCCCATGCACAACTCCACCGGGGAAGGTGCCAGACAGGAGTTCTCTTAGTAGTTTTTACACTACCTTGGTAGGCATCTGAAAGACACCACAAAAGTTGTTCTACCTGCTTTCTGGGCTGAGATGGGGAACCGCTGAATTTTGGACTCGGCTGGTGACAAAATGTTCCAAACACACCCCCTGCACAACTCCACCGGGGAAGGTGCCAGACGGGAGTTCTCTTGATAGTTTTTACATTGCTCCGGTAGGCATCTGAAAGACACCACAAAAGTTGTTCTATCTGCTTTCTGGGCTGAGATGGGGAATCGCTGAATTTTGGACTCGGCCGGTGAAAAAATGTTCCAAAGACACCCCATGCACAACTCCACCGGGGAAGGTGCCAGACAGGAGTTCTCTTAGTAGTTTTTACACTACCTTGGTAGGCATCTAAAAGACACCACAAAAGTTGTTCTACCTGCTTTCTGGGCTGAGATGGGGAACCGCTGAATTTTGGACTCGGCCGGTGACAAAATGTTCCAAACACACCCCATGCACAACTCCAGTAGCGAAGGTGCCAGACAGGAGTTCTCCTGGTAGTTTTTACACTACCTTGGTAGGCATCTAAAAGACACCACAAAAGTTGTTCTACCTGCTTTCTGGGCTGAGATGGGGAACAGCTGAATTTTGGAGTCGGCTGGTGACAAAATGTTCCAAAGACACCCCCTGCACAACTATACCGGGGAAGGTGCCAGACAGGAGTTCTTCTGGTAGTTTTTACATTGCTTCGGTAGGCATCTAAAAGACACCAAAAAAGATGTTCTACCTGCTTTCTGGGCTGAGATGGGGAACGGCCGAATTTTGGACTCGGCCGGTGACAAAATGTTCCAAACACACCCCATGCACAACTCCACCGGGGAAGGTGCCAGACAGGAGTTCTCCTGGTAGTTTTTACACTACCTTGGTAGGCACCTGAAAGGCACCACAAAAGTTGTTCTACCTGCTTTCTGGGCTGAGATGGGGAATCGCTGAATTTTGGACTCGGCCGGTGACAAAATGTTCCAAAGACACCCCATGCACAACTCCACCGGGGAAGGTGCCAGACATGAGTTCTCCTGGTAGTTTTTACATTGCTCCGGTAGGCATCTGAAAGACACCACAAAAGTTGTTCTACCTGCTTTCTGGGCTGAGATGGGGAACCGCTGAATTTTGGACTCGGCCGGTGACAAAATGTTCCAAACACACCCCATGCACAACTCCACCGGGGAAGGTGCCAGACAGGAGTTCTCTTAGTAGTTTTTACACTACCTTGGTAGGCAGCTGAAAGGCACCACAAAAGTTGTTCTACCTGCTTTCTGGGCTGAGATGGGGAACCGCTGAATTTTGGAGTCGGCCGGTGACAAAATGTTCCAAACACACCCCATGCACAACTCCACTAGCGAAGGTGCCAGACAGGAGTTCTCCTGGTAGTTTTTACACTACCTTGGTAGGCACCTGAAAGGCACCACAAAAGTTGTTCTACCTGCTTTCTGGGCTGAGATGGGGAACCGCTGAATTTTGGACTCGGCCGGTGACAAAATGTTCCAAACACACCCCATGCACAACTCCACCGGGGAAGGTGCCAGGCAGGAGTTCTCTTGGTAGTTTTTACACTACCTTGGTAGGCATTTGAAAGGCACCACAAAAGTTGTTCTACCTGCTTTCTGGGCTGAGATGGGGAACCGCTGAATTTTGGACTCGGCTGGTGACAAAATGTTCCAAACACACCCCCTGCACAACTCCACCGGGGAAGGTGCCAGACAGGAGTTCTCTTAGTAGTTTTTACACTACCTTGGTAGGCATCTGAAAGACACCAAAAAAGTTGTTCTACCTGCTTTCTGGGCTGAGATGGGGAACCGCTGAATTTTGGACTCGGCTGGTGACAAAATGTTCCAAACACACCCCATGCACAACTCCACCGGGGAAGGTGCCAGAAAAGAGTTCTCTTGATAGTTTTTACATTGCTCCGGTAGGCATCTGAAAGACACCACAAAAGTTGTTCTATCTGCTTTCTGGGCTGAGATGGGGAATCGCTGAATTTTGGACTCGGCCGGTGAAAAAATGTTCCAAAGACACCCCATGCACAACTCCACCGGGGAAGGTGCCAGACAGGAGTTCTCTTAGTAGTTTTTACACTACCTTGGTAGGCATCTAAAAGACACCACAAAAGTTGTTCTACCTGCTTTCTGGGCTGAGATGGGGAACCGCTGAATTTTGGACTCGGCCGGTGACAAAATGTTCCAAACACACCCCATGCACAACTCCAGTAGCGAAGGTGCCAGACAGGAGTTCTCCTGGTAGTTTTTACACTACCTTGGTAGGCAGCTGAAAGGCACCACAAAAGTTGTTCTACCTGCTTTCTGGGCTGAGATGGGGAACCGCTGAATTTTTGGACTCGGCTGGTGACAAAATGTTCCAAACACACCCCATGCACAACTCCACCGGGGAAGGTGCCAGACAGGAGTTCTCCTGGTAGTTTTTACATTGCTCCGGTAGGCATCTGAAAGACACCACAAAAGTTGTTCTACCTGCTTTCTGGGCTGAGATGGGGAATCGCTGAATTTTGGACTCGGCCGGTGACAAAATGTTCCAAACACACCCCCTGCAAAACTCCACCGGGGAAGGTGCCAGACAAGCGTTCTCTTGATAGTTTTTACACTACCTTGGTAGGCATCTAAAAGACACCACAAAAGTTGTTCTACCTGCTTTCTGGGCTGAGATGGGGAACAGCTGAATTTTGGAGTCGGCTGGTGACAAAATGTTCCAAAGACACCCCCTGCACAACTATACCGGGGAAGGTGCCAGGCAGGAGTTCTTCTGGTAGTTTTTACATTGCTCCGGTAGGCATCTAAAAGACACCACAAAAGATGTTCTACCTGCTTTCTGGGCTGAGATGGGGAACGGCTGAATTTTGGACTCGGCCGGTGACAAAATGTTCCAAACACACCCCATGCACAACTCCACCGGGGAAGGTGCCAGACAGGAGTTCTCCTGGTAGTTTTTACACTACCTTGGTAGGCACCTGAAAGGCACCACAAAAGTTGTTCTACCTGCTTTCTGGGCTGAGATGGGGAATCGCTGAATTTTGGACTCGGCCGGTGACAAAATGTTCCAAAGACACCCCATGCACAACTCCACCGGGGAAGGTGCCAGACATGAGTTCTCCTGGTAGTTTTTACATTGCTCCGGTAGGCATCTGAAAGACACCACAAAAGTTGTTCTACCTGCTTTCTGGGCTGAGATGGGGAACCGCTGAATTTTGGACTCGGCCGGTGACAAAATGTTCCAAACACACCCCATGCACAACTCCACCGGGGAAGGTGCCAGACAGGAGTTCTCTTAGTAGTTTTTACACTACCTTGGTAGGCAGCTGAAAGGCACCACAAAAGTTGTTCTACCTGCTTTCTGGGCTGAGATGGGGAACCGCTGAATTTTGGAGTCGGCCGGTGACAAAATGTTCCAAACACACCCCATGCACAACTCCACTAGCGAAGGTGCCAGACAGGAGTTCTCCTGGTAGTTTTTACACTACCTTGGTAGGCACCTGAAAGGCACCACAAAAGTTGTTCTACCTGCTTTCTGGGCTGAGATGGGGAACCGCTGAATTTTGGACTCGGCCGGTGACAAAATGTTCCAAACACACCCCATGCACAACTCCACCGGGGAAGGTGCCAGGCAGGAGTTCTCTTGGTAGTTTTTACACTACCTTGGTAGGCATTTGAAAGGCACCACAAAAGTTGTTCTACCTGCTTTCTGGGCTGAGATGGGGAACCGCTGAATTTTTGGACTCGGCTGGTGACAAAATATTCCGAACACACCCCATGCACAACTCCACCGGGGAAGGTGCCAGACAGGAGTTCTCCTGTAGTTTTTACATTGCTCCGGTAGGCAGCTGAAAGACACCACAAAAGTTGTTCTACCTGCTTTCTGGGCTGAGATGGGGAACCGCTGAATTTTGGACTCAGCCGGTGACAAAATGTTCCAAACACACCCCATGCACAACTCCACCGGGGAAGGTGCCAGGCAGGAGTTCTCTTAATAGTTTTTACACTACCTTGGTAGGCAGCTAAAAGGCACCACAAAAGTTGTTCTACCTGCTTTCTGGGCTGAGATGGGGAACCGCTGAATTTTGGAGTCGGCCGGTGACAAAATGTTCCAAACACACCCCATGCACAACTCCACTAGCGAAGGTGCCAGGGACGAGCTCTGTTGGTAGTTTTTACATTGCTCCGGTAGGCATCAAAAGGACACCACAAAAGTTGTTCTACCTGCTTTCTGGGCTGAGATGGGGAATCGCTGAATTTTGGACTCGGCCGGTGACAAAATGTTCCAAAGACACCCCATGCACAACTCCACCGGGGAAGGTGCCAGGCAGGAGTTCTCTTGGTAGTTTTTACACTACCTTGGTAGGCATTTGAAAGGCACCACAAAAGTTGTTCTACCTGCTTTCTGGGCTGAGATGGGGAACCGCTGAATTTTGGACTTGGCTGGTGACAAAATGTTCCAAAGACACCCCATGCACAACTATACCGGGGAAGGTGCCAGACAGGAGTTCTCCTGGTAGTTTTTACATTGCTCCGGTAGGCATCTAAAAGACACCACAAAAGATGTTCTACCTGCTTTCTGGGCTGAGATGGGGAACCGCTGAATTTTGGAGTCGCCCGGTGACAAAATGTTCCAAACACACCCCCTGCACAACTCCACCGGGGAAGGTGCCAGACAGGAGTTCTCCTGGTAGTTTTTACATTGCTCCGGTAGGCATCTGAAAGACACCACAAAAGTTGTTCTACCTGCTTTCTGGGCTGAGATGGGGAACCGCTGAATTTTGGACTCGGCCGGTGACAAAATGTTCCAAACACACCCCCTGCACAACTCCACCGGGGAAGGTGCCAGACAGGAGTTCTCTTAGTAGTTTTTACACTACCTTGGTAGGCACCTGAAAGGCACCACAAAAGTTGTTCTACCTGCTTTCTGGGCTGAGATGGGGAACCGCTGAATTTTGGAGTCGGCCGGTGACAAAATGTTCCAAACACACCCCATGCACAACTCCACTAGCGAAGGTGCCAGACAGGAGTTCTCCTGGTAGTTTTTACACTACCTTGGTAGGCAGCTGAAAGACACCACAAAAGTTGTTCTACCTGCTTTCTGGGCTGAGATGGGGAAACGCTGAATTTTGGACTCGGCCGGTGACAAAATGTTCCAAACACACCCCCTGCACAACTCCACCGGGGAAGATGCCAGACAGGAGTTCTCCTGGTAGATTTTACACTACCTTGGTAGGGAGCTGAAAGGCAGCACAAAAGTTGTTCTACCTGCTTTCTGGGCTGAGATGGGGAATCGCTGAATTTTGGAGTCGCCCGGTGACAAAATGTTCCAAACACACCCCCTGCACAACTCCACCGGGGAAGGTGCCAGACGGGAGTTCTCCTGGTAGTTTTTACATTGCTCCGGTAGGCATCTGAAAGACACCACAAAAGTTGTTCTACCTGCTTTCTGGGCTGAGATGGGGAACCGCTGAATTTTGGACTCGGCCGGTGACAAAATGTTCCAAACACACCCCCTGCACAACTCCACCGGGGAAGGTGCCAGACAGGAGTTCTCTTAGTAGTTTTTACACTACCTTGGTAGGCATCTGAAAGACACCAAAAAAGTTGTTCTACCTGCTTTCTGGGCTGAGATGGGGAACCGCTGAATTTTGGACTCGGCTGGTGACAAAATGTTCCAAACACACCCCATGCACAACTCCACCGGGGAAGGTGCCAGAAAAGAGTTCTCTTGATAGTTTTTACATTGCTCCGGTAGGCATCTGAAAGACACCACAAAAGTTGTTCTACCTGCTTTCTGGGCTGAGATGGGGAACCGCTGAATTTTGGACTCGGCCTGTGACAAAATGTTCCAAACACACCCCATGCACAACTCCACCGGGGAAGGTGCCAGGCAGGAGTTCTCCTGGTAGTTTTTACACTACCTTGGTAGGCATTTGAAAGACACCAAAAAAGTTGTTCTACCTGCTTTCTGGGCTGAGATGGGGAACCGCTGAATTTTTGGGCTCGGCTGGTGACAAAATATTCCGAACACACCCCATGCACAACTCCACCGGGGAAGGTGCCAGACAGGAGTTCTTCTGGTAGTTTTTACATTGCTCCGGTAGGCAGCTGAAAGACACCACAAAAGTTGTTCTACCTGCTTTCTGGGCTGAGATGGGGAACCGCTGAATTTTGGAGTCGGCCGGTGACAAAATGTTCCAAACACACCCCCTGCACAACTCCACCGGGGAAGGTGCCAGACAGGAGTTCTCTTAGTAGTTTTTACACTACCTTGGTAGGCACCTGAAAGGCACCACAAAAGTTGTTCTACCTGCTTTCTGGGCTGAGATGGGGAACCGCTGAATTTTGGAGTCGGCCGGTGACAAAATGTTCCAAACACACCCCATGCACAACTCCACTAGCGAAGGTGCCAGACAGGAGTTCTCCTGGTAGTTTTTACACTACCTTGGTAGGCACCTGAAAGGCACCACAAAAGTTGTTCTACCTGCTTTCTGGGCTGAGATGGGGAACCGCTGAATTTTGGACTCGGCCGGTGACAAAATGTTCCAAACACACCCCATGCACAACTCCACCGGGGAAGGTGCCAGGCAGGAGTTCTCTTGGTAGTTTTTACACTACCTTGGTAGGCATTTGAAAGGCACCACAAAAGTTGTTCTACCTGCTTTCTGGGCTGAGATAGGGAACCGCTGAATTTTGGACTCGGCTGGTGACAAAATGTTCCAAACACACCCCCTGCACAACTCCACCGGGGAAGGTGCCAGACAGGAGTTCTCCTGGTAGTTTTTACATTGCTCCGGTAGGCATCTGAAAGACACCACAAAAGTTGTTCTACCTGCTTTCTGGGCTGAGATGGGGAACCGCTGAATTTTGGACTCGGCCAGTGACAAAATGTTCCAAAGACACCCCATGCACAACTCCACCGGGGAAGGTGCCAGACAGGAGTTCTCTTAGTAGTTTTTACACTACCTTGGTAGGCACCTGAAAGGCACCACAAAAGTTGTTCTACCTGCTTTCTGGGCTGAGATGGGGAACCGCTGAATTTTGGACTCGGCCGGTGACAAAATGTTCCAAAGACACCCCATGCACAACTCCACCGGGGAAGGTGCCAGGCAGGAGTTCTCTTGGTAGTTTTTACACTACCTTGGTAGGCAGCTGAAAGGCACCACAAAAGTTGTTCTACCTGCTTTCTGGGCTGAGATGGGGAACCGCTGAATTTTTGGACTCGGCTGGTGACAAAATGTTCCGAACACACCCCATGCACAACTCCACCGGGGAAGGTGCCAGACAGGAGTTCTCTTGGTAGTTTTTACATTGCTCCGGTAGGCATCTGAAAGACACTACAAAAGTTGTTCTATCTGCTTTCTGGGCTGAGATGGGGAATCGCTGAATTTTGGACTCGGCCGGTGACAAAATGTTCCAAAGACACCCCATGCACAACTCCACCGGGGAATGTGCCAGACAAGCGTTCTCTTGATAGTTTTTACACTACCTTGGTAGGCATCTGAAAGACACCACAAAAGTTGTTCTACCTGCTTTCTGGGCTGAGATGGGGAAACGCTGAATTTTGGACTCGGCTGGTGACAAAATGTTCCAAACACACCCCCTGCACAACTCCACCGGGGAAGGTGCCAGACAGGAGTTCTCCTGGTCGTTTTTACATTGCTCCGGTAGGCATCTGAAAGACACCACAAAAGTTGTTCTACCTGCTTTCTGGGCTGAGATGGGGAACAGCTGAATTTTGGAGTCGGCCGGTGACAAAATGTTCCAAACACACCCCATGCACAACTCCACCGGGGAAGGTGCCAGGCAGGAGTTCTCCTGGTAGTTTTTACATTGCTCTGGTAGGCATCTGAAAGACACCACAAAAGTTGTTCTACCTGCTTTCTGGGCTGAGATGGGGAACCCCTGAATTTTGGAGTCGGCTGGTGACAAAATGTTCCAAAGACACCCCCTGCACAACTCCACCGGGGAAGGTGCCAGACAAGAGTTCTCTTGAGAGTTTTTACACTACCTTGGTAGGCATCTGAAAGACACCACAAAAGTTGTTCTACCTGCTTTCTGGGCTGAGATGGGGAACCGCTGAATTTTGGACTCGGCCGGTGACAAAATGTTCCAAACACACCCCATGCACAACTCCACCGGGGAAGGTGCCAGACAGGAGTTCTCTTAGTAGTTTTTACACTACCTTGGTAGGCATCTGAAAGACACCACAAAAGTTGTTCTACCTGCTTTCTGGGCTGAGATGGGGAAACGCTGAATTTTGGACTCGGCTGGTGACAAAATGTTCCAAAGACACCCCCTGCACAACTCCACCGGGGAAGGTGCCAGACGGGAGTTCTCCTGGTAGTTTTTACATTGCTCCGGTAGGCATCTGAAAGACACCACAAAAGTTGTTCTACCTGCTTTCTGGGCTGAGATGGGGAACCGCTGAATTTTGGACTCGGCCGGTGACAAAATGTTCCAAACACACCCCCTGCACAACTCCACCGGGGAAGGTGCCAGACAGGAGTTCTCTTAGTAGTTTTTACACTACCTTGGTAGGCATCTGAAAGACACCAAAAAAGTTGTTCTACCTGCTTTCTGGGCTGAGATGGGGAACCGCTGAATTTTGGACTCGGCTGGTGACAAAATGTTCCAAACACACCCCATGCACAACTCCACCGGGGAAGGTGCCAGAAAAGAGTTCTCTTGATAGTTTTTACATTGCTCCGGTAGGCATCTGAAAGACACCACAAAAGTTGTTCTATCTGCTTTCTGGGCTGAGATGGGGAATCGCTGAATTTTGGACTCGGCCGGTGAAAAAATGTTCCAAAGACACCCCATGCACAACTCCACCGGGGAAGGTGCCAGACAGGAGTTCTCTTAGTAGTTTTTACACTACCTTGGTAGGCATCTAAAAGACACCACAAAAGTTGTTCTACCTGCTTTCTGGGCTGAGATGGGGAACCGCTGAATTTTGGACTCGGCCGGTGACAAAATGTTCCAAACACACCCCATGCACAACTCCACTAGCGAAGGTGCCAGACAGGAGTTCTCCTGGTAGTTTTTACACTACCTTGGTAGGCAGCTGAAAGGCACCACAAAAGTTGTTCTACCTGCTTTCTGGGCTGAGATGGGGAACCGCTGAATTTTTGGACTCGGCTGGTGACAAAATGTTCCGAACACACCCCATGCACAACTCCACCGGGGAAGGTGCCAGACAGGAGTTCTCCTGTAGTTTTTACATTGCTCCGGTAGGCAGCTGAAAGACACCACAAAAGTTGTTCTACCTGCTTTCTGGGCTGAGATGGGGAACCGCTGAATTTTGGACTCAGCCGGTGACAAAATGTTCCAAACACACCCCATGCACAACTCCACCGGGGAAGGTGCCAGACAGGAGTTCTCTTAATAGTTTTTACACTACCTTGGTAGGCAGCTAAAAGGCACCACAAAAGTTGTTCTACCTGCTTTCTGGGCTGAGATGGGGAACCGCTGAATTTTGGAGTCGGCCGGTGACAAAATGTTCCAAACACACCCCATGCACAACTCCACTAGCGAAGGTGCCAGGGACGAGCTCTGTTGGTAGTTTTTACATTGCTCCGGTAGGCATCAAAAGGACACCACAAAAGTTGTTCTACCTGCTTTCTGGGCTGAGATGGGGAATCGCTGAATTTTGGACTCGGCCGGTGACAAAATGTTCCGAACACACCCCATGCACAACTCCACCGGGGAAGGTGCCAGGCAGGAGTTCTCTTGGTAGTTTTTACACTACCTTGGTAGGCATTTGAAAGGCACCACAAAAGTTGTTCTACCTGCTTTCTGGGCTGAGATGGGGAACCGCTGAATTTTGGACTTGGCTGGTGACAAAATGTTCCAAAGACACCCCATGCACAACTATACCGGGGAAGGTGCCAGACAGGAGTTCTCCTGGTAGTTTTTACATTGCTCCGGTAGGCATCTAAAAGACACCACAAAAGATGTTCTACCTGCTTTCTGGGCTGAGATGGGGAACCGCTGAATTTTGGAGTCGCCCGGTGACAAAATGTTCCAAACACACCCCCTGCACAACTCCACCGGGGAAGGTGCCAGACAGGAGTTCTCCTGGTAGTTTTTACATTGCTCCGGTAGGCATCTGAAAGACACCACAAAAGTTGTTCTACCTGCTTTCTGGGCTGAGATGGGGAACCGCTGAATTTTGGACTCGGCCGGTGACAAAATGTTCCAAACACACCCCCTGCACAACTCCACCGGGGAAGGTGCCAGACAGGAGTTCTCTTAGTAGTTTTTACACTACCTTGGTAGGCAGCTGAAAGGCACCACAAAAGTTGTTCTACCTGCTTTCTGGGCTGAGATGGGGAACCGCTGAATTTTGGAGTCGCCCGGTGACAAAATGTTCCAAACACACCCCATGCACAACTCCACTAGCGAAGGTGCCAGACAGGAGTTCTCCTGGTAGTTTTTACACTACCTTGGTAGGCAGCTGAAAGACACCACAAAAGTTGTTCTACCTGCTTTCTGGGCTGAGATGGGGAACCGCTGAATTTTGGACTCGGCCGGTGACAAAATGTTCCAAACACACCCCCTGCACAACTCCACCGGGGAAGGTGCCAGACAGGAGTTCTCCTGGTAGTTTTTACATTGCTCCGGTAGGCATCTGAAAGACACCACAAAAGTTGTTCTACCTGCTTTCTGGGCTGAGATGGGGAACCGCTGAATTTTGGACTCGGCCGGTGACAAAATGTTCCAAACACACCCCCTGCACAACTCCACCGGGGAAGGTGCCAGACAGGAGTTCTCTTAGTAGTTTTTACACTACCTTGGTAGGCAGCTGAAAGGCACCACAAAAGTTGTTCTACCTGCTTTCTGGGCTGAGATGGGGAACCGCTGAATTTTGGAGTCGCCCGGTGACAAAATGTTCCAAACACACCCCATGCACAACTCCACTAGCGAAGGTGCCAGACAGGAGTTCTCCTGGTAGTTTTTACACTACCTTGGTAGGCAGCTGAAAGACACCACAAAAGTTGTTCTACCTGCTTTCTGGGCTGAGATGGGGAACCGCTGAATTTTGGACTCGGCCGGTGACAAAATGTTCCAAACACACCCCCTGCACAACTCCACCGGGGAAGGTGCCAGACAGGAGTTCTCCTGGTAGATTTTACACTACCTTGGTAGGGAGCTGAAAGGCAGCACAAAAGTTGTTCTACCTGCTTTCTGGGCTGAGATGGGGAATCGCTGAATTTTGGAGTCGCCCGGTGACAAAATGTTCCAAACACACCCCCTGCACAACTCCACCGGGGAAGGTGCCAGACGGGAGTTCTCCTGGTAGTTTTTACATTGCTCCGGTAGGCATCTGAAAGACACCACAAAAGTTGTTCTACCTGCTTTCTGGGCTGAGATGGGGAACCGCTGAATTTTGGACTCGGCCGGTGACAAAATGTTCCAAACACACCCCCTGCACAACTCCACCGGGGAAGGTGCCAGACAGGAGTTCTCTTAGTAGTTTTTACACTACCTTGGTAGGCATCTGAAAGACACCAAAAAAGTTGTTCTACCTGCTTTCTGGGCTGAGATGGGGAACCGCTGAATTTTGGACTCGGCTGGTGACAAAATGTTCCAAACACACCCCATGCACAACTCCACCGGGGAAGGTGCCAGAAAAGAGTTCTCTTGATAGTTTTTACATTGCTCCGGTAGGCATCTGAAAGACACCACAAAAGTTGTTCTACCTGCTTTCTGGGCTGAGATGGGGAACCGCTGAATTTTGGACTCGGCCTGTGACAAAATGTTCCAAACACACCCCATGCACAACTCCACCGGGGAAGGTGCCAGGCAGGAGTTCTCCTGGTAGTTTTTACACTACCTTGGTAGGCATTTGAAAGACACCAAAAAAGTTGTTCTACCTGCTTTCTGGGCTGAGATGGGGAACCGCTGAATTTTTGGGCTCGGCTGGTGACAAAATATTCCGAACACACCCCATGCACAACTCCACCGGGGAAGGTGCCAGACAGGAGTTCTTCTGGTAGTTTTTACATTGCTCCGGTAGGCAGCTGAAAGACACCACAAAAGTTGTTCTACCTGCTTTCTGGGCTGAGATGGGGAACCGCTGAATTTTGGACTCGGCCGGTGACAAAATGTTCCAAACACACCCCCTGCACAACTCCACCGGGGAAGGTGCCAGACAGGAGTTCTCTTAGTAGTTTTTACACTACCTTGGTAGGCACCTGAAAGGCACCACAAAAGTTGTTCTACCTGCTTTCTGGGCTGAGATGGGGAACCGCTGAATTTTGGAGTCGGCCGGTGACAAAATGTTCCAAACACACCCCATGCACAACTCCACTAGCGAAGGTGCCAGACAGGAGTTCTCCTGGTAGTTTTTACACTACCTTGGTAGGCACCTGAAAGGCACCACAAAAGTTGTTCTACCTGCTTTCTGGGCTGAGATGGGGAACCGCTGAATTTTGGACTCGGCCGGTGACAAAATGTTCCAAACACACCCCATGCACAACTCCACCGGGGAAGGTGCCAGGCAGGAGTTCTCTTGGTAGTTTTTACACTACCTTGGTAGGCATTTGAAAGGCACCACAAAAGTTGTTCTACCTGCTTTCTGGGCTGAGATAGGGAACCGCTGAATTTTGGACTCGGCTGGTGACAAAATGTTCCAAACACACCCCCTGCACAACTCCACCGGGGAAGGTGCCAGACAGGAGTTCTCCTGGTAGTTTTTACATTGCTCCGGTAGGCATCTGAAAGACACCACAAAAGTTGTTCTACCTGCTTTCTGGGCTGAGATGGGGAACCGCTGAATTTTGGACTCGGCCAGTGACAAAATGTTCCAAAGACACCCCATGCACAACTCCACCGGGGAAGGTGCCAGACAGGAGTTCTCTTAGTAGTTTTTACACTACCTTGGTAGGCACCTGAAAGGCACCACAAAAGTTGTTCTACCTGCTTTCTGGGCTGAGATGGGGAACCGCTGAATTTTGGACTCGGCCGGTGACAAAATGTTCCAAAGACACCCCATGCACAACTCCACCGGGGAAGGTGCCAGGCAGGAGTTCTCTTGGTAGTTTTTACACTACCTTGGTAGGCAGCTGAAAGGCACCACAAAAGTTGTTCTACCTGCTTTCTGGGCTGAGATGGGGAACCGCTGAATTTTTGGACTCGGCTGGTGACAAAATGTTCCGAACACACCCCATGCACAACTCCACCGGGGAAGGTGCCAGACAGGAGTTCTCTTGGTAGTTTTTACATTGCTCCGGTAGGCATCTGAAAGACACTACAAAAGTTGTTCTATCTGCTTTCTGGGCTGAGATGGGGAATCGCTGAATTTTGGACTCGGCCGGTGACAAAATGTTCCAAAGACACCCCATGCACAACTCCACCGGGGAATGTGCCAGACAAGCGTTCTCTTGATAGTTTTTACACTACCTTGGTAGGCATCTGAAAGACACCACAAAAGTTGTTCTACCTGCTTTCTGGGCTGAGATGGGGAAACGCTGAATTTTGGACTCGGCTGGTGACAAAATGTTCCAAACACACCCCCTGCACAACTCCACCGGGGAAGGTGCCAGACAGGAGTTCTCCTGGTCGTTTTTACATTGCTCCGGTAGGCATCTGAAAGACACCACAAAAGTTGTTCTACCTGCTTTCTGGGCTGAGATGGGGAACAGCTGAATTTTGGAGTCGGCTGGTGACAAAATGTTCCAAACACACCCCATGCACAACTCCACCGGGGAAGGTGCCAGGCAGGAGTTCTCCTGGTAGTTTTTACATTGCTCTGGTAGGCATCTGAAAGACACCACAAAAGTTGTTCTACCTGCTTTCTGGGCTGAGATGGGGAACCCCTGAATTTTGGAGTCGGCTGGTGACAAAATGTTCCAAAGACACCCCCTGCACAACTCCACCGGGGAAGGTGCCAGACAAGAGTTCTCTTGAGAGTTTTTACACTACCTTGGTAGGCATCTGAAAGACACCACAAAAGTTGTTCTACCTGCTTTCTGGGCTGAGATGGGGAACCGCTGAATTTTGGACTCGGCCGGTGACAAAATGTTCCAAACACACCCCATGCACAACTCCACCGGGGAAGGTGCCAGACAGGAGTTCTCTTAGTAGTTTTTACACTACCTTGGTAGGCATCTGAAAGACACCACAAAAGTTGTTCTACCTGCTTTCTGGGCTGAGATGGGGAATCGCTGAATTTTGGACTCGGCTGGTGACAAAATGTTCCAAACACACCCCATGCACAACTCCACCGGGGAAGGTGCCAGACGGGAGTTCTCCTGGTAGTTTTTACATTGCTCCGGTAGGCATCTGAAAGACACCACAAAAGTTGTTCTACCTGCTTTCTGGGCTGAGATGGGGAACCGCTGAATTTTGGACTCGGCCGGTGACAAAATGTTCCAAACACACCCCCTGCACAACTCCACCGGGGAAGGTGCCAGACAGGAGTTCTCTTAGTAGTTTTTACACTACCTTGGTAGGCATCTGAAAGACACCAAAAAAGTTGTTCTACCTGCTTTCTGGGCTGAGATGGGGAACCGCTGAATTTTGGACTCGGCTGGTGACAAAATGTTCCAAACACACCCCATGCACAACTCCACCGGGGAAGGTGCCAGAAAAGAGTTCTCTTGATAGTTTTTACATTGCTCCGGTAGGCATCTGAAAGACACCACAAAAGTTGTTCTATCTGCTTTCTGGGCTGAGATGGGGAATCGCTGAATTTTGGACTCGGCCGGTGAAAAAATGTTCCAAAGACACCCCATGCACAACTCCACCGGGGAAGGTGCCAGACAGGAGTTCTCTTAGTAGTTTTTACACTACCTTGGTAGGCATCTAAAAGACACCACAAAAGTTGTTCTACCTGCTTTCTGGGCTGAGATGGGGAACCGCTGAATTTTGGACTCGGCCGGTGACAAAATGTTCCAAACACACCCCATGCACAACTCCACTAGCGAAGGTGCCAGACAGGAGTTCTCCTGGTAGTTTTTACACTACCTTGGTAGGCAGCTGAAAGGCACCACAAAAGTTGTTCTACCTGCTTTCTGGGCTGAGATGGGGAACCGCTGAATTTTTGGACTCGGCTGGTGACAAAATGTTCCGAACACACCCCATGCACAACTCCACCGGGGAAGGTGCCAGACAGGAGTTCTCCTGTAGTTTTTACATTGCTCCGGTAGGCAGCTGAAAGACACCACAAAAGTTGTTCTACCTGCTTTCTGGGCTGAGATGGGGAACCGCTGAATTTTGGACTCAGCCGGTGACAAAATGTTCCAAACACACCCCATGCACAACTCCACCGGGGAAGGTGCCAGACAGGAGTTCTCTTAATAGTTTTTACACTACCTTGGTAGGCAGCTAAAAGGCACCACAAAAGTTGTTCTACCTGCTTTCTGGGCTGAGATGGGGAACCGCTGAATTTTGGAGTCGGCCGGTGACAAAATGTTCCAAACACACCCCATGCACAACTCCACTAGCGAAGGTGCCAGGGACGAGCTCTGTTGGTAGTTTTTACATTGCTCCGGTAGGCATCAAAAGGACACCACAAAAGTTGTTCTACCTGCTTTCTGGGCTGAGATGGGGAATCGCTGAATTTTGGACTCGGCCGGTGACAAAATGTTCCAAAGACACCCCATGCACAACTCCACCGGGGAAGGTGCCAGGCAGGAGTTCTCTTGGTAGTTTTTACACTACCTTGGTAGGCATTTGAAAGGCACCACAAAAGTTGTTCTACCTGCTTTCTGGGCTGAGATGGGGAACCGCTGAATTTTGGACTTGGCTGGTGACAAAATGTTCCAAAGACACCCCATGCACAACTATACCGGGGAAGGTGCCAGACAGGAGTTCTCCTGGTAGTTTTTACATTGCTCCGGTAGGCATCTAAAAGACACCACAAAAGATGTTCTACCTGCTTTCTGGGCTGAGATGGGGAACCGCTGAATTTTGGAGTCGCCCGGTGACAAAATGTTCCAAACACACCCCCTGCACAACTCCACCGGGGAAGGTGCCAGACAGGAGTTCTCCTGGTAGTTTTTACATTGCTCCGGTAGGCATCTGAAAGACACCACAAAAGTTGTTCTACCTGCTTTCTGGGCTGAGATGGGGAACCGCTGAATTTTGGACTCGGCCGGTGACAAAATGTTCCAAACACACCCCCTGCACAACTCCACCGGGGAAGGTGCCAGACAGGAGTTCTCTTAGTAGTTTTTACACTACCTTGGTAGGCAGCTGAAAGGCACCACAAAAGTTGTTCTACCTGCTTTCTGGGCTGAGATGGGGAACCGCTGAATTTTGGAGTCGGCCGGTGACAAAATGTTCCAAACACACCCCATGCACAACTCCACTAGCGAAGGTGCCAGACAGGAGTTCTCCTGGTAGTTTTTACACTACCTTGGTAGGCAGCTGAAAGACACCACAAAAGTTGTTCTACCTGCTTTCTGGGCTGAGATGGGGAAACGCTGAATTTTGGACTCGGCCGGTGACAAAATGTTCCAAACACACCCCCTGCACAACTCCACCGGGGAAGGTGCCAGACAGGAGTTCTCCTGGTAGATTTTACACTACCTTGGTAGGGAGCTGAAAGGCAGCACAAAAGTTGTTCTACCTGCTTTCTGGGCTGAGATGGGGAATCGCTGAATTTTGGAGTCGCCCGGTGACAAAATGTTCCAAACACACCCCCTGCACAACTCCACCGGGGAAGGTGCCAGACGGGAGTTCTCCTGGTAGTTTTTACATTGCTCCGGTAGGCATCTGAAAGACACCACAAAAGTTGTTCTACCTGCTTTCTGGGCTGAGATGGGGAACCGCTGAATTTTGGACTCGGCCGGTGACAAAATGTTCCAAACACACCCCCTGCACAACTCCACCGGGGAAGGTGCCAGACAGGAGTTCTCTTAGTAGTTTTTACACTACCTTGGTAGGCATCTGAAAGACACCAAAAAAGTTGTTCTACCTGCTTTCTGGGCTGAGATGGGGAACCGCTGAATTTTGGACTCGGCTGGTGACAAAATGTTCCAAACACACCCCATGCACAACTCCACCGGGGAAGGTGCCAGAAAAGAGTTCTCTTGATAGTTTTTACATTGCTCCGGTAGGCATCTGAAAGACACCACAAAAGTTGTTCTACCTGCTTTCTGGGCTGAGATGGGGAACCGCTGAATTTTGGACTCGGCCTGTGACAAAATGTTCCAAACACACCCCATGCACAACTCCACCGGGGAAGGTGCCAGGCAGGAGTTCTCCTGGTAGTTTTTACACTACCTTGGTAGGCATTTGAAAGACACCAAAAAAGTTGTTCTACCTGCTTTCTGGGCTGAGATGGGGAACCGCTGAATTTTTGGGCTCGGCTGGTGACAAAATATTCCGAACACACCCCATGCACAACTCCACCGGGGAAGGTGCCAGACAGGAGTTCTTCTGGTAGTTTTTACATTGCTCCGGTAGGCAGCTGAAAGACACCACAAAAGTTGTTCTACCTGCTTTCTGGGCTGAGATGGGGAACCGCTGAATTTTGGACTCGGCCGGTGACAAAATGTTCCAAACACACCCCCTGCACAACTCCACCGGGGAAGGTGCCAGACAGGAGTTCTCTTAGTAGTTTTTACACTACCTTGGTAGGCACCTGAAAGGCACCACAAAAGTTGTTCTACCTGCTTTCTGGGCTGAGATGGGGAACCGCTGAATTTTGGAGTCGGCCGGTGACAAAATGTTCCAAACACACCCCATGCACAACTCCACTAGCGAAGGTGCCAGACAGGAGTTCTCCTGGTAGTTTTTACACTACCTTGGTAGGCACCTGAAAGGCACCACAAAAGTTGTTCTACCTGCTTTCTGGGCTGAGATGGGGAACCGCTGAATTTTGGACTCGGCCGGTGACAAAATGTTCCAAACACACCCCATGCACAACTCCACCGGGGAAGGTGCCAGGCAGGAGTTCTCTTGGTAGTTTTTACACTACCTTGGTAGGCATTTGAAAGGCACCACAAAAGTTGTTCTACCTGCTTTCTGGGCTGAGATGGGGAACCGCTGAATTTTGGACTCGGCTGGTGACAAAATGTTCCAAACACACCCCCTGCACAACTCCACCGGGGAAGGTGCCAGACAGGAGTTCTCCTGGTAGTTTTTACATTGCTCCGGTAGGCATCTGAAAGACACCACAAAAGTTGTTCTACCTGCTTTCTGGGCTGAGATGGGGAACCGCTGAATTTTGGAGTCGGCCAGTGACAAAATGTTCCAAAGACACCCCATGCACAACTCCACCGGGGAAGGTGCCAGACAGGAGTTCTCTTAGTAGTTTTTACACTACCTTGGTAGGCACCTGAAAGGCACCACAAAAGTTGTTCTACCTGCTTTCTGGGCTGAGATGGGGAACCGCTGAATTTTGGACTCGGCCGGTGACAAAATGTTCCAAAGACACCCCATGCACAACTCCACCGGGGAAGGTGCCAGGCAGGAGTTCTCTTGGTAGTTTTTTACACTACCTTGGTAGGCAGCTGAAAGGCACCACAAAAGTTGTTCTACCTGCTTTCTGGGCTGAGATGGGGAACCGCTGAATTTTTGGACTCGGCTGGTGACAAAATGTTCCGAACACACCCCATGCACAACTCCACCGGGGAAGGTGCCAGACAGGAGTTCTCTTGGTAGTTTTTACATTGCTCCGGTAGGCATCTGAAAGACACTACAAAAGTTGTTCTATCTGCTTTCTGGGCTGAGATGGGGAATCGCTGAATTTTGGACTCGGCCGGTGACAAAATGTTCCAAAGACACCCCATGCACAACTCCACCGGGGAATGTGCCAGACAAGCGTTCTCTTGATAGTTTTTACACTACCTTGGTAGGCATCTGAAAGACACCACAAAAGTTGTTCTACCTGCTTTCTGGGCTGAGATGGGGAAACGCTGAATTTTGGACTCGGCTGGTGACAAAATGTTCCAAACACACCCCCTGCACAACTCCACCGGGGAAGGTGCCAGACAGGAGTTCTCCTGGTCGTTTTTACATTGCTCCGGTAGGCATCTGAAAGACACCACAAAAGTTGTTCTACCTGCTTTCTGGGCTGAGATGGGGAACAGCTGAATTTTGGAGTCGGCTGGTGACAAAATGTTCCAAACACACCCCATGCACAACTCCACCGGGGAAGGTGCCAGGCAGGAGTTCTCCTGGTAGTTTTTACATTGCTCTGGTAGGCATCTGAAAGACACCACAAAAGTTGTTCTACCTGCTTTCTGGGCTGAGATGGGGAACCCCTGAATTTTGGAGTCGGCTGGTGACAAAATGTTCCAAAGACACCCCCTGCACAACTCCACCGGGGAAGGTGCCAGACAAGAGTTCTCTTGAGAGTTTTTACACTACCTTGGTAGGCATCTGAAAGACACCACAAAAGTTGTTCTACCTGCTTTCTGGGCTGAGATGGGGAACCGCTGAATTTTGGACTCGGCCGGTGACAAAATGTTCCAAACACACCCCATTGCACAACTCCACCGGGGAAGGTGCCAGACAGGAGTTCTCTTAGTAGTTTTTACACTACCTTGGTAGGCATCTGAAAGACACCACAAAAGTTGTTCTACCTGCTTTCTGGGCTGAGATGGGGAAACGCTGAATTTTGGACTCGGCTGGTGACAAAATGTTCCAAACACACCCCATGCACAACTCCACCGGGGAAGGTGCCAGACGGGAGTTCTCCTGGTAGTTTTTACATTGCTCCGGTAGGCATCTGAAAGACACCACAAAAGTTGTTCTACCTGCTTTCTGGGCTGAGATGGGGAACCGCTGAATTTTGGACTCGGCCGGTGACAAAATGTTCCAAACACACCCCCTGCACAACTCCACCGGGGAAGGTGCCAGACAGGAGTTCTCTTAGTAGTTTTTACACTACCTTGGTAGGCATCTGAAAGACACCAAAAAAGTTGTTCTACCTGCTTTCTGGGCTGAGATGGGGAACCGCTGAATTTTGGACTCGGCTGGTGACAAAATGTTCCAAACACACCCCATGCACAACTCCACCGGGGAAGGTGCCAGAAAAGAGTTCTCTTGATAGTTTTTACATTGCTCCGGTAGGCATCTGAAAGACACCACAAAAGTTGTTCTATCTGCTTTCTGGGCTGAGATGGGGAATCGCTGAATTTTGGACTCGGCCGGTGAAAAAATGTTCCAAAGACACCCCATGCACAACTCCACCGGGGAAGGTGCCAGACAGGAGTTCTCTTAGTAGTTTTTACACTACCTTGGTAGGCATCTAAAAGACACCACAAAAGTTGTTCTACCTGCTTTCTGGGCTGAGATGGGGAACCGCTGAATTTTGGACTCGGCCGGTGACAAAATGTTCCAAACACACCCCATGCACAACTCCACCGGGGAAGGTGCCAGACAGGAGTTCTCTTAATAGTTTTTACACTACCTTGGTAGGCAGCTGAAAGGCACCACAAAAGTTGTTCTACCTGCTTTCTGGGCTGAGATGGGGAACCGCTGAATTTTTGGACTCGGCTGGTGACAAAATGTTCCGAACACACCCCATGCACAACTCCACCGGGGAAGGTGCCAGACAGGAGTTCTCCTGGTAGTTTTTACATTGCTCCGGTAGGCATCTGAAAGACACCACAAAAGTTGTTCTACCTGCTTTCTGGGCTGAGATGGGGAATCGCTGAATTTTGGACTCGGCCGGTGACAAAATGTTCCAAACACACCCCCTGCAAAACTCCACCGGGGAAGGTGCCAGACAAGCGTTCTCTTGATAGTTTTTACACTACCTTGGTAGGCATCTGAAAGACACCACAAAAGTTGTTCTACCTGCTTTCTGGGCTGAGATGGGGAACCGCTGAATTTTGGACTCGGCTGGTGACAAAATGTTCCAAACACACCCCCTGCACAACTATACCGGGGAAGGTGCCAGACAGGAGTTCTTCTGGTAGTTTTTACATTGCTCCGGTAGGCATCTAAAAGACACCACAAAAGATGTTCTACCTGCTTTCTGGGCTGAGATGGGGAACGGCTGAATTTTGGACTCGGCCGGTAACAAAATGTTCCAAACACACCCCATGCACAACTCCACCGGGGAAGGTGCCAGACAGGAGTTCTCCTGGTAGTTTTTACACTACCTTGGTAGGCACCTGAAAGGCACCACAAAAGTTGTTCTACCTGCTTTCTGGGCTGAGATGGGGAATCGCTGAATTTTGGACTCGGCCGGTGACAAAATGTTCCAAAGACACCCCATGCACAACTCCACCGGGGAAGGTGCCAGACATGAGTTCTCCTGGTAGTTTTTACATTGCTCCGGTAGGCATCTGAAAGACACCACAAAAGTTGTTCTACCTGCTATCTGGGCTGAGATGGGGAACCGCTGAATTTTGGAGTCGGCCGGTGACAAAATGTTCCAAACACACCCCATGCACAACTCCACTAGCGAAGGTGCCAGACAGGAGTTCTCCTGGTAGTTTTTACACTACCTTGGTAGGCACCTGAAAGGCACCACAAAAGTTGTTCTACCTGCTTTCTGGGCTGAGATGGGGAACCGCTGAATTTTGGACTCGGCCGGTGACAAAATGTTCCAAACACACCCCATGCACAACTCCACCGGGGAAGGTGCCAGGCAGGAGTTCTCTTGGTAGTTTTTACACTACCTTGGTAGGCATTTGAAAGGCACCACAAAAGTTGTTCTACCTGCTTTCTGGGCTGAGATGGGGAACCGCTGAATTTTTGGACTCGGCTGGTGACAAAATATTCCGAACACACGCCATGCACAACTCCACCGGGGAAGGTGCCAGACAGGAGTTCTCCTGTAGTTTTTACATTGCTCCGGTAGGCAGCTGAAAGACACCACAAAAGTTGTTCTACCTGCTTTCTGGGCTGAGATGGGGAAACGCTGAATTTTGGACTCAGCCGGTGACAAAATGTTCCAAACACACCCCATGCACAACTCCACCGGGGAAGGTGCCAGACAGGAGTTCTCTTAATAGTTTTTACACTACCTTGGTAGGCAGCTAAAAGGCACCACAAAAGTTGTTCTACCTGCTTTCTGGGCTGAGATGGGGAACCGCTGAATTTTGGACTCGGCCGGTGACAAAATGTTCCAAACACACCCCCTGCAAAACTCCACCGGGGAAGGTGCCAGACAAGCGTTCTCTTGATAGTTTTTACACTACCTTGGTAGGCATCTGAAAGACACCACAAAAGTTGTTCTACCTGCTTTCTGGGCTGAGATGGGGAACCGCTGAATTTTGGACTCGGCTGGTGACAAAATGTTCCAAACACACCCCCTGCACAACTATACCGGGGAAGGTGCCAGACAGGAGTTCTTCTGGTAGTTTTTACATTGCTCCGGTAGGCATCTAAAAGACACCACAAAAGATGTTCTACCTGCTTTCTGGGCTGAGATGGGGAACGGCTGAATTTTGGACTCGGCCGGTAACAAAATGTTCCAAACACACCCCATGCACAACTCCACCGGGGAAGGTGCCAGACAGGAGTTCTCCTGGTAGTTTTTACACTACCTTGGTAGGCACCTGAAAGGCACCACAAAAGTTGTTCTACCTGCTTTCTGGGCTGAGATGGGGAATCGCTGAATTTTGGACTCGGCCGGTGACAAAATGTTCCAAACACACCCCATGCACAACTCCACCGGGGAAGGTGCCAGACATGAGTTCTCCTGGTAGTTTTTACATTGCTCCGGTAGGCATCTGAAAGACACCACAAAAGTTGTTCTACCTGCTTTCTGGGCTGAGATGGGGAACCGCTGAATTTTGGAGTCGGCCGGTGACAAAATGTTCCAAACACACCCCATGCACAACTCCACTAGCGAAGGTGCCAGACAGGAGTTCTCCTGGTAGTTTTTACACTACCTTGGTAGGCACCTGAAAGGCACCACAAAAGTTGTTCTACCTGCTTTCTGGGCTGAGATGGGGAACCGCTGAATTTTGGACTCGGCCGGTGACAAAATGTTCCAAACACACCCCATGCACAACTCCACCGGGGAAGGTGCCAGGCAGGAGTTCTCTTGGTAGTTTTTACACTACCTTGGTAGGCATCTGAAAGGCACCACAAAAGTTGTTCTACCTGCTTTCTGGGCTGAGATGGGGAACCGCTGAATTTTTGGACTCGGCTGGTGACAAAATATTCCGAACACACCCCATGCACAACTCCACCGGGGAAGGTGCCAGACAGGAGTTCTCCTGTAGTTTTTTACATTGCTCCGGTAGGCAGCTGAAAGACACCACAAAAGTTGTTCTACCTGCTTTCTGGGCTGAGATGGGGAAACGCTGAATTTTGGACTCAGCCGGTGACAAAATGTTCCAAACACACCCCATGCACAACTCCACCGGGGAAGGTGCCAGACAGGAGTTCTCTTAATAGTTTTTACACTACCTTGGTAGGCAGCTAAAAGGCACCACAAAAGTTGTTCTACCTGCTTTCTGGGCTGAGATGGGGAACCGCTGAATTTTGGACTCGGCCGGTGACAAAATGTTCCAAACACACCCCATGCACAACTCCACTAGCGAAGGTGCCAGGGACGAGCTCTGTTGGTAGTTTTTACATTGCTCCGGTAGGCATCAAAAGGACACCACAAAAGTTGTTCTACCTGCTTTCTGGGCTGAGATGGGGAATCGCTGAATTTTGGACTCGGCCGGTGACAAAATGTTCCAAAGACACCCCATGCACAACTCCACCGGGGAAGGTGCCAGGCAGGAGTTCTCTTGGTAGTTTTTACACTACCTTGGTAGGCATTTGAAAGGCACCACAAAAGTTGTTCTACCTGCTTTCTGGGCTGAGATGGGGAACCGCTGAATTTTGGACTTGGCTGGTGACAAAATGTTCCAAACACACCCCCTGCACAACTCCACCGGGGAAGGTGCCAGGCAGGAGTTCTCCTGGTAGTTTTTTACATTGCTCCGGTAGGCATCTGAAAGACACCACAAAAGTTGTTCTACCTGCTTTCTGGGCTGAGATGGGGAACCGCTGAATTTTGGACTCGGCCAGTGACAAAATGTTCCAAAGACACCCCATGCACAACTCCACCGGGGAAGGTGCCAGACAGGAGTTCTCTTAGTAGTTTTTACACTACCCCGGTAGGCAGCTGAAAGGCACCACAAAAGTTGTTCTACCTGCTTTCTGGGCTGAGATGGGGAACCGCTGAATTTTGGAGTCGGCCGGTGACAAAATGTTCCAAAGACACCCCATGCACAACTCCACCGGGGAAGGTGCCAGACAGGAGTTCTCCAGGTAGTTTTTACACGACCTTGGTAGGCACCTGAAAGGCACCACAAAAGTTGTTCTACCTGCTTTCTGGGCTGAGATGGGGAATCGCTGAATTTTGGAGTCGGCCGGTGACAAAATGTTCCAAAGACACCCCATGCACAACTCCACCGGGGAAGGTGCCAGGCAGGAGTTCTCCTGGTAGTTTTTACATTGCTCCGGTAGGCATCTGAAAGACACCACAAAAGTTGTTCTACCTGCTTTCTGGGCTGAGATGGGGAACCGCTGAATTTTGGACTCGGCCGGTGACAAAATGTTCCAAACACACCCCCTGCACAACTCCACCGGGGAAGGTGCCAGACAGGAGTTCTCTTAGTAGTTTTTACACTACCTTGGTAGGCAGCTGAAAGGCACCACAAAAGTTGTTCTACCTGCTTTCTGGGCTGAGATGGGGAACCGCTGAATTTTGGAGTCGGCCGGTGACAAAATGTTCCAAACACACCCCATGCACAACTCCACTAGCGAAGGTGCCAGACAGGAGTTCTCCTGGTAGTTTTTACACTACCTTGGTAGGCACCTGAAAGGCACCACAAAAGTTGTTCTACCTGCTTTCTGGGCTGAGATGGGGAACCGCTGAATTTTGGACTCGGCCGGTGACAAAATGTTCCAAACACACCCCATGCACAACTCCACCGGGGAAGGTGCCAGGCAGGAGTTCTCTTGGTAGTTTTTACACTACCTTGGTAGGCATTTGAAAGGCACCACAAAAGTTGTTCTACCTGCTTTCTGGGCTGAGATGGGGAACCGCTGAATTTTGGACTCGGCTGGTGACAAAATGTTCCAAACACACCCCCTGCACAACTCCACCGGGGAAGGTGCCAGACAGGAGTTCTCCTGGTAGTTTTTACATTGCTCCAGTAGGCATCTGAAAGACACCACAAAAGTTGTTCTACCTGCTTTCTGGGCTGAGATGGGGATCCGCTGAATTTTGGAGTCGGCTGGTGACAAAATGTTCCAAAGACACCCCATGCACAACTCCACCGGGGAAGGTGCCAGACAGGAGTTCTCTTAGTAGTTTTTACACTACCTTGGTAGGCAGCTGAAAGGCACCACAAAAGTTGTTCTACCTGCTTTCTGGGCTGAGATGGGGAACCGCTGAATTTTGGACTCGGCCGGTGACAAAGTGTTCCAAAGACACCCCATGCACAACTCCACCGGGGAAGGTGCCAGACAGGAGTTCTCCTGGTAGTTTTTACACGACCTTGATAGGCACCTGAAAGGCACCACAAAAGTTGTTCTACCTGCTTTCTGGGCTGAGATGGGGAATCGCTGAATTTTGGACTCGGCCGGTGACAAAATGTTCCAAACACACCCCATGCACAACTCCACCGGGGAAGGTGCCAGACAGGAGTTCTCCTGGTAGTTTTTACATTGCTCCGGTAGGCATCTGAAAGACACCACAAAAGTTGTTCTACCTGCTTTCTGGGCTGAGATGGGGAACCGCTGAATTTTGGACTCGGCCGGTGACAAAATGTTCCAAACACACCCCATGCACAACTCCACTAGCGAAGGTGCCAGACAGGAGTTCTCCTGGTAGTTTTTACACTACCTCGGTAGGCACCTGAAAGGCACCACAAAAGTTGTTCTACCTGCTTTCTGGGCTGAGATGGGGAACCACTGAATTTTGGAGTCGCCCGGTGACAAAATGTTCCAAAGACACCCCATGCACAACTCCACCGGGGAAGGTGCCAGGCAGGAGTTCTCTTGGTAGTTTTTACACTACCTTGGTAGGCATTTGAAAGGCACCACAAAAGTTGTTCTACCTGCTTTCTGGGCTGAGATGGGGAACCGCTGAATTTTGGACTCGGCCAGAGACAAAATGTTCCAAACACACCCCCTGCACAACTCCACCGGGGAAGGTGCCAGACAGGAGTTCTCTTGGTAGTTTTTACATTGCTCCGGTAGGCATCTGAAAGACACCACAAAAGTTGTTCTACCTGCTTTCTGGGCTGAGATGGGGAATCGCTGAATTTTGGACTCGGCCGGTGACAAAATGTTCCAAACACACCCCCTGCAAAACTCCACCGGGGAAGGTGCCAGACAAGCGTTCTCTTGATAGTTTTTACACTACCTTGGTAGGCATCTAAAAGACACCACAAAAGTTGTTCTACCTGCTTTCTGGGCTGAGATGGGGAACAGCTGAATTTTGGACTCGGCCGGTGACAAAATGTTCCAAAGACACCCCCTGCACAACTATACCGGGGAAGGTGCCAGACAGGAGTTCTCCTGGTAGTTTTTACATTGCTCCGGTAGGCATCTAAAAGACACCACAAAAGATGTTCTACCTGCTTTCTGGGCTGAGATGGGGAACCGCTGAATTTTGGACTCGGCCGGTGACAAAATGTTCCAAACACACCCCCTGCACAACTCCACCGGGGAAGGTGCCAGACAGGAGTTCTCCTGGTAGTTTTTACATTGCTCCGGTAGGCATCTGAAAGACACCACAAAAGTTGTTCTACCTGCTTTCTGGGCTGAGATGGGGAACCGCTGAATTTTGGACTCGGCCGGTGACAAAATGTTCCAAACACACCCCCTGCACAACTCCACCGGGGAAGGTGCCAGACAGGAGTTCTCTTAGTAGTTTTTACACTACCTTGGTAGGCAGCTGAAAGGCACCACAAAAGTTGTTCTACCTGCTTTCTGGGCTGAGATGGGGAACCGCTGAATTTTGGACTCGGCCGGTGACAAAATGTTCCAAACACACCCCATGCACAACTCCACTAGCGAAGGTGCCAGACAGGAGTTCTCCTGGTAGTTTTTACACTACCTTGGTAGGCACCTGAAAGGCACCACAAAAGTTGTTCTACCTGCTTTCTGGGCTGAGATGGGGAACCGCTGAATTTTGGACTCGGCCGGTGACAAAATGTTCCAAACACACCCCATGCACAACTCCACCGGGGAAGGTGCCAGGCAGGAGTTCTCTTGGTAGTTTTTACACTACCTTGGTAGGCAGCTGAAAGGCACCACAAAAGTTGTTCTACCTGCTTTCTGGGCTGAGATGGGGAACCGCTGAATTTTTGGACTCGGCTGGTGACAAAATATTCCAAACACAGCCCATGCACAACTCCACCGGGGAAGGTGCCAGACAGGAGTTCTCCTGTAGTTTTTACATTGCTCCGGTAGGCAGCTGAAAGACACCACAAAAGTTGTTCTACCTGCTTTCTGGGCTGAGATGGGGAACCGCTGAATTTTGGACTCAGCCGGTGACAAAATGTTCCAAACACACCCCATGCACAACTCCACCGGGGAAGGTGCCAGACAGGAGTTCTCTTAATAGTTTTTACACTACCTTGGTAGGCAGCTAAAAGGCACCACAAAAGTTGTTCTACCTGCTTTCTGGGCTGAGATGGGGAACCGCTGAATTTTGGAGTCGGCCGGTGACAAAATGTTCCAAACACACCCCATGCACAACTCCACTAGCGAAGGTGCCAGGGACGAGCTCTGTTGGTAGTTTTTACATTGCTCCGGTAGGCATCAAAAGGACACCACAAAAGTTGTTCTACCTGCTTTCTGGGCTGAGATGGGGAACCGCTGAATTTTGGACTCGGCCGGTGACAAAATGTTCCAAACACACCCCCCTGCACAACTCCACCGGGGAAGGTGCCAGACAGGAGTTCTCCTGGTAGTTTTTACACTACCTTGGTAGGCATTTGAAAGGCACCACAAAAGTTGTTCTACCTGCTTTCTGGGCTGAGATGGGGAACCGCTGAATTTTGGACTCGGCCAGTGACAAAATGTTCCAAAGACACCCCATGCACAACTCCACCGGGGAAGGTGCCAGACAGGAGTTCTCTTAGTAGTTTTTACACTACCTTGGTAGGCACCTGAAAGGCACCACAAAAGTTGTTCTACCTGCTTTCTGGGCTGAGATGGGGAACCGCTGAATTTTGGACTCGGCCGGTGACAAAATGTTCCAAAGACACCCCCTGCACAACTATACCGGGGAAGGTGCCAGACAGGAGTTCTCCTGGTAGTTTTTACACTACCTTGGTAGGCAGCTAAAAGGCACCACAAAAGTTGTTCTACCTGCTTTCTGGGCTGAGATGGGGAACCGCTGACATTTGGACTCGGCCGGTGACAAAATGTTCCAAACACACCCCATGCACAACTCCACCGGGGAAGGTGCCAGGCAGGAGTTCTCTTGGTAGTTTTTACACTACCTTGGTAGGCATTTGAAAGGCACCACAAAAGTTGTTCTACCTGCTTTCTGGGCTGAGATGGGGAACCGCTGAATTTTGGACTCGGCCGGTGACAAAATGTTCCAAACACACCCCATGCACAACTCCACCGGGGAAGGTGCCAGACAGGAGTTCTCCTGGTAGTTTTTACATTGCTCCGGTAGGCATCTGAAAGACACCACAAAAGTTGTTCTACCTGCTTTCTGGGCTGAGATGGGGAACCGCTGAATTTTGGACTCGGCCAGTGACAAAATGTTCCAAAGACACCCCATGCACAACTCCACCGGGGAAGGTGCCAGACAGGAGTTCTCTTAGTAGTTTTTACACTACCTTGGTAGGCACCTGAAAGGCACCACAAAAGTTGTTCTACCTGCTTTCTGGGCTGAGATGGGGAACCGCTGAATTTTGGACTCGGCCGGTGACAAAATGTTCCAAAGACACCCCCTGCACAACTATACCGGGGAAGGTGCCAGACAGGAGTTCTCCTGGTAGTTTTTACACTACCTTGGTAGGCAGCTAAAAGGCACCACAAAAGTTGTTCTACCTGCTTTCTGGGCTGAGATGGGGAACCGCTGAATTTTGGACTCGGCCGGTGACAAAATGTTCCAAACACACCCCATGCACAACTCCACCGGGGAAGGTGCCAGGCAGGAGTTCTCTTGGTAGTTTTTACACTACCTTGGTAGGCACCTGAAAGGCACCACAAAAGTTGTTCTACCTGCTTTCTGGGCTGAGATGGGGAAACGCTGAATTTTGGAGTCGCCCGGTGACAAAATGTTCCAAAGACACCCCATGCACAACTCCACCGGGGAAGGTGCCAGACAGGAGTTCTCCTGGTAGTTTTTACACGACCTTGGTAGGCACCTGAAAGGCACCACAAAAGTTGTTCTACCTGCTTTCTGGGCTGAGATGGGGAATCGCTGAATTTTGGACTCGGCCGGTGACAAAATGTTCCAAAGACACCCCATGCACAACTCCACCGGGGAAGGTGCCAGACAGGAGTTCTCCTGGTAGTTTTTACATTGCTCCGGTAGGCATCTGAAAGACACCACAAAAGTTGTTCTACCTGCTTTCTGGGCTGAGATGGGGAACCGCTGAATTTTGGACTCGGCCGGTGACAAAATGTTCCAAACACACCCCATGCACAACTCCACTAGCGAAGGTGCCAGACAGGAGTTCTCCTGGTAGTTTTTACACTACCTTGGTAGGCACCTGAAAGGCACCACAAAAGTTGTTCTACCTGCTTTCTGGGCTGAGATGGGGAACCGCTGAATTTTGGAGTCGCCCGGTGACAAAATGTTCCAAAGACACCCCCTGCACAACTATATCGGGGAAGGTGCCAGACAGGAGTTCTCCTGGTAGTTTTTACATTGCTCCGGTAGGCATCTAAAAGACACCACAAAAGATGTTCTACCTGCTTTCTGGGCTGAGATGGGGAACCGCTGAATTTTGGAGTCGCCCGGTGACAAAATGTTCCAAACACACCCCCTGCACAACTCCACCGGGGAAGGTGCCAGACAGGAGTTCTCCTGGTAGTTTTTACATTGCTCCGGTAGGCATCTGAAAGACACCACAAAAGTTGTTCTACCTGCTTTCTGGGCTGAGATGGGGAACCGCTGAATTTTGGACTCGGCCGGTGACAAAATGTTCCAAACACACCCCCTGCACAACTCCACCGGGGAAGGTGCCAGACAGGAGTTCTCTTAGTAGTTTTTACACTACCTTGGTAGGCAGCTGAAAGGCACCACAAAAGTTGTTCTACCTGCTTTCTGGGCTGAGATGGGGAACCGCTGAATTTTGGAGTCGGCCGGTGACAAAATGTTCCAAACACACCCCATGCACAACTCCACTAGCGAAGGTGCCAGACAGGAGTTCTCCTGGTAGTTTTTACACTACCTTGGTAGGCACCTGAAAGGCACCACAAAAGTTGTTCTACCTGCTTTCTGGGCTGAGATGGGGAACCGCTGAATTTTGGACTCGGCCGGTGACAAAATGTTCCAAACACACCCCATGCACAACTCCACCGGGGAAGGTGCCAGGCAGGAGTTCTCTTGGTAGTTTTTACACTACCTTGGTAGGCATTTGAAAGGCACCACAAAAGTTGTTCTACCTGCTTTCTGGGCTGAGATGGGGAACCGCTGAATTTTTGGACTCGGCTGGTGACAAAATATTCCGAACACAGCCCATGCACAACTCCACCGGGGAAGGTGCCAGACAGGAGTTCTCCTGTAGTTTTTACATTGCTCCGGTAGGCAGCTGAAAGACACCACAAAAGTTGTTCTACCTGCTTTCTGGGCTGAGATGGGGAACCGCTGAATTTTGGACTCGGCCGGTGACAAAATGTTCCAAACACACCCCATGCACAACTCCACCGGGGAAGGTGCCAGACAGGAGTTCTCTTAATAGTTTTTACACTACCTTGGTAGGCAGCTAAAAGGCACCACAAAAGTTGTTCTACCTGCTTTCTGGGCTGAGATGGGGAACCGCTGAATTTTGGAGTCGGCCGGTGACAAAATGTTCCAAACACACCCCATGCACAACTCCACTAGCGAAGGTGCCAGGGACGAGCTCTGTTGGTAGTTTTTACATTGCTCCGGTAGGCATCAAAAGGACACCACAAAAGTTGTTCTACCTGCTTTCTGGGCTGAGATGGGGAATCGCTGAATTTTGGACTCGGCCGGTGACAAAATGTTCCAAACACACCCCATGCACAACTCCACCGGGGAAGGTGCCAGGCAGGAGTTCTCTTGGTAGTTTTTACACTACCTTGGTAGGCATTTGAAAGGCACCACAAAAGTTGTTCTACCTGCTTTCTGGGCTGAGATGGGGAACCGCTGAATTTTGGACTCGGCTGGTGACAAAATGTTCCAAACACACCCCATGCACAACTCCACCGGGGAAGGTGCCAGACAGGAGTTCTCCTGGTAGTTTTTACATTGCTCCGGTAGGCATCTGAAAGACACCACAAAAGTTGTTCTACCTGCTTTCTGGGCTGAGATGGGGAACCGCTGAATTTTGGACTCGGCCGGTGACAAAATGTTCCAAAGACACCCCATGCACAACTCCACCGGGGAAGGTGCCAGACAGGAGTTCTCTTAGTAGTTTTTACACTACCTTGGTAGGCAGCTGAAAGGCACCACAAAAGTTGTTCTACCTGCTTTCTGGGCTGAGATGGGGAACCGCTGAATTTTGGACTCGGCCGGTGACAAAATGTTCCAAAGACACCCCATGCACAACTCCACCGGGGAAGGTGCCAGGCAGGAGTTCTCTTGGTAGTTTTTACACTACCTTGGTAGGCATTTGAAAGGCACCACAAAAGTTGTTCTACCTGCTTTCTGGGCTGAGATGGGGAACCGCTGAATTTTGGACTCGGCCAGAGACAAAATGTTCCAAACACACCCCCTGCACAACTCCACCGGGGAAGGTGCCAGACAGGAGTTCTCCTGGTAGTTTTTACATTGCTCCGGTAGGCATCTGAAAGACACCACAAAAGTTGTTCTACCTGCTTTCTGGGCTGAGATGGGGAATCGCTGAATTTTGGACTCGGCCGGTGACAAAATGTTCCAAACACACCCCCTGCACAACTCCACCGGGGAAGGTGCCAGACAAGCGTTCTCTTGATAGTTTTTACACTACCTTGGTAGGCATCTAAAAGACACCACAAAAGTTGTTCTACCTGCTTTCTGGGCTGAGATGGGGAACAGCTGAATTTTGGACTCGGCCGGTGACAAAATGTTCCAAAGACACCCCCTGCACAACTCCACCGGGGAAGGTGCCAGGCAGGAGTTCTCCTGGTAGTTTTTACATTGCTCCGGTAGGCATCTGAAAGACACCACAAAAGTTGTTCTACCTGCTTTCTGGGCTGAGATGGGGAACCGCTGAATTTTGGACTCGGCCGGTGACAAAATGTTCCAAACACACCCCCTACACAACTCCACCGGGGAAGGTGCCAGACAGGAGTTCTCTTAGTAGTTTTTACACTACCTTGGTAGGCAGCTGAAAGGCACCACAAAAGTTGTTCTACCTGCTTTCTGGGCTGAGATGGGGAACCGCTGAATTTTGGAGTCGGCCGGTGACAAAATGTTCCAAACACACCCCATGCACAACTCCACTAGCGAAGGTGCCAGACAGGAGTTCTCCTGGTAGTTTTTACACTACCTTGGTAGGCACCTGAAAGGCACCACAAAAGTTGTTCTACCTGCTTTCTGGGCTGAGATGGGGAACCGCTGAATTTTGGACTCGGCCGGTGACAAAATGTTCCAAACACACCCCATGCACAACTCCACCGGGGAAGGTGCCAGACAGGAGTTCTCTTGGTAGTTTTTACACTACCTTGGTAGGCATTTGAAAGGCACCACAAAAGTTGTTCTACCTGCTTTCTGGGCTGAGATGGGGAACCGCTGAATTTTTGGGCTCGGCTGGTGACAAAATATTCCGAACACACCCCATGCACAACTCCACCGGGGAAGGTGCCAGACAGGAGTTCTCCTGTAGTTTTTACATTGCTCCGGTAGGCAGCTGAAAGACACCACAAAAGTTGTTCTACCTGCTTTCTGGGCTGAGATGGGGAAACGCTGAATTTTGGACTCGGCCGGTGACAAAATGTTCCAAAGACACCCCATGCACAACTCCACCGGGGAAGGTGCCAGACAGGAGTTCTCCTGGTAGTTTTTACATTGCTCCGGTAGGCATCTAAAAGACACCACAAAAGATGTTCTACCTGCTTTCTGGGCTGAGATGGGGAACCGCTGAATTTTGGACTCGGCCGGTGACAAAATGTTCCAAACACACCCCCTGCACAACTCCACCGGGGAAGGTGCCAGACAGGAGTTCTCCTGGTAGTTTTTACACTACCTTGGTAGGCACCTGAAAGGCACCACAAAAGTTGTTCTACCTGCTTTCTGGGCTGAGATGGGGAATCGCTGAATTTTGGACTCGGCCGGTGACAAAATGTTCCAAAGACACCCCATGCACAACTCCACCGGGGAAGGTGCCAGGCAGGAGTTCTCCTGGTAGTTTTTACATTGCTCCGGTAGGCATCTGAAAGACACCACAAAAGTTGTTCTACCTGCTTTCTGGGCTGAGATGGGGAACCGCTGAATTTTGGACTCGGCCGGTGACAAAATGTTCCAAACACACCCCATGCACAACTCCACTAGCGAAGGTGCCAGGGACGAGCTCTGTTGGTAGTTTTTACATTGCTCCGGTAGGCATCAAAAGGACACCACAAAAGTTGTTCTACCTGCTTTCTGGGCTGAGATGGGGAATCGCTGAATTTTGGACTCGGCCGGTGACAAAATGTTCCAAAGACACCCCATGCACAACTCCACCGGGGAAGGTGCCAGGCAGGAGTTCTCTTGGTAGTTTTTACACTACCTTGGTAGGCATTTGAAAGGCACCACAAAAGTTGTTCTACCTGCTTTCTGGGCTGAGATAGGGAACCGCTGAATTTTGGACTCGGCTGGTGACAAAATGTTCCAAACACACCCCCTGCACAACTCCACCGGGGAAGGTGCCAGACAGGAGTTCTCCTGGTAGTTTTTACATTGCTCCGGTAGGCATCTGAAAGACACCACAAAAGTTGTTCTACCTGCTTTCTGGGCTGAGATGGGGAACCGCTGAATTTTGGACTCGGCCAGTGACAAAATGTTCCAAAGACACCCCCATGCACAACTCCCACCGGGGAAGGTGCCAGACAGGAGTTCTCTTAGTAGTTTTTACACTACCTTGGTAGGCAGCTGAAAGGCACCACAAAAGTTGTTCTACCTGCTTTCTGGGCTGAGATGGGGAACCGCTGAATTTTGGAGTCGCCCGGTGACAAAATGTTCCAAAGACACCCCATGCACAACTCCACCAGGGAAGGTGCCAGGCAGGAGTTCTCTTGGTAGTTTTTACACTACCTTGGTAGGCAGCTGAAAGGCACCACAAAAGTTGTTCTACCTGCTTTCTGGGCTGAGATGGGGAACCGCTGAATTTTTGGACTCGGCTGGTGACAAAATGTTCCGAACACACCCCATGCACAACTCCACCGGGGAAGGTGCCAGACAGGAGTTCTCTTGGTAGTTTTTACATTGCTCCGGTAGGCATCTGAAAGACACCACAAAAGTTGTTCTATCTGCTTTCTGGGCTGAGATGGGGAATCGCTGAATTTTGGACTCGGCCGGTGACAAAATGTTCCAAAGACACCCCATGCACAACTCCACCCGGGGAATGTGCCAGACAAGCGTTCTCTTGATAGTTTTTACACTACCTTGGTAGGCATCTGAAAGACACCAACAAAAGTTGTTCTACCTGCTTTCTGGGCTGAGA